>NC_138121.1:15152083-15789166 GCF_964146895.1 Miniopterus schreibersii | reverse complement strand
GACCCTTATTATTTCATTCTATTCTGAGCCGCGTGCCCCTCCCTTTTCGCAATGACAACCTGGCAATTTCAAACGCCCTCCTGGCACGCCTGGATTGGCAGGGTGGTGGCCTGGAAAAGGGCCCAGGCCCGGGCCTCCAGTCCTTCCCTCAGGAGTTCGTTAGGCATTAGGAGGGCTATATGAGTGCCCAGTGTGGGGTCTGGCACCCAGGAGGCAGTCAGCAAATATTGGTCCCCCTTCTTTTCCCTAACAGAGGAGACAGGTACTAAGCCAGCAAACAAGACACTGGAGGTTAGCTTCTACCGCCAATGTGTTGTGTGCTTGAAACACACAACTTCCCACTCTGCACCTTTAGTTCCCACATTGATAAAAGTGGCCCAGGTCCAAGTTCACTACATGGATGTGATTATAAATGTAGCCTCCCTCTCAGCCTATAGAAGAGGGATTAAGGGAAAAACTCCTTAATCTCTGTCTGGGCTGCCCAGAGGGCTACCCTCTCCAAGAAGAGATGAGATTTTACTGCCACGGAAAAGGGGTTGGAAGCAGCAGAGAGAGGCCTGAAACTCGCTGATCCCATAAAATCAGGTCCACATGGGGAGCTGAGGGAACCACTGGCCAGTGGAATAAACAGATTCTCTGCCTCACACTCATTGCAGGAGCTTGTGAATCTCTGTCAAGTGCAAATAACAATGGCATGTGCCTCCCTGGGTTGTCGGGATGGGAATCTGGAAGTCATATGTCCCTTGCTTAGCCACCACTGGGTTGTATTGGGGTGCAAGGAAACCATGCGTGTAAGCCAGAGGTCTCACATGAGTTCCGTCTGGCCTACACATAGGGCGACCCACTTGTCCTGGTTTGCAGTGAGAGATTCACATCCTGGGAAACCCCTAGTCCTAGGCAAACTGGGACAGTTGGACACACTCCCCACACACGAATTTCTTAAAATGAAACTCGTAGCCAATGTTCAAAATTCAGCAGTTCACCTTAAACATTCTGAATGTCCAGAACCTCTTAAAAACCATCGGATCTAGCAACTCTGTGCCCACATTTGCACATGGAAACAGTGAGTGGTAGCAGCTTCTTTGAGATGGGTCAACACTTTGCCACAGTCCCTATCACTCCCTGTTGCATTACACCTATCCACCCCCCCCACTCATTATTACCTGTCTGGCCCCTGTAACACTGACGTTTGCAACCTTCGGTGTAAATTTAATCTCTGGAGAGCTTAAAAATTTAAGAGATGAAACTTTAAAAAGTTACCCCTAGGTTGGCTCTTTTCAAATGGTGCAAGATAGGCACACTTTAGTGGCTACCAAACACCATCAATTTTTCTCTCTGGTGTTATTAAACACAAACTAGCCCAGCCGGCATGGCTCAGCGGTTGAGCATCGACTGTGATCCAGGAGATTGCTCGCTGTTCAATTCCCGGTCAGGGCACATGCCCAGGTTTTGAGCTCCACCCCCAGTAGGCGGCACGCAGGAGGCAGCCGAACAATGACTCTCTCATCATTGATGCTTCTATCTCTCTCCCTCTCCCTTCCTCTCCCTGAAATAAAGGTATATTTTTTAAAAAGAAAATAAGAAAGAAAACAGAAGAAGCGTTCCAAATATGCCTAAGCAATGGCAGCCCTTAAAAAAAAAAACAAAAAAAAAACTAATGTAAACTATAAGAATCTACATTGTTTTGCCATAAAAGTTTAAGTGCTGTCACTTTCTAATGTAAAAGAAAATGCAAACTCAGATGTTTTCCTCCTGAATTGACCCTCAAACACAAATTCTAGCTGCAAGTAACAGAAATGTAATCCTAAGCAGTTTGAAAAGGAAGAAAGAATGAGAGCGTAAGAGAAGGAGAGAGGGAAAGAGGGAGAGAAGGAGAGACGTATTGATTTACGATGGCTTCCAAAGTCAAACTGCAGAACTGTGGGAGTGGATGTCTGGACCCAGGGCTAAGAGGATTCAGGGACTCAGTCTCTGATCCAGCTGGGACTCTGTTCCAGTTTCTCTCTGCACATTAGCTTCATTCTCTCAGGCCAGCTTCTGCACAGGGAGGAAGAAAGAAGCAAAGGCAGCTTTTGGCTCCCATTTTTACTATTTGGATCCCCAAAGGGGGAGAAAGGATGGGTGGTGAGTAGTCGGGGGGGTATTCTCTTTTCCACCAGTTGGAAGATCCAGTTAGAAAAATCCTAGGGAAGAATTCCGATTGGCCTGGCTTAGTTTCAGTGGCTGTTTCTGGACCAATCAGGGATCTGCTCCCAGAAGAAGGGATGGACCTTAGGCAAGTCCAAATCATAGCTACCAACAGGTTGCCCTCTGTGGGTTTACACGATCTCCAGGGCCCTCCAGGTTGGGAAGCTCTTCTATGGGCCCTGCTCTGTTTTAATTGCTTTGTATATGTTATCTCATTTCATGTTATCATTGCCCCTCTCAGGGAACTTATTATCCCTGTTTTACAAATGAGGGAACTGAGACACAAAGTAGTTAAGCAGTTCAGCAACTGGCCCAAGCGGTAGACCTGGGCTGTGAACCCAGGTGATCTGGCGAGAAATCATATCCTAGCTGTATCACAGCTGCCTACCTGAAGCTACATACAGCAGCTCCCCTCACCCCCGATCAGCTCATTCGCTTTCTGTGGTCTCCGCTATCTGTGGTCAACAGGGGTCCGAAAACATTAAATGGGACATTCCAGAAAATAAACAATTTATAAGTTTTAAACTGTGTGCTGTTTTACGTAGCGTGATGAAATCTCGCGCCAATTCACTCTGTTTGGCCTGGGACATGAATCATCCCTTTGTCTGCTTCTTCACGCTGTAGACGGGACTCGCCCGTTAGTCGTCTTGGTTATCAGATCGACTGTCCTACTATTGCGGTGCTTGTGTTCAAGTCACCCTTATTTCACTTAGTAATGGCCCCAACGTGCAAGAGCGGTGATGCTGGCAATTCGGGTATGCTAAAGAGAGGCTGAAAAGTGTATGTACGAATAGGAAAAAACAGCATCAACAGGGTTCAGTACCAGCTGTGGCTTCGGGCACCCACTGTGGGTCTTGGAATGTACCCCCTTTGGATGAGGGGGGGCTGCCGTACTAGACTATCAAAGGTTTGTCACAAGCACCTGTGTGCGGGCAATGTTCAAAGGTATGAGCGCTGATGGTGTGGGCGCAGGACTGGGTGAAAGGTCCCAGATTCCTGCCACGCTCGCTGCCAGTGCTGGGGACGCTGACTTTGATCTGCCGCCGAGACGCTGGGCACAGGCCTCGCTATCTGTCCATCTAGCCCGCAGCCAGGCAGCTTGGCCCAGGCCCTGCTTCTGCTGCATTTCTGTTTCTCAACAAGTCTGCATCCAGTGACCCGAGCCCTGCACCAGGAGTCAGAAAAATCATATTTTCATTTTTGTTGTTGTTTTGTTTTGTGTTCCTGGCTCTGTTCCTAACAGAATAGAAACAGCAATATATTTGTTGTTTGTCGGGGCTTTAGGGAAATTCAATTCAGTCCAACAAATGCGTAGTGAATTTCTACTCTGAGCCTGACCATGAGGCCAGGGTTATGGCAATGAATGAGAAGCAGACTCTGCCCTAAGAATATTTAGGATCAGGCAAAAGCCTTCTTGAAGTTCTGGGTCATTTCGGTTTCTCAACTTTTCCAGTTTCTGCTCTGGGCCAGCCTGATTGCTGTAAAATGCTGCTTTCCTCCACAGCTGGGATGCCCCCCCCCCCTAAGGCTACATCAGGCCTTTAAATCTGACCTTGCTTATGTCAATTGCCTTCTTCCTTCACCACCCTCACCAGATGAGTTGATATGTTCCCTGCATTGTCACCCTGTAGGAATTAGGCTAATCTGTTAATGCCTCTGGGTCCATACCCCTTCTTCGGAATTCTTTGCAGTTGTTGGTAGGCTTATGCAACCAGGTTTTAATACACGACCCGTCTCCCGACCACAACTGACTGGTTCTGGATGCCCGATGGGGTAGCCATTCTAAGGCTGAGCTGATATTCCAGAACTGTTTCCTCGATATTCTGACCTGAAAGCTCAGAGAGTGAACGATGGCTGGCCCTGGATAGGGAGGGAATTATGGTGTTAAGGTCTCAAGCTTGCACCAAGTAAAATCCTAGTAAGAGAGGGAGGCGGGAGAATGGAGCAGACACAGAGAAAGGGGCAGAGGTGAGAGACCACCCATGAAGCATTGCTGGGGAACAGGAAGGGAGGAGACCAGACCCAGTTATACCCAGTTAAGCCTCCTCGTGTCTCTTCTGAACTCTGCTTCCTAGCTTGGATGTCTGGTATAGCCTTCAATAGATTCTCAGTTAATCTGAGCAAGTTTGACATGGCCTTGGTTTCTTGCAAACAAACTGTGACTGGAACTTCAAAATATTTCATCCATACCACCATTATCATGGTTTACTATAAGGTGCAGATATTCTGCCTACCCCCAACAGATGGTGATGTCTTCTTATTTGTTTATATAGCTCCCCACTCTCCCTTGCCTCGGTGCCTCGCACATGGTCCACGCTCAGGAAAAGCCAGATGAAGGGATGGAGGAATGTTCATCTCTAAGTTTCTCTGCCTGGCTTTCCAGCCTTTCCCCATCTGGCTCCATATCTAACCTCATTTCCCACTACTCTTCACTACACACCCTTCCGTGTGGTTAAACCAGTCTCACCCAGACGTCCGGCTCATTTCTCGGGGCCTTTCCTCAGGCTGGAATGCCCTCCTCCCTCTTTCTCACCCATTTAGCCTTCTAACGCCAGCCCCCTCCCTCTTCATTCATTCCTCAAATATTTACTGAATGCCCACTCTGTGCCAGGCATTATGCTAAGTGCCAGGCTGGGGCACAGAACAAAACAGATAGGCTTTCTGTCGCCACGTGCTTACTGTCTTAGGAACTTTCTCCAGGAGGCCTCCTCCAAGGGCCGCCCCCTCCCCAACTCCCACTCACCTCTCTCCTCTCTTACCCCTCCTAAGATTCTTTCTTAGTACTCATACCACTATGTTAACAGTTTCTCTTGAGTTTGTTTTGCCCACCAAGCCTCCTCCTGCTAACTGGATTTTGTGTGCCTGGAGGGCTGGAGCCTGAATTTTGTACTTTTTCTATTAATATTTATGTGGCTCAGCATCGGGGACGCAGTGGGCACCTAAAAAATAATTCTTCACTGCCTGCCTGCTTGATTGAAAGTGTCTCCTGCCCTCTTGGCCTGGAAAATGGAAGGACAGAGAGGTATTTGTCTGTCTCTGCAATCCCAGGAATAAACATCAGCCTGGGTTTCGGCTGATCCCAATAACCCTGGCCATAAAGCACCATCTAAATCCAGGGTAGAGATGAACAAATAGAGGTTTTATTTGTTCTGTGTAGTGCCGGGTAGTCTGGGGGAGGGCTTCACAGACCTCCTCGCCACAAACCCACGCTAACAAACAAGAAGCCACTTCTCTGGCAGCCTCCTGTACAGCGTCCTTTTACCTACGAGTCAACTCCCTTGTCCCCGGCCCTTCTGAAAGACACCTTTCAGCTCTGCGTCTTTACTGGGTGGGAGGGAAAAAAAATAGGGGCGCTAGATTTCATTCTCTCCCCAGACATAAGCAAAGGTGGCTCATCCCAAACTGAGTCTAGCGAGCCCTCGCCGCAGGATTTCCCTGCATAAAGAAAGTGCTTTCTGAAACACAGAGTTACTCTTTCAACTCCGAAGGGAAAAAATAACCCACCCACCAACCCCCAAACCTGCACCTGGCCAAAATCCTGAGGTCAATGGCAGGATCGAAGTGAATCATTTCTCTTTGCTCTGACTGCATCAGTGGCGGGCCAGGCGGCGGGGAGCTGCTTGGTCCCCAGCAGAGGCCCCACGCCACACTTGTGCCTATTTCTGATCCCCTTTCTGTCTGTCAGCAGGACCGTGTTAAATTAATGCAGGACAGGAATTAGGTGCAACCCACTGGTTGAGGCCAGGGACTGAGAGCTCTGAGAAAGAAGCTGTTGTGCCCTCTTGAGTCAAGCTCCAGACCAAGTAACTCTGTTCGACGCCCGCCACAGCCCCCCCGAAGTGAAGTCTTAGCTCGTTTGTACCCCAAACTCTGCATGATAACAACTAGCACCTTTTGAGCAAAGTCTTCCTATGAACCCTGTCCTTGCTAAACTTTATTTATAGGTTTAGTCAGCCCTCCTGTCCATATCCGAGGGTTCTTCATCCACAGTCTCAGCCAACCACAGATCAAAAAGATTCAGGAAAACAATGTTATCTTGTTCCCGACACGTACAGTGTAGTCAGGCCTAAGACGGTTGTGGTAGGATTGGACATGAACGGACTTTCTTCCTTGTCATAATTCCTTAAACAATCCAGCACGACAACTATTTACACAGCATTCACATTACATTAGGTATTAAAAGAACTCTAGAGGTGATTTGAAGTACACAGGAGATGTGCATGGGTTAGAGGCAAACGCTACACCATTTTATATAAGGAACTTGAGCATCCAGGCATTTTGGTATCTAAGGGGGGGGTCCTGAAACCAACCCCCCTCAGGTACTGAGGGACGACGGCATTGGGTTAGATCATTAAGACAAAATAAAACCAAAAAACAACCCTATGACGTAGATGCAATGATTATCTCTCTTTTGTAGATATAAAAACTGAGACCTAGAGAAGTTAGGTGGCTTGTCCACAGTCAGTAAGTAGCTGAGCCGGGACTTGAACCCAAGCCAACTGACTTCAAAATACATGCTCTTCATTGCTATGCTAACACTTCTGTCTGTCTTCTCACCCTTCCAAGGACTTCCCATTCTCCAAAGACTGAAGGAAATTCCGTGTCCTCCCAGGTATCTGCAGCCCTTTCTTGCCTTCCCTTAACTAACTTGCTTCCTCCTATCTGTTAGCACCTCTCAGGCCATTCTGAAATAGTCATTCGTTCATGCAACAAATATTGAACACCTGTGTATGCCAGGCACTATTCTAGGAGACTCAGCAGTGAAGAAAACAGGTAAAAATCCCTGTCGTCATGGGCTTTACAGTCTAGTGGAGGGAGGCAGATAGTAAAGAATACAAATTCATGACGATATATGAATATTAGATGGCAATAAGTGCTAAAGAGAGAAATAGGCAGAGAAAGGAAATAGAGAATATGAGAGAAAATGTACAATTTTAGGCAGGGTGGCCAGGGCAGGCCTTGAGGAGATACCACACTTAAGATCTAGTAGTCATGAGAATGAGTCATGTAGGGGGAAGGGCATTTGAAATAGAGGGAAGGGTAACGGCAAAGGTACAGAGGCAGGAGTGTGCCTGGTGTGTTCAAGGGATGGTGAGGAGCCAGGGCGGCTGGAGTAGGACAAGTGAAGGATAGAGCAGTTGAAATTGAGGTGAGACAGGCACCAAGAGGCGGCCAGACTGTGTGGAGCCTCACGAGCCTTTGTAAGGATGGTGGCATTTATTCTGAGTGACATGAGAAGCCATTGGAGGGTTTTGAGCAGACTTGTTTTTTGTTTTTTTAAATATACCTTTATTGATTTCAGAGAGAGGAAGAGAGAGGGAGAGAGATAGAAACATTAATGATGAGATCAGCTGCCTCCTGCATGTCCCCCATTGGGGATCCAGTTGGCAACCTGGGCATGTGCCCTCATCGGGAATCAAACCTCGATCTCCTGGATCCTGGGTCGGTGCTCAACCACTGAGCCACACCCAGCCGGGCCAGACTTGTATTTTAATAGTATCACTCTGACTGTTGTGTTGAGAGCAGGCTGACAGGGGACAACATCGAGAAGCTATTGATAATCAAAATGAGAAATGATGGTGGCTTGGATGGAGGGAGTGAAGGCAGTGAGAGCAGTGAGATTCTGGATGTATTTTGAAGTTAGTCAACAGGATTTCCCGACAGATTGGAGGTGGGAGGTGGGAGAAAGAGAGGAGTCAGGAATGACACCCAAGTTTTTGGCCCGAGCATCTAGAAGAACAGAGTTACCATTTACTGAGATAACTGTGGGAGGAACAGGTTTGGAAGAGGGATATGAGGAGCTCAGTATTGGATATGAAAAATCTGAGATGCCTATTAGAGATCTAGGTAAGCAGGTGGTTAAATGAACAGTTCTGGAGTTCGGGGGAGAGATCTGGCTGGAAACACAAAAGTGGAAGTCATTAGGGTGAGGATGGTATTTTTTTAAGCCACAAATTGAGTGAAATCACCCAGGGAGTGAAATTAGCTACAGAGGCAAGGTCTAAGGACCATGCATGGGGCACTCCAACATTTCAAGGTCGGGAGTGAAGAGGAACCAGCAGGAGAAGACCCAGGAGGAACAGACAGGGAGGTAAGAATCAACCCAGGAGTGCTTCAAGGAAGAGGGAAAGATTAGCTAAGTCAATGGCTTCTGACAGGTCAAGTAACAACAACAGGACTGAAAATCAACCCATCAGATAAAAAGAAGAAATGCTTAATTGAATCATTTTCTTGTTTCATTTGATGTGCATCTGTCTAGACTTCTCAACCAATGGCAAGACTGGAAAGGGCAGAAATTGTCACATTTTTCTTCTGTACCCTACTCCCCACCCCCACCATGCCCCTCCTCCCTTTCCCAGGGTTGTCAACCCCCCTTGCCCCACCCCCACCCCCCAGCCCCCGCTGACTTTGCTGGGATCTGGGGGTTCACTTACCAGCCAAGGGAGCCTTGGGCCTCAGCTGAAGCCCCCAAAGCAATCGCTCCAGCAAGTCACTGCTTCCCAGGCTTAGCGAAGGGAGTAAGCTGCGGCCGCCGCCTTAAAGGGAAGAAGATGACTAGATGAACCGAGGGTGGTGGAAGGGAAGGGGGAGACACCTATCTAAAGGGAAGACATAGTTTGTTTTTAAAAAAATGCCTGCAGCAATTTTTTTGTTTTTGTTTTTAGAAAGCAAAGCAATTCATCTTGAGGCTGCATGGCTCCTTGGTTTAGGTAAAGCCATTAAGGAGCCCCTTGTAGTAGGATCCATCCTGGAGCCTTGACTTGGGTAGGGATTGAGAATAAATTCCTCTGCACTGACTTTTCCCCTGGCAGCGGAGGGAGGCAGGCGTGTCAGAGCCTGGGAACTGGGAGAAGAGATGGGACAAAGATGGCCAGTGAAGAATTCCCAGGGGTGGGGCCGGGCTGAGAAACCTGTTTTAAGAGCAGTGAGGTCTAACATTAATTTTTTTGAGCTTTTAAAATTGAAGTAGTAATAGATAGAGAGAGACATGTGCACCACAAAAATGTGATGGGCTTTTACAAACTGAACACTCCCATATAACCAGCACTGGAGCCAAGCGCCCCACGAGTCCCCCTCATGTTCCCATCCGATCATGACTCCACCCACAGGCAATCACTATTCTGACTTTGAACAGCAGGGACTAGTTTTGCCTGTTTCTGCACATTCTAGAAATGGGTCATGTCTTTTATTTATTTACTTATTTATTTTTTTAGAAACTGTTTATTTTCCGTCAACCTTATTTCCAATTCTGTTAAGAGTCCGCGCAAGGACAGCTTAGGACCACTCGGTGGTTGTTCCCACCCACTCGGTGGCCTGAGCAGTGGGCCGCAGACCCGTCTTCAGGAGGAAGCCGCGGAATGGGCACCTGCACCTTCAGGCGGCCTGCGGCCTCCGGGGGCTGGAGCGGCCCATTCGCCCTGCAGTTCCTCCTGGTCACCGCCTTTCAGCAGCAGCCTGCTCGTCCTTTCCGATCTCTTCAGGATCCCTGTAGAAGTAAAGATCAGGCGTGACTCCCACGGGTGTTCACGGGGGACGGTGCCAGGCATGCGCTGCCCCTCCCTGCCAGCATCCAGCGCGTCAGACCCACCGAGTGAGCCCCCTTGCTGTTGCCGGGGATGGCAATGCCCACAGAGCCTGGGCTGCACGGAGCGATGGGGGGCAGGTTCACAGGAGACGCCCCTGTGAGAGGCTGGTGGTCAGCCCGGGGGCCAGTGGCCCCCAGGAGTCTTGGTCCCCGGAGGGGCCTGGATCTGGTCGGCGAGGCCTCCAGGAGTGAAGTGCCCGGCAATAGGAGGGGCTCCGGCGGCAGCCGCGAACTTCAGCACCGCTCGCTGGCCAGTGTTCCTGGACGATACGACGCTGACATCAGCAGGGTTTTCGATGGCAACAATGGCACAAGTTGCCACCAGAAGCTTCTCCCAGGCTCTCTTCAGATTTATGATGTAGATGCCATCACTTTTCCTTTTGCAGATGTGCTGTTCCATTTAGAAGTCAAGGTGGGTGCCACCTAAGTGGGTTCCTGCTGCAAGGAATTTGAGGACAAATTCCTCTTTCATGTGCAGGACATCAAGGGCTCCAGACATTGTGAAAGTTTCCCTTTAAGTTTCGTGGGAACCGAGAACAAGGCCCTATGGACCCCTCTCTGGGGAGCGCGGAAAGGGGGTCATGCCTTTTAGAATCTGACTTCTCCACCAGATTTGTGAGGTTCCTATGGTCGTATATTTCCATTCTCTCTGCTGTAGACTATTTCAGTGTATGATTATAACACCGCTGATTCATCTTTTCTACTGTTGATGGACATAGAAGTTGTCTCCATTTTAGAGCCATTACAAATAGTGTGGCTACAAATATATTTGGGCATGTCTGATGTTTACTTTTTCCCCCTAATAGTTGATTTTGAAAAATTTCAAACATAAAAAAAATTGAGGGGGAAAAAAAAGCCCTGGCAGGTGTGGCTCGGTTGGTTGGGCATCATCTCGTGCACTGAAGGGCTGCCAGTTCAATCCCCGGGCAAGGCACATGTCAGGGCTGAGGGCTTGATCCCCGGTGTGGGACATGCAGGAGGTAGCTGACCGATGCTTTGCTCTCTCACATTGATGTTTTTCTCCCGCTCTCCCTCTCCCTTCCCTTCTCTTTAAAATAAAATCAATTTAACACATTGTTTGTGGGTAGTTTTTATCGCGCGTTCTACTACCAGTCAACGTAAAACGTATAAATACGTTCCCCGCATACAATGTGTTAAAAATATTTTTTAAAAAGGTCTTTATTTAAAAAATTTGAGATAATTGTACAGTCCTCTCTTAGTATCTGTGGGGGTTTGGTTCCAATACCTCTGCAGATACCAAAATCCACAGATGCTCAAGTCTCTTTCATAAAATGGTGTAGTATTTGCATATAACCTCACACATCCTCCCACATAATTTAAATCATCTCTAGATTACTTACAATGCCTGATACATTGCCAATACTATGTAAATGGTTGTTATACTCTATTGTTTTGGGACTAATGACAAGAAAAAGTCTGCACGTGTTTGGTGCTGATGCAACTATCGTAGGCCTAACTACATAGTACCCGTCAAAACAACAGGACTTTTTCCCCCTCAAATATATTTGATCCACAGTTGGATAAATCTGCAGATGCTGAACCCACGAATACAGAGGGCTGACTGTATCATGCACATCTATATATGAAGCATTTATATACTAAAATTAACATTATATTTCCTTCATCACTTATCTATCCTTCTACCCATCCATAAATCCATCGTTCTTCCTCTTTTGTATCATTTCAAAGTAAGCTGTGCACAGCAGTACATTTCACCCCAAAACACATCAACATACATATCATTGACAAAGGTTTAACATTTCTTCGTAAGTTTTTCTTTGAGGGGAAATTTGCACAAAGTGAAATGCATGCATTAATAGTATGGATTTCAATGAATCTGAGAAATGCATATAGCTGTGTAACCCAAAACCCTATCAAAATATAAAACATTATCATTATTCCTAAAGTTCCCTCAGGCCCCTTCCCAGTTAATTTCCCTCACGACCACTGTGTTCTCATTTTTTTCACCATAGATTAGTCTTGCCTGCTTTAGTTCTTCTTATAATGCAATCATAAAGCATGTACTCTTTTGTCTAAGGCTCCTTTCACTCAGCATAATGTTTTTGAAATTGACTGCTGATGTTGCATGAATCAGTAGTTTATTTCTTTTCATTGCGTAAACACATCGCAATCTGTTTATCCCTCCTCCTGTTGACTGACACCTGGGACGTTTCCAGGTTGGGCCTTTATAAAGAAAAATGCTATTACCATTCTCCTACTGGTCTTTTTGTGGACATATGCTTTTATTGCTCTTGGGTAAATACCTAAAACCAAAATTGCTGGGTTATAGGGGTATGATTAGTTTCATATGAAACTGCCAGGCCTTAATTTCAGAGGTTGCATTTTACACCCCACCAACTAGATAGGAGAGTTAATATTGTTCAAATACCCTTGCTGGCATTTGGTATTGTCAGTCTGTTTAATTTAAGCTATTCTGCTGGGTATGTAGAGGTACTTCATTGTGGTTTTAATTTGCATGTCTCTGATAACCAGCGAGCAACTTTTCAAATGTTCATTGGCCATTCAGTCATCTTCTTCTGTTAAGTGACTGTTCAAATGTTTTCCATTTTATTTTGGTTTGTTTATCATTTTTGCTCCTGAATTGTAGGAGTTCTAAGTCCCAAATACCAATCCTTTGGCCGATAAATGCTTTCTCGACAAATAATGTCTGCCAGCCTCTGGCCTGCCTGCCTATTCCTTTTCTTAAATGTCTTTTAAACAAAAGCGTTGCTTATCACCAAGTCATGAATCTGATCGTACAGCATTAGTAGGTTAGAATTATTCTTTAATTATTTTATCAGATCAGTCCCTTTGCTCCTTGCTTTCAATTCCAGCAGTTCTTTTCCACCTTATAACCAGGTAAGTCTCTTAGGACATTTTCCAAGAACCCAGCAAAAAAGACACTAATTTCTTAATCAAAAAGAACAGCAACTAAACCCCTATGAGGCCCCTAGGATAGCTGGTCTCTTTCTAATTTTTCATAACAGCTTTATTGAGATATAATTCACATACCATACCATTTACCCACTTAAAGTGTACATTTCGATGGCTCTTAGTTTATTCACAGTATTGTGCGGCCATCACCATGATCCATTTTAGAACATTTTCATCACTACACTTTCAAAAAGAAACCCTACGCCCGTTAGCAGTCACCCCTCATTCTCCCATGCCCTGCAGCCCCAGACAACCCCTAATCCCCTTTCTACTTGCCTATTCTGGATATTTCATAGAAATGAATCATACATTATGTGGCCTTCTGTGTCTGGCTTCTTTTACTTAGCCTAATATTTTCAAGGTTCACCCATATTGCAGCAGGTATCAGAACTTCATTCCTTTCTATGGTCGAATGATATTCCACTGTGTGGATAGACCACATTGCATTTATCTGTTCATCAGCTGGTGGACATTTGGGGGGTTTCCACTTTGTGACTTATTGTGAGTAATGCTGCAATGAACATGGTATGGTGTACGAGTTGTTTAGACATCCAGTACATTCTCAATTCTCTTGGGTATGTATGTCTGGGAGTGGAATTGCTGGGTCATATGCCTCTTTATACTTTTCAATGGAATTATGTATCAATTATCTATTCTTGCATAGAAAAGTACCCTAAAGCTTCATGGCTTAAAATAATAATCACTTATTACCTCTCACAGTTTTTTGTGGGTCAGGAATTTGGGAGCACCATGAATAGGAGGTTCTGCCCCCAGGTCTCTCATGAGTTTGCAGTCAGATGCCGGTCAACGTGGCAGTCACCAAAGGCTTGGCTGGAACGAGAAGACTCATTTCTAAGATGGCTCACTCATACCTGGCAAGTTAGTGTTGGCTCTTGGCTGGGGGGCCTCAGCTCTCCCCATGGGCTTCCCACAGGGATCCTGAGTGTCCTCAAAGTAGTTGGCGTCTTCTAAAAAACACCAGCCAAGAGACCAAAGTGGAAGCTGCATTATCTTCTATGACTTAGGCTCAGAGGTCAGACACTATCACCTTCACCCTATTCTACTGTCCACCGGGCCAGCCCTAATTCACGTGGGAGGAGACTAACGGGGAAGATACAGGAGAGGCAAGGTCGGAGATCATCTCATCCTGGAGGCCGGCTACCACGGACAGGCTGACATCAAAGCTCTATTCTCTGTGGCTCCTGTAGAGACGGTTCAAATTTACAGACCCCAGGCAGGAGGTCAAAAAACACATGTCAGAGTTTGGAGGATCCTGACAGCACTGTGATTCTCTCCCTGACTTGGGGGACTTAACAACTAGCAGTGGAGCTTCCTGACTCTCCTGCTAGGGAATTTGAGAAGGAGGACTACGCAACAGAAATCTGTTCAAGAAGTCCAAGCCCGCCTCTTGTTCTTGGAAAAATTCTCCTGGTATTCACCTCTGGAGGAGCCAACCCTTTGTCTCTCTATTGACATCAGCAAAACCTTTCTGGAATGTCACCTGGGTTATTTAACCAGGTCATTAATCCACTTTCTCTCCTGGCAAATCAGCAAGTGCTTATTAAGCATCCATTGTGGACCCACGAGCTAATCCCAGAATCATCTGAGGAGACTAGTGTAGATGGGTAAGCCAGAAATACCCAGGCAGGACCAAAATAGATTATTGTCAAACGCACCTGTCTTGAGGCTTCAAAGGCAAGGAACTGAAAAGGACTTTTTTTTTTTTGAGTTAGCCTTTAGAGAAGTCACAGCCATGAGAATGCTTTCAGATTTGTTTTCATTTAGAAAACTCCCAAGGACACAAAAGACAAAGATTGAAAAATAATTCGAGATTAAAGAAGACTAAAGACACTTGGCAACAACATGTGATGCTGATCCTGGATTAGATCCTAGATGGGGGGAAAGTAGCTATAAAATACATTATTGAAAACTGGTGAAACTGAAATAGGAACTGCAGATTAGATAATAGTATTGGATTGACCTTAACCTTCCTGAATTTTAGAATTATGGTGTGGTTATGTAGTCAAACGTATTTGTTCTTAGAAAATACACACTGCAGTATTAGGGGTAAATGTGCCTACAACTCACTTTCAAGCAGTTCAGATATACACACACACACACACACACACATATATATACACACACACACATATACGGGGTGGGGCAAAAGTAGGTTTACAGTTGTGATACAAATATATACAATAATTAATCAATAATAATACAACAATAAACTCTGTGTTTTGTGTACTCAGAACTATAAGTCTACTTTTGCTCCACCCTGTATATACATATATATACACATACTTTGAAGGCAGTGTTTATTAAAATACATTTCATTTTCCAGATTGAGCTATCAGCTGTTGAAGTCTGTATACATTTTTGGAGGACACCCTGTACATAGAAAAAGAGAGAACAAATGCAGCAAAATGTGAAGAGTGAACTAGGTGAGGGTATTCTGGAATTTTTTTGTACTATGTTTGCAGCTTTTCTGTAAATTTGAAATTATTTCAAAGTAAAAGTTTTTTTAAAATAAAAGAGAACTCCTGAGGGTCTTCGCGAACAGACTGTGATGCCACTGCCCCTCACGGAATGTGAAATGGTAAATAGGAGGAATGGAGGTCAGATGGTGTTGATCACTCACATGACCAAGCTGACACTGCGTCTAAGGTGCTAGAGGTGACAACTGCCAGAGCTGACACCATCTCCTGGCAGCTGTTAGGAACCCCAACATTACTAAAACTTTGCACTATCCTTGTGACCCCCAGTCAGCCCCTAAAAGTGGCCGTCTCACCGTTCCACCCCCTGCCCTCTGGCGACCATCTCAGTGGCTCCTCCCTGAGATCCCAGCTGGACAGTGGCACCGCTTGCCCCTCGCTCCCTGAGACTGAGTGGATCCTTCTGCTGAGCTGAGCCCTGGGCCTGAAAACAGGAACCTGTCCTGTTCCCTCCAGATCAGAGACAGCCTGTCCAGAAAGCCGCGCTGCAAAAATCCCCCAAGTTTCTATGAACATCTCAGAGCCTCAGAATTAGAGAAATGCCTTTGAGCTGGCCTCAAGTAAGAAACCCCAGCCCATGGCACTGCTCAGTCCCAGGCGGCGAGGTGCACTTGCTGGTTCCTGTCGCACTAGATGGCTCAGAGGAGGCTGGGAGCTCTGCTGATTTCCCAGAGACAGACCCGGTCAGGGCCCTGAGGATGCCCAAGTTCAACACATTGGCCCTCCGGCCTTCAGAACTCACTCAGTATGAACTCTACAGCATAGTTTCAATGTCAGCCAAGCCTGGGTATCACCATCTGCCCGCCAGAGCCAACACACTGGCTTCCAATTAGCAGTGAGAGGAAGTGGAAAGGCCACCAGCCCCAGGGGCTTCAAAGAGGAGGAGGTCGGGGAGATCCCGAACAAGAGAATCAGTCACAGTCCTGAATGGGAACAGCAGGAGGCGGGACTTTCTAGTTCGCCTGAAAGTGGTTACTAGACTGTGATGGCCCCAGGCAAGCCCATGCCCCAGAGGCCTCCTGCTGAGGACAAAGACACTTCTCCTCCAGCTCCAAGGGCTCTCTGATGGGTGTGTGATTAAGATCAGCCTCCTGCTGTTGCCATTCACGGAGGACGTTCTCTGTGACTGCCGGAGACCAGACAAGTGACACGAGCCCTGCACATGCAAGTTCTCAGGAAAGCAAACACTTTCATCGCAATCACCGAGCGCCAGGCACGGTCCCAGGCACCCTACAGGTAACACCTGTAACGCCCCCAGTCATCCTGTGAACATGGTACTATTATCATCCCCATTTGGTAGATGTGGAAACTGAGGCACAGAGAGGTAGAGTAACATGGCCACTGACCTAGTAAATAATAAAGCCAGGATTTGAACCTCAGTGTCGGGCTTGAGTCTGTGCTTTTAACCACTTCCTTGTGCGAGGCCTCCCTATGCACCGCTTCTAAAAAACCCATAAATGAGGAAATAAACTCATTTCAAAACTCATATAGACAAGAAGAGATGGATAAGGGAGTATGCAAAGCGGGTTGGGCGATGGTAGGAAAAAAGAGCAAGCCTCACGGTGGCCGCATTGACTTGCAATCTGTGCTGTATCATTCATTCACTGATGCACTCATTCATTCATTCATCCTACCAAAGTTAGAAATCGGTGTTGGAGGGGGAGGAAATGAGAGGAGCGCAAGTTAGTTACTAAAATGAAACCTGAGCACACACATAATCAGAGAAGGGAGACTTTAGGCCAAGCGAATGGTGCTGACCTCAGGAGCATCCGAATCACCCCAGGATCTTGTGAAAATGCAAACCCTGCCTCAGTAGGTGCCTGTAGTGACCTAACGGTCTTCATTTCCAACAAGCCTGCTGGTGATGATGCCGGTCCCTGGGCTCCACTTCTTTGATCCCTGGCCCTTCCTCGCCCCAAGAGAGCCTCAGTCCATGCCAGAACCCTCTTCCTTCCTCTGCCCACGTGCTCCCCGAATGCCCTTCATGTCGCCTTAAGCACAGGTTCCATTGACCTCCTTCCCAAACCCAGGCGTGAATACCATCTACCAAATCCATGCAGTTCCCACAGAGTATGGTCCACTAGTCCCGAGGGAGACGGGTGAGGGGCGCTCCTGGGGTCAAGGACATCTCCCAGATCATGTCACATCTCCTACAACTCAGGGCCACAGCACGTTAGCATCCCTGAGGCTCCAGGAGTCCTGCCATGATAAAGCTTCGCTCAGGAGCTGAAGGGGTGGCTGGGATGACAGAGACTTAATGCCCCATAATCTCCATCAGCACCACCTCTAGCTTCTCAGATCTAAGTACAGTAAAGCCCTGGTGTTGGCTCCACATCGGTGGCTCACCACTGGAAACAGGCCAGGTTTGTCGCTATTGCAGGGGAGGGTGGTGCCAGTCAGTGGTGCCCCTCTTTTCTAACTCTTCAGGACCCTGATTCCCAGTCTCCTTTTTCTCTCCTCTTCTTAAACGATCTGTTGCCTTTACACCGAATTGTACGTCACTGAGAAGACTCTATGTCCCCTCTGCAGGCTCAGTCTCAGTTTGCTCTTCTACCCCCAGTCCAGATCCATTTTTTAGCTCTCTGTTCCCGGGAGGCTGACCCCTGAGGATCACACCACCAGGCCCCTTCATCCTCTGGCTTCCTGCTGGGTTTGGCCAGTGGGGGACCCTGCCAGGCGACCGGAGGGCAAGAGGAGGGAGCATGGAAATATTTCATCCCCGCTGCAGCCTCACCCCACGGGGCTGTGGCTGCATCTCTACAGCCTCTGTGCCCCTCAGGGAGGCTCCTCCACAGCTCAGCTCCCTTTGGCCCTTCCACCCTAGGGTGCTGCTACCAGCTGCCTGCTGTCCAGGCAAGTCCCAGGGTGCCTCGCCATCCTGCTGGCTCCTTCCATCCTGCCCACTCCACGGTAGATAGTCCTGTCCCTAATTGCCTTATTTTATTTTTCAGTTAAATCCTTTTGAGTGTCCTTCTGTTTCCTGCAAGGACTCTGACTGATACAGAATGTTGCATTTTTATTAGCTACAAGGTCTGATTTGACTTAGTACAAGCTCTAATCATAGAATGTGGGGCTAGAAGGAGTCCAGAGAAAGGAGGCATTTTTGAAGGGGAAAGTGGGCCAGGGTTTCACAGCACCTTGACATCCAACTACATCGAAGCCCGGAGGTTAGCTTCAGCTTCTCAATAATTGTATTCTGAGCAGCAGCCACGGACTAAGAAGCTGCGTGTTCCAGACACAGTGCTCAGGATTGTGGGAACTAAGGACGACAGAGACCAGGCCCCACATCCCAGAACCTCACAGTCAGGGACACTCAGGGCAGGATGAAAGCCCTGGACTGGAATTGAATGTGACAGGCAGCCAAGCAGGGCAAAGCCACGGAGATAAGGGCCTAATCAGAGCTCAGACAGAGAACAGTGGCAGAACAGCAGACTGGGGCTTTGTTCCAAAGCTGGAGACCTGGGAGGACCTCACAGGGTGGAGGAGCAGGTCATACAGGACCTTGGGGCCCCTCAGCAGCCTCCGCCCAGAAGCGGGAGCAGGCCCCTCTCTGCAGCCTCCTTGGCCTCCCAGGCAGCTTTATCTGCTCCTCCCACGGACTCTTCCTAAATGTCCACTTTCCTCCGACAGCTCCCAGGGATGATCAAGTGCTTGCCCTGGGCAGACACCATGCTCATTCAATCTTCCCAACCACCCTTCTGGGTGGGTATTAATCATCCTATTTTACAGTTATGGAAACTGAGGCTCATTCCAAGTCACTGGCCGGCAACTAGAAATAGATGCTAGAGGAACCAGAGTTTGAATCCAGTCTGCCTGGCTCTGAAATGCACGCTCTCAACCACTGTCTTATCTGCCTTGATTTCTAACCCTTAGAGGAAGAGCAGTATCTGCAACCGGTCCCGGTGGTACTGAGCACTTTGCATGGTATGTCTAATCTAGTCTTCACAGCACCCCCGTGAGGCAGGCGCCGTGAAGAAACTGTTCCTAAAGAAGAAACTGTCCCTCCAAGAGGTTATGTCGCTCCCTCAAGGGCCCACTGCCAGGTCATGGCGGAACCAGGGTTTGAACCCAGTTGACCAACTCAGAGTTCATGCTCCCAGCCACCACATTCCTTGAGGACAGGGCCTAGGCTACTTTTTTTAATAGGCTTTGTTTTGTAGAATGTTTTTAGATTTATAGAAAAATGATGAAGAAATTATAGTGTTTTTAATTGCTCTGGTGAGGACAGATAATACAATGTTGGATAAAAGTGGAAAGATGACTATATCTTATTCCTGATCCTAGAGGAAAAGCTTTGTTAGCTTCTACCATAGAGTAGGATGTTGGCTATGGACTTGTCATATGTGGTCCTTATCATGTTGAGGTACACTCCTTCTACACCACTTCGTTGAGAGTTTTTATCATAAATGGATGTCGAATTTTGTAAAATGCTTTTTCTGCTTGTTTTGAGATGATCACCTGACTTATTCAGTTCATTATGTGATGCAGCACGTTGATTGATTTGCATATGTTGACCCATCCTTGCATCCCTGGAATAAATCCCATTTGATCACGATGTATGATCCTTTTAATGTATCGTTGAATTCGGTTTGCTAATATTTTGTTTGCTAATATCTATGTTCATCAGGGATACTGACCTGGAATTTTCTTTTCTCGTGGTGTCCTTGTCTGGTTTTGATATCAGGGTAATGCTGGCCTCATAAAATGTTTTTGGAAGTGTTCTCTCCTCTTCTATTTTTTGGAAGAGTTTGAGAAAGAGTGGTATTAATTCTTTGAGTGTTTGGAAGAATTCACCAGTGAAGCCATCTGGTCCTGGGCTTTTGTTTGTAGGGAGGTTTTTGATTACTGATTTAATCTCCTTACTAGTAATCAGTCTGTTCAGATTTTCTATTTCTTCATGAATGCGGAAAGACAATAACGTATGATCTCACTCATAAGTAGAATCTAAAAAGAAACAAACAAAGACCAAATTCATAGATATAGAGAAGAGATTGGTAGTTGCCAGAAGTGGAGGGTGGTGGGCAAAAGGAACAGTGACAACAACAACAAAAAGCACAGTGTTGCCATGTACCCCAAGCCCAGCTTCTCCTCTTAACATCGTATATTAGCGTAGGGTTTATGTTACAAGCAAGGCACCAGCGTTGACATGTCATCATTAACCACAGTCCATAGTCTATTCGGATTTCCTTGGTTTACCCAATGTCCTTTGTGTGTCCCAGGACCCCATCCAGGATAGGACATTACATGTAGTCATCAGGTCTCCTTAGGCTCCTCTGACTGTGACAGTTTCTCAGACTTTCCTTTTTGATGATCTTGACAGTTTTTGAAAATTGTGGTAAAATATGCTTAATGAAATTTACCATCTTAATCACTTTTAAGTTTACAGTCAGCCCGGCCGGGCGTGGCTCAGCGGTTGAGCGTCGACCTAGGATCCAGGCGATCGGGGTTCGATTCCCGGTCAGGGCACACGCCCGGGTTGCGGGCTCGATCAATGACTCTCTCATCATTGATGTTTCTATCTCCCTCCCTCCCTCTCCTTTCCTCTCTCTGAAATCAATAAAGATATATTAAAAAAAAGAAAAAAGTTTACAGTCAGTAGTGCTCTAAGCACACTGACATTATTGCGCAACAATCCTCCAGAACATTTTCATCTTGCAAAACTGAAACTCTACACTCATTAAAAAAACTCCTCTTTTCCCCCCTCTCCCAAGCCCCTGGTAACCACCGTTCTCCTTTCTGTTTGTAAGTGGAATCATGCAGTATTTGCCTTTCTGTGACTGGCTTATTTCAATTAGCATAATGTCCTCAAGTTTCACCCATGTATATCGTATGTATATTCCACATTTTGTTCATCCATTCATCCACTGATAGACACTGGGGTTCCTTCCACCTTTTGGCTATTGTGAACATAAGTGTACAAATATTCTCTTAGAGACCCTTCTTTTAATTCTTTTGGATATATGCCCAGGAATGGAATTGCTGGGTCATATGGTAATTAAGGAACCACCATACTGTTTTCCACAGCAGCTGTACCATTTTATATTTCCATCGACAGTGCGTAAGGGTTCCAATTTATCCACATCTTTCTCAACATCTGTTATTTTTTAAATAGGAACCATCCTAATGGGTACGCAGTTATGTCTTATTGTGGTTTTGATTTGCATTTCTCTGATGATTAGTGATGTTGCCTTTCCACGCACTTACTGGCCATTTGCATACTTTCTTTGGAGAAATCTCTATTCAAGTCTTTTGTTTATATTTTAATCACGTTTTTGTTGTTGTTGAGGCATAAGAATTCTTTATATATTCTATATATTAACCCCTTATCAGAGCTATGATTTGTACATATTCTCTCCCAGTCTGTAGGTGGCCTTTTCACTCTGTTGATTGTGTCCTTTGACACACAACCTTGACAGCCCTGGGGACTGGTCAGGTACTCTGCGGGACACCCTCTACTGAAACTTGTCTGATGTTTTTCTCATGATGAGACTGAGGTTATGGGTTGTGGGGAGAAGGATCAGAGTTCAAGTGCCATTTTCATCACATCATATCAAGGATACATACTATCACCATGATTTAGGACTGTTGATGTTGACCTCAGTCACCTGGCTGAGCAGTATCCGATTCCCCAATGTAGAGTTACTCTCCCCAGCACCCCTCGCTCACATTTTCCACACACAGTACTCCTCTTTGGAAGGAAATCATCATGTAAAACCTTTGTGGTTTCTCTGCACTAAACAGACCTTCATAAATAGTCCCTTTATTAGACACTCCTCAAATTAAGGGCTGGGACCCTGGCTACAACACAGACAGATAACAGGTTTGATTTTTTTGTTTTTAAAAACTTTGATTGTGGAACATTTTAAACACACACAAAGTAAATTGAATAATGTACCTCCCTCCCGCTTTCAACAGTCATGAACATTCTGTCATTCTTGTCTCATTTCTACCTGTACCCACGTCCCACCCCTACTCTGTGTCATTACTATTTTCTTACGGCACCCCCTTTCTTTAGGTTGATTTGTGCTGTTCTAAAACTTCACATAAATGCCATCGCACAGTTCGCACTCCTTTTTCTTTTCCTGGCGCCTTTGAGTCCAATGCCTTTGAGGTTCACCCACGCTGCTGCGGCCTATCAGTATTTCGCTGTGACTTTTTATTGCCGAGTGGTATGCCACTGAATGCACGTGTCACAACTTGCTCGCCCGGCCTGTTGGTGGGCACTTGGGTTGCTACCAGTGGGGACTACTGTGACGAAAGCTGCAGTGAACATCTTTGCACAAGTCCAGGCTTTTTTTTCTCATTTCTCTTGCGTAAATACTTTTTTGTACGTTTCTGGATCCACCGGTGCACAGGGTCAGCACTCAGAAACAAACATGATCAAATGAACCGAGTCACCGAACTAAGAGCTATGAGGGGGCGACAACCATGTCATATACTCAAGTTCCAGTGTGAACACGAACACCAGCAGCAAAGGCAAATAGAAAGAAAGGACAGCTAAGGTGGCGGCTTAGGGATTCCGTTAAGAATTCTGAAAACGAACAGGCTTTGAAGAAGAGCCAAAAATGGGGACAACCAGGAGACTTGCCCCTGCAAGGGACAGAGACTTCTCCCGCACCCGCTGGCTGGACAGGGAGTCCTGGAGGGTGTTCCTGCTGGAATCACAACCGAGGGCAATTAGGGGGAGCCAGGCCCAGCTAGAGCAAAGGTTACGATGCCCATAGATTGTCAGTGAGATTTTTCACGATGTTTTGTGTCCTGTTGAGGAGCATTAATCCCCTTTGTTTTTTCCTCTCTAAATGCGCTCCTGAATCGCCACACTGAGAGCCTTTGTCCTGGCCAGGGATAATCCAGAACAGGAGACAATCCAGCAATTTTTTCTCTTTGGCTCGGGAAGATGTTTGTGTGTAGTTGGGAAATCTGGATTTCTGCCACTAACTAGCCATGTGTGCCTTTGTCTGCAAAGTTTCCTCCAGCTCTGAAGTAGTATGACCCAGCAACTATACTGCTCTTTCCAATACATGGTTTTTTTCTTATTACAAAGGGATATGTGTTCACCTTAGAAAGTTAGAAAATACAAGCAAGGGAGCAGAAGAGAATGTAAAATCGCTCATAATTTCACCACCCAAAGCTGTTATTAGCATTCACTCATTCACTGAACACATATTTGTGGAGCACCTGCCATGTACCGAGCTGTTTGAAATATATCGTTTTAGACGATTTATGTTGTAATGAAATGTTTTAATGAAATTTTCCTGCTTTGTAACCTGGCTTTCGCTTAAGAGACAGTTGTGAGCATATTCCCATGTCAGTAAATATTTCCCTACGACGTTCCAGTTTTTCATGTTAATAAACACTCAGAGCTACATTCTGAGCAAATTTGTAACCGTTTCTTTAGGATAACTCCTAGAAGTAGAATCCCCAGGCTAATTAGTAATCACATTTATGAGGCTTTGGGCAGGCAAGGCCCAAATGGCCTATATCCCCAGCATTTCTCTGCATCCTTCCACTCATACATATGCATTAAAAAGGGGGTAGAAGTTAGAGAAAGACAAATAGCACATAATCTCACTTACAAATCTAAAGAACAAAATAAACCGACCAAAAAAATAGGCCAGAGGTACGGATGCATGGAACAGAAGAACAGACCTCAGTGGGACTGCCCCCAGGGGGTACAGGGGAGGGGACAGGAAGAGATTAAGCAAAGAACATATATGCATATATGCATAACCCCAGGACACAGCAAGGGGAAGACCTGGGTGGGGCGGGGTTGGGTGGAGGGGGCAAAAGGGGAGAAAATGGGAGACATCTGTAATACTGTCAACAATAAATTTAAAAAAGAAGAAAAAGCCCTGGCTGGTTTGGCTCAGTAGTTAAAGCATCGTCCTGTGCACTGAAGGGTCCCAGGTTCGATTCTGGCCAAGGGCAGGTACCTGGGTTGCAGGCTCGATCCCCAGCCCGGTCGGGGTGCGTGCGAGGGGCAACCAGTTGATGTATTTCTCTCATATTGCTGCTCCCGCCCCCGTCCCCTCCACTCTCTCTAATAATCAATGGGAAAATATCCTCAGGTGAAGATTAACAGAACCAGACAGAACTGAAAGTCCTCACTGAAACACCACGTGCCAGCCAAGGCACCGGCGGCGGCCGTCGGGGTGTCCCGGCTCACCCCAGGGCTCTGAGCGCCGCGTCCCTCCCTGGGGCCCGCGGCCAGCTGCCTTCCCCGGAGGCGGGCTGCGCTCTCCTCTGGACGCCGGACCTACCTGGTTCCAAAACGTGGTGCTCCCAGTGCCCCGGTTTCCTCCGCGTGGGCTTCTAATGCCACCTGAAACGTCAAGCCCTGGAGGACACGGGCAGTGTCTACCAGTCCATCTCAGTGAGTGTATTCAAGCACAGCAAAAATGGTAAGGAGAAAACAGAAGACGCAGTCCTCCCCGCGGGGAGCTTGCAGTCCGGTGGCGGGTGCGCACACCCACCAGGTCGCTAAAAGCGCCAGAGAAACACAATGTCAGGCTCCTCGTTGTAACCCTGGGTGTAACCTCGAGTGTGATGGGCTGGCTTTTCCTATGTGCCGTCACTGGGACTGCTGCTGAGACCGTCCGGGGCAGTCAGGACAGGTGGACCCTGCAAGGCCCACTCCCTTCTGGGTTGCTCTGAAAGGCCCGAGACCTGGAGTCATGGGAGACACAGACCGTTCTGAGGCTGCTGGCGGGACAGGCCAGGGGTTTTGCTGGAAACAGCAACTAAGCAACTAAGAGCAACTAAGCAACCAAGCAACTAAGAGCAAAATTTACAGCACAGAATTTCTTTGTCATCAGGGTCTCCGTGCACCTCCGTGGTACATTGGTGGCCACCATCAGTCTCTCAGTTCAGAAGAGGCAAAACAGATGGCATAGATTCCATCTCCCCCGTAGCCCTAATTGCTTTCACCCTAACTGATTCTCGCTAATGAGCCTGTTTATCTCGAGACCCAAACAACTTTCTCCGTTAGATTTTCTGGGATCATTAAGTCTTCTGACCATTAAGGAATGTGTTCAATCATTATTCTTGAACATCAATGCCCTCAGCACCCTCCCCCCCCATGGTCTGGAAAAGGCAGTGGACCCCCAGTGGAAACCAGTTTTCACCCAAGGAGGCGCTACAACCCGGGGAGCCTTGGGGCCCTTAAGGCCCCCTCAATGCGCTCACCTGGGCTCCCCAGCCAGGGACGATGGGGAAAGAATTGGAATTAGAATTGAATTTGGATCCCAGCTCTGCCACTTGCTAGCTATGTGACCTTCGGCAATTTACCGAACCTCTCTGAAGGTCAGTTTCCTCATCTTACAAGAAGAAAAAGAAAGAAAAAAGGGCGATAGAACATTCCCATGAGCCCTGCAGGGTTACTGAGATCGAGGTATGCAGTTGGCACTTAATACATATCAGCCCTTCCTCCCTCCTCCCGCCTGCCAAGCAGAGTAACATCCTGCAGACAAGAACAGCCAAGCAACTTTCTCTTAGAAGGATTTGTGTCTTGGTTATTGTTTTTTTTCCTGGAAGGGCACAATCAGAAACCCGGGGACTGGCAGGGACACAGTCACTGTGGCCCTTCCAAAGAGTAGTAAACGCAAGTTTCCACAGGGTCTTAACCGCGGCTCATTCTAACATATTATGCACTAAATGGTCCTCGTCGCCCCATCTGTACCACCACCAAGAGGTGCTGCCCACCGTCACCCACTCACCTGGCCCACGACCCAGCCTGGCACCAGCTCTTGCTCTCCCAGAAGACGCTTCTCCCCACGGAGGCCACTTCTCACTGCAAATCAGACCCGCCAGGCAGGCACCTGCTCTCTGCAGCTCCGCTCTTTCCTGCGACGCCCAACCCTGTCTTGCCGACCCCTCCCATCCCATCTCCCACCTCCCCCACTCCTGACTCTGCGCCAGACACACAGGTTTTTCTTTTCCTCAGACAGGCCAATTTGTTCCAGCCTCAGGGCCTTTGTGGCTGTTCCCTCCACCTGGAGCTCTCCTCCCTCAAATGGATGCTTCCTTTTCAATGTTCAGTCTTCAGCCCCAGTGCCACCTTCTCAGAGATACCTTTTCTGATCATGTCCCCACCATCACATCTATCGCTTCACCCAGTTTTACCTTCATCCTTGCACTTGTCTCCACCTAAAATTCTCTGCCACTTTGTCTGTCTTCTTGGCCATGGACCCCCAAGACCTAGAACACAGCCCAGCCCACAGCAGGCACACAATATGTGTTGGTTAAATAAATGAACCTTTGTGGCCACGTTTAAGCATAAATCAGTGATCTTCAAGATGGTCTCTTTTGGTTGTAGAGCTTCTAATATGTAAGTGTCTAGACAGTCCTTTTATTTTTGGCAGTTTTGGCAAAGTGACTTGCTTCTGGAATTTAACAAAACCAGACAACGCCTGTCGCCCTAGTCTCATCCAAAGCTGTGCCACCTCTTCTAGAATCTGCCTAGACTCTAGCTGCCCAGCCTCTTCGTAATAACGAGGCACAGATGAGCCCAAGCTTTTACAAATCCCACTGGAATATTCTGCTGCCTGAAAAATTGGAGTGTCACTGGATTGGAGCCTTCAAGCCAGAGGCAGCCCGAATCCAGCCAGGGCCCCTGCTCCTCAGCGGGTTGGACACGTGGGATTAATTCCGGCAGACACGCTGGCCCCTGAGAAGCACTAAAAAAAAGGGAAATTTAAGATTCAGACTGAAAAGAAAGCAGGAGAGGGGAGGGAGAAAGTGGGTGGAGGGGTAGAAAGAACTCACCCTACTTAACCCAGGGGATCTTAACCTGCTAGGATTGATATTACATGTTACTTTTGATGTGTATATGTGTTTAGGGAGAGGGCCTATAGTTTTTAATCAGGATTTCAATAGAATTTGTGCCCCGAAAGGTTAAGAACCACGGGGCTGGAAGGCATGCAATTAGATTAGCGAATCATCTCCATCCTAAACATGACCTGAACTGAAACAATCACGAGAAAGGAAAAGTGCTTCGTGCTCCAAAGAAAACAAAAGCCATTTCCAACAGGAATTGGTTGTCACATTCTCTGCACTAGGAAAAAAAAAAATCAACAGAGCATCCGCCCAGCCTGCCCAGGGCCCATCCCTTAAGCCCAGGTCTCCAGGGAAGGCAGTGAGCCTTTGTTTTCCAGTCTGTGGGCAACTGGCTGGGCAGGGAGCCAGAGGGGAGAGACCTCGATGGAAGAAAATACCGAGATGTGCCAAGTTGTGCGGGCTAGAAGCTCCTAGAGGTGGGCCCTGGCCGATGCCACAAGACCTACCGGATAAGAAGGAGTGTGCTGGTCACAGACTCTGTGCTCTCTTGGGCTTTTTGATTTGTCACCAGCCAGGCTGTTGGGCCAGCTTCTCCCTCTGGGTGCTTTGGGGCCTGAGTGCTTTTCTAAGTAGATTTGGACCCTTCATGGTTGGCAAGCCCATGTTTCTCCTTGTGGCCACCCCAGCTATCAGATGGGAGCTCCTGCCTATTTAAGGCTATGTGTCACATCTGGTGTTCAGAAAGGACACTCCCTTCCCCTGGCCCTTCTTGCCTTTGTAAGGGGAGGACCTGGGACGTGGCAGAAGTCCCAATAAATTCTGGAAGGAGACGCGTGAGCAGGCGGGCAGGCCCGGAGCCAGCGCGTTGTGCCAGCACTTGGTATAACCTCCAGGGAGGGCGCAGTCCACACACGTCCTGGCTTCCGAGAGGCAGGCCCTGGGTGTGAGCCCACAGCCATCTCCTCTCCATGAGCCCCACAGATTCTCACTCAGCCTTGTTACTTTGCAACGTTTGTGTATGTTCCATCTTTACGAAATCCCAGAGGGGATTTTTTTTTTTTTTTTTAATATGTCTTTATTGATTTCAGAGAGAGGAAAGGAGAGGGAGAGAGAAACATCAATGATGAGAGTCATTGATCGGCTGCCTCCTGCAGGCCCCCTGCTGGGGATCGAGCCTGCAACCCGGGCATGTGCCCTGACCGGGAATCGAACCCTGATCGCCTGGATCCTAGGTCGATGCTCAACCGCTGAGCCACGCTCAGAGGGGATTCTTGATTTCCTCTCTCAGAACTGATTCTCCTCCAAGCTTCCCCTTCTCAATAAACGGCACCTTCATCACCAAGAAGAGGCTCATCCTTCGGGACCCAGCTAAACAGTGCCTCCTCCTTGGAAGGACCCTCCCAGACACCAAATCTCACTGCTCCCCCAGCCACCCACACACCAAGGTGTCCCCTCTTCCATCTCAGCCTGTTTGTTGACCACGTTCTGAAATTCTTTTAGTTTTCTGCGTCTCCCCACGTACAGCCCATGAGGAGAGACAGTCTCCGTTTGCATCTCCAGGGTCTCCCCAGCCCCCTCCCTGTCCTCTCGGCCTGAGGAGGCCGACATGCGGGGAGAGCGGACGGGGAGCGGGGCTCCGTCCCCGCAGCGCCAGCGCACCAGCCTCTGCGGCTCTTGCCGGGCTCTGGTCGTGCCCTTCTCCCCTTGCCCTCCGAGGCCCGGCGGGAATGGCTGCCCTCTGCTGCCAGCCCAGAAGTGCCTCACCACCCCTTCCCCAGGGCCCTCCTTACCCTGCGCTTCTGCAAACAGGCCCTTCATTCAGCTCTCCTCAGCCACCCTCTTGAATGGGCTGCTTGTTACCTGACGGCGGTTCTGGCCAACCGTCTAAGTCACTGACCACTGTTTCCCAACAATGAACGGCCCGCGCGTCTCAGGTGCTTAATACACGTGTTTTGAATAAATAAATGAATGATAAGGATATTGTGTTTTTGTTTACATCTTTATAAAGATGTATGTAATTCACATACCATAAAATTCACCCTTCTAAGGTATTATAATTCGTTGGGTTTTAGTATATTTGCAAACTTATGACACTACCATCACTATCTAATTCCAGAACATTTTTATCACCTCACAAAGGAGTCTTGTAGAAGGGAGGTGGGAGGGGATGAAGGGGGTCAAATATATGGTAAGAGGAGAACAGACTTTAGGTGGTGAGCACAGAACGCAATGAACAAATGATATGTTATGAAATTGTACAGCTGAAACATATGTTATCAACCAATGTTACCCCAATAAATTGAATTTAAAAAAAGTAATTGTGGATTAAGGTCACTGTATTTTTTTAAAAAAGGGACCCTGTAGAGAATTAACATTGTTACAGATTTAATGCAATCCCCATCAAAAGTCTAATGGTATTTTTCACAGAAATAGAACCAAAAAAATCCTCAAATTTGTATGGAACCACAAAAGACCCCAAGTAGCCAAAACAATCCTGAGGGAAAAAAACAAAGCTGAAGGTATCACACTTCCTGACATCAAATCATACTATAGAGCAAAAATAAGAAAAACAGCATG
The DNA here is from genome assembly GCF_964146895.1 of Miniopterus schreibersii. Classification (NCBI taxonomy): domain Eukaryota; kingdom Metazoa; phylum Chordata; class Mammalia; order Chiroptera; family Miniopteridae; genus Miniopterus; species Miniopterus schreibersii. The sequence goes on along the minus strand of NC_138121.1, from coordinate 15,759,592 downwards.
GTATTGTCAGAAAAACAGACACACAGACGAATGGAACAGAACTGAGAGCCCAGAAATAAACCTACACATATATGGGCAACAAATATTTTACAAAGGAGGTAAAAACATACAATGGAGAAAGGAGGGCCTCTTCAATAAATGGTGTTGAGAAAATTGGAAAGCCGCATGCAAAAAAAAAAAAAAAAAAAAAGAAAGAAAGAAAGAAAGAATGAATGAATGAAATTAGACTGCTATCTGACACCATACACAAAAATTAATCCAAAATGGATTCAAGACTTAACTATAAGACCTGAAACAATTAAAACATAGAAGAAAACACAGGTACTAAACTTAAAGACCCTGGTCTCAGATGGGTCCTTGTGAACTTGATCCCAAAGGCAAGAGCAGTAGAAGCAGAAATAAATGAACAGGACTCCATCAAACTAAAAATCTTCTATACAGCAAAAACAAACAAACAAACAAAAAACCATCAACAAAACAAAAAGGCAACCAACTGAGAGGAAAAGATAGTTACAGATGATACTTCCAGTAAGAGACTAATATCCAAAATACATAAAGAACTCGTTATATAACTCAACAACAACAAAAACCAAACAATCTGCCCCAGCCAGATACATTTCCCAAGAAGACATACAGATAGCCAACAGATATATAAAAAGATGCTCAACATGACTTGTTTTAAGGGAAATGCAAATCAAAACCACAATGAGATACCACCTCACACCTGTTAGAATGGGTATTATCAGCAAGACAAGAAACAACAAGTGCTGGGGAGGCTGTGGAGGAAAAGGGACCCTCAGTCACTGCCGGTGGGGATGCAAGTTGCGGCAGCCTCCATGGAAGGTAATATGGAAGTTCCACTCTCTCTAAAAAATTGATGGGAAAAAGTATCCTCGGGTAAGGATTAAAGAAGAGATTCACTTTGAATTATCTTCAGCTGTACCTAGGTGCTTACCCACTCATGCACCATTCCAAAATTCTATTTCACAATCCAAAGTATAAACAGAACAGAACTCAGGTCTAGGTGTCAGGAGGCCTGGATTCCAGGTCAGGTTGACTATTAAAGAGCTGTGTGACACAGGCAAATTATTTAATCTCTCTGCCTCAACTTTTTTTATCTCTAATATGGGGATGATGATAACAACTGTCACTTATTCCAGGCCTACTATTTCGAGGCACCATGCTAAGTGCTCTTACATATCGGTAGTCATTATGTGTGTCCCTTGGGCACAAGAAACACATAACTGAAGGCAGTTTAAGCAAAAAGCGTTACAAAGATGCAGAAACGTGTTGGGGGACAGACGGGAACTCTGCCTCTTTGCGTTTCCTTCCCTGAACGTTACGTTCTTCTCTTTTGCTATAAACTGGCTGCCTTTGTTCCCCTGTCCACGTGCGAGAAAATGACCACCCACAACTCTCAGGTTTGTATCTTCCGCATTCAAGACACCAGCCAGACTGAGCTGGAATTTCTCAACACAAATTAGAAAGTTCCCTGGAGAAAGAATTCTTACTGCTTCAGTTAGGATCCAGTGTCCATCCCTGATCCACTCAACCGTGGCAAAGGGACAGAATCGCACCATGCAAAATGCTGCGTGCTAGGGACAAACATCATGAAACTCAGTGGGGACTGTGGATGGCTGGCGGTCAGCCCATGGAAATCTAGTTCTGGAGACGTGTACAGTCCTAAGCTGCCTTCAGCTCCTAGAGAAGAGAGTGGACAGACAACCCAATACCAACTGCTATTTAATCTGCTCTTTATAATAACCTAATGAGGTGACGTTGATATCCCCATTTTACAGATGAAGAGACAGAACCAGATAGGACCCAGGGATTCTCCACAGCAGCACCATTAACATTTTGGGCTGAATAATTCTTTGGGGGGGGGGGGCTTTCTGTGCATTGTAGGATGTTTAGCAGCATTCCTGGCCTCTCCCCACTAGATACTAATGGCACTTCTCCAGTTGTGACACTCAGAATGTCTCCATATTGTGAAATGTCCTCACACAGGCTAAGTAAATGGCACAACACCACTCTACCAGTAGGCAGGCCGGTATTCAAGCCCAGTTCTGACCCTAAAACCTGTCTCTCATGATCATATCTAACTTACCGACTTCCCAAGGTTGTAATGAGAGTATAATTATGTGAAAGGACCTTGAAGGGTTAAGTGGAACATAAACGTCTCCACATCCTTCTTAGGAGCACCCTTCCAGTTCTGTGGATCTATACGGCTACTCAAACAGCACAGGGCTCTACATCTCTAGAAAGTTTAAGTCCATGGTTCTGACCACCAACCCATTTAGTTTCATGATGTGATTCCTCTCCAAATCCTCTCCCTCCTGAAGACTGATATTTCCCATTCTTGCTGCCGTATGTCCAATTCCACTCTCCAACCTGACTTACAGTAACTTTCCTTAGCTGGCTTTCCTGGAGCCAAGTCTTTCTCCTGATAATTTGGTCCCCGAAGCCCACAAATTCTTTCACAAACTGACTAAACATGTTACAACTCTTCCTCCATGAACTAGGTCTCAGTAACCTAGCCTGTGTGAGGTTCATGGTTACATTTTTCCAAACCCAGTGTTTCCCTCGGAGTGGATCCTCACGTAGGTAAAATGCATCTGAGAATGTTGCTTGACAAAGCCCTACATGGAGAGACTCCAATCTGTTAGTTTTGGTTCTGGTGTTTAATATTCGTTGTGACTGAATTATAAAAATGATAACGTCCTTCATTTGCAAGGCTTTGAGGCCCTCCCAGTCAAACCATAAGGGGAAACATGTTGGCTGAGATTTAGAGGGGGTTGGCCATACACTAGTGACAGGAGGTCTTGACAATGAGCTTCTGGAACTTTCTCAAAGAAAGCATATCCTTACAGTTTAATTTGGCTGCCTCGTAAAATGACCATGATATGTCATTCATATCCTTCCAGTCAAGATATGAACAGCTTGTTTGGAAGCCTGGTTACAATATAATATTTTAAATAAACTTTTTTATTGAAGTATAGCTTACGTACAGAAAAGTACACAAATCATAAGTATACAGCTCAGTGAATTTCTCCCTAAGTAAACACACCCGTATAACCACCACCCAGATCAAGAAATTACAAGCATTCCAGAAGCCCCTCTCAGGCCCCCTCCCAGTCACTAGCCCCACCCTCTCCCTAAATGTAACCATTATAATTTTAATCTTATGACCTCCCTATTTTTTATGTATCTGATGGCCCAGATAATTATCTCTGGAGGCCAGAGTTAATCAGAAGCTGGGAGGATTGTTTTCCCATGAGTCATTTCTCTTAAGAATAGCTTATCAGTGAGGATGCTTCCAGCTGCAAGTAATAGAAACCCCAATGCGGATGGCTTAAACAATAAGAAAATTTATGATTTCCATAAATGCAAGTCCTGCTGTACTCGTGATTCAGGATTGATTGAATCAGCAGCTTGAGTCAACAAAGTCCCATGGTCTCTCATCTCGCCACTCAGCCATCTTGGTGTTTGTTTCATTGTAAGGCTGGTAGCAGGGTGGCCACAGTTCTTTCTGTGACTCTCTCTTTGGAGAGGAAACTTCTTCCAGAAGTCTCATCCCACTGGTGAGAATTGGGCCACTCGTGCAACCACTCAGTCCAGGGGTATGGGATTGCCCCAAGTGTCTTAGACTTATAGTCGGGGTGGGGGGTGAGGGGGTTTGAGAAGCCCACTCCAATGCTCCCTACAGAAAACCACATAATAAAAATGGGAAATGTCTAGCTCAACTCATTTACAAAAATGCGTGATATTGCCAAATGGTAACAAGGGTTATAGTGGAGATCTGTGGCTGAACATACTGTTGGAGATTCAAGGTTAGAGGTAAGTAAGTCTCTGTGAGGAAAGAATAAATTGACCGTGACAAAATAAACACAGCAGCTCTTGCCCTCTCTCTCCTCTCCGAATTGCCTGTTTGGGCACTGAGTCATAAATAAATTTTTTAAAGTTATTGGAATAGTGTCTGTTGCCAGTTATGTTAAGCACAGGACATAGCGTTTCAGTATACACCTAGGACAAATCTTACCTTTTCACAAATCACATGATGGCAGGCCATTAAATGCTACACGGTGTGTGCGTCATGGCTCCTCGACGGATTCCAGTTCTTTCAGTTACCGTGATAAGCCCCGACAGCCATTCAGTCCCCCTAGATATTTGAATATTCTCCACATTAAAATCCCGAATTTTAAAGAAATAATATTATAAATGAGAGCCATATATATACATATGTATGTATCAATATTTATTTGCTTAAGGTAGTCGGGAATGTAACTTGTTTACATCCCTCTATCAATGTGCTGGTCACGAATTAGAACACTGGTGGGTACCTGGTGGAGGATCTATCATCGAAGAACATCTCGGCAGGTAAGGTTGATCCATCAGTGAAAGCAGTGATATTCTCGTGTTAAATGGTAAAATGTACATGTCTGTAAGTGATAAGACAAATAGACAGGTTTTAAAGATAAGGTATTACATTGTACATGTATATAAATTTTACATATATGTATATGTGTACCACTAACTATATTTTGTTTAAAAAAAGAAAAAAGTCTTTAAATAATTATCTATACTGGATAAATACATAACTAATACTATTCTCAGCATCAATAAGAAAGGGTGAGTATAAAGGCATTTCCAATTGAGGAGTAAAAAATTCAGCATATCCTTCAGAAAAACATTTATCACAAAGCTAACATTTCTGAGGAAATTTTTTCTCATGACTGTTTCTAATTTTAATTGCTATTATATTTATAAGGTAACTATCAGCACAAATATTACATCTAATATGTATGGTTCTAATATGAGAAAGTACATCAATAACCCATCAATCTCAATAAGCCCAAACCCCTCAAGTTCCAAAAAGTTTCTTTTTAACTAAAGTGAAAACACAGTATCCTGTGATCAATCATTTTAGTTGCATTTTTTATATCCAACAGCCATCAAGTATCCTCTGGAAATTTGAATGTTTGTTCTAGTTCTTTCTCAAGAACAACATGTGAGGTGTATATATTTTCCTATATATTCTTATGTCCACTGAGAATGTATCTTTTATTTATAATCCAATACTTCCCCCCTCTCCTTTTTTGGTATAGGTTAGGCCTTTTTAAAAGAAGTTGGATATTTCACAATGCCAAGGCCCAATCCAGTTAAGGATATTCTAATAAGTGCTCTAAATGTCATGAAGAAGCCTCTGTTAATTTGCTCTATAAAGGTCAGATGGAGGTTATAGATTTTAAGAGAAATGCTCTTTTCTGCCATACCAGCAGAGGGCACATTTCCCACTTCACTGTAACTACTCCAACCTATCAAATCCAATGGGTGGCATTGGGTAAAATCTTAGAGGAATCTGAAAACTAGGTAATTCTTTTTAAAAAATTTTTGATTGATTTGAGAGAGAGAGCAAGGGAGAGAGAAACATCGATTTGTTGTTCTTCTTATTTATACATTCATTGGTTAAGTCTTGTATGTGCTCTGAGCAGGAATTGAACCTAAGACCATGGTGTACGGGGACAGCACTCTAACCAACTGAGTTGTCGGGCCAGGGAGGCAATTCTTGAATAAAGAATGTGTTTAAGAAAGAATAGCTTGGAAGGAATATGCATAGCAAATATGGAAAATCTCATTTAGAAAAAGCCCAAACCTTTTAAGAATTACTACCAAATTATGCGTGGTAATTCTTAATTCATATGAACAACAGATTTCTTAAATGTCCTGAATTCTAGGTTAAAAACATTTTCCTTCAGAAGGCATTGTTCCACTGAGTTCTTGTTTACAGCGCTGCTGTTGAGAAGTTTTGATATCTGTTTCCTGATTCTTTGTAAGTGAACTATTTTTTTTCTCTTTGGACGCTTTTAGGACAGTGGTTCTCAAGCCTCACCATGCACCAGATTCCTCTGATTCAGAGATTGTTTCAATTGTACTGTCAGGGACAAATATTGGTGTGGTGTTTTTTTTAACATTCCAAGGTAATTTCAAGGTGATTCAAAGTGTGGCCATGGTTGATAGTTTTGGATTTTGGTCTTATCGCTCCTGTTCTGAAATTCCACAATGACAGGCTTTGTTTGGTGTAAGTTATTTTTCATCATTGTGCTGAGCACACGAGATCCTTTCAGCCTCAAAAAATCATAATCATTAGTTCTGGGATGTTTTCTTGTATTATTTCTATAATTATTTCTTCCTCTTTTTTCACTTCTAGATCTATTGAGATAGGGTATCTCATGGTATGAACCTCTAATTTTCCATCTTTTCCCTTTTTTTCTACTTCGTGGGAGATTTTCTTATTTTTATTTTCCATACTTTCTCTGGCTTTCATTTTTAAGACCTTTGTTTTGAAATACTTTTAGGCTTACAAAGTCTTGCAAAGAGAGTAGAGTTCCCATGTATTCTTCACCCAACTTCCCCTAATGCTAATGTCTTATGTACCTAAGTGCAATTGCTGCAGACTTCCTTGGTCTCCTCCAGTCTGCAACAGTTCTTCAGTCTCCCCTTGTCTTCCGTGACCTGATACTTTTGAATACTGGAGAGTGGTTTTTTAGAATGCCCATCAATTTGGGTCTGTCTTGATGTGTTCTCATGACTAGATTGGGGTTAGGAATTTGGGGGAATACAACAGAAATGATGTGACCGTCTCAATGTGTCAAGGGTACATGATATGGATATGTTATTACTGGTGATGTTAAACTTGATCACTTGGCTAATGTGATGTCTGCCAGCTTTCTTCAATATAAAATTACTGCTTTTCTCTTTGTAATTAGTAAATACCTTGGGGGGATATTTTGAGGCTATGTAAATATTCTGTTTCTTCTTAAGCTTTTGCCCACTAATTTTAGCATTCATTGGTAGCCTCCAACTTGTAATTGCTAGACTTATTCTCTGAATGTTCCTTTTTAAATACCATTATATGTTTGTATTCATGGATACAATATCATCTCTCAGAAGTTACTGGGCTTTTTTTTCTTTTCTTCTACATTATCTCTTCCTCTGACTTTTTCTGCTATTTGTCTTGGTCACTATCTTTCATGTTAAGGCTTTCCAAATAATGGCTGATAGTCTAGTCCACTAAAAGCCTTTTGGGATGCTTTGTATCAGCGGAGCTTATTGAAGGATTTCACTGCGGGGTGAGCATGTGGAAGCTGCCAAACATCAGCATCTGTAGATCTTTTCTCTTGGACTGGTGAGCTTCTCCAGAGAGGAATCTTCCTATGCCCTGCCTGGGGTTATAAACTTGGCCGTTGGGATTCTAGAATGGGGGTGGGTGTCAGCAATTAGGATGAACTTCCTCTGAATCCCCACTCTCAGCTCCATGCTCACCAGTGCCCTCAGCTTTGCCTGGTAATCTCATGTTCAAGATCCTCTCAGGTTCTGGCCGAGAACCTGTCCTTTCAGTGCACAGGACGCCCCTCAACTAACTGCGCCACTCCGGCCGGGCTATCCCCTTCTACCTTCGCCGGCCTTCCATCTTCCAAGTTTCTTGAGGTCCTTCAACAATGGAGGTGTACCCTCTCCTTCACTGTGTCTTTCTGGACTTTTGTTTATTCCTTACTCTCATCATTTATGTGGCTTTTGGAAGGGAGCAGAGATAAACAAGTTTGTTCAAACTACTATGTTCAATCAGGAACCCTGTATTGTTATTTTTAGGGTAGTCAAAACACAATGAAATGTTAATCAAGTATAAAATTCTATGACCCACTATCCTATGCAGAATTCCAAATAATCTGTGTAGATACTTCACCCTTAAGGAGGTAAAGCACAGCTCCTTACTCCTTAGGTGTGGGCTGCCCATAGTGGCTTCCTTCAGATATGGAGCAGTAGGAAAGTTCCTCCTGAAGGATAACTTTCTCGTAGAGAAACCTAATAAACACCACCTCAGCCCGGTGGTCAAGGTCAATATCAACAATCGTAAGGCATACTGATGGCATATACCCGTGATATGATGCGATAAAAATGGCAATTTACCTCTATAACTTCTGTGGCCTCCCCGCAAACCTATAACCTCAGTCTAATTATAAGGAAAACCCAAATTCCAATACAGGGCATCCTACTATGTGTCTGACCAATACTCCTTAAAACTGTCAAGGTCACAAAAAACAAAAGTCCAAGGAACTGTCAGAGTCAAGAGGCGCCTAAGAAAAAACATCACAACTGAATGTAACATGCGATACAGGAACAGAAAAAAAGGCATTAGGTGAAAACTGAGGAAATAGGAATAATGTATGGACTTTAATTTTGGAGGGCTTTAATAACGTATCGATACTGGTTAATTGTAACAAATGTAACATACTAATGTAAGATGTTAACAGGGGAAACCGGGTGCTGAGTTTATAGAAACTCTGTACTATCTCCACAATTTTCCTGTAAGTTGTAAAAAATTGTTCTAAAAAATAAAGTTTACTTAAAATATTTTTATGAAACCAATCAATGCTGGCAGCTGAATCTATTTACAGAGAAAACAGGATTGGCTTGTAGGTATGCCGGAGTGAATGGGGTTTTTGGTTGTTAGTGATGTGGGTAACGCTGGGATTCATCTCAAAACTCTACTTGGGAGTCCTAGATAGTTATTCAGCAAATTTGGCTACGGTTCAAACACAGCACGATAAACCATCCTGGATCACTCAGCCTTCACTGTGGTCCCGCATGATATAAGACACCCCGAAGAATGCAGAAGGCCCTTCCGTCAGAGGTTATACAGTCCATTAATGAAGACTTAAAATACACACACACACACACCAAGTTTGTGATTACAGTATCTGCCTTGGGTTTTAACCTCAGAGACATTTCTGTATCTTATTCTACAATAATAATTAATCTGAGTGTGTGTATATCTTTTTTAACGTGAGGAATATTTCTTCTTCCCGAAGACATCTAGACTTGGCACAATAAAAATGAGTTTCTGCCTAAGTATACTTGAAGAGGCAGAACCTTTACTAAGACATCACCGAGGCAGGCGTTTTAAGGTCAGAAAAATTGCAGAGGCCATAGCAGTCAGGATATGTGTGTCTCGGACACCCACTTCGAACCAGTTTACACAAAAAGCAAAGTTACTGACGCACACATGAAAGGTCCAGAGGTAGAATTTAGCCTTAAATGAAGGTCAGCAGAGATGTTCAAACAGAGCTGCACTAGTTTATATAAATGGTCCAAATTCTAAACAAATCAGCTTTATTTCTTCCAAATGTTCTCTATGGGGTACATTTTTGTACCACAATACTTAAAAATGAAGAGAAGCATGGCCAAAGAGCTCCCTTGTCATTTACTGGGTAAAACAAAAGGCAAAATAGTTCAAAGTAAAACATAAAACAAAGGGGCAAGGCAGGGGTTAGGATGGGAGGTAAGGAAAAAATCCCCCCCAAAAAAGTAAAAAGCATCCAGAAGAAAAGCAGGTCATTGAAAGTCTTGGAAAGCTCAGTTTCCTGTGCTGCTCCTGGTTTAGCTTCTCCCAACTTCTATTTCTATTCGCTCCTGATAGATTTCTTGGGTAATTAAATCAAAATGGGCAGATTTGGGAGGCCTGTTTTTATTGTGGACACCACGCTGTAAGGTAATGCGACACTCATTTCTGAAAAACTTACATGAAGAAACTAGAAAAAAGGATCTCCAAAATAAGCTTTTTTAAAGGAAAAATGAAATTCAAGCCCCTGGGTCTTTTTGTTTCACCTTCCAGGTCCATGTGGTTCTAAAGTTAATGTTGTTTCAGTCAGAGATTAGGATCCAGAGGAAACAATAGGAAACTGCTTTGAGACTGGCACTGACAGATCAAAAATGACATTTGTCACACTTGTAACAAATGGCACTTGTATTTGCATTATGTTGTGCTTTCTCCAATGAACTTCAATCATCTTTTCATGATACAGTATAACAATTTTGAAAGCTGGAAATGACAAGTTTCCAAATCTTATGCCACATGCTCAGGGTAGATTTCCATGATTCAGAGAGGTCAGTCCAGATGAGGCCAAGGTCAAGCCAACCAATTAACAATTACTTCTCATTAAAAACAATATACATATATAGGTTCGGGTTAAATCTCAATCCAAGATCGCAGGCTGGGTGATGGGATGGGAAAAGTTATGAAGGGACTTCTCATCTGTGCTGCTTAAAGATTTCCTCAACTCTCTATTCTGTACAGGCTACCTTTTATCAAAAGTTGTTTCTAATAACATAGTTCAAATCTAAATTCTCACTAATTGGCTTCAGGAAACTGTTTTGCAAGGGATGCGAGGATCATTTTAAATAAGTTGTTTCTACTGAATCAATATGATTCTCTTCAACAACTAAGACCTCTAAACACTAGCTATTTTGTAGTATCTACTACTTAAGAAAATGATAACATTATTGGTCCCGTTTTATTCATCATACACAGAAACATCTATATGGGAATCATTAGTAGATATACTGGGCATATTATTTATTTTGGCACAGTTTGAGCTTGGTTTTTATATGGAACCACCAACAGTAGAAACCGAGTCTTAGGGCTAGATTTGGGTTTAAATTGTAGCTCTCCTGTTAGCTGTGTGGCCTCAGGCAAGTCAAGCAAGCGGCTCTCTGAGCAAGCCACTGGTAAAACTGGGATTATTCCTCTCCCCAATCTATCATGTAAGGATCCTATCGTGGAAGGGGCAGAAATGTTTGTAAACTATCCAAGACACTGCATGGCACATGGTAAGTGTCATATAAATGACAGTATTACAACTGAGTCCTCATGTTTCATCTGAAAGCAACTCCAGTCTCTCCATAATGTTTCATAAAAGAATTAAGTATTTAAAATGCTGGTAATATATGCAATTAAGCTGAGTGGGCGCTGAAATACATAGTATAGACTTCTATTTAGCTAATTAAAGTTAGGTTACTGACATTTCCTACAATTACCAACAATTTAGTAGACAATTTCTTACCTTTAAATTTACATAACTGGAATCATACTCTTCTACCCTGGGTTTTCAGGAATCAGCCAGGATTTGTCAAGCACCTGCCAAATACTCAGGATCAGGAAGAATGCAGTGATATTAATTATTATGACTGAAGATTACACATTAGATTCAAATGCTAGCAATAAGAATGGACTATCCTTTCCTGTTAGTAATCCTCAGTTCATGTGATAGTGAAATAACGAAGCCCTCATGAACTATGTCTCATTAGTAATGTTAGAAGGCTATCAGTAGGTTTTAAAAGTAATGAGAAAAATGGTTTATTTCCCTTGCTTTATTAAACAATCACTAGAACTTCAATCTGGGTGTTTAATTTTCCCCAACAGTTTAGCTATTTCCAAGAAAAACAATCATTTTGAAGACTGGCATTGCAGATAACAAAATATTATTACCTTGTACTGGCTTCTCTTTCGCAGATGGTTTCAGTAAAAACAGAACTCCCAATGTGTCTACCTGATGGCCCCTTCATATCCATCAATACAGCAAGTATTGATTTTTGCCTCTCATGATTATCAAACGAGCCACTCCCTTCAAGGAGAGAGCTGCAAGAATCCTGAACCGCAGGACTGCCTACCACGTTACACTAAACACAGTATTAGCACAAAAACAGGTGACTTTAATGCTTCTCCAATGCTTTTCTTCTAGAACACCTGAAGATCACAAAGGCAACACTTCTACTTTTAAAAAACAGTTTGTGTGTGTGTGTGCGTTTTAATAATTGTAGTCAGGGCAAGAAAAGGCAAACAGTGTCTTTATTGTGTTTAGTTCTAACAAACATTCACTGTGTGCACATTCCAGCAGAAAGAGACAAAGATCTTTGTTCAAAATATGTTGAAATAAAATAGGTAAACAAACTCCATTATTAAATACACAAAAGGAATGTTAATATTACTTGTTCACAGTTGAGGGTGAAGTAGAAAGAAGTCAAATGATCGTAATAATATTTTGTCAAAATAGCAAGTGTAGAATATAGATGCAGGCGAGTGCAGTTCCTAAAACTCAGGAGTGAGAGGCTAGATGTAGGGTAGGTAACTTACATACCGCTCTGCTTCTGGAACCTCCCTCTGAGATCACCCCAAATTCCAACCTGGGCTTTCAGCGCACAACAACCCAATGTGACCAAGCTCCCCATTACTTTTGTGATATTTGGAAACCGAATGAGATGGCTTAAAAAGAATCAATTTCTTGTTGAGACAAGACATGTCTGAACCTATTTCTCCTGGGGAAGGAAGTAATAAACATTAACATTCTGCATTTTAATCTCCTAAAACGGAATTTAACCAGATAGCTATCGCTTGAGATTTTAGGCATGAGATACCACGGGTAATGATATACCTGGCCTGTAAAAAGCAGTTTTCATTGCTCCACATTAGAACTAAATGGCTATAAACCCAGCAACGCTCTCATTTCCCAACATATGCATTTATGACAACTGCTCAGAGAATTTTATAGACTCAAATGAGGAGTTCTAATGGATTTTTGTGTTTCTGCTTAAGCAGTCACAGAAGAACTAAACACAGTATGTCTTGTCTTTACAAATGTTGAAGTTATGTGGAAAACAAAATTCTTAAGAGAGAGGGGGCCAGGAAATTTTGGAAACCTGGCACATCTCTCTTTCGGAGGCACAAATGTTCCCTCACCTGCTCTTTGCGACGCCCAGCCCTTATGTGTACAGCGTGGTGCGCAGCAGCAGCTAATCGCCACTCGGGAATTAACCAGCAAACACCCCAGGCCAGTTCCAGGGGGCCCGGGCAGCCAACAGGGGCAGGCCCCACGTGTTCCAGAGGGGTTTTCAAGACCTACCAGTGTTGAGACTGTTTTGGGAATTCGAGTCTACCTCTTAAAACAAAAGCCCTTTTTGATGGATTTGGCTAACGTACTGTATTACTTTATTGTTTAGAAAAACCTCTGCAAACTCCCACACAAGTTCTACCTTTCACCTGGCTGTTTATGTAGGCAGCAGAATAACAGTAAATGAACCCAAAAGTGGTTTTTTATAATGTAAAGTGACATCACATTAGCAGATCAAAAGAAGCCCTGGGTATTGGATGAATTTCATAGATGGCAGAGACAAAGTCTGAAAATCTTTTCCTCTGGCTCTCAGTCCAGATATAAACAGGAAAAGACAACCAATATGAAATAGAAAAACATACCTTTTGCATTAATGTTTACCCTAAAAATATCAAAAACACCAATTTTACTTAAGGCTATCATTCTTCAATGTTTTTCATGAGCCAGATGTTTTTCATTCAATTTTGGAGACTGCCAAGACATTTTTGATCGATCCAAATTATCTTCCGGCTTAGTTTTAGCTTGAATGTTCCCTTTCCAGCTCCTCAATACTCCTTTGTTCTCTACTTCTACCCCAATGTGGTCCCATGTAATCATGCAACTTATAGCAATTATATGCCAATTCTTATTCAAGGAAACCCTTCCTTGCCTTCAAATAAAGGAGCATCCATAGTCACACCACTTTTGCTACATAATAACCAAAGATTATTTTTTTCAAGGAATTGTCTTAAAGTGGCATCTTATAATACATACAAAATTTTCTCTAATGATAGAAGTTTGACTATAGCATATCCCTGATACATAAAAGTCCACCAGAAATCCCAAAACATTACTCCATAGTGTCATATGCAAGTGTGCAGAAATGGGTAATATTATTTTGATGAATTCTGAATTTAGTCAACTGCTAAATCACAGGATACAAGACCTGGGTTGAACTTTTTCTTAAATAGTTTTCATGGGCAGAAACTGGTTTGCTGGGCAGTTTCCGGTCTCGCCAAGTCCCTGGCAAGCAGGAAGCAGGAGGAGGTACTAAGCAGCGCCCACGACCCTTCTTGAACCATGCTGCTCCCTGCTGCCTGTGACAATGGCTCAGAAGCAGACGGGTGATCCTCAAAAGATGGGGAGAAAAATCCCCACAAACAGTGGTTGGCAGAAAACAGCCAGAGTGCTGTCTCCTCAGGTGCTTTCACATGGGGGGAAAAAAAAGTAAAGGCAAATATGCCAAAGAAATTCCTGAACCAAGAAGAAACAGTAACATAATTCTAAATAATAACCGACTCTTCAATGAAACACTCATCCGAGAAAACACACACACACACACACACACACACACACACACAACTACCAGTTTTTAAATTCTCAATGGAAAAATAACAAAACCACAAATTAAAGCCATGGAGGTAAAATACAGATGAAATGGAAAATATTTTTTTGTCACCATCTCCCCCCTTCCAAATGCCACTCGACTATGGAATTTGCTTAATTGGGCAAACAGAAGATCAAATACTGCACCTTTGATCAATTTGGAGTCTCTTACGTTCATTAAAACAGAGAATAAAAATTTTGCTACTCAATAAACAAAAAAGCAGCAAAAATCCCTGGTAAAGCTCTACAGACATAATTACAAATTTTTATTTTACCAATAAAGATGGTTAAGGGAAAGGAAAAATAAGAAAGCGGGCAGCTAGAAACCGGTGCCAAACCAAAGGAAAGGATGAAGTCTTTGGCGCTTTTTCTAAACTCCCATCCTATAGCAGTGTTTCTCAGTATTTTCCAGAAGAACTCGCCCTATCACTCCAGTTCATCTCTCCCTTTCCGTTTCTCTCCCCCCAGAAACGAAAGGGAAGCACAGTTGCGTCCAGCACACGGTGGCCGCGGGGGGCTGGAGCCGCCTGCTGCCTGCCGCCTGCCGCGCCGGCCCCGAGGGAGGGGATCCGCGGCTCTTCCCGGCTTTAGCGAACAGAAACAAGGAACAAGATCACCTGGCAGGTGTGTTTTTAGTTACAGGCGTACAACTTAGTTCATGAATTAAACCCCTTATGACAAACAATAAAATTAAGTCAGAATTTAAAAATAATAATGTTTACTTAAAAGAAAAACGGGAAAAGGAAAGCTTCAAACCCAGAGTGTGCTGCTGTGTTAAGGATGTCTACTGTGCAAGGTACTGGAAAGCATCTGACCAAAGGAGGTGTCACTAGGGCACATGGATTGCAGTTATTAACAGAAAAGTTTGTAACATAAAGGTGCTCATGAAAACCAGTGAAGACAGGAAACCTCGGCAAGGACACCGAACAATGAGCGGGTGCTTTGGGAGTAAGGCTCTGAGAGAGGGACACGGCCCCCAGGTCTGAGGTGGGTGCGCAGCCAACCAACTAGGCTCCAAGGGAGAAGGAAACGACGGGAAGGGTCTGAGAACAGGGCACCGCTGCGGCCTCCAACCAGTCTCTAGTTTTCACTCCCAAGTGGGCGTGCTTTCCAGACGTCAGCAAGGCCTCCTCAGGAGGATCTGCTTTCCGACGAGTAGTAGTAACGGTACAGGAAACCTAAGAGAATAGCGCCTATGATGGGGAAAATCCAGTATGTCCAGCAGCTGGAAGTTGGGGGAAAAACAGTAACATCATGAACATTTTATACCAAACGTTCGCTATCTTTCAACATTCACATTTTAATATTTTTATGAGCAAAGAGTTCTGATCTACTTTGGAAATTTTAACTGCTTTTATCACACAACAGTTGGAGTAGAACATATATCTGGATTGGAATGACAATATTAAATAATAATATTAAAAACAATGTACAGTATGTTACCGAAAAAATATACACATATATGTATATATGCATACATACATGCATATATATGTATACATGTATACACACACACAGCTTCATGTGTGCTTTTACAGAGTCATATAACGGTTCTTTCTCGGTTATGAAATTATGGACCGTTTAAATTTTTCTTCTTTGTGTTTTACACATTTAATATTTTTAACATTTTAAACAATTAACATTTTGAAACAGAAAAAAAAGCCACCATTTTATATATATATAATTATAAATTTAGAGGCATTAACATCTAATACAACTATTGGCAATAACTGCCTCACATGTATTTTTAAAATTTAATCCTCACAACAACCCTATAAAATAGGTTCTACTGTTATTCTCATTTTCTGCTTAGGAAATATAAGCTTTGCACCTGAAATCACAAAGCAAAGTTAGTGAGTCTGACTCTAAACTCACCCGCTTAATCTCTAGTTAAGTTTGGACACTAATAAGCACAGACGGACACACACACACACACACAACATATTAACTGTTCTAATAAAGTTAGAGAAATGGCTTTAAAATCCTGTAAGAGATTTTTCTTATATATTCAGAAAAGTCACCATTCTCCTTAAAACAATTCTCCTTCTCTAATAGAGCTTACTAGCACTACTAGTTTGAAGGTGTAATTCATGATCCAAATGACCCGGCTGGCCCTCTACTTAAGACATGTGCAATTTTGGTATTAAAAGGTTTTGAAGCCAATAAACCCAGCTTAGGTTCAATAACAAAAATGACTCTCTGCCTAAACATGTTTAGCACTTGTACATTTAAGTATGGCAAAAGCTGCTCTGGACAAGTTTAGCATATTTAGCCAGGAAGCTTTGTTTAAAAATAAAAAGCAAGTTGGCATGTACAACAACAGTATGACACGGGGGAGCTTTGAAGTAATGTCCCCATAAGAGTCATGAATTCGGGTGTCTTGGAGAGGAACCGCAAGAGGCAGAAGAGCTAAAGAGCAGGATCCTTGACAAAGTAATGAAAAGGAATCCTTCAGCACAAAAGACCGAAGATAGTTGACCACCAATCCTCACATAATCCTTGGCAATACTTAACTGCCGCTGAGACTAGAACCAGAGAAAATGCATTTATATCGCACCAAAGGAGACTTAGGTTCAACAAGAACTTCCTGGCCACCACACCGAACTCTCTTCTTAGCGATTCATTCAGGTTATTGCATGTAGTTGTGATTCATTTATTTTTATTGCTTTGTAGCATTCCACTGTGTGACTATACCACAATGAATTCATTCATTTTATTAATGAATGGTTATTTGGGTTATTTCCCTATTTTAAGATCTTGAATAACGATGTTATGAACATTCCTGTACGTGTGTCCTGGTATACCTGTGCATAACATTTCTCTTGAATACATGCCTAGAAATAGAATTGCTGGGTCAAAAGATGTTCATATTATGCCCCGGCCAGTTTGGCTCAGTGGTTAGAGCGTCGGCCTGCAGACCGAAGGGTTGGAGGTTTGAGTTCTGGTCAAGGGCATGTACCTCGGTTGCAGGTTCGAGGTAACCAATTGTCTCTCTCACGCCCCCTCCCTCCCTTCCACTCTCTCTAAAATCAATGGAAAAATAACCTTGGGTGAGGATTAAAAAACCCAATCAAACAAAAAGATATTCATACTGTCGAGTTTAACAGATGATGCTAAACTATTTTCCAAAGTGATAGTCCCCTAAGAGGGCCTAAGGATCTTGGCGATCTACTTCCTAAACAACTCCTCTAATTTCAAATCTAAAGATTTGAAATTTTTGCCCATCTGGTAAGTATGAAATATACCTAATGATTTTAGTTAGCACCTCTCCGATGACAAATGAAATTAAACCTTTCTTTCATACTTATAGTTGTGTTTTCCTCTTCAGTAAGGTGCTTAAACCTTTTCCTCATATTCTACTAAGTTATTTTTTAATTGATTTATAGGAATTCTTTAAGTATTCTGCATAATAATTCTTACTCAGTTTTATCTGTAGCATAAGTCTATTGCAAGTTTATGGCTTGTATTTTTGAATTCTTTATTAAGCATAAGCCCTTAACGTTAAGGAAGCTGAATTTACTGTTTCCTTCAGGTTAGCACTTTTCTAATACTCTATCACCTCAAATAAAAAAGACATGACCCTTTTATGGGAGAAGAAGACACATTCTCTCTCTCTCTCTTTGAAATGCTTTAAGTGGGACCTCAGAAAGACAAAACAGATAGCTCTAGGTAATCTCTATAAAAGTTTTTTACAAGCCAAGGATTCCACAATCATCTCAAGTAGAACCACTTAAGGAATGGTAAATTTATACCTCTCAGAGCTTTATTATTGCTATTACTGCAAAGTAAGTACACTTTTGAGAAAACCAAAATTCCTGAATATAATTTCAATACATAATTTTTTTATTCTGTAAATGTAGTAACAGTACCTACCTTATAGAGTGATTGTGAGGATTAAATGACATTAAGTTTTAAGTGGATGTTGCACAGCTGAGCTGAGCTGCAGAGACTGGGCTTGACTCAATAGTAGTTACTTGTCCACGCATACCAGCCTTTTACTGAGTGTGATTCCAACCTGATTTAAAAATTACTACAGGCATGAACTTTTGAGATTACTCAAAATGATTAAAACTGTAAAAATTAATTTTGCTAATGCTAAGAAACTTCTGAATTTGCAATAATTTTGGCCAAAAAGGAATTTGCTGTCACACTGTACTCTGAGGTTACGTCATACATGTAGATTTCTGGAAGAACCTCTTGCCAGACGTTACGTTGAGCATAATGAAGCGCATTAAGGGGATACTAACCTTTTGCATGTGTTATTTTTCGAAGGGTCCTGAAGAAGATGCATATTCAAATATGACAAACAAAGAGAATGAAGATTAACACAGAGTACATAAATCTTCTTGAATACCTGTATAAACACTGTAGCTAATAACAGAACTTTATCAATCATGCAATTTGATATCTACAAATCTATATGCGTTGGGAGTACCAGGAATTCTATTTCTGATAATATACTGGTATTCCCTAGTGAACAACCATTAATGAAAGCATAAAGAAATGACCTAAACATTTTTTAGACATTAAAAAATGCTACTGATACAAACTGTATTGAAATGGAACAACTTGTAGTCACAATAATATGACTGGTTCAGTAGGGCTTGCCACTGGCAGTAGCTAAGATCACATATTCTGAAAACATATTTTAAAAATAAAGTCTAGTCTTATAATATATACATTAGCTGTGAAATGCTCTAGAGCATGGAGATGATTGTTTTACGGCTTACAGAAATGAACTGGCTTACTCTCTGAAATCATACTAATTATGATTAGAAGCCTCAGGGATTATTTCACAATGAAAAGGGGAAAAATGGAGTTACAGGGGAAAAAGTACCAAAATAACCTTAAAAACGAAATTTTGGCAATAAAAAGAAATCATGCTACAGCATGGATGAACTTTGAAAACATTATGTTAAATGAAAGAAGCCAGATACAAAAGACCACATCTTATATAAGTCCATTTGTATGAAATGTTCAAAATAAACAAATTTAGAAGCAGAAAGCAGATTGCTGGTTTCCTAGGGCTCAGGGGAAGAAGAGCTGGAGGAAAATTGAAAATGACTGCTAATGGTTTAGAGTTTCTTTTTGGAATGATGAAAATGTTCCAAAATAGACTGTGATTATGGTCGCACAGCTCTGTGGATATACTAAAAATCCTTAACAACAAAATTTTGGTATAAATAGGTAAACTGGATGGGATCTGAATTCTATCTTAATAAAGCTGTTACTAAATTTTTAAAATTCAATTTAAGTAAATATCAAATGAAGTTACTGATTCTATCAATAAACTGTGTAGTACAAAAGACCTGCTAACTTACTGCCAGAGGGCAATAACCCACTAGTGTAGGCTACTGCTGCCCAAAATATCATCTTTGCCAATATGTAGAAATACTCCAGGGTGTGAACACAGAACATTAACTGTTTAACAACCATTACAGTAACCTCCCAGAATTTTCAAAAACCCTACATACTGGCCTAGATACTTTAGAGCAGACTGTGAAATGAGTTTCAATCTCATATATCCAAAACACTGTCATGCAAATGAATACATGCCCCAAACCTGAAAGAAATTAGTCTATAGGCAAGTAAAACTTCTAATAAAAATTTTTAGATAAACCATATTAACATACTACTACACTTCATTGAGACCTTGATGATTACTCCTATCTGGGTCATATCTACTAGAATAGCACGAATTGGGCTAATTAAAACATGTCGCAGGTCAATCTTTAAGAAATACAATAGATGTTTTACAGATTTGGAAGGTGGTGGCAGTGATGATGATGTGCATCAAGTTAATTTATAATGTTGCCTTTTAAAATATTAACAATCGTAGCCAAGAAGTAATTGAATTCCATCAAGAAAATGTCCATGGTTTTTTATGCTTTATCCACATATATACCAATGATTTAAAAAAAACAAAAGATACAGAATTAGTACTGATTTTCAATGGGATGATTTGAAAGATTTACATGACAGCACTGTGGAGTGATGTATGTATTATGATGTTGAATCTGCATCATTAAAGGCCATACATATAGTTCATATAAATGGATTCTCTAGATTTCGAAGCTTTTATAACCTGGATGTGTGCTAACTAGAGTGAGTCTTAGACAACGTAGTGAACTGAGAGAAGAAAGAGGAGAGACAAGAGAGAACCAAACCATAGGATGCTGAAATTGTAATAGTTTCTAATAAGCAATAAAAAATTAAAATGTATGTTTTTAAACTAAATTCTTCAACCCCTGTTTTAAGAGCAATACATCCCTGGAGTCAAAAAGACCGACTTCCTAATGCCGGAGGAAAGAGGAGAGAAAGAAGCATACCTTCTCTTTAAGATACTGACAGCCAAGGAAATGCCAAGCTACAGTGACTCCACTTTTAATCAACTATAATGAAAGAGTTATTTAAGACACTGCTCTTAGTAGCCAAGTACCTCAGCCAACTTTGGAAAGAAGCCAAATAAGTTATTTTTAAATTTACAAAATTAAAAAGAAAAAGGTTCTATTAACACAAAACCTTCCCTCATCTCCGCCCTTCTGTACTCTCTCTCGTTTCCCAATTCTCATTTCCATTCCAAAGCTCTGTGCTGGATCTAACGGATGTTTAAGTGAAATTCCTACAGTTTATGACTGATTTTAACTTATCCCTTTGGGTGTTCAGGCATACTGGCTGGTTATGTTCTTGCACACATTTTAATTTACATGCAAGATTTTTGGTCGAGAGAACAGTGACTGCTCTCGATTTCTGGCATGGAAAGTAGTAATTGCGGTACTATATGATTTTAGTTACAAGAGAGCAGATCAAATCTAGAATTCTAGCAAAAGCCTTACCAGGTAATTAATATGCATGCTTCTTTATTCTCCAAGGAGTCTGGAATACACTTCCAAACAACCACAAGTCTACTCTGATTTTAGTTCAAAATGAACAGAAATTAACTGTTTAACTATATTGGTTCCTAAAGTTCGAGATTCATTAGGGGCTTCATTTCCTCGTAAAATAAATATACACATTAATATACATATAAAATTCAAACCTGAACTTTGCAGAATAAAGGAAATTTCATAATATCTGAGTAACCTTTTTATAAAGCTGCTCGTAAGTAAAATTATGTCTCAGATCTTCAAGCTCAACACTAAATCAATTCCCTCACTTGTAAAATTGAAGGCTCAGACCAGATGAACCTGAATTCTAAAGTCACATTCAATTACCTCAACACTATTTTCTAACCCAAGGGCATTTTAGCAAAACCTACAAAAGCAGCTTTCTGAAGGTTAGAGAAGGAAACACCATTCCCCCATGTCTAGGAAGACTGAAGGAGCACTACATGTACATTTTTCTACCTTACATCAGGTTTATAAAGGCGTGTTCTAGCCCTGGCTGGTGTGGCTCAGTGGCTTGGACACTGTCCTGTGCACCAGAAGGCTGCCAGTTCAGTTCCCAGCCAGGGCACATGCCCGGGCTGCGGGCTCCATCCCCAGTAGGGGCGTGCAGGAGGCAGCCGATCAATGACTCTCTCATCAGTGATGTTTCTCTTTCTCTCTCTCTCTCTCTGCCCCCCTCCTTTCCTCCTTCCTCTCTAAAAAAAAAAATCAATTAAAAAAATATATATATATTTTAAAAAGGTGTGTTCTTCTAGACAGTCTTTCGAGAGGCACTGCGCCATTAAGTTCTGACTCTCTTTGAAAAGAATAAGGAAATGTCATAATTGACAAATATATGAGATGGGACTTGGGGGTCAGCAGGGGTGGTTTCACTATGGAACCCTGTTTATGAGAAACCCTGTTTACACACCTAAAAAATGGTGTACTCTGTCATCAGGACATAAACATAGGAAACAATGTGCCAGAATTATGATTATAATGCATTAAAATATACAGAAGGGGCATTATAAGTGTACCTTCAACCTAAATCATTTATATTTAGATTTCAAGGGTTTAAATAAAAGAGAAATACATTATAAGGTATATAAGTAACTTATGTTTTAATTCCTCACTTGGGTGTCTGCTCTTACAAGAGGGTTCTAAATATTTAAAATTAGAAGTGGATTTTAAGCCACAGGACACCTTCAGCAAATTTAATGAGTATTTGGGTGGTCTGGTAGTTTTTACAGCTTTTTATTTAGAACACATTTGTACCTATGTGGCCAGTACTTATGAAAAACAACTTGGAAAATTTTGGCTTCAAATACTACTAGAGAGGATTTTCCCCCCATAATACAATGGACTCTAGCATGAGCTATCACTGTATGAATTTTAGTATTAGGTTCATCTTATGACCTAAGAAGTTTAAGTACTGAAAGTACATGATTTCAACATTTTATAGTCCCAACGATGACACAGTCACGTGGTATGGATCTTGAGGACAACCTTCTCATGTCCTAACATTTCTTTCTGGATGAGAATACTGTTTAACAATTACTGTCTTGCAAAAAGCATATATCACTAGAGTCAACCCAGTCACAGGAAAAATATTTCCCTGTAGATAAGGGCAAAATTCAAGGATTAAAAACATCCTCTAAAATAAATTTCTACACAACTCTTTCAAGAAACCACTGTGATACAATATATAAGACATTACTGAAGAAAAAAAAATTAAAACACTCATAGGATGATTCCTACAGGGACCTAAGAAATAAAAAAATTGCTATAACATTGGCATGCTGATTTAAAATGGATGTTACCTTGTCTTCTGACACCTTGTTTTGCAAAACTATGTATCATTTCTAAATAGAATGTTACAGAAGACATTAATCCTTGAGAGAATCCTTGAGATCCTTCGGCAAAGAGTATTTTGTATTTCAGGAGTGATTTTGCCATTATATTCTATGATTTATTTTAAAAGATTATATTACAAAATACAAACATGAGACAAAAACAGGAAACAAAGTAACTTGAAAAAATTCCTTGGTAAATGGCAATCACTACTCATCTAAAGGGCATCTACCTCCTCATTCCAAATTTTAATAGATTAGGGTGTACGTATGATAGGAATATTAAAGAATTCTTCAAAGGAAATCTTCGGTATAATGCAACCAACTAACTATATTACATGAAAAACGTATCCTTCTCTCCTGTAAGAGAAGGTAAACTGAATGTTATGTATGGATAATATGTTATGTGTAATAGAAAACTGTATGTATAACAAAAGAAAGTAGCATGTGGGAGAAAAAAAGTATATGCCTTTAAATGCAATGTATGGATTGCTTCTAATATGTGAAATTTACTAGATTTCAAAAGTTAAACTTAAGTTAAAAATGAATTTAAAAAGTGTTTAAGCCTTTATGGAGACAACCTTATTTGTTTTTCAAAAACAGGTCAAATTCTGTTACAGCAAATGTCATCTCATTAAAACTTCTGTCTATGAAATACTAGATATATATTTAAAAGAATGAGGAAGATCTTCATGACCTGATATGGGACAATCATGAATATAACATTTTTAAGTAAAAAGAAGCAAAGTGCAGAATAGTATTATGAGATTTATTTTTTAAGGAATAGCTGCTCTGCCTATCTATCAAATAATCTATTTATCCACCCATCCATCTATCTATTTATATTTATGTATGCACAGAATCTCTTTGGAAAAGTAAACAAGAAAATGGTAGCTGGCTACCTCTGAGTAAGGGGAACTAGGAGACAGAACTGGGGATCGGAGGGATTCATTTTTTATACTACACTGTCTTCTTTTTTTTAACCATGTACATTACATACTACCCATTCAAAAAAACATAAATAAGGAATGGTCAAGTTATTGGGTCTAGTCATTGTAATGAGATTTGACTAGTGAAGAAGCTGAACTGTCACCTAGGTGATATCTGTTGGACAAATGAATGAGAGGGTGCCCACCTTTTTGGTCAGGATATGTGTGTATATTATCTCCTGAATCGACAGCAGTGATAAAACAGCTAATTGGGAAGTAAATGCATGCAGTACAGTAGGCAGGCAGGCAAACTGGCACAGAAAACACTAAGTCTGCTTCCAAGGCGAGTTTCCATAACCAAAAGCAGATCAAAAAAGTGTTAAGTCAAGTCTGAAGAAAAGGTCGATGGCTCTCAGCATGGGGACTAATCCAGCAAGGGAGACTGACAGAGACAAAGAGGTTTTTTAACTAGTTAGTTATCTTTGACTGAAGCAGGTAAGAAAAACATCACATACTCATAGAGGTTCAGAAACCCTTAACCAAAAGAAAGTATTAATAAAATTAACATTACATCCATTTCAAGGTGAGTATTTAAACTAGGACAGTAAAATTTTTAAAAGAGACCTATTTAAAATCTCTGTAAGAAACAAATCTGAGGGACCAAGAATTTCTTCCTGGGCCTGAAATCAGGTTAAACTACAGGTCTATGACAGCCTATGTAGGTGGTCTTGAAAATTTTCCAAAAGGCTTTGCTTGCCTGATCTGCCCGAGTACAGCAGTGTGACTGAAAACACTCAATTGCCAGACTCTCTACTTAATGGAGACTGTCCTCTGGATACAACATTCATGACAAAAACAGATACTTGAAAACACTGCCTTTAATCACTGTTTAATCCAGACAGGAGCCGAACTACATTTGGAGACTTCTAAATTATTACAGAATTTGGTCAGCTGAAAGAGTTTCTTTTTCTATATTTATTACAAGAAGTCCAAGGCTCAAGAGTTAATTTAACTGAGACATCTCTAATTAATTCTTTGGCCTATAGAAGGCAGACAGTGCTTTTTACGGAAGAGAATTAATTAAAGTTCCCTAAGTTTCCCAATGAAAGACCAACATATCATTCAGCAAAAAATCTGGTGCTTGGCTACCTAGATTACTTTAAGTGCAAATTCCCAAGTCCTATCTCCAAAGATGATGAATCAGTAGTAATGGAAGCCAAGAAGTACACATTTCAGAAAACATGCCAAAGGATTCCAATAGAGGTGGCACAAGCAGAATTTGAAAATCACCACTCTCCATTCCTATTAACTACATACTGTACTACCAAGGAAGGAAAACAGCAACAAGAAGCAATTTGTAGACTTTTAGACATTATAATTCCAAAAATATTTTTTCCATTATTTTTAAAAATTTATTTATTGGAGGGAAGGGGGAGAGAGAGAGAAACATCGATTTGTTGTTCCACTTATTTATGCATTCATTGGTTGATTCTTATATGTGCCCTGACCAGGGATGGAACCTGCAATCTTGGCGTATTGGGATGATGCTTTAACCAACTGAGCATCTCTTGTACAAATGGGACTACCCCTCGAACCAAATGTTGACCTCGAAGGGCAATGTTTTCCAGACATTTCAATAAACAAGATCAAGCTTAGTTCAAATTTTCTCTCTCTCTCTTTTTTTAATCTTACCCAGATATGTTTTTATTGATGAGAGAGAGAGAGAGAGAGACATTTATCAGTTGCCTCCCAAACGTGCCCTGACTAGAGATTGAACCTGCAACCTTTTTGGTTTACAGGATAACACTCCAACAAAGCCACCAGCCAGGGTCAAATTTTCTCTTAATTACACAAGTGAGGATTCAAGAATGAATAGTACATGTGCTAGGAGGGGAGGACAGACAAACCAATAGTGCTCACAAAGCATTTAAAGAACCATGTCATCTCCTTCATAAACAATGTAGCAGTTAAGAGGAGCAGAGTATAGCAAGACAGTAGAGTTAATTTACCCACTCTGGGCTGCAGGGTAACCGACGGCAGACACTGTCAAGCAATCTCGGGTTGAAAGAATTCTTGTGTCTAGGCCAGCTTTAGCTGCTGTGTCAAATGTGTTCAATAATTCCAGCTCAGTGAGGGGAGGGAAGCAAGAAGCTAGGAGGAAAAGGGGAAGGGGCATCACTTCCTTGGTGTTCTAGGCAGTTACTGAACTGTGGTGCCTTTAAATCAGAGGGTAGCGTAGGAGCTGATGGACAGAAATCAAGGAAAATTGTGAGGGAATTGGGAGATGAACCACCCAGCTTGTGGGAAGCAAAAAAAGCTTCCATATTTTCTTCTAAGATTTGTAAGAGAAAAATCAACTTTCCAATTCTTTGTCCAATACAGGAGCAATTATCATCACCTGTACTATTTAGTGTAGGAATAATAAATATTTTTCTACAACTGAACCCATAAACTAATTTCTTTCAAAACCATATAGGGCATGGCTTTAGAATTTCAATTTTTTTTAAAAAAGTAAATAGAAACATGAACAAATGTTTCCTACTGTTCAAGACTCAGCTATTCTTTTTTCCTGAGATGGCACTGAGTCCAAATTCCTGAAAAACAGGATTTTTGCTCGAGGGATAAATAAACACTTCTCTTGTTAAGATAATTTCTTAAAATTCTATATGAGTAAATAGAAATATAAACACTTGAAACACACAAGAAAAACAGATGACTTCTTACCTTGCTACCACTTTCAGGTTTAAGGTCATTCTGTGAAAAGAAGAAAACACGTAATATTTTAAGACATATCCAAATGAACACTCACTATGTGCTTGTTTCTAACCTTGGAACATGAGACTACATTCTGACAGAAGTGAATTCCCTGACAGACATCAGGGTCTGCAGAAGGGTACTGCTCCCCACCTCTACGCCATACCCGACTCTGGGCACATCAAGGTCTCTTGTTAGAATGGTACGGTTTAAAAAGTCCTTTAGAAAGGAATCTGCAAGAGCAACCAAACCACTATTTTAAGCAGAGATGTTAACTGCATTACAAAAATGAACCCATTAAACAAAAACATCCAAAATCAGTTTCCTTAACTTTTCAGAGATACATGTGTTGCTTTACAAATGAGATGCTATATCGTAGCAAAGTAAGGCAGGTGATTTTGGAGAAAATTTAGCCGGATGGCTAGGCCAAATGAATTTCCACTGTTCTGTGACTGCTAGGGCACTTTCCTCTCCATAAACACTCCTAGCCCAGTTGTTTCTTACCGGATGCACATCACCAATATAGTATTGCTTTAGCATTTCTCTGGCATCAGAGGAGTGGCCTACATCTTCGAAGCTTTCACTTGCATCTGCCCCAGCCTGTTCCAGCAGAACCTCTTCTCCGCCAGGATGCTACAAGGGAAAGGTATTTACTGAATAAAAGGCTCTCTGAAAAGCGAACCAATAAAAGTTACTTTCCCTCCCCCTCTCTTTTCTCTTCTCTCCCTTTAATGGGAGTAATGAAACCAATAGGCATTGTATGCCACCTGATAAGACGCAATGGGAAGAACACAACATAACTTCGTGATATTCTGGCCAAAAATGCACAATGTGGGTATAATTGTGAGGAAACCTAGAACAATTACCAATTGATAGTCTACAAAACCATGGACCTTTGATCTCCAAAAATATCAAGGTCATGAAAACTAAGGGAAGACTGAAGAACTGCTCCAGGCTGAAGGAGCTACAGAGAGACAAAACTGGGAACAGCGTGTGCTCCTGGGCCGATTCCTTTGCCAGCATTATTGAGATGGCCACAGAAACCCAAACAGAGCTCTGGGCAAAGAATAGATGAAGTCCTTTATTCTATTCTTGCAACTTTTCTATAAGTTTGAAATGGTTTCAAAACAAACAAATAAATAAGTAGTGCCAAAATTACTACCTCTATACCTAGAAAGTAGATTCTATCTATAACTTACAAGCTATATCACCCAGGACAAATTAAGAAATCTTTGTTTCCTTATTTATAAAATGGAGATAATGAGTACCGATCTTAACTACTGTATTGAAGGAGATAAGGATATGAAATACTTTGTACTCAAGAAGAGAGAGGTACAGTTTGTATAATATACTATCATCTGTGATTTTAGAAAACAGATACGCATATGTGTGCATATGCACAGGATCTCCCTGGAAACAGTGATGACAACATGGCAGCTCGGAGACAGGATGGGAGAAAGACTTCAAACTACATATCCTTTTGAAATTGTTTTACCTAGTAAAGTATTACCTACTCAGAAAATAATTTTTAAAAATATGTTTTCATTGATTTTTTTTAGAGAGAGGAAGGGGGAGAGAGAGAGAAACATCAATCAGCTGCTTCCTGCTCGCTCCCTACCGGGAATCAAGCCCATGACCTGGGTATGTGCCCTGACTGGTAATCAAACTGGTGACCTTTTGGTGCATGGGACAACATGCAACTTACTGAGCCACACTGGCCAGGACCAGAAAATAAATCATTTTTTAAAAGTGACATTTGGCACAGTCCTTGATCTAAAGTAAACAATAAACATTTACTTACACCTAGCAAATTTAGAATTTACATTATTTGACATATCTAAATTTGATTTTTGAACTATCAAGTAATGCTTTTAAGTAGTTTCTTTTTATAATAACCTTTTAAGCAGGACTAATATGATCATCCCTCTCTTAAAAATGAATTCAACTGAAGCATAAATGTAAGTGTAACCTCCCAGTCATACCACTTGCCTATGAGCTCCCTAAGGATAATTACTTCTACTTTGTCTCCTAAAAGGTCTCCAGCCAGTGGGTGGGTCTCCCATCCCAGTATTTAAGCATGCTGTTCTAAAGCAAGAGTAAGATAGTCACCACTCATCTGCTATTACATCTGAAACCTCTCAGCTCTATTAAGCCATTAGTTTTGAAATGTCCCAATTTGCTCTATGTACCTAAACTATGAAAGATACGTTTCTTTATGACATATCACAACTATTATGTTGCTTTTCAGAGTAAAAGGATAACAAAAAGTCTTAATAACTTGAAATATTTCAGGGAATGGTTAAATTTATGACTTCCTACACAGCTCTTTCTATGACAAAATATTTCAACGATCTCTCACCACTCATAAATAAATACTACAACAGAAATAACTACAATTAACATTTTTAGTGTGTAATATTCCAGTTTTTCCTATATATCCAATCATTTCAAACATTAGTCCATAAATTTTATTTGTAGTTACTATTTTACGTAATAGGCAGTGATAAATAAAAGGTTTTTGTGTTTTTACAAAAGTGAATGCATATAGTATATACTGTTCTCAGCCTACTGGGGTGAGGGGTCATAGTAGTAAAAAAAACCCTTATACTTAGTAGCTCCAAAATGTGGTTCTGATACAGATGGTTCAGAACATGCAAAGAAGATTTCAAGGAATCCTTGGTTTCTGTTTCAGAATTCTATAACCTTTAGATACTCTTGTTTAAAATGAAATGGCATCCCACCTGGAGTCAGTGCGCTATGCCTGAGGCCCAGGCCTGTCCTGGGCCAAGATAATACCCAGGCTAAGGGGTAGGAGGCGGCCCTGAGAAGAATACGGGGGGGGGGGGGGGGGGGGGCAGCTCACCAGGGAGGAGAAGCCCTGGGGCCCTGGCTTAGCTAGCTCTCAGTGAAGATGGTGGGCATGAGCTGCTGCTCTACGCCAACATCAGGTGGCCCTGTCCATCTTTATGGTAATGATCCACCACTATGCGTTCATCCTGCTGCAGAACAACAAGAAGCTTAACCAGAAGCAGGGATCGGACAGTTAAGTCCTAATTCGAAGCACAATCAGGTAAAATGGAAATTATATTCCCAGCCAGTCCTTGACATGAAAATTACTTTAACAACCCAGAGGATAGATTTAAAAAAAAAAATCCTATGAGTGATCCCACTATGCTCACTGACATAATGAAAGGGAATTAACAGATGTCCTCCCCATGAGTCTTATATTGTTAAATGAATCAACATTCTCAGGCTTTGTCACAACCAAAGTTGTATTTCCACTGACCCTGTTTTAAGCCTATGCTATAGCAAGGAATCAAATGACTCACATTAACTGCATCCTGGTACTTATGCTATCTATTTGGGCTTCAAAGCATTTACTGTCTCTGATTCTGGGCCAATATAATGCCAATGACCAATCAAAAATTATGCAGGAGCAATGGCTGGAGCAGCCCTGGCCATGCCTGCAGACACCAACAAAGCTTTCAGACAAAGTGGGAAATTTTGGAGCTAATGGATCACCAGTGGGCACTAAATGATGTCAATGAGGAGCTCATAGCCAAAGACCTCCATTTTGAAAGCATGTTCAAAAAGGAATTACAGATCTCTATCTTTTTTTGAAGACCAAGCAGGGATTAGCTCTACTGGAAACTTGGAGTAGCCCTTAATCTTGTAACTTTTGCTTGAAGTGAAACCTCATAATAAAAAAGAGAATGCATGAGCTGACAGGCATGCAGCAAGGATCCTTCCTGTCTAAGCTGGGCTCCCCTTTGTGTTTGAAACTAACATATTATGTGCTGGGTGGCATAAGAGAAAGGGTTATTTTTTAAATGCTTTAAACTTTCTTTCTGGTGACTGTAGAAACGAAAGGCAGACAAAGAGGAAAACTCAAGCTAATATATAAAAACTTAGCAAAAATTCAGTCTTTGGAAGAAATACTGTCAATTATAATTATCATGTGTAATCAGCCTGAGTTCTAACCACAGTAAACTCTTATTTTCTTGAGATACAAACCCCCTGTAAAATTTATGTAGCTGGTATTTTATAACTTACAAAAGTAATAATTTTATAACTCTACAAAAGTAATAATTTTCATTAATGAAAATTTAGAAACAATGGACGAGCAAAACAAATCTCCCTGTATTGTTCATTTTGAGTCTATAGAATGACATAAAGAACAAATGTGTCAAAACTTTATTCAAATAAACTATTTTTCAGAGTGGCTACTCAGAGGCCTGGGACAGACTTTGCAAACCTTCCATATCTCTTAATACTGTCCAGGGGAAATCAGTGACCTTGAGACACTGCTGGATTCTCCAGGACTTTCAGGATGACCAAAGATGGGTTAAACAATGAGAGGTCCTTGATCTGAAATTCAGACTATATCTAATCCACTGGGGGGGAAAAAAATCAATGGTTCTGTACTGTATATGGCCACTCAACTGAACTAAAGACCCAGTTATTCTGGATAAGAGAGTTTATGTATCATTATAAGAAGGGAGAAAGGGCAATTCGTGGTAAATGCATAAATAAGGGTTGCTCATGAATAATTCTGTCTGGATTAAATGTTCCAGGGAAGCGGCAGGGTGTCATTTCTACAGCAAGAGGTAGGTGTAATTTGCATGTTGAGAACTATAATAAAAAACAAATAACTCTAAACTCTACAAATTAAACCATCCTGTTTTCTCTGTAAAAGAAAAATCAAATGTAAAAAGTAAAGCTGGAAATCAGAATAAGATTTGTCAATTATAAAAATAAAATAAAAAGATTATATCAATGCTAATATCACGGTTGTGATACTGTACTAACTTTGCAAAATGTTACCACTGGGGGAAAATGGATAAAAGGTACAAGGGATCTCGCTATTATTTCTTAGAACTGCATGTGAATCTATAATTACCTCAATACATTTTAAATTTTAAAAAATCAAATGGAATTTATAAGTATATAACCAAGAAAAATGTATATAGATACATGTACTTATACACACGCACGCACACAAATGCTCACAGCAGCATTATCATTATGACCCTAAACTTGAAATAGCCCAATGTCTACAGCAGAGTATGAAGACATTGAGGGCAGTGAGGAAATACTGTTTAACGGGAACAGAGTTTCAGTTTGGGGTGATGAAAAGTCCTGGAGATGGATGGTGCTGATGGTTGCACAACAATGTGATTGTACTTAATGCCGCTAAAATGTACACAAAAATGGTTAAAATAGTGAAATTTATGTTATGTATATTTTACCACAAAAAAACTTGGAACAAATATCATGCTAAGTGAAGAAAGCCAAACACAAAAGGACAAATATTGTATGATTCCACTTACATGTGGTTCCTAGAATAGGCAAATTCATAAAGAGGCAAAATAGAAGTCACCAGGGGACTTGGGGAGAACAATAAAGGGGGAGTTGTTCCTTAGTAGTTTCAGAGTTTTTGGTTTGGGATGATGAAGTTTCAAAACTAGATAGTGGTGCTAGTTATACAACATTGTGAATGTAATTAATGCCACTGAAATTCTACAGTTAATAATTAAAATGGTAAATTTTACATTACAAATATAAAAAAAGAATAAAGCTATGTTTACCTACCTATAATTAAAATAAGTCAAAAATTTGCTTTTGTCTGAATCACAGCAAAACAAAACAAGTAAGGCCGAAGGAATTTGGGGGTTATCCTCAGTAACCTAGATTGGCTGCCTACACTATTCAAATCTACTGAACAATCATAAATTCCTCATTTTTATTAAATAAACCTAATATAAGGCAGTGCATATTTCCCATTTTTTATTAATATAATTCATTATGAATTTGCAAAAAAAGATGATTTGACCTTTGTGTTTTAAGACTAATGGACCTTGCCTCAGCTTATATAATGCAAGCAATTATACAATATTACAAATTAAAATTTTTCCAAATTAACTATACTGCAACCAAGATCATAAACTGTCAGAAAAGATGAAACAATGACTGTGATCAATTCATTTCTATCTCAGTCAAGCAATAATCAAGTGAAATATTTTACAGAACAAAGGAAATCTTGTAATATATCCCCTTTTGAAGGATTTTAGTTAGTTCAACTGTCCAAAGAACATGTGGAACGGAGCTGGGGAAGCATTCTGGCATTTTTCTTTTCATTTACTTTACTAACTATTATTGAAAAGAGGGAAAATTTACATTTTAACATAGAAAAGAAAGGGGACAGGTTACTAACAGAAAACACTACTTCATTACTAATTCTGCAGAAAGAACAGGGGGCAGATGGGCAGGAAAGAGAAGGTGAAGAATGACAAACGGTTACAGAATAAAAACCTTGCTGCGGGAAAAATCACACAAATTCTCTGTGGGTGGAAATGCCATACTGATGTAATAAAAATGTAACAACAGGGAACCTAAAGACCACCTGACTTGGAAAACGTAACCTAGAAACATTAAGCAGGATTGCGGAAGCTGCGAAATTAGGCCAGGCGATGAGAAGGCCTGTCAGCCAGGTTCGCAGACGCCGCATCGAAATAAGCAATGGAGGCTGACGCTCTTTGAAGAGGGAAAACCCCTTCCTACAAAGTCTGACAGGGCAGAGAACGATGATAAGCCTGGGTGGGGAACTAGAAGAAATGGGGCAGTTCATAGGTATTTGCCTTTGGATTAGAAAGAGCCAGGGGTGTCACCTATACAAAGTCACCACTGCCCAGGGTCTGAAGTTCAGGTCTGCAGGTCCAAACATAACTTGACACCCTTATCCCCACCAGATCAGGTCCCCCTGCCATAGGTTTTCATAATTCCTTACACACCTTCATGGTATTTATTTATCACAATTACAATTATTTATTTAATGGCTTTCTTCCCTCACTAGACTATAAGCTCTTAAGAACAGGGACCACCGTTCTCTTACCAATGGCTGTGTTCCAGAACGCAGCACAGCACCTGAAACAGCGAGACCTAGGGAGCACTCTGCCCAGCTTCCCTCACACCTGCCCTCTCTCCGTCCCTGGCACGTGCTCACCCATGCTCACATACAAAAGAAATCAATTTATTTATTTATTTATAAGGAAAAATCAATTTGTTGAGCAGGGCCTCTCACCTGGAAAGTGCTGGAGGTTAAAGTTCACATCTTATTCCCAGCCTTCCTTAGGACTGGCCGCTTGAGACTGCTCAAAAGAAGATAGCACTCTTTCCATAGGTGTGTTAACTCCACAAGATAGGTAAAATTGCACTTTCTTTGGACCAATCTTGGAGAAATCCGGTAAGAAGTGTTATTAGTCAAACTCTGAAGCTTTCAGGAGTTATTCTAGGCTTGCACCAAAAGGAGCCTGCATTCTCAGTCTTACTGAAGGCAAGCCCACGCTCTACCTTCATCCGCCCTGCAAGTCCAAGGCAGCTAATTCATCTTTAAATCTTCTCAGCATCTGCTACTTAGTAAGCACTCAAAAGATGTTGCAGGAAAATACATTTTATCAATAATTAAAATAACCACTAACATTTACTGAGCTCTTTATACCAGGTACCATAAGTCGTTATATGCATTATCTAAATTAACTGTCCCAACAACAATCCTGTGGAGTAGGTACTATTACCTCCATTTTACAGAGCTTATTTGCCCAAGGTTACATAACTATTAAGTGGTAAAGTAGGAAACTGAACCGGACATAAATCCCAAAGCCAGCACCCAGCCTTTAGAATTCTATTTCATATACACAATTCCCCAAAATTCTCTTCAAAAGACACTGTTAAGAAAATGAAAAGGCAAAATACAAACTGGGAGAATATATTCGCAATAAATATATATACAAAAAGGACTCGCATCTAGAATATATAAAGAACACTTCCAAGTCAATAATAAGAAAATAAATGACCCAATTAAAAAATTGGGCAAGACTGAACAGACACCTTACAAAAAGGCATACAAATGGTGAATCAGCTCTTAAAGATACTTAGTATCATTAGTCATCAGTGAAATGCAAGTTAAAACAATAACTATATGAGAGTACACACCCACCAGAATCACTAGAATGGCTAAAAGTAAAATGACAAATACGGTGTGTGGATGATGTGGAGAAACTGGAAAACTCATGTATTGCTGGTGGGAATGTAAAATGATGTAGCCATTTTGGGGAGAGATCTGGCAATTGCTTAAAAAGTTAAAAAAAAAAATATGACCCAACAATCTCACTCCTAGATATTTACCCAAGAGGAATGAAAACATATGTCCACACAAAGATCTGTACATGAAAGTTCATAGCAGCTTTATTCATAATAGCCAAAAAAATGGAAATAAGCCAAAGGTTAATCAAAAGGTTAATAAACAAATTTTAGAATATCGTACAATGAAATAAAAAGCAATAAGTAGGAACAAACTGCTGATACACAGAAAAAATATAGGTGAATCTCACAGATCTATTAAGCAAAAGACGCTAGATACAAAAGAGTGCAGTTTTCTAGCATTCGAAATCAAATCAATGGTTGTATGAGGGCAAAGGTTGTAGAGATATTCTATGTATTGATTGTGACGGTGATTACACAGGTGAGGTTTTTGTCAAAATTAAGTGAACTCTACATATAAAATCTATACATTTTATTTTATGTACACTGGCTCTCAACAGAGTTCACTTGAGGGGGGGGGGACCAAGCTCGCAAAATACTACTAACAATGCAAATGTTTATCAATAGAAGACCACTTAAATAAACAATGATCCATACAACAAATTCTCTGAAGAATAAGAAGTGTTCCAGGTACCGAAGTGGAAAGATTCCTGATATGTACGGTTAAGGGAACAAGCAAGGCACAGAGCAGTGTGTACAGCACACGACCTTCTAGAAAAAAAAAAAAAGTGGGAGGGACTGTGTTCACTTTTGCTTACATATGCAAAACAAAACCCTGGAAGGAAACACAAACAACAGTAGTTAACTTTAGGCAGATGGGAAGGCTTTCCACTGTATACCTGTATGACTTATTCAAAAATAAAAAATTAGCCTGAGTTCCAGAAAAAAGATACCCATTCTAATTTCCCTACATCACACTCCCAATCCTTCCAAATCATATTTAAAATGTGAAAGAACTTGGCTGTAAACAGGCCTAATTCCTTAAGTCTTTCCCATCTCATGTAATAGAAACCCTATGCTCCCAGACCTGCAAGCCAAAATCTTTGGTGTCATCCTTGACTCGTTTCTCTCACTCCTTAAATCCAATGCATCAAATCCTACTGGCTCTATCATCACAACACATCCAAAATCTGACACTTCTCACCACCCTGGACCAAGCCACCATCTCTTTGCCAGCCTCCTTACTAAACTGGGCTCCTCAATTCCACCCTTGCCCTCCTTCAATCTCAACAGTGCAGAGTGATACTATTAAACCATTAAGTCACATCATGTCACTCCATGTCATTCCTCTGCTCCACTGTTGTTTTCCTTCTCAAAATGAGTCAAAATCCTTTCTAAAAAATGCACAGTTTCTTTTAGAACTTGACATGCTACCCCCTGGTCGCAATGACTTCATCTACTACTATACAGCTACTATGACCTTGCACACTGTTTCTCAAACACACCACGCATGTTCTTACCTCAAGGCCTTTGAACTTGCTCCCTCTGCCAGGAATGCTCTTCCTGCAGACACCCACATGGCTGGCTCCCTTAACTTCTGCTGGCCTTTACTCAAGTCATCTTAATAAAGCCATCTCCAGCCAGGATGCCTAAAATTTCAACCCATCTTTCTCATACCCTCACCCCAATACACACCCATAGTCCTCTTCTATGCTTTACTTTTCTTCTTAGCACTTACCACTATCTAACATAGCATGTATTTTAGTTATTTACTCTGTCTACTTCCTACAGATTGTAATCTCCATAAGGGCATGTGTTTAATTACCCACTGTTGTATCTTCAGCACCTAGAACAGTACCTAGCACATAGCACACACTTGAACCAGCAAGTGAATGAACAGGCTTGGAATGAACAAGAAAACAGGAGCAGAGACTACAGAACAGGTAAGTAAAATGGCTAACTTGCAGGTTAATATCTGCAGCTCAAGTTTCAAGGGAAGATTTGGCAGACCTGTGATGTCTCTGGCTCCATCAGCATGTAGTAAACCAGGTTAGCAACCATTACTCAAGATTGAATTTATGTCCCTTACATGCACTGAGCGTTCCTGAGAAACTTGGGGAAAAATAAATCCATAAATGAAAAACATTATTACCTACCCATTATGAACTACGCTTTAACGTGCTGCAATCTACAACTGAAAATTATAAGGCATACACAAAAGGACATAGCTAAGGCTAGAATTCTGAAATACCATGTAGACAAGTTTAAATCTGAAGAAATCCATGTAGACAAGATATATTTAAACCAGACTCTGCCACCAATCACCTGTACAACCAAAATCTCTCTGAACCCGTTTCTTGTATCCCTGTTAAAAAAAGGATCACTACTATCCAAGGCACTCTCAAATAGTTATTTTGAGGTTGAAATAATGGGAAAGTACTTTTAAAAGCACAAAATGCCATACACCATACAAATTCAAAAAGTTACTAAACTTTATGATGTTAACTTATTGGCCACTAGAAAGATTTATTAAAAACAATGTCCTTTTGGGGAAATTTTATGTTTTAAAAGGTTTTATAGATTTATGAATCAGGATGTAGAGATTTTCCCCCAGATTAACAGAAAATATATTTTACTTGTATATTTGCTTCAGAGAAAGAATAGGAAGAAATTTTTTTCTCAATTACAGTAAGGTTACATTATGCAAAACTTTCCAAGGAAATAACCCAAAGGTTATTAATTTATTACTCAAAATGGTAGAAACCCATATGTAATATATAATAAATATTTATATGTATAAACACATCAAAGCCTCAGGATTGGGGATGGGGAAATAACTATTGCAAGTGAGCAAGAGGGAACTTTCTAGAGTGGTGGAAATGCTAGTAATTGAGGTTTTGATTACATGGGTGAACATACTGTCAAAACTCATCAAACTGTACATTTTAAGTGGGCACACTTCACTGAATGCAAATTACATCTCAATAAAGTTAGTTTAAACAAATTAAACGTCTCTTCTGTTCCCTTAAATTGAAAGAAAAAAAAGTCACTCAGTTGTATCCTGGTCTCAAAGAGAACTTGTGTAATATCTAATAAAACACCTGGCAGGATGACAGAACCTGAGTCGATAGCCAAAAAAAAAGGTCAACTCATGACCCTCTGGCCTCAAGATAAACTCAAATTAGAAAAAAATAAACGCAGATAATGGAATGGATGAATCTCAGCTTATAAAGAAAATGAAAAACAAAAATGGTATTAGTTCAGAAGGCAGTGTGGAAAGAATAGAGGTTTGGAGCCCTTCAAAACTAGGTTTGAACGGCCCTAGGCTGTTAAGTGTGTGACCCTGAGTCCTCAGACTCTCTGAGACTCAGTTGTCCTTTCTGTAAAATGGGGATCATTTTGGCCAAGTGTAGCCTAGCACACAGCAAGTGCTCGATACAGGATAAGTAATACCCAGGATATTATTCAAGGCACTAGAATTTAGCGCTGGCTGGAAATGCATGCACATATAATCCCCACCCACCCGCCCCCAGTTTCCCTCTCCGAGGGTTGCGGCCCCTTTTGTACGCTTTATCGCCCTCAACCTGAAGTCATTCCCCCCCCTACACACACCCCTAGCAGCCTTTCCGGGCCGGACCACCCCTCATCCCAGCAGCTGCAAGAGGCCGCCCATCGCCCGGGCCCCACCTCGTTAACGAAGCGGGTGATATCGTAGACTCGCCCGTGGATCACCAGCCATATCTCCTTCAAGGTGCTGCGCTTCGCTACCTCCTCCAAACGGTAATAGGTGACGGGGGTCTCCACCTCTTGCCCCTTCCTATCGCTGCTGCTTGCTCCCACACTCGCCATTAGGCCTGAGAGGTCTGCTACACCGCTACCCGGTTTCCACCGCTAATTTCCGTGAGCTAGACTCTTGCTTAGCCCTCCCCGGCTTCCGTAACCGAGACCCATAAGGCCTTCGGAGGGCTCCTGGCAACAGCCAATCACGCTTCCGAATAGTCTCTGGTTAGTTTTCTTTTTCCCAATGAAACGAGGGATTCAGTTTAAAGTCCCGCCCACCCCTCACCTGTTCCTCCGGACGTAGGCCTCGTTCGAGAGCCACCTAACCAATCAGAATCGTCCATCCCCTCCAATCTCGCCAATCGATACTGTGATTTTGGAAAAGCGCCTAGTGGAGCCGCATTGAACGGTGTCACCCAGAGAAGTTTGTCCTTTGCTCAGCACACAGGCCCGCAGAGTCCCGAAGGAAGGATCGAGTCTCCCTGTCCCCGTCTCCCTTCCCTTCCCCTCCCCTCCCCGTGGTCCCTCCTGAGCCGCGCTAAGCTCGTTTTCCCCACCGCCCGCGCGGCCCGTCTCCAGCCCCCGGTTTACGTCTTTGCTTCGCATTGAGACCTGGCAAATCCCTCGTAAGGCGCAGTTTCCTCACCAGTGGGCATGATAACTTACACCTCATAGAGAAGTGCGGCCGATTAAGTGAGAGAGTGCGTGTGCAGAGGCATTGGCACACAGCAATCGGAACTGAACCGGCGGCGTTGGACGAGGCGGAGCGGCTGGCCCGGAGCCTTGGACGGCGATAAGGGGTAGGGTGCGGAGCCGCCCAAGTTTCTGCCACTACTGAGAATCTGATTTTGTTATATGTCAATTATATCTCAATAAACCTGAGGGTTGGGTTGATTTTTAAATAAATCTGTGGTGATCAGAACAGACCTGCACTATTTTCGATTCTACGTGTTCTAAAATAGAGATTGCCTCGACTGGCATGGGATAGAGGCCGCCAGCGTTGTGGAATAACAAGGTTTGTGCAATTTTGTGAGCTAATCATTTTTAACTGCCATTACAACTGACAAATTGTGGTGAAATATTTCCATCAAGTCACTCTCCCAGGCTCTCCACAACCCGTCCCCAGTCCCTGTCTAATGTTTTACACCTTCCTCTTTTATAAGCCTTGTGCACCGGCCACTCACTCCTAAACCTGCTGGTAGTAAAGTCGCATCTGTGGTCATACCAGGCCCATCCCCTTAAGATACCCCTTTCCTTCCCACGCCTACTCACTTTTCAAGCTCCTCCACAAATTCCTCCTGTTTCACAAACTCTCC
The DNA here is from genome assembly GCF_964146895.1 of Miniopterus schreibersii. NCBI lineage: Eukaryota > Metazoa > Chordata > Mammalia > Chiroptera > Miniopteridae > Miniopterus > Miniopterus schreibersii. The sequence continues at coordinate 15,719,967 of NC_138121.1, read as the reverse complement.
TACCGTCCTGAGCTCCAGTGATGCCCTCTCCTTAGAGCGCCTAAGCATATTAACTATTTCAGGAAACCCTCTGTATCTAAAATCTTAGCTTTCCACATTTACCTCCCTAACTAGATTGAAACTGTGAGAGCAAGCCCGAATGATTCTTAGGATATTCTACAAACTCTAGATTCAAATATTTTTTTCAGAGATATTTACTGAACATTTACCGGGTCACAAATACTGTCATTAACTCTAGGGATAGAAAGGTGACAACAAATAAGCCCTCTGAGATAAACAAAAGCATATACAGTATAGATGTTAAAGTGCTAGGAATAGAGATTTGTACCAAAGAATATGGGAAACAGCTCTGAACACATATTTGTTAAATAACACCCCTGGTGTGTATGGGTCACCTGAGGAGGCTACGTTAAAAGGGCAAATTCCCTCCCATCCAGGCATGGAGTGTCTTCCTCACCTTGAATCTTGGCTTGCCTTGTTACTTTGACCAATAGATTGTGGCATGAGTGGTGCCGAGCACATTATGAAGTCTAGACTTCAAGAGGCCTTCCTTGAAGTTTCCATCTCCACCATCTTAAAATATCACCCCAAGTTCATGATGGCGTGAAGAAGGCTGGGATTAAAGACCAGCCATTTAAATACTGTCTCAGCTGAGCCCACCCAATAATCAATCTGTCACTGAATGCAAACACATGAGTAAGGCTAAATCAGCAGAACTGATCAGTCAACCCACAGAATCATGAGAAACACTAAAGCACTGTTTAAAAAAAAAAAAAAGCAGATTCCCAGCCCCACCTCCAGAGGTTCAGGTCCAGTGAGTCTGGATATAGAACCACAAACCAACATTTTTACCAAGTATTTTGGATGACTCTGAGGCAAGTGATCTGTAGATAACTCTGGAAAACACTGAACTTAAAAAAAAAAAAAAAAGATATGTGTTTATCTCTCATACAATGAATTAGTAAAATTACACAGCATTTCCTTTTCTATCTCCATCTCTAGGCAGCTGAGTCCAGCAGTGTTTTTAAAAACCCTATGAGGATAGCCCGGAAGAACCTCTCAGCAATGCAAGGGGTTGAAGATATATATATTTGTAGTAACACAAAAGCAAAAGTAGGCTTTCTGAGAAAGTGGGTGGGATTCCTCCAGTAGTAGTGATGCCACAAGCTTCCTTAAAGGAACCTGAGTAGGTGACAGGACTGTGGAGGGGAAGGGCTATATGGTGCATGCAGGGAGATTGAACCCTCGGTGCCAGGGCTTCCAGCTAGCAAACATACTTGAGCCCTAGTGTGGAGGCTGTCAGCTCTGTAATAGATCTTTCAATGACCAATGTGGACTGAAAGCTAGAGGGCCCTTCCTGAATGTTTTGTACCATGTGAAACCCCGAGAGACAAGGAGAAGAACACCCCTATACATGACTGAGACTGGATTTGTCACCATCATGGCAAATGGAATTAGGATCAAATCAAAGTGTTTTTTAAATTAATATTTAAATTTCTGTTTTAGAATTTCAAACAGGTAAGTGGAAAGAATAATACAATGAACTCCCATATACTTCTAATTTAGATTCAGCGATTGTTAATACTTTTCCATATTTGATTTCTTCTACATAATGTTTATTGCTGTTGTTAATAATGTTAAGCCATTTCAGAATAACTTGCAGACATCATGACCCTTTACCTCCAAAGAATTCTGTATCTTCTAAGAATAAGAGAATACTCTTACATAATCCCAGTATGATTTTTAAATTCAGGGAATTTAACATTCATACAAAACATTATCTAACATGCTGCCCATGTTGTTTTCCAATTATTAGAATAATGTCCTTTGTGGAATTTTGGTGTGTCTGTGTGATCCGGGATCCAATCCAGATTCGTGGCATTCTTCCCCCAAACCCATAATCCCTGTCTAAGCATGAGAAAAACATGAGGCAAACCCAAACTGTGGGACATTTTACAAAACACTTGACCAGTATCCCTCAAAACAATCAAACTCATTTCAAACAAAACAAAGAAACAAGGAAACACTGAAAAATTGCCAATTCTCACAGCCTCAAGTGGACTAAGAAGACACAACCAAATGCAATGTGGTATTCTGGATTGGATCAAGATAAAGTAACAGTAATGTACCAGTGTTGACTTCTTAGTTTTGATAAATGTACAGTAGTATATGTAAGATGCTAACATCATGAAAAGCTCAGTGAGAGGTACACAAGAACTCTATACTATTTTTGCAATTTTTCTGTAGATTTAAAATTATCCCCAAATAAAAAGGTTATTTTTTAAAACCAGCCTGTTAATTTCTGTAAAAGCTTATAGATGAATTTATAGAGAATGAACATCTTAACAATCTTAAGTTTTACAATCCACAAATATGGTATACTGCTCCATTTATTTGAATCTTTTTAAATTTGTAGCTTTCAGTATAGAGGTCTTCTACATCTTTTGTTAAATGTATTTCTAAATATTTTATGGTTTTTAATACTATTGTAAGTGGAATTATTTCATTTTCCAGTTGTTTGCTGCTATCATAGATAAATATAATTGTCGTTGTACATTGACTTAGTATCTTATGACCTTGCTAAATTCACTTATAGTTCTAGTGGTTGTTTTTAGATTTCTTGGAATAAACTTAAATGTAGCAATCATGTTACCTGCTAATAGAAACAGTTTTGCTTCCTCCTTTCCAATTTGTGTGCCTCTTTTTTTTTTCTTGCCTTATTTCACTGGCTAGGACTTCTAACACAACATTTAATTAAAATGGTGAAATGAGCATCCCTGCATTGTTTCAAATCTCAGGAAGAGGAAGAAAGTATTCAGTCTTTCATGATTAAATATTATGCTTTCTGTAGATTTTTCAGTAAATGCCCTTTATCAGATAGAGGACAGAATTGCCCTATAGTCCTAGTTTCCTGAGCTATTTTTTTTAATCATAAAAGGATATTGAATTTTGTTTAAAATTTTTTCTGCATCTATTGGGGTGATTTATGATTTTTCTTTTTTATTCTGTTAATATGGTGAATTACTTTGAATGGTTTTCAAACAATCATCTTTTCATTCCTGGGATAAAACCCACTTGGTTATGATATTGGTCTTTTTTTATATATTGTTGGATTCAATTTGGTACTCATTCATAAGGATTTTTGCATCAATATTCATGAGAAATAATGGTTTGTAATTGTTTCTTCTTCAATGTCTTTAATAGTTTTTTTTTCTAAGCTCTTTGATAAATATTTACTAAGTAACTATAGCTAAGTATGCTGTCAACATGAGTAAATATTAAGTAAAACTTAGCAAAGTGCCTGCCACAGAGTGTTCTCAGTAAATGCTGGCTATTTTGGAGTTATTCTTTCTAGATACTATAAATGAGGCCCAGCTCTTAAGGAAACTTACTTTCTAGAAGGAAGATGGCACTTACTACATGAGACATTTTTAACATTAACAGCTTACTTTTGCTATTTTTACCTATTAGAAAATCCTCTCCCTGCTGCTGTCCAGGTGTGTGCTCTGAAATTTATCTCAAATAATAGCAGAATCAGTGTGTGAGATGCTGCTCCAGGGGAGTTCTTATTTACCTTGCAAGTTCCTTTTACTGCTTTTGTATAAACAGTAAAATTGGAACAGGAAGCCATTAAGGAAAACACTATGCCCACAACCTAGGTACGTGCCCTGACTGGGAATTGAACTGGCTACCTTTTGGTGCATGGGATGACGCTCAACCAACTGAGCCACACTGGCCAGAGTTGTGCAATTTTATCTATAAGATATATTCCCAAGAGTGGGAATAGCTGGCCCAAAGAGTATGTGCTTTTATATTGTGGTAGATATTAACAAATTACCCTTCATATAGGATGTACTGATTTACACACCTACCCACATTGTGTGAGGATGCCTGCTCTCATAAAATCTTACCAACAGTGTGTGGTCAATAGACAGAGCAATGAAACAAAACAGAAAGTCTTAAAATATACAATCAAGAATAGGAGATATGGTAAAAAATGTTTTTTCAAATCAGTGAGGAAAAGGGGGCCTTTTCTAGTTGAAACAAAATCATAATAATTAAAGCTTTTCCAGAAATTATTTTCTGGAAAGAAATAATTTGGCCATGTATCCATATACCAAGAGAAACCTCAGCTTGATCAAAGATTTAAACATAATAAATGAAAAAAATAGAGTCTTATTCCTCCTATTCAAAGCTCAAAAACAAAACAATTACAACAAAAGCAGGAGTGATGAAAGAATAAATAGAAGAACTGGACTTTATAAAAATTTAAAAGTTTTGTGCTGCAAACAGTACCATTAAAGACTGAAATGACAATCCACAGAATGGAAGAAAATATTTCCAAATCACATACATGCATACTTTGGGGATGTTGTGTGTTCGGATCCAGACCACTGCAATAAAGTTGAGTGTTGAAATAGAGTTGTAATCTTTTTGCTGATGGAGGGTCTTGTCTTCACTTTGTATAAAAACACAACACCTGTGAAACACAATAAAGTGAGGCACAATGAAAGGGGGTATGCCTGTGTCTCATAAGGGACTTGTATCCAGACTGTATAAAGAACCCTTACAACAATAAGAAGACAACTCCATTTAAAAATGCACAAAGGATTGCCCTAGCCGGTGTGCTCAGTGGTTAGAGTAACTAAATATAAAATATTTATGCTTAGTTTTATTCACTTTTAATTTAAAGAAAGATAGCAAACAATTCTGTTTTCTTTCTCTCCATAGAACTCATGGCTACGTGATATTTTTCTGATTTATGTGTTGAGGGATCTGCATGCGCAGCATTGTATCCCTGGTATCTGACATGGTGCTTGGCACACAGTAGGTGTTTAACAACTATCTGTTGAACAGATAAATGACCAACTTCTGGAACGAAGAAAAGGGGTTAAGTTTCTGAACAGGGTTTTGTGAAACTGGAGTGTGGGAAAGGAATTTGGCCTTGTTCCTGGGCTGAGAATGCCTACAGGCAGCCCCTAACCCAGAAACTTGACTCTTAAAGCATTTTAACTTTGTGCTAACTTTGAACATTGGACGTGAGACCCACCCTCGGTTAAGTTCAGGTTACGTTTGGGACACTGGGATATTTTCTTTCATCCATAATCACTGGATCAAGGCCTATAAATCAAATAGTTAAGACACAAAACACAAACAAGGTCGTAATTTGTTTCTTCCTGCCCTCTGTTTTTCTTGGCAAGGAAAAATTCGAGCTTTTCCTGACTGGGGATGGGTAATGACACTGGGGGGGTGATTCATTAAAAGTGGCCTGAGTAACTGGCCTTTTATTTCTTCTCATTCTTTCCCCTTATTGTCCCCTCATGTAAGGAAACACATTGAATAAAATAATTCTCCTGCTGATAAAGAACTTTCCCTTGACTCTTTGTTCACTTGAAGCTATATGTTCCCAGAATCAAAATCTTGGAGCTCGGAGGCCAGTGTGGCTAAGGGTGATGTGATGGGCATTTCTGATAGAGAACGAAGGCCAAGACCTCTGGCTTATGGAAGCCAATTCTTTTACCCCCCTTTTCTTAACAAAGCTGTCCATTTTGTTAGAAAATCTTTCCTGTGTGCACGAGTTGAGTGTGGCTGTGGGTAAGTCTGAGAACCTCAGTTCCCCATCTCTAAAATGGGTGTCACAATACCAGGACTTTCCTCTTAAATGTGGGACATTAATGTCAACCATTCCTGAGGCCTGGAGAGAGAAAACAAAGTGGCAACAATAAAAAATATTCAATTTAATAGTACGCACAGATCAAAATGTTAAGAGAAACAGCGGAATATACTGTTTTCATCTTTTACACTATATATACACTGCTATACTTATTTGAAATATTTTAATAATTTTTTAAAAGAGATAAATAATAAAAACATGCATAGAAAACAGGCTGCCCAATGACAGACCAAAACACCAACGGCTATCTCAGGGTGAGGGCTTGGAGCTGATTTTCGTTTTCATCTTTATCCTTTTGTGTATCTTTGTAGTTCTTTTCACAGGTTGTGTGTTACTTTTGTAATTAAAAAATAATACTACTACTAAATGTTATTTTATTTAAGCAGGTTTGTGGGCCCCAGCCTCCTGCACCTTTCTGTGGAAGTGGAACAATTTATTTTCCGAGAGGTGGGTGTAGAAGGACACAAGTGGGGCGGGAGAGGTGGGGGACAGATGTGACTGTGATGCGGGTCAGGGTGAGGCTGTGGAAAAATACCAGGGATGCCACACCCTCAGCATAGTTTGGGTGAAGGCCACTATTAAATCACCCCGCCATTGTTTTTGTTCCCCCCTCCATGTGAAATAATCCCAGTGCCTCTCACCCGCTGCTGTAAATCCAGCGTCCTCGCCTTCCCCTGAGCCTGCTGCGAGGGCACTGCACCATCTCCCTGGATTCCCGGGAAGGGGAGAGTGAGGGAAGAAACCTGTGGGTCCCCCATGATCGAAGTTGGGGGTCCGTGTTGACTTTCGAGAAGGGGCTCAATAAATAGCATGCCTCTCCCCTACTCAGGCTCTGAGTCAACTGACGGCCTGGGCAGTCAGGAGATGGATTACCTTCGGATAAGGGCCGAGGTTAGAGAATGGGGCTCAGGGTTTGCGCCCAATAGCCGTTCTTGTGCTCTAATTTTTTTTTTTTAAATATATCTTTATTGATTTCAGAGAGGAAAGGAGAGGGAGAGAAAGAGAGATAGAAACATCAATGATGAGAGTCATTGATGGAGCCCGCAACCCGGGCATGTGCCCTGACCGGGAATCGAACCCTGATCCCCTGGATCCTAGGTCGGCGCTTAACCGCTGAGCCACGCCCGGCCGGGCTTGTGCCCTAATTAAACAGACTTTCCCGCCAGCCCCGGGCAGCGGGGGCCAGGGGGGCCTTCCACTGCGGAGGGAGGGAACTGTGCTCCCTCCCAGGATCTTGATCCCAGGAGACCAGAAAGGGGAACTCACTGGGCAACTCATGTCCAGTTTTTTCTAATTGCTTTTCCTTCCCTAAGTGCAAAAGGTGAACGGCATGAGGAGGAGCCCGGAGCCTTAACTGAAGACCCGCCACAGGGAGGAAATACCTGGAGTGGGGAGAAAGCATTTTCCTCTCCAAAAGTTCCTACTATTTCTTGGATTACAGAACGTTAAGAACATAAAGCAAGCTGTAAACCACCACCTCAGAAGAGGGCACGCAAGGGCTGCGCTTCAGGGCTAACGGTTTACATCCGCCTGCCCTTTTCCCTTTCTTCTGGTGTCAGTACCTGTTCCTTCTCCGGTCTATGGTTAGCTAGTGGGGCTGTCAATCAATAAGCCCCGCCTCCCCTTGCTCGCAGGTGATCCAACCTGTCCAATCAGAGAAGCTCATTTCCAAGGCCCTATTGTTTCAGACGCCGGCATGGATTTAAGGCAGCCAATCAGAGACGAAGAGCTAAGGAGGGGGGTGGGGGAGACAGGCGCCTGCGCCTGGGTTTGAAGAGTACTAAACCGGAAACGGTAAGGCTCAGGGCGCTCCGCGGCTGTTTTGTCTGCCAAGTGGGAAGAGTCTGAAGAATGGAGCCCAGCAAAGCAGAAGGATGGCCTGGGGACACTGTTGAGCCCTTGAAGTTAGTCATAATTGAATCTAGACTTGTTCCGTGAGCTACTAAATTTGCCTTTTTCTTTGTTTCTCACGCTAGCGAGAGGTAGGTTTCTGTTCCTTGCAACGTACGAGCGCGTGCGCACAAAAGTTGGCCCCCACGGTCGCGGGTGCCCAGACTACGAAGCGCAGACCTCCCCCGGACGTCCAGAGGCTCTCTTTCTCTCAGCGGTGCCCAGTATAAATTTGAAAATTGACCAAGGGCTCTAAAAGATTCGGAGAGCACCGGCCACTGCGCCTGGGGCCGGTAAGACTTCGCGTCTGCATGTTGGCGCCATTTCTGCCTGCGGGCAACTGGGAGACCATCCTGAAAGCACAGGCCGGAGGACACGCAACTCGAGAGAAAACAAGAAACACGGGTGTGTTCGAACGCGGGAAATGCTAGGAGAAAGCGACTAGTCTTTTTCTTTATGCATCGAGAATGAGAGTTGGAGGTGGGAAGGAGACTCCCACCCAAACCAGAGAAGCTGTGTGAGCAAGTTCACCTGCAAAAGCACCAGGAACTTCATGCAGGAAGGTGTCGAAAAGGCTATGGGATAATAACAGCGAACATTTTAAGCATTGGCTCTAGGCTAGACATTACACTGAACACTTTACATGCATTATAATAATTCTAGGTGGTAGGTACTATTGTTATTTCCATTTTACAGATGGTAAAACAGACTGAGAGGGGCTAGGAACTTGGTGAGAGGGTCCCACAGCTCACAGAGTTCAGATTCCACATTGGGGCAGACTGATTCCTGAGATTCCTAACCACCATGTCCTTCCTGTCTGTCTAGAGACCTGGGTTGCAATCGTTAGCTTCTGTCACTTGCTGGTTGAGGGACCTAGAGCAAATCAGCCTCTCTGAGCTTGTCTCATCTGGAAAATTCAGATATTATACTAGATACCTTTTTTTTTTTTTTTTTTTTTAATCTCTTTCAACTCAGAAGTGCCCCCCCGGCAAAAAAAATTTCACAAAACTTAAAAAATCCGCAACTCATCAAACTAGGATTTGTATTCCTGCTTTGAGCTCTCCCCCTCAAGACCATATACATTGGTTTTCCCATGGATTTAGGATCAAAGGGTTTCTTCGGGTTATGTGTTCCTTTGAAATGGATTCAAAGGCATGGTTTTCAAAGTGCAGGGGGAACTGGAAGGCCTTCATCCTTGCTGAGTGAATCAGCATTCCGGAGCACAGGTGACAAGTCCTGACCCATCCCTTCACTGTCTGATAAGCCCAAAGGTCACAGCTCTGAATGACCCCACTTTTCCTTCTTCCTGGCCCTTTTGTGGTTCTTCTGATAAGGTGCCCTAAGTCAGCTGTGACAGTTTTTTCTCTCTGCAAACACAGTCCCCAGGGCATGCACTCAGTCTGTGAGCTCCCCAGCTGCTTCCAGCTCTCCCTCTGCTCACAGCCCTTTAATTGCTGCATTCCAACAAATTAGCCATGTGACAGAAGATTATTTTTAACTTCAATAGAGCAGCTCCTTCTCTTTTAATATATCATGGTTGGCCCACATTCCCTCGGTGAAAAGGGCACCATCGGCTACTTCTGAGAACTTTTAATTACTCTAATTGTTTGCAAAACTCTTAGAAGTTTGGGAAAAAATGCATTTCTTTCCCCTTTCCCAGTTTTCCCACTTGCTATTTAATAGACGCTGAGGCTGAGTCCAACCGGGGGACTTACCAACTTTAATGGGTCTCCCCCAAGTCCCCTCTGGACTTCTCCCACCTGTCCCTCTCCCACCTGTTCTCAACAGGAGGGTTTTCTAAAGTGCAAATCCACTGCGAGGATGAAGAGAGGGCAAATTCCAGTGACAGAGACGCCCACAGCCCCACACAGAGCCCAGAAGGTGGCAGAGTGGGGATGCTGATGGCCCCAGGAAGACAGCACTAAGCACCCTTTAGGTCTGAGAACCCTCCAAGAAAGTCCTGATGACTGAGCTTGACCCTGAGTCCCAGCCTTTCACCTTCCAGTAAACCACACAGAACAATGAGCATCTCAGTGACACGGTGCGAACCAAAGGCCTTTCTCTAACTTTTCTGAACTTCCTAAACTCCAGGTCTAATCTCAGGAGGCCAAGTGGGCAGCATGGCCAGAAATGACTGCAATTGTATCACCCCCCCACCACCTAGAAAGATGGAGTTGCATTTAAGTTTAAGTCTCTCAAAACTCAGAAAAGTACACTTTCTTATACCTGAGTTTTGCAAAGTAATACGGTATGTATATCATTCCAGCCATTTTGTATGCTAGATGTAGTTTGATACACAATGAATTATAAAAAGATAGCTGTTTCCCCTAGCTGGTTTTGCTCAGTGGTTAGAGCATTGGTCCGTGGACTACAGGGTCCCAGGTTCGATTCCAGCCAAGGGCACATACCTCAGTTGCAGGCTTGATCCCCTGCCGGGGTCTGGGTGCGTGTGGGAGGCAACCAATCGATGTGTCTCTCTCACCTCGATGTCCCTCTCTCTTTCTCTCTTCCTTCCACTCTCTGAAAAGCAATGGAAAAAATATCCTCAGGTGAGGATTAAAAAACAAGATAGCTGTTTGTGCATGTGTGTGTGTGTGTGTGTGTGTGTGTGTGAATGGATGTGCTTGTGTGTTGGTTAGAGGGAAGAAAGAGTATTCCAGGCATTGGGAACAGCATGTATGCAAGCAGTCAGACGAGGAGAAGCATGATGTGTTTGAGGAATTAAAGAAAGGCCAGTGGGACTGGAATGTACAGATAATAGCACATTATGCCCCCCCTTGCCCAGTTCTTCCAAGTTTTTTAAATTGAGGTATAATTTACATAAAATGAAATGTCTACATTTTAATGTACAGGTCAATGAGTTTTGACAATTACAAACACCACCCAAATCAGAAAGTTCCATAGCTCCCCTTTCCTGTCAATGCCCTTCCAACCACAGGCAGCCACTGTTCTGATTTCTAAAACTATAGATTTGTCTTATTCTTTTTTATCCTCACTTGAGGATACCTTTTCCATTGCTTTTCACGGAGAGAGAGAGAACATCGATATGAGAGAGACACATCGATTGGTTGCCTCCTGCATGTGCCCTGGAGCCGGGGATCGAGCCTGCAATTGAGGTACGTGCCCTTGGCTGGAATCGAACCCAGGACCCCTCAGTACACGGGCCAATGCACTAACCACTGAGCAAACCTGTTAGGGCTCATCTTACTTATTCTTGATTTACCAGCATATAAACGGGATGAGACAGTGTGCACTTCTGTGTGTCTACTTCTTTCTTTCTGTGTTAGGTGTTTGAGACTCATCTGTGTTGCTCCAACCTGCACGGTGTTTTTCTATTGGATTTGCAGGAATAAGTTGGAGGTAGTAAATTCAGGCTGAACCAGAAAAATGTCATCAATGACAGATTCCCCTAGAATGGGCTTAAGGCAACTGCCATAGACTGCGGTAGGCACAGCAAGGTGTTCTTATTTATTTATTTATTTAAAAAATTTATTTATTGAGTTTAGAGAGATGGAGAGGGAAAGAGAGAGAAACATCGATTTGTTGTTCCACTTATAATTTATGCATTCATTGGTTGCTTCTTTTATGTGACCTGACTAGAAATCTAACCCACAATCTCGGTACAGCAGGACGATGCTCTAACCAACTGAGCTACCTCGCCGGGGCTGTCATTTATTTTTTTAAATAAATCTTTGAAGTTAAATTTTAGAGAGAGAAACATCAATCTGTTGTTCCACTTATTTATACATTCATTGGTTGCTTCTTGTATGTGTCCTGACCAGAGATTTAACCCGCAACCGTGGTATATTGGTAAGATGCTCTAACCAGCTGAGCTCCCTGGCCAGAGCACAGCAAGATGCTTTTGATTAAAAAGAAGTTGGCACATGGCCAGTGTAGCTCAGTGGTTGAGCATCAGCCGGGATCTCTCAGGTCGCTTCCGGTCAGGTAACGTGCCCGGGTTGAGGGCTTGATCCCCAGCGGGGGCGTGCAGGAGGCAGCCGATCAATGTCTCTCTCATCATTGATGTTTCTCTCTCTCTCTCTCCCTCTCCCTTCCTCTCTTTGAAATCAATAAAGATATATTTAAAAAAAAAAGAAGTTGGCAAAATATGCCTCATAGCTCACCCTTTGACACAGCTATTTTGCATTTAAGAGTTTCTCTTGCAGATAGATATGCTCACACGTGTGACATGTTTGTACAAGAATACAAACAGCAGGATTATTTTTCATAGCCAAGGATTAGAAACAAACTAATATCCATTAGTAGGGATCTGATTAAATAAACTATAATGAATCTAGACAATGGAACACTTCACAGTCATAAAAAAATGAAGAGGCTTCTTATTAAATGAGGAAGCAAATGAGATGATCTCCAAATGAAGAAAGCAAGATACCAAACTGTGTGTTCACTAATTCATTCAACAAATGTTTATAGAGCAACTACAATGGGCCTGGCCCCACTCCACATACTGAGAATACAAGATTATGCAAAATAAAATCCCTTCCCTCATGGGGCTCCCATTCTAGTGGAGGAGTAAGAGAAAAAAACAAATGAAAAATGTATTTGTATAGTGTGCTATCATTACTGTAGAATAAAATAAAACGGGGTAAGATAACATAAATGTGTTCTTTTAAATATGCATAAAATGCCCTGGTCGGGTAGCTCAGTTGGTTAGAGTGTTGTCCCGATAGGCCAAGGTTGTGGGTTCAATCCCTAGTCAGGGCAATACAAGCATCAACCAATAAATGCATAAATAAGTGGAACAACAAATTGATGTCTCTCTCTCTCTCTCTCTCTCTCTCTCTCTCCCTCTTCTCTCTCAAGTCAATAAATTCGAAATAAAATTTAAAAACAAATATGCACAAATATCTATTTTGGAAAAGATACACCAGAAACTGGTAGCACTGGGAAAGGGAACTGGAGAGCTGGGGGACAGGGGTAGAAGAACAAATGTTACTTATGTTCTTTGTATCTTCTGAATTTTTAAGTTATTGAAATGTGTTACCTAATCCAAAATTAATGGATATAATTACAATTTTTTTTAAGTTGGAAGAAGCATTTGGCAGTGTTTCCAAGCACCTGGGCCCTCGAGTTATGGGAAACGCCCTACCATTTTTTAATCAGGGCAGGAGGAAAGGGCAAGCTCCCAGCTGTCACTCACTGCAGTCATGAACCGAAGTCCTAGCATCGCCCTGGTAAGATAAAAGAGGCACCGAGAGAACAGAAGGAAACCAAATCAGTCCTGAGTGGCATATGTTTCACGAGTATTTATAAAAGACTTAGGCAGCTTCTTCCTAAATTTGAATTAATGTCAAGAGAAAAATCATTTCAGGAAATGTGAGTTCCTCTCTGCAAACTTTTTGGGACCATACCACTCTGGTATGAATCACATAGAGCCAAGTTCATTCACAGGGAACATCTGTGTGGGGGGAGGTGGAGGGGTGGTTCCATCTGACACGGAACTTGGATACCTCTTGTCTTTTTCCCCAGCTTCCCTTTGTTGACCAGTTGCTGTGTTGTAGGGGAAGGTAGGTCTATAAAATATTTATGGTTTATTATTTGGGTTTATTCATACAACACATGAAAGTAGCAACGTGGCCCTGGCAGATGCGGCTCAGTTGCTTGGAGCATCATCCTGTGCACCGAAAGGTTGTGGGTTTGATTCCCGGTCAGGGCACATTCCTAGGTTGAGGGTTCAATCCCCGGATGAGGAGCCCACGGAAGTCAACCAATCGATGTTCTGTCTCACATCTATGTTTCTCTCTCTCCCTCTCAAATCAATAATCATATCCTTGGGTGAGAATTAAGAAAAAAACAGTGGCAATAGGGAAAAGGAGCCTGACTGAAATCGGCACTCTGTCAGTGTTTGGATTCCAGAAGCTTCCCAGAGTTGTTGGATGCTGTTCTGTGATTACTAGAAGTCTTCTTGTGGCCATTACTCAACAAAAATGGGGGGGGGGGGGTTGGCTTTGAATAACAAGTTTATTATCTTATTAACAAGTTTATAATTTTTATCTTATTAACGTTTAATTACTAGTTAATTATAGGAATACATTCTTCTTTTTTGAAAAATGGTGTTGCTGATAAAGTTTTGGTTCCCTTTAATCATTTCCCACAATGCTAATTCAGTTGGGCTGGAGTGTGGCTGACAATAAATTACTTTATTATAGTGATTTTAATATGCAGCAAAGTGTGAGAACCACTTGTCTAACTGACATAGGACCCCAATATTTTTGGAAACTCAATTCCTAGAAATGATGGGAAATATGTGTTTTTCAATACAAAAAAAAAAAGAAGATTTTCTTTAAGTGAAGGGTGAGAGTTGCCTTTTGAGACAGATTGCATTTCAGCAAAACACTTCAGTGAACTGTGCAAATAAAAAGCCAATATGGAATCCTAGAATGGAATCTGGAGACAGTGAGGCCCTAAACTTATTACATAAAAGTTGTCATTGTCGTGGGCGTGTTCCACTTCTGTAGATTTTTAGGATGTGGCCTGAGACTAGGGATTGAGGAAAAACTGATTGAAGAAGTTTCTTGCCCAGAGAGAGAGAGATGGCTGGAAAAAAACCCTGTGGAAGGGTAAGGCTCAGACACTCGAGGATTGTCCTGTCTAACACAGTAGCACCAACTGCATGTGATTATTTGATCTTAAATTTAAGTGAATTGCCTGGCCGGGCTCAGTGGCTGAGCATCGACCTTGGATCCAGGAGATCGCAGTTCGATTCTGGTCAGGGCACATGCCCGGGTTGTGGGCTCGATCCCAAGTCAGGGGCGTGCAGGAGGCAGCCGATCAATGACTCTCTCATCATTGATGTTTCTCTCTCTATCTCTCCCTCCCTTCCTCTCTCTGAAATCAATAAAGATATATATATTTTTAAAAAGAACATGTTACTAAATCACAAATTTAAAAAATAAACAAATTTAAGTGGATTAGAATTAAATCACATTAAAAATCCATGCCCTTGCTGGTGTGTTCAGTGGTTAGAGTGTCTGGCCGTGCACTGCTGCATGGAAGGGTCTCGGGTTCCCTTCCTGGTCAAGGGCACGTACCTGGGTAGCAGGTTCTATCCCTAGTCCCATTCGGGGCACATGTGGGAGGCAACGAATTGATGTGTATCTCTCACATGGATGTTTCTCTCTCTTGCTCTCTCCTGCCCTCCCTCTCTCTAAAAACAACAACAACATACACACACAAAATAAATTCACTTCCTCAGCCATAGCAGCCACATTTCAAGGGCTCAACAGCTACATTTTACGAGTGGCTACCACTGGGTGCAAAAACAGAACATTTCCATTATTAAAGAAAGCTCTATGTATAGGACAGTGCTGCTCTAAAAATTATCTAGTGGTTAGTTTTAAATTTTCTTTCCTGAAATGTAATAACTTGCTTTATTACCAAGACTTCGACAAAGTTTTAAAGGAAAATAACAGCTCACGTGTACTGATCGCTTATGTATTGGTCAGTTTTCTTGGTTGCAGACAACAGATTCCTCTCTTGCCAACTTAAGCACAAAGGGATTTATTAAAGGGTATGGATAGCTCACAGTATCATTAGGAAAGTTAAGAAATAGACTCTAGGTTAAACACCCAGCAATGAAATGACACTTCTAAAATTACACCGTGGAACTGGTTGACCAGCAAGCTGCAATCTCTGCCACCATCCAGAGATTTCAGAGCTGCTAAGCTGCCCCGCAGCTGCCACTCCGGAGTCACATTGCCTTTGCCGCAGTCGGCACCAGTGAAATGGGTGCTTCACACCTGCTTCTGCCTCCATATAACTCACGGTTCTAAAGTCTCACACAGTGGAATCTAAATCACAAACAGAACCGCAGCTGCAAGGGAGTTTGAGAGATGTAGTGTTTAGTTTTCCAGCCTCTGCGGTCCAGGAAGCAAGCTAGAAAGGGGTTGGAAAGGATTTTGAACGAACCATCTGAAAAATCTGCCATGACTTACTGTGTGCCAAGTTCCATAACCACGCCTGATCTCATATTTCATTCCGACAAGAATTCAGTAAGAAAGGGCCTGTAATGACCCCCGTTTGACAGAGGAGGCCGCTACAGTAAGTGGTGGGGGACACAGGAGGGTCAACTGTGCTTTGAGAAGGTAGAAGAGAGGACTCTGTCCACTCTGGCAGAGAAGTAAAGTAAAGCAGGGAAGGGACAGAGGCCTGGAGAGGCCCTGAAAGAAGACGACAGCCCACGAGAATAAAGCAGCAGTCTCAAGGTGACAAAGGACAGCCAGAATGAATTTGAGAACTCAGGAGTGGCGTGGCTGCATGGATTCACGCCAGACTCCAGGGTCCCTGCTCTCTCCACAAATCCATGCTGCCCTACGTGGGGAGAACCAGAGCTTAGGCACACGTAACAAAGATATAAGAACACTTCCTTGGTTCCATTCCACCAGCCCCAGTCTCCATCTGTGGCAGGGAAGAGTGTGTAAAAGTAAAAAAAACTCAGCAGGGAAGGCTTCCAGAAGGAGGTGAGTTTTCAGTTGGTTTTAGAGGAGAGGCGAAGTGTTAGCTTATGTATGGCTCTCAGAAGGCAGAGGGTTTCAGATGAAAGATCTCACATGCCCCAGTGCCAAGCCTCAGAAGCTGAAGGGGGCAGCCAGTGGAGCATATCAAAGCAACGTCCTTGACTGAGGATGAAAGAGGTGAGTCAGTGTTTGGGAGAAAACAATACGTAAGCCCGTTGGGAAAGGAACTGATTGCAGGATCAAATCACGTGAAACCCTTCCTATGGTTATAGTTATATTAAAATATTAGTAAAATATGTATTGAAATTCAATTTGGAACAGAATGAAAATCTCTGGGAATGGGTCCTAGACACTTACTAACAGAGACTCCAGGTTGATTCTCTTGATTTGCCTGTCATGAAGTTTTCTCCTGTTTCAGGTCCCCTTCCCTGTGCTGGAGTCCAGGCTTTTGGTGTGTGGGGGCTGGGGCCGTGTGCCACATCATTCTTCCCTGAAGACATACTGGTAGGATCAAAAGATAAGTATGTCAGGAAGAAGAATAAATCTCAAGGAAATAGGTCTTTGGTGCTGAGAAATTCAGAATAATTTGAGAAAGGTGCGTCAACATCCCAGAAATGTGGTTATATGCATGATTCTGATTTTGTTTACCCTTTATCAAACAATATCATTAACTAACATTTTAACAAGTCTTCTTATCTGCATGGTTCAATGCTAAGCAACTTAATAATGCATTAAATCATTTAACCCTCATAGCAATTACCTATACTAGAAGCTATCCCCATTTCACAGATGAGGAAACTGAGGCTTAGTGGTCCCACAGCTAAGAACTGGACTCTGCAGCCCAGGGATTTCACCACCCTGCTATGATGCCTTGATTTCTTCTTTCTTACTTATGTTTCCCTATTACTTTTCACATGTTATGTTGCTACGACCCTTCACTCCTTCAAAACCTAGAAGTTTCTTTTTTATTTTTTTTATTTTAAGAGTATGTTTATTAAAGCTCGGGGCAGCGAGACAAAGGAAGAGTTTAAGATAGAAGAGGCAAGATCATGGCAACAGGAGTGAGCCTAGGCGAAGCAGCCTTGGCCCTTTAGAGAGAGAGTCACAGAGGCAGAAGAAGTGAGCCAACTGGGCTGTGTGGCCTCAGGAAGCAAGTTACAGAGGCAAAAGGAGGGCCCTTGGAGACAGGTTCAGGGGGTTAGGCCGGGACGAGCTGCTGCTGCCCGCTGCTCCCCTGGTTGCCAGTCTCCTGGGAACCTTTAGAGCTCAGGAAAAAGAAAGCCAAGATACATGCCTGAGAAAAGAAGGGGGAAGGGAGCTTGGTGTGCTCAAGAGAGAGAGCACTCCAGAAATTTCTGAAAGTGTGATGAACAAGTCTACTTCATCTTTTGACACCCTTAGCTCCAGCACCTGGCAGAGACTAGCACATAGTGGGTGCTTAATATATGTGAGCTAGACATATATGTGATACAACCATCATTCCCTTGATATACTTATCCCAGCTACCCTGCAGACATTCAACTGCTTCCAGATAACAGGTAGATGAAGTGTGTCCTCTCATTTCATATACTGCCATGGTCAAATGTGAGGGTTCTGGAGCCAGTCACAGGTTTAAATCCTGCTTCAGCCACTTATTAGCTGTGTAATCTTGTGCTAATGTTAAAAGAAAACAAATAAGTTTTACAATTTATAAAGGGTTATCTGTAAAAAGAGAACTGCTATTAGGGCATGAAGTGATATCCGGAAAAGTTTATGATTCAGATGCTTAAATATATAAATAGTAAATGTTTAAATATATATTTTATAAATGTGGTATGCGGGTGAGTTCTCAGAGGAGCCCAGGGTCTCACTAAAGTAGCCAGCACCCTGCTGATCCTCTCAGGCCCCTCCTATTGAGAAAGACCAAGCAGCAAGAACGGGGATTTGTGGTTAATATTAACTTGTGTTTATTTCTCTACAACTGCCTGTTGTTTAATTTGGCCAACCCAGTAAAGATTCTTTCGTAAGCCTGTGTGTAATTTCTAAACACCAGACCTACGACCTTTACACACATGCTAAACATTTATAGAGTGGGAGAGTTCTCCTTTTTCTCCATCAGCAAACTGAATAAATACCAACATCCTCCTCTCCCCTCCAAAAAAGTATTCTTTGATCTATGCTAAAGATAAACTGGTAATAATTCATCCTGATCTGCTAAGGGTTGTAAAGCAGATTCTTTGATAAGCCAATTAATTTCAGAGGGCACTGGGGCTTGTTTCTTGCCGATGCTCACTTAGATTCTTAAAGACATAGAATTTTAGGGCTGGGAAGAGACCTTTTACGATGATCTCATCGAACTGCCCGATTCTAATGAATAAGAAAACTGTGAGCCCCAGAGAAGAAAGAGAGGGGCCATTTAGACTCATGTACAGATGTTAATAAGGATCTGCAGTGGAAATATTTTGTCACAGCAATTCCTACAGCATTTTAAACTTTCTGAGGTATTGCGCTTTTTTTTCTCCGTTATAATCCGGTGATCCAAATACAGTGTTTGGGCCTGAAACTGGAAATCTGTAGACACTGAACCTCAGCTTTGGGTTGATGACAGAAATATTTGAGAATCACTGCTGCCCCCTGCTGGAAATTTAAAATCTCACAGGCTCTCAAGGTCCTGCGGAATTTTTTTCACAGCAGAAAAGTTATAAAGGTAACATTTCCTTAGGTTAAAAAGTTTAAACAGCATGAAAGGGAATAAAGAGAAAAGCGAAAATGTCCCCCCTTCGGTCATACTTCCCAGCGATAGCCGTTGTAAATTTTTTTCTGTTTCTTTCTTTCATACTTCATTCCTTTCTCCTATTCTTTACAATTCCTTCCTTCCACTACTTTTATATTCTCTATTCCCTTGCAAACCTGAGTTTGAGTGCTTTACTCATTTGTTTTCAAATTTTCTTCTTCAAAACTACATTGAAGCCTACAAAATGTGCTTTTAATGACGGTTTCATGCTGCATCCCACAAGTTTTGATATGTAATAAGTTTATTATCATTCTAGTCTTAAATGATGCAATTTCATTTTGCTCTCTTTTTATTTTTTATTATTATTATTTTTAATATATCTATATTAATTTCAGAGAGAGGAAGGGAGAGGGAGAGAGAGATAGAAACATCAATGTTGAGAGAGGCATTGATTGGCTGCCTCCTGCATGCCCCCGACTGGGGATCGAGCCCACAACTCGGGCATGTGCCCTGACCGGGAATCGAACCCCCATCTCCTGGATCCTAGGTCGACTCTCAACTGCTGAGTCACGCCCAGCTGGGCTGCTCTCTTTTTAAATTAATTCACAAATTATTCAGGAGAGCATTATGGTTTCTAAATGTGTACATATCAGTTATTTTATTAGTTCTCTCATTATTTATATTGCTATTTTTTATTCTTGAGCTCTCCTCTAATTTCCATATAGCCTGAGAATGAATGTGGTCTGTGTTATGTATTTTTTAAATTTGTAGACTCTGCCTGGCCGGGCGTGGCTCAGCGGTTGAGCATCGACCTAGGATCCAGGAGATCAGGGTTCAATTCCCGGTCAGGGCACATGCCTGGTTGCGGGCTGCAGCTGATCAATGACTCTCTCATCATTGATGTTTCTCTCTCTCTCTCTCTCCCTCTCCCTTCCTCTCTCTGAAATCAATAAAGATATATTTTAAAAATAAAAATAAAAACTAAATTTGTAGACTCTAAAAATTATGTTATTAATTTTTGAAGATAGTTTTGAAAATAATCCATTATATCAAATTTGTTAATTTTATTTTTTATTTCTATATCCTTACTTTAAAAAAAAAAGTTACATAACCAATCAGTATCTTGTAGTGATGTGTTAAAATCCCCTCATGGGCCCAGCTGGCGTGGCTCAGCGGTTGAGCATCAACCTAGGATCCAGGAGATCACAGTTGGATTCCTGGGCAGGGCGCATGCCCCGGGTTGTGAGCTCGATCCCCTGCGGGGGGCGTGCAGAAGGCAGCTAATCAATGCCAACTCTCTCAGCATTGATGTTTCTCTCTCTCTCCCGCTCCCTTCCTCTCTCTGAAATCAATAAAGACATATTTTCAAAAAAAAATTTAAATAGTTCCTTTCTGTACATCTCTTCTCTGTCCTAATTCAGTGATGGTGGGGGGAGAGTGAATCTTTAACACACACCCCCTTGTGATTCCTATGTACACGCAGGACTGAGAATGGCCACAGAATCTACCCATTTCTTGCTACACGGCAGCAGATGGAAATGTGCTCCCACATCCTAATCTTAATGTGGGTTACTCATTTGTTATTCACCCGATGCTTATCCAGTGCCTACTCTGCGTGCAAGACCCTATGCTCTCTCCCCCAGAGGCAAGACTGTGCAGAAGGCGTGGTTATGGATTTCACCACTACCATGGGTGGTGGTGCTGGGGGCCAGTGGGTGTGTTGGTCTGTGGCTGGGGTTTGGGGAGGGAGCAGTGTGTGGGTGAAACTCAGGAATCCTGCAGCACTACAGTGGCAAGAATTTTAAAAAGACCCAGCCCTGCCCTCCACGACACGTGCATGTGTATAACAAACAAGGAGCCAGTGCAATTCTAGGTCTTCTTAGGCAACTGCTACTGGGGGTCACCACAAGCCAACACATGGGACACAGCACAGTCCTTTCCCTCTAGGCCCTTCTAATCCAGATAAAATACAATATAAATTAAACATATAATATAAATGGGAAATGTGCCAACAGATAACAGTCATAAAATGAGATGACAGATTCCACCATCATTCACAGTCCACCCAAATATCACGTCCCCTGGCAGTTCCTGCCCCCAAAGCAGGTGGATTCTCCATGTATTCCATAGCACTTGAAATATAACAATAGAAAAAATAAAAATACACACACACAAAAACTACTACTGTTGCTCCCTGAGCCTTATTATATCAGAACTTCTAGCCGCTCTACTGCATGACCCTATTTTACTCTCCCAACAGCACAAAGAACTCGGAGAAGTTCAATAACTAGATAAAGGCCACACAATTTGTTTAGTAGCCTGGTCTTCATAATTTTTTGCTTGCGCATTCCATCAAAATAATTTTGAAAACTGTATATCCCTAGGAACAGATACACATATCTAAGGCCACATAATTTATAACGAAGGAGGCACTGCAGGGGGGGGGACATTGATCCGTTGCCCCCTGCACCCGCCCCTACTGGGGACAGAACCCAAAACCCAAGCATGTGCCTGACTGGGAATCGAACCCGACACCTTCTGGTGTATGAGATGACAGTCCAACCAACTGAGCCACACCCACCAGGGTGTAAGAGATCTTTTTAATAAATGGTGCTGGGACAACTGGAAACCCATATGAGGGGTGGGGGGCAGGATGAAATTAGACTACTTCACTCCATACACACACGTCAACCCCAGATGGAAAAAAGACTTAAATGCAAAAGGCAAACATCTACAACTTTTTAGAAGATAATACATGAAAATAGCTTCATGACTTATGAATAGGAAAGGATTTATTAAACAAGCCGCTAACAGTTCTCACAATAAAGGAAAAGAATGATAGGTTCAATTACACCAAAGTTATACACTTTGGTTCATAAATATGCTCCATAAAGATAAACCACAGAGTGAGGAAAGATATTTGCAACAAATATAACTATATGCTCATCGGGTTGTTGCAATATTAGGCTAAGGCCACAGTGTTAAATGGTACAGTTGCTTTGGTAAGCAGTTTGGCATTCTTTTGTATGTATGTTATATTTCACAAGAAAAAGAAATCCAGCACCTAATAATATGTATCCCCTTGCACATTTTAAAGTTGGCATCTAAAAGTTTTCACGTATAGTCGTCCCTCCTTCCCCGAGGGAGTTACATTCCAAGACCCTCACTGGATGCCTGAAGCCTCGGATAGTACCAAACCCTGTATATACTATGTTTTTTCCTATGTATACATACCTATGATGAAATTTAATTTATAATTTAGGCACAGTAAGAGATTAACAACAATTACTAATAAAAAAATAGAACAATTATAACCATATACCGTAATAAAAGTTAGGTGAGTGTGGCCTTTCTCTCAAAATATCTTCGTGTATTGTACTCACCTTTCACTTAAAGGAAGCACTTTATGGCTTCTCTCTGGCATATCCGAATTGCCAGCATCACCACTATTGTGCTTTGTGCCATATTAAGTAAAATAAGGGTTACTTGAGCACAAGTACTGCGGTACTGACAGTCGATCTGATAACTAAGATGGCTAGTAGGCGACTCACAGGTTGGTAGTGTGCACAGTGTGGACACACTGCACAAAAGGATGGTTGACACCTGGGTGGGAGGGGGTGGGCCGCACAAGAGCTCATCACACTACTCAGAATGGCGTGCAATTTAAAACATTAGTTATTTCTGTAGTTTTCCCGTTTAATATTTTTCAACTGCAGTTGACGGTGGATAACTGAAATTGAGGAAAGTCAAACTGTGGGTAAGGGGAGACTACTGATTTTGGTTTTTTTTTACTTAAACAAGAATGCTCATAGCAGCCTTATTTATAATTGCCCCAAGTGGAAAGAGCTCCAATATCTATGGAGAACGGATAAATAAATAAAGGGTGGATTTTCACACAATGGAACAGTACTCAGCAATAAAAAGGAACAACATGGATGAATCTCAGAAACATTGTTATGCAAAAGAAGTCAGACACAAAAAGTACCTACTATATCATTCTGTTTATACGAAATTCAAGGACAGACAGAACTAAGGTGTTAGAAACCCAAACAGCAGTTGGGGGATGGAGATTGACTTGAAAGGGGCATAGGAGAATTTTCTGGGGTGATTTGTCATGCACGTAACTAGACACAAAAGATGCATTTTCTGGCACGTTACAGATCTTAACATTTAAAAATAAAGCTGTTCTATCACTGCCATAAATACATCCAATGAAATACAAATACCACAGTGATTTGATATCTACTATCATACATTTAAAAATCAAAAGGTATAGACAAACCCTTCTTGAACAGTCATACATTTTATTTGAATTTAATTTTTTGTTTGATTTTTCTTTTTAGAGAGAGAGGGAGAGAGAGAAACATTGATATGAGAGCAACATCAATCAGCTGTCCCCTGCACGCCCCCCACTGGGATCGAGCCTGCAGCCTGGACACCTGCCCTGACCAGGAATGGAACCAGCAAGCTTTTGGTGCACAGGAGACAATATCTAACTAACTGAGCCACACTGGCCAGGGCTGAATAGTCGTACATTTTCAAATAACTTTTTATCACAGAATAAAATTCCTTATTATGAACATACCATGACTTATTTAATAATTTTATTACCAGATCTTTTCAGTTCTAATTTTTTGTATAAGTAATGCTGTGATAACAATCCTTATACTTAAATCTTGGTGCTCATTTATGATTATCTCCATAGGACAAATTTCTAAAATATGGAATTTTTATGGCTCTTGCTGTTTGTTTTGTTTTGTTTCTGAGTTGCTCTCTGGAATGGTTGTACTGATTTATGCTCTCACTAGCAATGGCTGAAAGTGCCTGTTTCACAGACACCCCCCCCCCCCAATACTGGGTACTATTACTTTTTTAAAACCTTGCTAATTTAATTGACATATATCAGGTATTGTGTACAGGCCTTATCTCATTTCATCTTCACTACAACCCTATAAAGTGTCCATTTGATAGTGCGTTCCTCTTTAGCAGATGGGAAAGAAGGATCTGAGAGGTTCTTTTTGTTGTTTTATTTTTCAATAACAGTTGACATTCAATATTATTTTATATTAGTTTCAGGTGTACAGCATAGTGATTAGACAATTATATAATTTACAAAGGGATTCCTCAAGCCAGTAAATCCTTGGGGCAGGGTAAGCCTATTGGTTCTTAACATGCTGATTGTGGCTTTTCTCCTATATCACACTGCCCCCTGCTGGTGCCCGGGGAGAAGGCGTGAAGCTCTGAAATTCCTCAAAGCAGATTCCTTAGTGAGCTGGGTATTTGTTCTGAACAAGGAAGACAGTGATGTTGGGACAATCATATGATGGTGAGACTTAGAAAAATGGGGAGAAAACTTATCAAGCTTTACACTTAATATTTATGTACTTTATATAAGTTATACCTTACGTTTTTTTAAAAAAAGCAAAATTAGAAGAATTTTCATAGAGAAGCAAAGAAAAGATTTTTCAGGAAGACACTGGATGAGTTAATAAAAATAGCTTATACTTGCCCTGACTGGTTTGGCTCAGTGGGTAGAGCGTCGGCCCGTGGACTGAAGGGTCCCAGGTTTGATTCCGGTCAAGGGCATGTATCATGGTTGCAGGCTCGATTCCCGGCCCCTGTTGGGGTGTGTGCGGGAGGCAACCAATAAGTGTGTCTATCTCACACGGATGTTTTTTCTCTCTCTTTCTTCCACTCTCTCTGAAAAGCAATGGAAAAAAATATCCTCAAGTGAGGGTTAAAAAAAAAAGCTTACACTTGCTTCGTCCTTACAACGAGCCAAGGCCCCTACTAAGGGCACTGGAAATAGTAATTCATTTAATTTTCAAACAATTCCTGTGAGGTACCTCTATTATTTGGGCTTAATAGCTTCAGAAACAGAGGCTCAGAGATGGTTAATTTGCTCAAAGTTACACAGCTAGCAAGTGGAAGAGTCAGCATTTGAGGAAGGTAATTTAGCTCCGTGTTAAGGCCGACAGCCTGGGATCACAAAGCAGCCACAATCACCAAAGATCTGTCAGACTGAGAGGCCTCCTCCCCTATTCTGGGATGGCCACCACATGGAGATCTTGTCAGACCAGGATACTGTAAGATTAAGGTCCATGTCTAATTAATTCAGGGATCCGGCATGTGATTTCACATCTTCAATGATCCTGCCACTTGCCTTCCTGAGTTGTCCTTTAGTGGCCCCAGTGTGGATCTTTGCTGGGGATTTCTCTCTTTGGTCCAGATACTGTGTGGTGAATTCCAAGAGCATCTGAGACACCTGTAGGTGACTCACACCCTATGTCCCCACTTCCTTCCTACGCCCACTATAGGCCCACCCAGGCCTCTGGAAATGCCCCTCACTCCCCAGCCTGTGAAAGATATAGACAATGATGCACCCAAAGAAGGAGTGGGGAATGGACTCTCCAAGGTCAGTGTGGCAAACCCATCACAGAAATGCAAAGAAGAAAGTAAGGTTCAAGAATGTTTCCAGCAAGATGGGGGCGTTAAAGTGGATGTATAACGGGTTGGGCAGGAAAAGTACTTAGAGAAGGAGAGAGGGACCATGATTTTTAAAAAAGTTCTCTCCAGGCCTATCTGCAAGGATAGAAAGGGAGAAAATGACTCAAGGAAATTATACTGTGCAGTCATGACATTGTGGAGTCAACTGTTCTGTATCTAGCAAATCATGACACAAATACATAAGGAATGGGAGGCTGCCCTAAGAATGCCCCTACTTCAGTTTACTGCTGGGCATGGAATTCAATTTCAGTAAATATAATTCTTCGGCAGTACAGTCTATCAACGTGTATCAAAAGCCTTATTCATGTGCCTAGTCAATTCGATTCAACCTCAAGAAGTGTGCCGGGCCCTGGACTAGGTTCCGGGACATGGGGTGAACAAGCAGAGAGGGTGCCTGTCCCCAGAGGAGCTAACTGTGGAGAATGTATTTCAGGAAGGGTGAAATATGAGGTCCTAAGGGAGATTCAACCCAGAAAGGATGAAATGTCTTTTTAAATGAGGCATGAAGGACAAGAAGGATTTAATTAGACTAGATGGACAAGACGAAGGCTCCAGGCAGATTGAGTAGCAGGTTAAAAGGAAATGATAGAAGTTGTGTGGGTATGAGCCCAAAATGAGGCTGGCAAACAGGGGACCTCCTCAGGCTTCAAAATCACTGTTAAGATGTCTGCACTTGGTTCAAAAGCAAAAGGTTGATGAGTGATAAGTGAAATGTTCTGATCTGTGTTCTATTGTGTATTCCCCGACTCAGTAATTCCACTTTAAGGAAATTATCCCAAGGAGATAATTATGAGTTTGTGCAATGATACAGTTGTTCTAATATGGAGATTGTCTAGAATTACAAAATTTTGAAAAACCTAAACACCTCACAGCAGGGGTTTAAAGAAAACTTTGGTTCATCCATATATTGGAATGCTATGTAGCTGCTAAAATCACTGTAGAAAAAATATTTAATGGAATGGAAAGATATTCATTACATGTTAAATGAAAAAGGTTACGTAAAATATACATAGGATAATTCATTTTTTGCAAATAAATATATATACACACACATAATAGATATACAAGATATTGGACGTATTTTTTCATGTGGGATTATGGGTGACTTTTACATATTAACCTTTTATTTTATTTTTTCTAATTTTCTACCACAATATGTGTTATTTATTATTTATTTTGTTTAAAATATTACAGATGTCCATTTTTCTCCCCAGTGTGTTATTTTTGAAATTTAAAAAATGTTAAACCCTCGACTGGGTTAACGCTGGCCTTTGCCTTAAATTTGTTAGTGTAAATTTGTTTAATATAGTTTCCTCCACGTAGGTTGCATTTCACAATTTTAAAAGTGCTTAATAAACTGAACGTATTTACGTTTCAGTATCTGATACACTGACCCGCATCTCTGATTTGGGAGCGAAGTTGACATCTGACTGCAGGCACCGGTTCGGTTACACGTCTGGGCATTGTGGACTACAAGCCCCGGTAGGCATTGCGGCCCGCATTCCGGAACTACGGAGTCCGAGACGGGGCCCGGGCCCTACAGTCCTTTCCCACCCACAAGCCCGCGGGCTGCTCGCAACGCTGTCGGTGTCATGGCCGCGGGAGCCGGGACGGTGGGCTCCGCTTCCGGCCCGGACGTTCTGCGTGATTCGGCGGCGTCACAGTCGAGGAAGCGGCCGGGTCGGGAGGGTGGGGAGGGTGCGCGGCGAACGGACGCGATGGCGGGAGGAGGCGGGAGCAGCGACGGCACCGGGCGGGCTGCAAGCCGGCGGGCGTCCCGCAGCAGCGGGCGGACTCGGCGGGGGCGGCACAATTCGGGGCTGGGGGGCGCCTCGGAGCGGGGCTCGGGGGAGGCACGGCTGGAGGAGGCTGTGAACCGTTGGGTGCTCAAGTTCTACTTCTACGAGGCTCTGCGGGCCTTTCGAAGTAGCCGGTACGGGGACTTCAGGCAGATCCGGGACATCATGCAGGGTGAGGGCCGGCCCCGGGGAAGGAGGCTGGGGCATCTGGGAAGGGGGTCTCGGGGGCCCGGTGTCGGGGCTGGGGGCGATCGCCGAACCCACGATGTCTTCTTTCCCAGCTTTGCTTGTCAGGCCCTTGGGGAAGGAGCATACGGTTTCCCGGCTGCTGCGGGTTATGCAGTGTCTGTCGCGCATTGAAGAAGGGGAAAATTTAGGTATGGCAATTTCTGTCTTATTCCCTGGGCTTAGAGTTACTCTGTTACCGAATCTGCATCCAGAACTGAAGGATTCGGAATTGAGGTGCGCTGTGTTTTCATCACAGTGGTCGTTTTCCTTCTAGAATGAGTACGCTCTGGTTCTAGTTTTCTTCAGTTGAGATTCTCTTGCCAGCTTTTCGGTGTTTTTTGTTCTGTTATGTTTTTGTTTTTTTAAATTTCTTCCCACCTGTTTCTTGCTTGCCCCAACTTTGCTATCTGAAGTGAGTTATGTTAAGATGGCCACATCTTTTCCCCCGTAGTAGAGTGTTTTTCAGAGTAGAAGCACATTTTTTTTTTTTTTTTCTGAATTGAACTAGATAGCTGTTTAGCAAAAACAGTCTACAGTTTCTGGCCACTTGTATCTGAGGAGGATGTGTGTATCCTGAAATTTGAGATGCATGTGTTAAAAAATAATTTTCTACCTGTGTTAAAAATTAAGTCATTTCAAATGCATTGACTTGAATTTGGACTCTTAACAAGTTTATAAGCCTATAGCAAGTAAGTGAGCAGTTAAATGCAAATCTCACTATATTTGCATGTTTCTTGTCCATAAATGTATGTATTTTTGGACATAATCTTTCTGCTCTGCAGAAAATAGCTTAAAGTGAAAACTGTGTTCTTTGTCCTAGACTGTTCCTTTGATATGGAGGCTGAACTCACACCCCTGGAATCAGCTATCAATGTGTTGGAGATGATTAAAACGGAATTTACACTGACAGAGGCAGTGGTGGAATCCAGTAGAAAACTGGTCAAGGAGGCTGTAAGGCTCTTTTTTTCTTTTTTCTTTTAACAAAAATCAGGGGTCTTTGAGGGTACAATGTTTATCTTTGTGTGGGGTGGAGGAAGAATATTGGAAAGAGACAGAGTGAGCACACTCAGATACATGAATATACACAAACATACACATAGATGTTATCTCTTAGGCAACCCCTTCTCAGCCCAGACTTGGAAAGAACTATTAAGGGATAGGTGCTCAGCTTTTGTGATTTTGGTAGTCTTCTGTGTGGCCCTGGCAGGAGGTGCCACAATACATAGGAAGTGGGTTGGCATGCCATTTAGGAGAACTGTAGAAGGGCTAGAAGTGACTGGTTTGGTCACCCTTGTTTATGATAAACCAAGGAGAAGAGCTGGGGCTTTGGGAAATGTGGGAGTTTGAGCTATTTCATGCAATTACAGAAAGAGAGGCTTAGGGAACATTCCCCTTGAATAGACAGAATTTTAGAGGTACTGTGATAATCAGCCAGTTAGAAAAACAGTAATGGTAGAAGGCTTCCACAGGTAGTGTTCTTGACAAGGAAAAAGCTAGTGGAGTGTCTAGGAATTTGGAACTGTTGACTGTATTATGGCTCAGGTAGCTTCAAGTAGTAGAACTTATTTTTATTTCAAACATAGAAGTGGCCATGGGAACCAGTAAGAAAAAGCTTTTTGTTCTCCAATAACAAAGACTAGGGATGTGGAAACAGATTCAGAGGTGGAGACTGAGGAACAACAGCTCAGCATTGCCTTGATGGTAGAAAGTAAGGAAATTGGTAAGAAAAAAAGAGAACACCCCCTGAAAGGATAGGATGGGGCACTGAGGATAAAGCCTTGCTTAGCAATGAAGGCTTTCTGTCCCTTGGCTGTGTGCTGAGTACTCAGGTACCCTGTTCAAAAAACAACTAATGTGTGTGAGGTGCAGATATTTATTCAGTTAAGGACACTGGAAGGAACTACTTTTTCTCTTGCAAAGAATGCTTAGATAATTCCAGTTCCAAGGATATAATTTTGGTTTAATAAGTCAGGTTTGTGTTAGAGGGAAAATGCCAGAAAAGACATATTAGCAAGGGAGTAGCTTTTGAATGGGAAGAAATGGCACCAGGTGAGGTTAATTCGTGTAACTGCTGTTTAGTAGCTGGGTGATTCAGAAATACAACTTCAGAACACAAGGGCTATAGATTTGTTTTGTGAAAGAATCTTTGTGGGCTTTCATCTTTCAACTGTGTATTATTTTAAGTTCATAGATCTTTTGTTTAGGAGCTTCATTAGGAAAAATCTTCATAATATCTAAATTCCCTTAAAATAGTTAACCATTTTCTTATGTTGATTCCCCTCTGCTTTTCCATTTTCCACCAGGTACAGGATCTCTTGTTATACTTAACTGTATTGCTGTTACTGCTGTGTAACAAGTTATCTCCAAATTTAGCAGCTTAAAACATTAAACATTTTCTCAAGTTTTCAAGAGTCAGGTGTATGGTAGTGGTTTAGCCAGTGTATTTCTGGTTCGAAGTCTCCCATGAGATTACAGTCAAGCTGGCTACTAGGGTTGAAGTCATCTCAAGATTCAACTAGGACTGAAAGATTTACTTCCATGCTCACTCACACAGTTAGCAGGACTCACTTCCTCGATTGCTGTTGGCTGTAGACTTCAACTTCAGCTCTTTGCCTCCTATAGGGCTGCTTACGTCATGGTAGGTTGCTTTCCCTAGAGCAAGTGATCCAGGAGAACAAGAGCCCAAGACAGAAGCTGCACTTTTATAACTTAATCCCAGAAGTAACATATCACTTCAGCTGTATGCTATTGGTTACATAGACCAGACCAACTCTGGTTTAGTGTATGGAATGGGACTATGCAGGAGATAGGCATCGTTGGTGCCCATCATAGAGTCTGGCTACCAAAATCATCTTGATCTCCGAGTTATTAAGTGATACTATATCACTTGTCTGTTCATTTATTTTTATTTTTTTTTCCATTTCTCATTTCAAGTCATAGAATCTGTTAGTGGTCATAGGGAAAATACCTTGGGATGCCAAGGCTCAGTGAGGCTTTTTGGTGCATTTTAAGCTTTGTAAAGTGTCACGATAATTTATTTAAAAGTATATTAGATTTTTTAAAAAGTTTATCAGGTGAGTTATTTTTTAAGTTAGATCTTCTCAGCATATGGTCTGGGGATCTCTCACAGTTCTTTAGGACCCTTTAATGGGTCAAAAACAATTTTCATAACAATGCCAAAACGTTGACTTTTTCAGTGCATTGATATTTGCACTGATGGTGCAAAAACAGTGATGGGTAAAGTGGCTGGTGCCTTAGCATGATCAGGGTAGTGGTAAATTGTACTAGTAGTCATTGTATTCTCCATTGCCACATGCGTGCAGTTAAAAAAATTCAGTTTCAATTAAGAATGTCTGAGTAAGCAGTAAAAATTATTTTATTAAATCTAGACCCTTGAGCAAACATCTTTTCACTATTTTGTGTGACAAAATAGAAAGTTTGCCTAAAGCATTTCTGCTGGAAACATGATGGTTGTCTTCAGGAAAGCACTTGTGTGATTGAGTTGCAGGCTTACCAAGCTGCCTTTTTAATGGAACACCATTTTTACTTGAAAGAACTGACAAATGCTGGGTATTTGGTAGTCAGTTTCTTGAGAAAGAACAAAGTGAACTTGTCACTTCTAGGAAAACCATTGACAGTATTTGTTACTGATGATAAAATTTAAGCTTTCAAGTGAAAGAGTTTTGGAAAACTTGTATTCATGTGCTTGTTAGCTTTCTAATTCTTCAACTTTTCTGATATACAATGATGGTGGTATTAACAACTGTGACTTAAAAATATTTTTAATGAATGGGTCAGTATTTTGAAGATCTACATAATTGGATAAACCAATATTTTCTAAATGATTAATGCATTGTATTACAGAATCATTTGTGGGTAAAAGATCCATTTAAAGTACAAGATAAACTAACACATTTTAATGTAACAGGTGATTAAAAGCTCACTTGCCAAAGTCTGGTGTAGAGTTGAAGAAGTATAGCCATAATTTTCTGAAAAGGCTATTAAAATATTCCTCCCTTTTCCAACTTCTTATCTGTGTGAAGCCGGATTTATTATTTTTTTTACTACAACCAAAACAACAGAGTAATTGCAGAAGCAGAAATGAGACTCCATCTTTATTCTGTTAAATCAGATATTAAGGAGATGTGCAAAAATGTATAACAATGCCACCCTTTTTATTAAACTTTTGTCTTAGAAAATATAGTAATTTTTCATAAAGATATGTTATTTATGTTAACCTGTAATGAGTTTGTTATTTTTTAACAAATTAATAAATATCTTTAAATTTCCTCAGTTTTATATTTCTAATACAGCGATTATTAACAGATATAACCCACATAAATAAAAGCTCTTTGGGCTCCTCATTAACATTTAAGAGAGTATAAAGGAATTCAAGACCAAAGAGTTTGAGAACTGCTTCTGTAAGCTGTTAATGATACTAAGACTACATTGGTTTTCTCTTCACAACTCAAAAAGATATTCCTCAGTTAAGATTTCTGTCGAAAACAGGAGAGAATAACATATATTGCATGTTGTTGGGGAAGCACTTACTTGTTGCTTTTTGCTGTTGCAGCATTCTCCCCTGAACCTTGGTAACGGCACCGTGATTTTCTTTTGGTGCTTTAACCCATTTGCAGGGCTGCTGCATCAGACACACTCCTAGAAGTTTAATTCTTGAAACAAAGCTTTGTTAGGGCTTTGAGCATGCCTGCTTCTTATAACAGACTGGATTCTTTCTGAGTTTGCTTTAGCCTTTCTTCACTACTTTGAGTTTGGTTTTCTCTTCCTGTGCATCTGTCTCACCTCTATTGAAAATCTGTGCTTAGAATTGTTTAAGTTAGTTGACCATTGCCACTGCTTACACCCCAAGAACCTTAACAGACACATGAAAGAAGTTGTTACACTTATTTCTGAACATTCTCAAGTGAAAAAGTGGTTCATCTCTTTAAAAGAAATCTTCACAGGAAATTAATACTTAGTTTTAAAAGATAAGCTCATAGCACAAACTTTGGAGGCAGACTTTAGGATTTTTGAAAGCATTCGCATTTCCTTTCTTGTTTAACAAGTTAAATATAGTAAGACCTATGTTCCAGTTCTGGGATAGATTAAGGATGCTCTCTTCTGCTTCCCTTATTAAGTCCTGCACAAAATGTGTGGAACAGCTCTCTGAGGACTCAGAAATGGTAAATGGTAGTAAAGCAGATGGTGAAGAGCTCCAGAATTTGAAAGTCTATCAAACTGGTGATGAGTAGTTTATCATTTTTTCCCTCTCCAGTATCTTCAGCCTGAACTTGGCTCCTGAAACATGGAAGTGCAGTCCAGGCATAAACAGAAAGAACTCTAAGAGAGGTTCTCTCTGGTCTTAGGAGCAGGAAAGAGATCTCCAAAGGATCAGAGAGGGTGGAAGAAATTCCATTTTTTTGTGTTTTCCTTTTCTCCCTTCTCTTCTGGTCCAGCACTCAAGCAGTACTATAGTGGTGGCAGCAGTGGCCCAGTGATGATAGTGGCAGCAGAGCAGGCACCTAAAACTGAAGGAAGAGAACCTCTTTTCTCTTTAGCAGTAGAGCTATGATTCCTACAACTTGGAGCAAATTCCATTGTGTTTTTTCACTGTACATTTTGCTGCTTAGCACTGGATACAGATGCAGTTAGTGTGTGGCACAGTGGGGAAACTAAAGCCCAGAAATGCAAGGCTGGTTCAATATTTAAAAATCTATCAGCATAATCTACCCTATTAATCTAAAGAAGAAAATCCCATGACCATATCAGTTGATGCCAAAAAAGTATTTGACAAAACTCAATATTCATGATAAAAACACTCAGAAACTAGGAATAAAAGGTAACTTCTACCTGATAAAAGGCATCTATAAAAAAACCCTACAGCTAACATTATACTTAATGGTGGAGGATGACTGCTTTGTCCTTAAGATCCAAAACAAGGCAAGGAGTCCATTCTTACCACCTCCATGCTACATCATACTAAAAGACCTAGCTAGTGCAGTAAGTTAATAAAAAGAAATAAAAGGCAACAGACTACAAAGGAAGAAATAAAATTGTCCCTATTTGCAGATGCTATCACCATGTATAAAAAGATCAACACAAAAATCAATCATATTTCCATATGCTAGCAGTAAAGGATTTGAAATAAAATTACCAAAGCAGTGCCATTTACAATATAGCAGTCCCCCTTATCGGCAGGAGATACATTCCAATACCCCCAATAGATGCCTGAAAACTTGCCTAGTACCAAACCTTATATATACTATGTTTTTTCCTGTGCATATATACTAATGGCATCTCTTTGCTATATCCTAATTACCAACATCATTACTTTGTCCTTGGGGCCATTATTACGTAAAATAAGGATTACTCAAACGCAAGCATTGTGATACTATGACCGTCAGTGTGATCACCGAGATGGCTGCAACATGACTAACAGGTGGGTAGCATGTACAACATGGATACGGTGGACAAAGGGATGATTCATGTCCCAGGCAGGGTGAAGCTGGACAGCTTGAAATTTCATCATGCTACTCAAAGCAACATGCAGCTTAAAACTTATGAATTGTTTATTTCCATTTAATATTTTTGGACCGCAGTTGACCATGGGTAACTGAAATTGCAGAAAGCAAAACTGGATAACAGGGGAACTACTGTAGCTCCAGAAAAGAAAAATACTTAAGTGTAAGTCCAGCAAAACGTGTAGGATCTGTATGTGGAAAAATACAAAATGCTGATGAAAGAAATTAAGACCTAATAAGTGGAAAGACATACCATGTTCGTGGATTGGAAGACTTTATAGTATATAGTTAAGATGTCATTTTTCTCCAGTTGACCTATAGATTTAATATAATTCTAATCACAATCTCAGGATGTTCTGTAGATACAAACTGATTCTAAAATGTTAGGGCAGAGGACTAAAACAATTTTGTAGAAGAATAAAATTGGAAGACTCACTACCCAATCTTAAGAATTACTGTAAAGCTACAGTACTCATGACTGTAGACATGTAGATTAGTGTGGAACAGAAGAGAGTCTAGAAATAGACCCACACAAATATGACTAGCTGATTTTTTACAAAAAACGTGAAGGCAATTCAATGGAAAAAGGATAGTCTTCAACAAATGGTACTGAAACAAATGTCCACATGCAAAAGAATGAATCTTGGCCTAAATCTCATCTCATACAAAAATTCATTCAAAATGGATCATAATCTAAATGTAAAGTGTAAAGCTATAAAACTTTTAGAAGAAAACATGAAAGAAAATCTTCATGTTCTGGACTTAGGCAAAAAGTTCTTAGATATGACACTAGAAGAGGGAAAAATTGATCAGCTGGACTTCATCAAAATTTAAAACTTGTGTTCTGAGAAAAATGCTGCTAAGAGAAAGAAAAGCTACAGACTGGAAGAAAATATTTGCAAATCTTATATCCGACAGAGGACTTGTATCCAAAATATATAAAGAACTTTAGAATTGTGCACCTGAAACCTGTATAATTTTGTTAACCAATGTCATCCCAATAAATTCAATAAAAAGTAAAATATATAAAGAACTCTCAAAAGAAAAGAAATAATCCTATTTTAATGGCAAAAGACTCACCAAAGATACAGATGGCAAATAAGCACATGAAAAGATGCTCAACATCAGTCAATAGGGAAATACAAAGTAAAAACCATAATGAATACTAGGACATACCTATTAGAGTGGCTAAACTTTAAAAACTAACAAGTGCTAGTGAAGATGTGGAGCAACTGAAACTCTCATACACTGCTGATGGGAACGTAAAATGGTATAATCGCCCAGTAAAACCGTTTGGCCATTTCTTATGTTAGACATACATTTTCCATATGACCCAGCAATTTCACTCCTGGGTGTTTAACTTAGAGAAATGAAGTTATGTTCACACCAAAATCTGTACATGAATGTTCTAGCATCTCTCTTCATAATCACCAAAAATGTCCCCCAATTGATGAATGTTAGGTAAACTAGTAGATTTATACAATAGGATATACTGCTCAGCAATAAAAAAGGAATTACTGATAAAGCAACAACATAGATGGGCCTCAAAGGCATTATACTAAGGGAAAAAAGCCAGTCTCAAGGCTATGTCCTTTAAAAAATAGGTGCTATATACTGTTTGAATCCATTTATGACATTCTTGAAGAGCCCAAACATTGAAAAGATTAGGGATGGGGAATGGAGTGTCTACAGAGGGACAGCACAAGGGAGGTTTTTGTATCTGATTTTTGTATCGTGGTGGTTACAAGAGGCAATACATGTGTTAAAATTCAACAGTACACCAAGAAAATTTTACTATATGCAAGGTAAATAAAATTTAAAAACATAATAGGACCTAACTGATTTGTAAAAAGGTTTTACTAAAACCTTTGTATTCAAGAAAGTAAGTATAGTTTTAGTTTAGTTTTTGTGCTGAAAATGATGTAAAAGTGAATATGGCCATCTGATTAAAATGAAAAGACTTATTTTGGACCTTTCCTGGGCAGCAAGAACTTAGGCTTGTACATTCAGGAGCATTTGACTACAGTTTGCCCTGTGGGGCTGTGCTTAGCATGTTGGCAGGATCACCAGAGATCAGTACTTAATAAATTCCCTTGCTCTTCCTCCTACTCTTAATCTGTTTCTCCTTAAATTCTTCCCTGTGAAGACTGAAACCAATTTTTCTTCCTTTTGTATGTGAAATGTCTGATACCTCTCTTGACACAGGATCTAAAGTAGCTACTTTATCCTATTAGATAACTCTAAGTGCTCCCAGTTTTCCCCTGGCCTTACTAATTAAAAAAAAAAAAATGCATGTTTTTAAAATATCCTTTTTAATTTTCAATTACTGTTAATTTCCCTCTGCTACAGTCTCTTGGGGATTTGTGTGTGTGTGTGTGTGGGGGGGGGGTTAACTGAAGGACTCTTTCTCTGGCTGATAAGACGTCATCCTAACTGGAACTCTGTCCTCTTTCATTGCTGCCTGTGGATGAGCTGGGGTTGTCTGTCTCAGTAATTCCCTGCACACTTCAACTGGAGTTGCCAGCTGGGGTATACGGTAGTGAGAGGCTGTGTTAGTGCTACATAACTAGCCTCAGGCCTTTCCTGAATGGAACTAGCACAGAACTCTGTAATCAGCAATTTTTCCCCACAATATATCACCCCCCCACACCCCCTGCATTACATCAAAGCTTTTGCATCTAAAAAGAACCACCAATTGTTCTGGGGACCTGGAATGACTTGAGTCCATTTTGCCTTTCCTTAGGAGGCCCTATTTGGGTAAATGGTCTATAATCCAGGGGATCAGATTTTGCTATAGCAGCATCTTTTTTAAAAATCCAGTGTAGCCCGGCTGGTATGGCTCAGTGGTTGAGCATGGACCCTTGAACCAGGAGGTCACAGTTTGATTCCTGGTCAGTCAGGGCACATGCCCATGTTTTGGGCTTGATCCCCAGAGGTGGGGGGTGGGGTGGGGTGGTGGTGGTGGTGGTGGTGGTAGTGGTGGTGTAGGAGGCAGCCGATCAATGATTCTGTCATCATTGATGTTTCTATCTCTCTCTCCCTCTCCCTTCCTCTCTCTGAAATCAGTCAAAAAAAAAAAAAAATCCAATGTAATGCTGAAAATCTATACCCTATACATGGAAATAGAGCTTACAGTTGTTTATACCGACGGCTTGAACAATAATTGGTAGTTTTTAAGTATAGGAATTTGATAGAATGTGAAAAAGTTCTTGGGTATATAAGACTCAGTTTTACTTTTTAGTACAGTGTATTTTGATATTTGATATTCTCATTACTCCTGTTATTACAACAGTTAAAGGTTTGTTTCCCCCTTTTGTAGGCTGTCATTATTTGTATCAAAAATAAAGAATTTGAAAAGGCCTCAAAAATTTTGAAAAAACATATGTCCAAGGACCCCACAACTCAGGTAAATTTGATATTTTGCTTGTAAGACTTAAATCCTTTTCATTGTTTTTTGTGGGAAAACAGGGAAAGGGTTCTTTGTTAGGAATGTTACCTAAATATGCATCTTTAATATTCAGCAGCTTTAGCTTGTTGTCTTTTATATCCTGGATAACTTACTGTTAGATTGGCTCTTAAAATTTTATTTTCTGTTAGATATATTTACATAAGTTGTTTCCTTGCCCATTTCTGTCTGGTTAGTGACAGAACTTTACTTAAATGATCAGCACCAGGTATCAAGCTATCAAGTTTTATAACACTTCTGACTTTACTTACATAAATGCTGATTCTGTAGACTTAAGAATCTGCCTTTGTAAGGACTAACTCCTCTGTTTTCTGGTGTCAAAAGCTCTGTTGGTATCCTCCTATTTTTCCCCCTTTAAATTTTAGTTTTTGAAAAGGTAGCATGTACATAATACAAAATTCAAGAAGTACAGCAAAATTGCTTAGTGAAAATTCTCTTATCTCTGACTCAGCCATCTCGTTCCTCTCTCTAGAGGCAACCAGTATTTTTTGCTTTTATCTTTTCAGAGATATTGTGTATATGTAAGCAAATAAGTGCGTGTGTGTATATACAGACATACACATATATCCATTCTTCCTGTTATTCCCATAAGAATATGTGAGCATGTTCTACACACTAATTTGAGAATTTTTGTAACTTGCTTCTTTTACTTACTGTATCTTGGAGATCATTCTATATTAGCACATAAGGAGCTTCTTTATCCTTTTTGTGTTTTGGGGATTTTTTTTTAAGTTTAAAAATCTTTATGTAAATGTATAAAGGCACTTTAGATCCTAAGTTCTTCATCATTATTTTATAGCTGTATAGTAACTCATTGTGGCGATCCATCATTTACTGACCTATCCTTTGTGGTAGGCTTCCTTCCTGTATGTGTACCAGTGGTCTTCACTGAGTGCTGTGAAATTTCCAACAGTGTTGTTTCAACTCATTATCATTGAATTTTTACTAGAGTTCTCTTTTCTCATGTTGCTCATATTGGTCCTTTGTGTAGAAGCTGAGAAATGATCTCCTGAACATTATCCGTGAAAAGAACTTGGCCCACCCTGTTATCCAGAACTTTTCCTATGAGACCTTCCAGCAGAAGATGCTGCGCTTCCTAGAGAGTCACCTGGATGATGCAGAGCCCTACCTCCTCACGGTGGGCCTTGGCCTTCTCTTCCCATAACCATGATATGCCCTGAGGATGTGCAGGCAATTAGAAAAGGACAGTTCTTTTTAGAAGTGCAACAGTAAATGTATGGAAAAGACTGAATTATATGTACTATCTTCCTTAATTAAATGCCTTAAATATACAGAAGCTGAGATCGCGGCAGAGGCAAATGGAACAAAACTCATCTCCCTTATCTCCCATTTTTACCTCCTCTACATGTCATTAATCTGTTGTGGTTAAAGCAGGAGAACATTCATCTTCAAATTGGTGGTGGTTCCCAGAGGAGATGAAATAGTTAAATTTGGGAGGAAGAGTGGTTTATTAGCTATAGTATGATGGGGTTGTTAACAGGAAGAAGGCATAACTGGAGAAAAGGTGTGACTAGAAGTATAAGTCAGAAGAGCCAAATGCAGACATTCTTTAATTGGATCAAAGAGATAAGCATAAAGCAGGGAAACAATGAGGCTCAAGACAGTAGAAGAGTCAGAACCCAGTCTTTCCTAGAAGGTGGACCGGTAGTAAGGGGAAACTGAGTGAGGGGGTTTTTACTAAGCCAGGATTTTGAGAGTATTGAAAAGGTGGCTCATAACAACAGATGTGCAAGGCTTTTATATCGCAGTCATTTAGCAAATGTCAAGTTACTTGTAAAGCAGATAGCTTGGAATAATTAAGGAGTTAGTGTCAGGATACTTGAGCTAGCCTAGGGTCCTTTCCTTTGTATTCCAGGTAACTGGGGGATAACCTGCCACTGTTTGTGTGAGGATAGAACTCTCAGCTCTTAAGACATCACTCGATACAGATACACATCTGAAAGGGAATATACTGGGCTGATTGGAAATGGGTACAACTTCAGTCAGAGGGAGACAGATGAGCACAGAGTTAGAGAAGATTGGCTACTCAGGGCTTTATGTGTGGTATAAGTAAGGATTTTCAGAGTTGTTGAAAGGCAAAACATATTTGTGGAAATACAATCATAAAAATTCTATACACAAACTAAAAGACATTAATATAAACATTAGTTATCATAAATTTGAAAAAAAAGTTTGGCTTTTATACATGACCCCAAAGGTGTATTTGGGATTCAGAAACTAGATTAGGGATGAGACGAAGTATGGAAGGGAAATGGGAAGTAAAATCACATAATTAAAGAATTTTTGCAATGTGAAGGTAGTTAGCACTACTCAAACTGAGTTCTCCTTCAGCATAGAAACGGTGAACCATTTTTTGAAAAAGAAGGAAGAAATCTGAGATCATTCTTATAAGTTCTCTTCCTTTTTATGTCCTTTACTTTATGCCTAGATTGGATTGTAGGTGAACATGTTTGCATATTGAGTATGTTCATGGTTAAAGCAGAAGAGAATTAATGAAATTCTGTGGCTTCCTCTCCTGATGACATCCTTCCTTTCCCAGATGGCCAAAAAGGCTTTGAAATATGAGTCTGCTGCCTCAGCTACAGTGAAGGAAGATAAACAGCCAGTGCCGGAACCTGTGGAAAAGCCACCCAGAGAACCTGCGAGGTGAGAGGGATGCCCTTTTGTGATCTTGGGTGAAACACTGGGGTGGTCTGTTGGAAGCATAGTCTCCTCCTTAGAGCAAGATCAGTTCATTCCTCCTGGTGATTTGACTCCCTAACATGTTACTGGGTTACTTATACTAGGCACTGTGGGTGGACAGCACACCCTGGGAAAACTAGAGTATTGAAGACTGGATGTCAGATCCCTGAGGGAAGTTCCTGACTGGCTGTCCCTCAAAGGTTCTTTAACCTCCTGTATCTCTCTCCACCTCGCCCATATCTATTCAGCACTTCCTTGTTGTCTTACCTCCTAATACAGTGTTCAGACTTGTGCATCAGATTCCCAAGACCAATTGTGAAAGCAGGGGTCACGAATTTAGTCGCCTTTGGGGCCTGGTAGAAAATTTAGAGGAATGCAGTGAGTCTAGAATAAGTGAGAGCATGGGACTCTGAACTAGAGAGGGCATGCTTTTCAGCTTTGTGTTGCTGTGTGAGACTATCCCAGGATGCCCAAGCTTCAGTTCAAATTTTTGTGTGAGATGTCCATTTTTAAAAAAAAATTTTTTTTTTTTTAGCTTTCTCAATTTTTGAATGTTGGTGGTTATCCAGTTTTAAAAAACACTTGCATAGGTTAGAAAACAAGACATCTGCCAGCTGGGTTTGGCCTATAGGCTGCCAGTTTGCCCTCCCCTAACAGTTTTTACTTAAAGCATACTAGCTGTTCCAAATGACAGATGAACTTCATTTTGAAAAGGCAGTTTCTTATTCCAAGACTGTGTGGCATGCTGCTAACTCTGAGAATTCTCAAGATCCCATTCACAAGTGTATTGTAGGAGAAAATGGGCAGAATGGAGACCAGTCTTTCTCTTTTGTTACATGAGGGTTGGACTGGGACAGCTGGAAGAAGAGTTTAGTCTTCAGTGAAATTGCTGGATTATCAAGAGGTTGTCCAGATGGCCTTGTACTTGCTGGTCACTATGCAGAGTGCTTACAGAAGGGAGAACACTGCTTTGGGGGTTTGACTGCATACAGAAGGGAGTGCTTACAGAAGGGAGAACAATGACTAGTGGGTTTGACTGCATACAGGCTAAAGAGGTGTCTGGAGGGAGTATCCTTAGCCCTAGTTCCTTTAAGATTCTCTGACTTGGAGTTTAAACTCCATAGTTCAACTTAAAGGGAAGCTTTTATAAATAAAAGTGGTATCAAGCAACCTCTCTTTTTAAATGAAAAGTCTTCAATTTGAGGAGTCTTCTGCTAATATGAGCATCAACAATGGTGAAACTGATCTTTGTATGTCTGCCTTATTTGTAGGCAGCCACGGAATACTCCAATCACCTTTGGAATTATGACTCTGAAAGCAGCTTTCAAGACTCTGTGCAGTTCCCCAGATTCTGAGGCGGTCTTCTCGAAATTGGACCAGAAAGATCTGGTACTTCCCAATAAAGCATCCCCGCCATCGCCAGCCCTCAAAAACAAGAGACCGAGAAGAGATGAAAACGAAGGTTCAGCCCCTGCTGAGGGAGAGGGTGGCTCTGAACTGCAGCCCAGGAGCAAGCGTATGACAATAAGCAGATTGGTTTTGGAGGAGGATAGTCAGAGTTCTGAGCTATGCCCAGGCCTCAGCTCCTCTCAGGAAGTCATTCCAGCGGTGCCATCCAAGCCTGCAGTTCTCAACCAACCCCTCCCCAGGGAGAAGAATCCCAAGTATGAAGACCTTTGTAGGAGTTTGGGGGCTGGTTGGTGGTCCTGGTTGGGCCTGATATTGCTTCTGTGAATGAAGTAACTTTCAACTAAGTTATTCACCACCAAGGCTTGCTCAGACTGCTAGAATGTGACTCGGGAGTGGGGAGTGACGACATAGCCACCCCTGCCAGTTCTGAAGCCCCACATGTGGGCTTCCAGGCATTGCACTAGGGCATGAGTGAGGATGGAAGGGTTTCGGAGCCTCCTACTCATTGCTGCTTTCATTTTTAGCAGACTTCTGAGTACCTTGACTACCAACTAGAGATTTAAGAGTTTACAGCTTTGCACCTTCTATGAGCTGTTGAGACTTGGCAGATTCAGTAAATATTTACTAATCTCTCACATTCTGCTAGGTTCTGTGGAGCAGCTGTTAGAAAACTTTCATTTTGCTCCCCATCATGACCCCTGACCTGGTTTTCAAGTTTTGCTACCTTTGTGCTCTCTTGTGGATCCTTCTTCCAGGCAGACTGGTCTGCCTGCTCTCTCTGGAACACACTGTTTGTTTCTACTACTGTATTCTTGCTCCCTGTCACTCCCCGCGGTTGGACTATCATTCCCTCCATCACTGCTTGTCAGAATCCCGTCCGTCCTTCAAAGGGAAGAGAAGCACTTTTTGTGGGCCAAGTATATTTGTGTATTATATTACTGAATCTCTACAGTCCTCAGTGATCTATTATTAGTCCCATTTATAAATGAGGAAGGTTCAGAAAAGTTATTAACTAGCCTTAAGTCACACAGCGGAAAAATGGCAAAGTTGGGCTGTGGGATTATTAATCCAGGTCAATCTGGACTCAAAGGCCCATGGCCTGTACACCATTCACTGAGCAGGCTGCCTCTTAAAAATTCTGCCTCCATGAGTCCCCTGGTCACCCTGCTGTAAGTGATCACCTCTCTGAGGCCATTGCCATCTCTACCATTGCTCTCTGTTGTAGTTGTTTGGGGACCTGTGCTCTGGCAGCATGTGCTAGGTGCCCTGCAGGGTGTGGCACCTGATAGGTGACTTATACTCAGACACTAATGTGCATTATATCCACCACTACCTGCATTTGGAAGTGAGCGAGTCACGGCCGAGCAAGCAGAGGCAGCTCGACACACTTTTTCTCAGTCTATACATGATCTCCTTGACTCTTTACAGTGATCCTGTGAAGTGTAGGTATTGTCCCATGAACAGATGACAAAGCCAGAGAGTGCATGACTACAGTGGTTTTATTAATGGGAGGATTTGTGAAGGTTTCAGACATAACCACCTCTCTCGTGTGCCAAGGGTAGGAAGTATGATGGACACTAAAGCAGAGGTTGGCACACTACGGCCCCTAAGCCCAATCTGCCTGCTGCCTGTTTTGTAAATAAAGTGAAGTTTTATTAGAACACAGCCACACCTATCACTTATGTATTATCTGTAGCTACTTTGATGCTACATTGAGTTGAGTAGTTGCAACAGAGACAGTTAAGGCCTACAAAGCATAAGATCCTATCTGGCCCTTTATAAAAAAGGGGTCCCATAACCCTGGCTCTAAATGAAGTGTGTGTGAGGGGCCCTGGGAGCTCCAGGGAAGAAGAGCTGAGCCTGCTAAGCAGAACTGGTGGAGCAAACCTTGCAGAGGAGCAACGTTGAGCTGGCTTTCAAAGATAAGAGGTCATCAAGCATATCGGGAGGCTAGGAGTCCTAGGTAGCAGGAACCCCTTGCATAAAGGCATCAGAAAGCCTGGTATGCTCCAAAAAATGTCAGTCTGTGTGGCAGGAGAATACAGTGCACAGAGGGTGAAGGAGAGGGAGAAGAGTCTGGATGGATAAATAGGCCAGAATTTGAGTTCCTATTCTATCAGGCGGAGGTTCTCAAACCAGGCTTCATGTCGAAATTACCTGTAGAATGTTTACAAAATACATATTCCCAGGCTCCTGACTACTGAATTAGAAGGGGCCGGGGGATGCTCTGTAATCTGCTTTTCTAACTATGCCCCAAATAATTTGAACCCCACTAGTCTGAAGGTCTGATACGACACCACTGAGGGTTCTGAATAGGCACCGAGGGAAAGGAGAGGAGGGTGGCCAGACACTGCCAGGCAAGCAGTCAGAACCTGGGGGATGCTGGGCTGGTGGAAGAGGAAGGGAAGGCAGGATTGGGGTATATCATCTGGAGGGCAGGGCCACAACTGACTAGATTTTTATATCCCACATAGTACTTGGCACGAACAAGTGCTTACTGGGTATTTATTAACCAAATAAAATAATTATTGGTTTTTGCAATTTAAGGGATTACATGTAAAAGTTCTATAAAAGGCCAGCAAAAGGTTAACATTTTAGGCTTTGCGGACCACTTCTGTGTCCGTTGCATGTTCCTTTTTGTTTTGTTCTCTCACAACCCTTTGAAAATGTAAAATCCACTCTTAGTTCAAGGACTGTTCAAAAACCAGGATCCACAGGCTGTAGTTTGCCAACCCTTCTAGACCACTGCTCATCAAATTCCAAGTTTACCAGTGAGGATGACCTGACTTGCTTGCGAGTGCACAGCCACTAACAGGATGAGGACCCAGATCTCAGCCCCTTCCACAGCATGAGAAATTACAAAGTACCAAAACATTTGCACACATAAGTAAATGCCAAGTTCAGAGGAGGAGCAGGAGGTTACCACTGATCTGCAAAGACTGTCTGCAGGAAGAGGGAACAGCTACTTGGGTGAAAATGACAGACCTAGTGGTTAAAATCATTTTTTATCCCAGCACTAGGATAAGTAGGTAGAAAACTTATGCTTTCTAACTTTCATTGATAAATAGTAATTAACACAACTAATATCCTGAGAAGGAAAAACATGCTTTACTTTGTCTCAAATTAGTTATTCTCAGAAATAATATTTTGAGGGATATGATCCAATTTAAAAACAGGAAAGTAAACAGTACAGCCATTTAATTGGGTAATTTCATAGAAAACTCATGGAACTTGGAATTTTTTTCAAGCCTATGCACTTATTAAGCAAATTGCTTTCATTAATCATTTGCAAAATAACCAGAGAGCCTTAAAAATAAATATTCTGAGGGATGGAGACATCCTCAGTGCTGAGCTTGAGAGGTGGTCTTGCAGCCTGGGCGAGATGATGTGGAGGTACCTGGCCAGGTCTGGATTTGGGAGTTGTGTGTAGGTGAATCTCAAACGTCACGGCGGAAGAAGAAATACAGGGCTGCAAGTGAGCCAAGGACAGACTGGGATGACCCGGGACGAACCGTTTCACACCTTGTC
The DNA here is from genome assembly GCF_964146895.1 of Miniopterus schreibersii. NCBI lineage: Eukaryota > Metazoa > Chordata > Mammalia > Chiroptera > Miniopteridae > Miniopterus > Miniopterus schreibersii. Next base: position 15,675,051 of record NC_138121.1, on the reverse strand, counting down.
TCCCTGCTCTCTCCTCAGGCTACCCAAGGGCAAGTGGAACAGCTCTAACGGGGTTGAAGAGAAGGAGACTTGGGCTGAGGAAGACGAACTGTTTGATATTCAGGGTAAGCCGGAGGTTCTCCCTGGTCTCGTGGCACCTGCTGACGTGTAAGATGCATGTCACTGTCACAGCAGTGTTCCAGGCACTGCTTGTCTCCCAGCTAGAAAAGTCCAGTAAGTTCCTCATTGTGACTCACGAGGAGTCAGTTTTATGTCCTTTCCCATTAAACCATGGAGACTGTCCAAGCAGCACTTTGTATTTAAAGAAAATTCCTGGTTTGGTTTTAATAAATCCTATCTTTAATTGTAGTCTTTCAATTAGGAAAGGTAGAAGTGGTCATTCCCTGCATTCTTGTTTAAGTAAAAAAATCTCTTACCAGTTTCTGCATGTTTTTTTCTAAGATGAGAAATTTTGCTTTTCCATAATTACTGAACTTCATAGCATTTGCATTAGACTCTGTCCCACCACGTATTTGTATTCTAATGGGAATATCTAAGTGCTAAACCTTAATTTTGGGGATGCTAAGCACTTTTATAACACACAGCATTAATCATTGCCAATCCCTAGGTCATGTTTTTAAAAAGTAACTTCAGTGGTAAAAACGTAGTTGGCAAGATCAAGATCACAGGCAAAACGGGAGAAGTAACAAAATAAAAAACTGGCATTAAATAGTTAAAAACAACAGGGTATAAAAGTTCTAGGAAACACCCACTTCCAGTGCAGTCCAGACTTGTCAGCCTTAGAAATCGGCTTCCACTATAATATGAAATAGTTCATAATTTAAAAATAAATAATCTGCCCTAAACCACCGTCCTCCATTGTTTCGGAAGCACTGCTGGGACAGAGGCATCTACTGAGACATGTAGCAAGTTTCATGTTTATGCAACTTTCCCTTTTCTTGCAGCTTTTTAGCTAGCTCTCATTGGCTTGAATTGGCATGTCTTTTATGCTTGTGTAACTGTCTGGCCCTTAAAAAAATTATCTTGGTCATTGTTTGTTGAGGCATAATCTCTTTCTCTATGGTGAGAGGGTGGAGCTTGAGCAGATTTCACATGATCTCTTGGTGTGGGAAGCCATGTTATTACCCTGTTCTTTTGTTTAAGGAATTGCACCTAATTTTTCTTATATAAAATGATCAGGGATTTGAAAATTCTGGCATGAAACAGGAAAACTGTTATTTCAAAAAAATGGTTAGCAAGCAAAGGGTTATAAAGCAATTATATATGTATAAACATGTATATATATTAGGTTTTTTGTTTTGTTAATCCTTACCTGAGGATAGTCTTTTATTGATTTTCAGAGAGGGTAGAAGTGGGGGGAGAGAGCAAGAGAGGAGAGAAACATCAATGTGAAAGAAACACTTCGATTGGTTGCCTCCCACATGCACCCCAACTAGGGCCTAGGGTTGAATCTGCAACCCAGGTACGTGCCTTTGACTGGGAATCAAACCCACAACCCTCTGGTGCGCAGGCCAACGCTCTAACCACTGAGCCACACCAGCCAGGGCATATATTAGGGTTTTAAATACCACAGTCCCTCAGCAATTTTAGGAAATGTTAGTTTTATTAAAGAGCCCCAAATCCATCATTAACCACCATTTATTGAATGCCTTTTAAGTATTTGTTGTATACAGATTTTCATAGGCTGAAATGATTGATATCTTGCAAACAAAGGACAAAAACAAATTATCCTTTAGTAATGTCTTTTCTCAAAGTTTGTGAAATTTGAATCAAGCTTTTCCTTTAGGGATGTTCTGTGTGTTTTTCTGGTGGTTTGTGCAGAGAAAGGCAAACTCTGAAATGAGTCTACTTTTAATGTTTTCTAGCAGCTCCAGATGATGAGAGTTCAGCCAGTATAACAAAAAAGCAGGTAATTTAAAATTCTCTTTTCTGATCTTTTCTGGTTATGTGGGTAGAACAGAGGTAAAATAGAACAGATAGACTACCCGTGCACCTGGCAAAAAGTTGTGTTTTCTGACGATCCAAACTAAATTAAATATAGCAGGTCCTTGAATAGCTTCCTTTTGTTCAACGTTGTTTTAATGTTGATTAGATAATGTAGAAACTTAAAAAAAATTTTTAAATTATTGATTTCAGAGAAAGGGAGAGGGAGAGGGAGAGAGTTAGAAACATCACTGATGAGAGAATCATTGATCTACTGCCTCCTGCACGCCCCTGCTGGGGATCGAGCCCACAGTCTGGGCATGTGCCCTGACTGGGAATCGAACTGCGATCTGCTGGGTCATAGGTCAATGCTCAACCACTGAGCCATGCTGGCGGGGCAATGCTGTAGAAACTTAACTCTTGTTTATATCAGTTAGCCTATGGTAAAATTGGTTTTGTTATATGTCGTTTTGCTTAAAGTCACATTAAATGAGGACTTACTATAGTTATCCTCTGGAAGAAAAATCTAGTTGGACCAAAACCTGACACATTTTCCTGACCATGAACAATACATGTTTGGAGTTTGAATGCACAAGTTTGATTATTAGTTGAAGATGAAATGGCAGGACATTGACATTTTTAAATGTCCAAGTCCAGTGTTAATTTATTAACTGTATCATATTTTAAAAATATAAACCTTCTTTTGGGTTCAGGTTATTCTCCTAGAATTCTTGCGTTTACCTCCTCACTGTATGAAAATGTGAGTAAGTAGACAGGTTGTGATCAATCTTTTGGTTTTCTTTTGCAGAAGTGGACTGTAGAAGAAAGTGAGTGGATCAAGGCTGGAGTGCAGAAATTTGGGGAAGGAAACTGGGCTGCCATTTCTAAAAATTACCCATTTGTTAACCGAACAGCTGTGATGATTAAGGATCGCTGGCGGACCATGAAAAGACTTGGCATGAACTGAAACAGCTTTCATTTCCACAGAATTCACAGGAGCATGGTTCCTAATAATAGCCCCAATAGTCTGCTCTTTCTTTCAGAAGCTGGGCTGGGATGAAAACTTTGGGCATCCTCCTCTGACATGGAGGAGGTCCCAGTTCCACTTCATCACTGTTGGAGATCATGGAGCTGAAAGACAAAGCCAAGTCTACCCCATGTCCTTGGCAGAGACAACAGGCAGGCAGCTTGTACAGTGCCAGAATATCATTAGTATTTCCCTTTTTCAGTGGTTTGCTTGAATTTAAATCCCCAGTAATCAGTAGAACCTTCTCCTAGGAAACTGTGGAGTCTGTTAGGAGCACTTATGACTCCATGACCTGCTAAAACCAGCAACATGAGCATTATTTGGAGTGAACTTGTTCCAGGTAAAACTTTAGCCTTCTGGTGCAAATGCAAAGGAACTTCGTCTGTCAGAGCCCAGGCTGATGAGAGACCAGTCCTGGTGGAATCTGGATCCCTTTAAAAACTGTTTAGCCTGTTATGACATCAACACCTAGACCTAGTCTTGGCATTTGCTCTTCATATTTGCTGGGCTACGTAGGCAGGTTTAACCTCCACTTATGTGGTTAAACCAGTGTGTTCTTTGGTGATTGTAGATACGCTTAGCCCCTCCCCCAATTCTCTCTTCCCGATTCCCTTACGTTGGACTTACAAAGCTTAAAAAAAATCCTGATTGAATATAAATGCCTAATTCCATTCTTTGTGAAATGATTGCTTCCACCTGACTCCTTAATTGTGCTGTGTTAGTGTCTTGCACTGGAATTCAACATTTCCTCCTCCTTTTGTACTGTGTTGTGCTTGCTGTCTCTCTTGGACATCCTTAAAGACTGTCTTTTTAGCAAAAAAAAAAAAAAAAAAAAATTCAGTAAAGTGTTTTCTGTAATCATTTTTTAAAATTTGAGAACTAATTATTGTCCATAACCTGTAGCATTCTTCATTAAAGTCTTGCTTCTCTCAAATGTAATTAGCTGTTTAATTGCAGCACAGCATGAGGATCACACAGGTAGCAAAATGTTAAACAAATTTTGCTGAGCCACACTGACTGTTAAAAAGCCAATGTCAAACTGTATTGGATATTCTAATCCTTGGAAGCCGTGTCGCACTCGTTTTCTCTTTTGAATGAAGGATGTAAAGAAATGCTAAAGTTTTCAAATTTATCTTGTAGTTACAAGTTGGAAACTTTGTACAGCTTAATTACCTGTTAACTACGTGTTTTGGGGTTTGGTACTACTGTTTTTCTGTCAATTAACCCCAAAGGAAACTACAGTGAGAACTTGATCTCTCAATACAGCTACCTCCTCTTGATCTGGTTTCAGCTAGTGTGGCCTCCCTCTAAACTGAGTTCTGATCCAGAAGCTTTTCTCCCTCACTCTCACCTCATTAAGATGGCCTCTTTGGGTAGAAGAGAGACACTGCGCTGCATTTAGGGAACCAAAATATCCTAATCAGTGTTTCTCAAAATTGAAAATGCACAGGTCCATTAACATTTTTAAACATAACTTCAGTGTTGTCATAGTGTTACTAAAATGTGTACAAACAAAAAACAGCCTAGGGTTGCTAGAAAACTTACCGTGTCCTGTTGACTGGTTGGCTCAATCTAAGTCGCTGCTCATGACATGAGTAGTGCAAAAGCTCTGGCAGTGGTGGGACTCGGGTGGGGGTGCCTGTGCCACTGTGTTAAGAAATGATCCCAGTCTCTCCCACCTCCACCTTAGTGGGACTGCTGCAGAGCCACTTTGCTCCAGAGTGCTGTGACATCATTTGGTGTCCGCTTGAACTGAACACACTTGTGAAGTCTGTTCTTTGCTGTTTGCTTGTGATAGTTCAAATACTACCACCTGGAGTCAATGCGATGCGTCTGAAGTAAGACTTGGTTAGAAGCTGCTAATGCTGTTTCGTTTTTTAAGCTTATGGCTGAAATAAAAACATTTAGACATTGGCACTACTCAGAGGCTGACAGAAACACTGTCTTGGTAGGTAGGAGTGTGAGGCACTCAGGGCCCCTGCTGTGCCAGCTGGAATCTCTGTCCATTCCTGTCTTTTGCTCACACTCTCATGGGCTTTGATCTGCACTGGGCAGAAGTCCACTGAAACATGTTGCCCCATGTGTCTTACTGGAGCGATAGGTATCATGTAGCAATTTGATATGAGTAAGAAAAATGTCCCCAGCCAACTTCTGTCTGTATATTCAGATGGCTGTAAATAAACAATATCCCCAAGAAGGAAGAACTAAAAAATGACAACCAATAGGAAGAATGGAAGTACCTCTTCTGAAGCATTCTATCTAGCGCCCATGAAGCAGGTTTGGTAAGCCCCTGAGTATTTCAGGTGAAAGCGAAAACTTCCTGTAAGGAAGCATGGGGTATCACGCCGGTCTATTATGGAATACCTGTATGGCCCTGAAACGCCCGTGAGAGTCATGCAGTTAATGATTACCCCAGCAGCTGTCGAAACTGCTTGGTTCCACTGGGCTGCAGGCAGCTCACCTGCAGAGGAGTCTCCAGGAACCAGCATGTTCCCTTTGTTTGTTGGGGCTGGACTAGTGGTTCTGAACCTAGTGACCCCTGCCAGGAGCCAGAAAACAGAACCCCTTAGTGGCTCTGGGGACCAGCCACTCTTCCGGGAAGCAGATCGCTATGACTTTGCCATCATGATTCCTCCAGGAGGGATAGAATGCTTTTGGCAATTTGCCCACCAGGCTGGATACTTCTATTTCAGTTATGAGGTAGGTAACTGGGCTCCTCTGGCCATACAGGGCACTTGATTTTTGTTTCCTTTTGTAAAGTGGGTCAAGTTCTAGAGTAACACGAGGTTCTGGCTGTCTTTGTATGCTGTGATTCTCCATCTGTTAATGAAATGGGCTTGCAGTTAGATGGAAACTCCTGATGGATGAATAATCACTAACATATGGCTTGCTTGGCTTCTCAAATTGGGGGCAATGGAAGTGTGTGCAAAGCCATGGGACAAACGGGGTGCCTTTTCCTGGAGAAACAATCATCATGTTTACTTGGATTTGGAGATGAGAAGGAAGAGAAGTACATTTTTAAAATATTAAAATAATACAGATATGGAAAGTCACCCGAACAGAGACAGACCCAGAGATTTCAAAGACACTTCAGTTGATTGGGTTGGGAGAGCATTTACTCTCTTGCTTTGGGGGTAATTCTGGCAAACTGGAGAATCACTGGCTCAAGTTTCTCTATTCGGCCAGTCCTGTTTGTAGGAAGGTAAATGTTTTCAAGTTGCCTGTTCGCAGGCGAGGTACGTTCATCCATCCTGCCATCTTACAGCAAAGGTCCAAGGATGGTCTGCTCAATAGTGAAGTTAGAGGCTGTTCATTTCATTTGTTCTTCATCTTAGAAACCTGTTAACTTTCTAATCTTTGTTTACATAGTAATAGGTTATGTATATTGACTTCACTATAACTTAAAACTTATTTTAAATGAACTTATCAGAGCCTTATCTCTAAATTGTGACAGAAGAGTAGCTATATTCAGCTCACTGTAGCCTGGCCTTACCAAGACCCAGCTGGGCAATAAGCGCCTATTAAGTGCCTTATTTGCTGTCAAGCATGAAGTAAGCCCGTGTGTGCAAGAACACCAGGGAGCTCAAAACCAAGCTAGTTCAGTCAAGAACTCTACAACCAGAATCTTACACATCAACCGATACACACTTGCTTTAGGGTCTGTGACATGTCGTCCTTACATGGGTACTATCAGCATTTGGGGCAGTTCTTTGTCCTGCAGTACTGTTTCTAACATGGCAGGATGTTCAGCTTTGCTGTCCCTCCCCACCCCACCTCACCCCAGGCTGACACCATTGTTTTCTCAACCCAGATTCCCAGAAGGGGCTGTGTAGTACCATCTCTGACTGAGAACCACATGGGAAGTCAATCTTACCACTTACCTAGCTTCTTGGTGATGTACCAGGGGCTTTTCTCCCTCTTTAATGTGTCTTGGCAGGTTCAGCGGACACTGGGAATGTCACATGACCGGCATATTGCTGCCACTGCACATACCCCACAAGGCTTTCTCATAGAAACCTCTCAGAATGTTCGGGGCCAGATTAACTTCGCTACCCATGAGACAGGTCTGGGTTTTTTGGTTTTTTTGTGTGTTTGTTTTTTGTTTTTTTTTAATCACCACAGCTATTATAATAATGTTTCTTTTAAATTAGGAAAATGAGGAAGTATTGAAATTAAGAACCTAAGATGTAAAAACCCTGGTTTTTTCACACACGGATGGTGAAACAGTAGGAAAGAAATTTAGCCTAGAACACCAACAACCAGTTTTCCTGGAGACTGCCTGCCAAAGTCTACGTGGCAGTCAACTGGCAGTGTGGGGGAAGCCTCCAGGTGACTAATTACAACTGCAGTGTCCAGAAGCTCAATTTTACCTCATCTCCAACTGACCAGAATATGGGATAGTGACCAAAACAGACCCATTTAAGATACAGAATTCCAATACATTTATTATAGGATGATATCTCTTTCCAGTCACCAGAATACTTAAGCCAGTTACCAAAAAGCAGACTCAGAACAAGAGGAAACACACGGCCACGAAAAATATCCATGTTTCCCAACAAAGCATTTCTCCGGTCACCAGAAAATTCCATAGCCAGATCGAACCTGTCCCCACCCGGGACAGCGCCACTCAGCAGCACTCTCTACCAGTCAGGTGTACAAAAAAAGATTTTTCTCAACAGGAGCATAAGATGATCCTTCATTATGTAGCACAGGATACTCAGCATTATAGGACAGTTAGCATCTTTGGCCCCTACATGCCAGTAGTACCTTCCAATGATTTCGACAAATACACTGTCATGCCTTTCTAATCCCGCTCCTCCCCCACTCCCTCACAAGGGGAGAGAACCCCAGCCAAGAACCAGCACCAGTACATGTCCAAAACCAGCAGTCCCTGTACAGACCACCTTGCAGTTAGTTACACCTGCAGGATAGTTTCATTCACAGCACATCAATTTTTGCCTAGTTTAAGTTCAAGATACCTCCAGCTCTTAATTTCAACTCAATTTGAGAAATTCCTTAATAAGAGATAATAGGTTGAAAAAGAGGGAGGAAACATTGTTTTCTTTTCAGTATACAACTAGTTAGTAATATTTGGCAAAACAATTATTATAAATAATATTTGGTAAAATAAGTTTCATGTAAGATGGGTGTCTTTCTTTCAAAGATCAGAAATTGGATCTTTGTACTTGCTAAGTAAAAAAAAGGTGCTAATGTAGTATACTGACCACTGGAGAACAGACATCTTCAAACTTAGAGAGTGAAAGATAAACAAAGGGTGGGAGACCAAGACTTGGTAATGATCTAAGGATTCCTACAGGTTTTTATCAACTTTGTCTAAAAAATCAGCAAAATCACTTTGGTTCTGTGCAAGTGTACCTCAACTTTGGAGTCTTTTATGAAGGGCCTGAGATGGACCACAAACAGAAGAATGAAAGAAAACAAATGAATGATACTCTGGATGCAATTGAGGTAATTGTTTTGTGGGAGAGAAACATCTGTGGAAACTGATTTTAAATTTGGAGAAAAGATTAAAAATATGGGAGTAATATCATTTGAGCTGAGCACTCATTTGGGTAGAAACCAAACAGGCAAAGGGATTTGAAGCCTTTAGTTTTTATGACTTGGAGCTCTTGAAATTCCTCATTTGTTTTATACCAGGGACTAGCAAACTATGGCTCATAGGCCAAAGCTGGTCCACTGCCTGTTTTAATTTATATATAATTCACCATTTTAGAATGTACAATTGAGTGGTTTTTAGCATATTCCCAAGGTCCTGCAGCAATCACCAGCATCTGATTCTATAAGTTTCATCACCCTCAAAAGAAACTCCATACCCATTAGTCACTATCCATTCCCCATGCCTCCCAGCTCTAAGCACTCACTCATTTGTCTACTTTTTGTCTCTATAAATTTGCCTATTCTGTATATTTCATGTGAGTAAAATCATACAATGTGGCCTTTTATCTCTGGCTTCTTTCATTTAGTGTTTTCAAAGCTCATGCACATTGTAGCACGTATTAGCATCTCATTCCTTTTTATGGCTGAATAATATTCCACTGTATGAATGTACATTATTTACCCAACCATCAACCGACAGACATTTGGGTTATTTCTGGTTTTTGGCTATCGTGAATAATGATATGAACATTTGTATACAAGTTTTTGTGTTTTCATTTCTGTGTATATAGAAGTAGTGTACTCTGCTGGATCATATAGTGACTTTGGTTAACTGTAAGAAATGCTGTTTTCCATACCGGCTAAACCATTTTACACTCCCACCAGCAGTGAATGAGGGTTGCAGTTTCTCCACATCCTCACCAACATGCTGTCTTATTAGCCACCCCAGTGGGTGTGAAATGGTATCTTCTGATTTTGAATTGTCTCCCTAATGATACTGAGCATCTTTTCATGTGCTTTTTGACTATTGGTATATCTCCTTTGGATAAATGTCTATTTAAATCCTTTGCCCACTTTAAAATTGGGTTGTCTTTTTGTTTTTTGAGCTTTAAGAGTTTAATATATTCTGGATATAAGTTCCTTATCAGATAAATGACTTACAGGTATTTTCTCCCATTCTGTGGGATGCCTTTGCACTTTCATGGTAGTCATCTCGATGCACTGAAGTCCACTGCCTACTTTTGTAAATGAAGTTTTACTGGGACACAGCCATGCTCAGTTGACAATTACATATTGTCTATGGCTGTTTTGTGCTACAATGGCAGAGTTCAGTAGTTGTAAAAGACTGTAGGACTGCAAAGCCTAAAATACTTACTATACTATCTGGCTCTGTAAGTTTGCAGGCCCTTGTCTTCTATCATGTACAAGAGCTGAAGATACTACCTAGGAAAATGATGTGTTGAGTGCGTATCTAAACCTAGAGATGCCTGGAAGAGTTCTCTAATTTCAAAATTGAAGTTTTTCACTAAAAAAAAAAAAAAAAAAAAATTAACCTTAAGTCCAGGCCATTTCTTCATATACAGCAAAATTACCATTTATCAACAACTACAATAGTTAACTTACTACTTATCACAAAATCATGTTACTCAACTTCCAAATAACTTAGGTTAGTACTGGTGAGCACCCAGGGGAAGCTAGAAGGGAGGCAGGGAGGAGCCCTTTCCTTATCTCATTGTCTGTCCAACAGGAAAGTACACGAAAGGTACAGAAAAATATCTTTCACATGTGGCGTTACTACAACTTTGCCCGCATGAGGAAAATGGCTGACTTTTTCCTTCTCCAATCAAACTATAACTATGTGAACTGGTGGTCGATGGCCCAAAGCCTTGTTATAGTTCTTTCTGGGATCCTGCAACTGCATTTCTTGAAGCGTCTCTTCAATGTCCCAACGACTACAGACACAAAGAAGCCAAAATGCTAAGCTAAAATAACTACAGTGCCCTGGCGCCGCCTCTGGGCAGAAGCTTGTCAAAGCTTTGGTTAAATCAATTTTGTAAAGTTATTGGGGGAAAAATCTATTTCTCCTCTTAGAAAGTTTTAGTCTATTGCCCTCATCTACAGAGGCAAAATGGCAATAAAAGAGTAAAAATGTGTAAGTTTTGACATTTGCTATTTCTAAAGTATGCACTAAATGCTACCATCAAAATACTGTTCATCATATAGTGGTCCTTTAACCTATTTAGAGTCCATTTAGAGGTTAACAGAGAACCTTGGAAGGGCGAAGAGTTGAAAAAAATAGGACAAAAACATATAAAACCCAGTTTTTATATGGGTTTTATATGTTGCATACAAAATCAGGAGTTGGTAGAATGCTTTTTTGGTAGTTAAAAAGGGTTTTATTTTTAGAGATGTCACCTTTGGAATCTAAAATAAATAGTATATTCATTAGAGACACTGTTTTTCAATACAGATAGTTTTAAAAATACTTCTCTGAAATGTTTTTCATTAAAAAATTTTTTTAATAATTCTAAAAATGATTTTGAGAAGCATGGGGGAGAATGAAGGAGGAAAATTATTTCTGGGTCTCTGATTAGTGCTTTTTGTCCAGTCAAGTAAAGTAAGTAAAGGTTCATAAGGAAAATGTTTTAGGAAACAAAGGTGATGAAAATAACATTCAACCTGAGATCCTACCATCCAGGGGAAAGAAAGACTAAGAAAACAGCTTAGAAAAACAAAAATAATATAATCAAATTATGCATATTAGATCCTACTCTTAGTAGCAGACACACTCAGTATATGCAACCTAAAAATAGTTCTTACCATTTATTCCATACCTGTCATTTGCCAGGCATTGTGCTAGCTGCTTTACAATCACGATCTCTAATTCCAAAAACCATTCTCAGGTAGATGTTCAAAGCTGCTTTTTGAAACAGAAGAAAATGAAGCACACTAAAGCTTAATGACTCATGACTCATCTAAAGCATCATAGAGCTGGCAGGTATAAAAACTAGGGTTAGAATCCAAGTTTTCTTCCAAACCACACAGCACCTACCATAAGGAAAATTAGCAGAATAAATTGCTTTTAATATTTTATCCAAATTTCATTTGTAAAATCCTAGACATGGCCTACTATTCTCATACTGCAATATCTATCTTTCATAGTATTAATAAATAAAAAAACCTGTTGTGTTCTTATGAGTTTGAAAACAGTGTTATCACAGATAACAATAAGCTATTCTTGTCAATTCCAATGATTTAGAACCTTTCCCTGAAAATAAGAAGCCCTCTAATTGAAATATAAAACACAACATTCTATTTAGTAACAAACACAAACATCCGAAATGCCATTTTTGACCCATTTCTGCTTAATAAGAATCCAGCCTGCATTTGTCCATAGCTGAGAGAATATTAAACTAAGAAGTCCCTGGAGAGGTCAAAGTGTTGACAAAATTCAACATGATGGTGGAGCCTACACAGACACAGGAAACAAAGCTAGGCCCTTCCACACAACCATAAGTCTTTGCGATGATTTCTTTTAAGTCAGTGTCTCTTCATGTCGCACATATTCCCCAATGTCTGCCTGATGAAATACCACAATCGCCATGGGGTCTACTTTCCTGCAGTCTTGTGTAGACTTTGCTGCCACCCCAAAACCCTGGGATTCAAAAGAAGAAACAGTGATTCACTCAAATCATTCAATAAGCACACACCGAAGGCTGGAAATAACAAAGAAAGTACAGTTCTTTGAGAAACTCAAATGGTGCTCAGGATTTAATCTCTCCAGCCCACAGACTGAAAATACATCGTTCTTGAAAATAAAAAGATCCTTAACTTTTCTAACAGCTACTATCTGTACTCACCAAAGGGATGTCTGCCATGGAGTACACCACTACTCCCTGGTACTGAGAAGTATTTTCAGTGATTCGACCCAGTCCAGATTTTAACACATGGTTCCCATACAGGAAGGACTGCTCTGCTCCTGGCTTTATCCATACTTTGTACTATAAAAAAAGAGAATCAAATCCAAGAAACATAAAAATGCTAACACTTATATCCCTGCAGATAAGCTAGCTGCTGGATCTATTAGTTTCTTCAAAGATGCATGTTTCCTTCAAAGTGTTCACCCCCTAAACAGAACTGCCAGGTTCTTTCCTCCACTCTACAGGCCAATTCTCCCATGGACAGTTAAACAGCTCTTTTTCTGGACACACTATGCTCCTCATCAGTCACCTATTTGCTTTTCGATCTTCAGCTGGGTTTGCACAGGCTTTTCTACTTTGCTGGAGATAATTACAACCAGTATTCACAGCACTGCTGCTCCAGAGCCCTAACCATACCCAAAGAGCAAGAGGTACAAGCACCTCCACGTGCTAGCACTGATTCCAAGCACTGTCAGCGGCTCCGTGGCAGAGAAGCTGCCCAATTATCCGCGTTCTCAGGTGGCCCTCATCCCTGACTTCCTCCATCCCCAGCGGCCGACTGGAAACCACCCCACAAACCTTGGCATAAGGTGCGAGGTAATCCAGAGCTGTGATGTGCAACCGGAATTTATGGGTCTTAGTGAATTTCCCAAAGCAGGTCCCCAGCGACACCAGCTTGTCACCGGAGACGTTGGCAGCCAACTTCATGATCTTTTCACTAAAAGGGTAAGGAAGAAAGAGGTGTCATAAAAGGGGAAGGCAAAACAAGGGTCATATAAGGTTGCTGGTGGGACGCAGGCCCCCACCCGGGCCCTCCTCACCTCACGTAGTACACCCGGTCGTTGTGCAGCCTGAAACAGTAGGTGCCGTCGGGCCTGTCGACCAGCAGCTGAAGGTTCTCCCCGATGCTGTAGGCAACAGGAGGACTGGAGGCCGCGTCCCAGTGGACCGGTCCGGGCCCTGCGCGCCACTCCACCCCCGCCCTTCCCACCGTACACACCCTCCCTCTCCTGGCCCGCGTGCCCTTACTATTTTGCTATCTTCTCAAACATGACACGGGTCTCCTCTTCAGTCAAAGGCCGCATTTTCCCGCTGCTGGAACACCGGATCCTCGTGCCTCAGCCGCCGGAAGCGGAAGTCAGCCGCCAGCCTCTCCTTAGCAACCCCAAAGCCCACCTCTCTAGCCGCTTTCCATTGGTTCCCCACACCAGCGCCCCCCAGCCTCGAGGACTGTCGGGGAGAGTGCGCCGTGAGCGAAAGCGCAACCGTGTCGCTTCCGCTCCCAGCGTCGGAGTCAGCGCCCTCTCTGGGCCGGAGGGGGAAGTGACGCTGCTGCCGAGAAGATGGCGGCGGTTGCGTCCTGCCCGTCGGCGTCCGCCACGGCCACCGCCGTGGCTCTCGGGGAGGTGGAGGATGAAGGGCTCCTGGCATCGCTGTTCCGGGATCGCTTCCCGGAGGCCCAGTGGCGGGAACGGCCCGACGTGGGTCGTTACCTCCGGGAGCTGAGCGGCTCCGGGTTGGAGCGGCTGCGGCGCGAGCCCGAGCGCCTGGCGGAGGAGCGGGCCCAGCTGCTGCAGCAAACGCGCGACTTGGCCTTCGCCAACTACAAGACCTTCATTCGCGGCGCCGAGTGCACCGAGCGCATCCACCGCCTGTTTGGCGACGTGGAGGCGTCGCTCGGTCGCCTGCTGGACCGCCTGCCCGGCTTCCAGCAGAGCTGCAGGTGCGGTGGGCCCGGTGCGAAAGGGGCTTTTAAACAACGGTAGTAAGTGACATTTCCCGTGGTAGAGGCGGCGAACACTTAACGTGGCGCTTACCAGGTGCCAGGCTCTCCTCTGAGCACTTTATTAATCCGTTTAAACCTCACTACACTCTTGGAGGTGGGTACTGGTTTTCCCATTTTATATAAGAGGAAGTGGAGACAGGGAGAGGTTAGCGACTGTCCAGGGACACAGCCAGTAAGGTTCGAAGTCAGCACTGGAACCCAGCAGCACGTCCCTCCCTCAGAGGGCTGTGTGAACACTAAATAGAGAATCCGTGCAAAGCACTAAGAATTGGGCCTGACATGCTTAGCTATCAACAACTGGCAGCTTAATATAGATGCACATTTACGTAATATACATAAACACACACATAGACACAACACCTACAACAGCTTAGACCAGGAGTCATCTGCTCCAAAACTTTCCTTGATAGGAAGCTGACAAGGAAATCCTTCCATTTGGGGGTAGCAGAAATTATTTTAAAAAATCCCTCCTTTTTGAGTCATGTTCTGCTTCCCTAGATCCTCAACATGTTATCCCTAATTCTGCCCTCTAGCCTTTCACGATAAAAGTTTTAAGTTTTCTTTTGAGTCTTTGGATATTTGACAATAGTTTTTAATAAATATAGCTATTATTAAAGGAACATTTACTCTGAGTCAGATTCTGTGCTACTTTATACATATCATCTCATTTAATCCTCACAGCCTATGAGGTGGGTCCTATTATTTTACCAATGAGGAAACAGTTGTGAAAGCCTAAGTACCCTGCCACAGCCAGTTAAGTGGCAGATCTGGGTTCAGATCTTTTTAATCATTTATTTGTTGTGTGATCTTGCACAAATTGCTTAACCTCTCTAAGATTAAAGTTTCCTCGACCGTACTTACTTCATAACTTGGTGTGAAGATTAAGTCAGATAAACCATCCATCCCAGTGCCCAGTTCATAGTAAATGCTGGGTAATTTCAGTTTAAGATTTGGGTGCAGAGCAGTGAGCAACCAACATTCTCCTGATTCTACTAGGAACTTTGTGAAAGAGGCTGAGGAGATCAGCTCCAACCGTCGGATGAACACACTGACTCTAAACCGGCACACAGAAATCCTGGAAATCCTAGAGATTCCTCAGCTCATGGACACCTGTGTCCGGAACAGCTATTATGAAGAGGCCCTGGAGCTTGCAGCCTACGTACGCCGACTGGAAAGGAAATACTCCTCCATCCCTGTCATCCAGGTAGCCAATCTCCCCAGAGATGACTCAAACTGATATTCTTGCAATCAGTAATTTTGTGATCATCACTGAACCTTTAGGCAGAAACCTTAGGAAAATTCTTTGCATGTTTCACATCAGTTTCTGCTGGCCAGACAGGCTTGAACATAAAACATACATTCATTCATTCATTCATTCAACTGAGAAATGTGAATCTGTGTACCAGGCACTGATCTAGGTGTTGGGTATGCAATGTGAACAAAGCAAACCAAGGCCCTGGCTCTCATGAATGAAAGCTGATAGTTGGCAAATAAACATAAACAATGTGATTCTTTCAGATAGTGATTAAGTGTCTGGATAAAACAAACCAGGGAACAGGATAGGAGGAGACCAGGGTGAGTTACTCTAGGGAGGGTGGTCAGGAAAGGCTCTTCTGGAGAGAGAACATTAAAGTTGAGACCCAGATGATGATAAGGACCCAGCCACACGCAGATGTGAGGAGAGAGAACAAACCAGAAAGTGGAGAGAATAAGTACAGCAGGCTGAGGAGGGAAGTTGGAGTGTTAAGAAATACAAAGACAGCCAGTGGGACTGGACTGCAGTGAGCAAGGGGAGGAAGCCAGTGAGGTAGGAGAAGCAGACAGGGCCTATAGGCCACAGTTGCCCTGTACGTATCAGCTTTAGGAAATGTACTTCGTATGTCAGGAAAGCAGTGGGAATACTGATCTATAATATTTAGGGTTAGTGGAATGGCTTCCAGGCTGTGTCTTTACAAGCATGATGTGACTCACTCTCTGCATTGTCAGGGTATTGTGAATGAAGTGCGCCAGTCGATGCAGCTGATGCTGAGCCAGCTGATCCAGCAACTGAGGACCAATATCCAGCTCCCTGCCTGCCTCCGTGTCATTGGCTTCCTGAGGCGCATGGACATCTTCACTGAAGCTGAGTTGAGGGTGAAGTTTCTTCAGGCCCGAGATGCATGGCTCCGTTCCATCCTGACTGCCATCCCCAATGATGATCCCTATTTCCATATCACAAAAACCATCGAGGCCTGCCGTGTCCACCTTTTTGATATCATCACTCAGTACCGTGCCATCTTCTCAGACGAGGACCCATTGCTGTCCCCTCCCATGGGTGAGCACACGGTGAATGAGAGTGCCATCTTCCATGGCTGGGTACTGCAGAAAGTCTCTCAGTTTCTGCAGGTGCTGGAAACTGACCTTCACCGGGGGATAGGTGGCCGTCTGGACTCTCTGCTGGGCCAGTGC
Source organism: Miniopterus schreibersii (assembly GCF_964146895.1). Classification (NCBI taxonomy): domain Eukaryota; kingdom Metazoa; phylum Chordata; class Mammalia; order Chiroptera; family Miniopteridae; genus Miniopterus; species Miniopterus schreibersii. The sequence continues at coordinate 15,658,550 of NC_138121.1, read as the reverse complement.
ATGTACTTTGGGCTGTCCTTCAGCCGGGTGGGGGCTGATTTCCGGGGCCAGTTGGCTCCTGTTTTCCAGCGGGTAGCTATCAGTACGTTCCAGAAAGCAATTCAGGAAGCGGTGGAGAAGTTCCAAGATGAAATGAACTCCTACACCCTCATCTTGGCTCCAGCCATCCTGGGCAGCAGTAACCTGCCTGCTGCTGTGCCAGTCACTCAGCCAGGGACCCTGCAGCCACCCATGGTGCTCTTAGACTTCCCACCCCTTGCCTGCTTCCTCAACAATATTCTGGTCGCCTTCAATGATCTTCGCCTTTGCTGCCCCATAGCTCTGGCACAGGATGTGACTAGGGCCCTGGAGGACGCCCTTGCTAAGGTGAGCCCATACTGTTGGCTCTCTATTGGAGTCTTCTTTGGTTACAGGAGGCCAGGCTTTGGTAATAAATGAGTCCATATGACAGTGGTAACTGCTGACTTAGAGAGCTTTAAGGTGGTTTTGGAGGTTTTTAATAGATGAGCAGCTCTTAACCAGTTAGTCCCCCTTCATGGAACCTAAAACAATCCATGAAGTGGCTCACCTATAATAATGTCTCTGTAATGTATTAGTTTCTATTGCTGCATAACAAACTCCCACGGACATTTATCATCTCCCAGTTTCTGTGGATCAGGAGTCCAGGCACAGCATAACTGGGTCCTCTGCTCAGGATCTCACAAGGTTGCAATCAAGGTGTTGGTCTGGCTGTGGTCTCATCTGGAGCTTGGGTCCCCTTTCAAGCTCACTCTCACTGGCAGATTTCTGTTCCTCCCCTCAGTTCCTAGAGGCCACCCCACTCCATAGGCAGTTCATACTGTGGCTTTTTGATGCATCAGGGCCAATGGAGGAGTCTTTCCTGCACGAATCTCTTTTAGAGACATCCTCAGCCCTCTTTTAAAAGGCTCTTTGATTAAGTCAGGCCCACTCAGGATAATCTCCCTTTTGATTAATTCAAAGTCACTTGATTAGGGACTTTAATTACAACTGCAAAATCCTTCACCTTTGTCATATTCTTTTTTTTTTCTTTTTTACTGTTTATTGAATTTATTGAGATGAGATAGGTTAACAAAATTACATAGGTTTTAGGGACACAATTCCACAACACATCAATAAAATTCAAGTAATAGTAACCAGCTAACATTTATATAGAATTTACTCCATGCACTATCAGCAGTGCATGAAATTAAGCACAAATGTGCAGCCCTCAAGTTTTCATGAAGACTTGATTCAAAACCCTATGACCTAGATCCTGTTGTTGACTCTACTTTATAGATGAGGAAACTGAGACAGAGAGGGCATGGAGGGCTTAAGCAATCAGATGGAAGTCACAGAACCCATAAGTGGCATAGCTAGGACTTGAACCAGGACATCTAGCACCAGAGTCTGTTACTAACCCTGTTAGCATGACACCTGTCTGTAATGTCAGCTAGGCCCCTCTGTTCTTTGTATTCGGGACTTCTTTTCCAGCTCTGTTTCCTCCTTTCTTTACAATTTTCTACTGATGTAGCTTCCTGGAACCTCCAGGCCTTACTCACTAATAACCTTTTATAGTTTTTGCTTCATTTTCCTGGATCCAACATAGTTCTGGACAGTCTCCCATGGGAGTCAAGAACCATGTATACTCTTCCACTGGAAAAAGCACCAATAATGAAACAAGTTGGGTTAGAAATACATCAATGAAGTGACAGAATTGTGGAGAGTGACCACAATTCTGAATTTAAACAAGACAGTAATATAATGTACTGTTTGGAATGACTTTCTTCATGAAAACTTGAGGGCTGCACATTTGTGCTTAATTTCATGCACTGCTGATAGTGACATACTACTATCATAGTATGATGGGCTATTGCAGTGACTGATGGTACCTTTGTTTCTTAGGTAACCAAAGTAATCCTGGCCTTCCATCGTGCTGAAGAGGCTGCCTTCACCAATGGGGAGCGAGAGCTCTTTGTCCAGTTCTGCACTGTATTCCTAGAGGACCTCGTTCCTTATTTAAATCGCTGCCTCCAAGTCCTTTTTCCACCAGCTCAGATAGCACAGACTTTAGGTAAGAGAAAGGAGAAAAGATTTTTCAAACTACTTTTTGATATTATTCATATACTAATTAATTCACCCATTTGTAAAATTCAGCGTGTTTTAGTAAATGTACAGAGGTATATAATCATTAACACCACTCCATTTTAAACATTTCCATCACCTCAGAAAGATCCCTTATGCCCAGTGTTATCATTCCCCAATCCCACTCTTAGCCCCTGGCAACCACTAATCTACTTTCCGATGCAAAATATTTGCCTTTTCTGGACATTTCATATAAATGGAATCATACATATGTGTATATCTGGCTAAGTGGAAGAAGCTAATCACAAGAACCACATATTGTATGATTTTCCAATTTGCCTTCACTTCCCTGTATCCACACACTCTGAGACAGAACTTCCCAAGGGCAATGGGCCAGTAATCACACCAGCAAACGGCTGGCCACTTTTTCTCCAGCTTTTCTCTTGGGCCTGTCACAAGAAAGCCAGTGCCTACTGAGGTTCTCTTGACTTTTACTTTATCCGCCCTGAACTGTGCTGTTCTGGATTACCTTCAGAGTCTCGCTTTACAGTATAGGTTTGTGTCTCGTATCACAAAGATGACTTATATATTGAAATATGGTAATTGTGACTGTTACTTCCTGTGACACATCAGTATTTACACTTTTTAAATGTTTTTTTTCCATTTCACTTTGTCTACATCTGGGTCAGGCATTCCACCCACTCAGCTTTCCAAGTATGGAAACCTTGGGCATGTGAACACTGGCATCGTCCAAGAACCTCTCGCCTTTATCCTGCCGAAGAAAGAGATGGTCTTCTGTCTAGATGAAAAGGAGCCAGTGCCAGAGCTCACAGCTCCAGTACCAGAACTCCTGGCCGAGGAGTCAAACCTCGAACCCACCACTCCGGCTTTCCCTGAGGAGGGGCAAGAGCAGGTTGAATCAACGGAACCACTGAAGGACGATGTACCCAGTGGGAGCACTTAACAGGGGTTCCCCGCTCCCAGAAGTAGGCGCAGCACCCAGGGTCTGGGAGGCCTGGGAGCTTACTGCAGCGCCCAGTGGGACAGCCCAGGGGAGAGGCTGCCAAGGCACGCATGAGAGGAAATGAAAGGGGGAAACCTCCTAGTCACTCCTCTTACACTATAAGAAATGAAATAAAATAATAAAGCTAATTATGGTTACCTAGAAGCGGACAGCATTCTGTAGGCGGGAAGGCGCGTGAGAACTACACTTCCCGGCGTCCCTGGCGGCGGAAACGCTTGGCTACTAGGGCCAAGAGAGGAACCCATACGGCCGGGCGGCTCTACTGCAGCGCACCATGGGCCGATTGGCGGCCAGGCCCCTGCTGGGGTCGCTGCTGGCGCGGACGCATCGCCTCGTGGCGCCGGCTCTACCGTGGGGCGAGGGGTTGGCGGGCGGCGGCGCCCGGGCCTGCAGCTCCACGCTCCCCCAGGACGGCCTGGAGGGACCGGCGCGCCAGCGCTCCTACTGGCGCTACCTGCGGCGTCTGGTGCAGGGAGCGCCCGAGCCGCCGTACCCGCGCGTGTGCCAGGTCGGGGACCCGGCGCTGCGGGCCGTCGCGGCCCCAGTAGATCCAGCGCAGCTGGCGGGGCCCGAGCTGCAGCGGCTGGTGCAGCGGCTGGTGCAGGTGATGCGGCGCCGGCACTGCGTGGGGCTGAGCGCGCCGCAGCTCGGCGTGCCGCTGCAGGTGCTGGCCCTGGAGTTTCCCGAGGCGCTCTTCCGCGCCTGCGCGCCGCGCCTGCGCGAGGCCCGCCAGATGGAGCCCTTCCCCCTGCGCGTGTTCGTGAACCCGAGCCTCCGGGTGCTGGACAGCCGCCTGGTCACCTTTCCCGAGGGCTGCGAGAGCGTCGCCGGCTTCCTGGCCTGCGTGCCTCGCTTCCAGGCCGTGCAGATCTCAGGTGCGGGACGGCAGGGGCCCTGGGGCGGCTGGGTAAGCGCTTGCCTCTCATCTGCCAGTGGAGGCTACGGCCTCGGATCCCACGAAAGTTTCTGTAAAGCTCTAGTTCAAGTGCAAACACATTGATGGCTGGTCAGTGGAACCTCCCGGCATGAACAAAGGACCTGGGAATGGACAGGACTCGGGACTGACTGACTGGGATGGGAATGAAGCCCCTGTGAGAGCACAGCCATGCCGAGGGAGTGGGAGGGAGGTGTAGAGTGGGGGTTAGGGTGGCCTAGTTAGGGTGGCCTGATTTCGCTGTTCTATGCTGGCCCTCTGCTCTATGCCTCCGCTCACTCTGTGTCTATTACACACACACACTTCTGCCCCATTGAGATCTATCATGGTGGAGTGGGAGAAGTGGGACCTGCTTTGCCCAGCCCCGGTGAGGGTGACAAGTCATTCCCTGTCATACCAGGATGTTTTGTGGAATGTGGTTCTTTGCTAGGGTTGGGATGGTTGTTCTTCCTGAGCAAGTCATTTGGTTCAAGAGGGTTAGAAATCAGTGGTATCTGTTACTTTATATTGTACCAACCTGAAGTACTTTTTGTTAGGAATTGAAAGCAAACAAGCAATACTTCAGAAGTGGGAGGAGTGTTCAGAAGAGAAATACCTTATTAGGAAGATTATTTCTCATCTCATCCCCATAGTAAGCAGAGCAACCTGGGAACCAGGTTAACTACTTGATAATAGGCAGAGTGCATCTTTTCCAGGAAGGAGAAGAGGTGTTAAGTTCCTTTCTGATGTTGCCACATGTAAATAGGAACATCCAAGGGCAGGGAAAGTTGGTAAGGAGGTTGAGAATGATGCAGTTCAGCATGTCCTCACCCAGACTGTAACTTCCTTTGCAGGGCTGGACCCCAGAGGAGATGAGATGGTATGGCAGGCCAGTGGGTGGGCAGCACGCATCATCCAGCACGAGATGGACCACTTGCAGGGCTGCCTGTTCATTGACAAAATGGATAGCAAGACATTTACAAACATCCACTGGATGGAGGTGAATGACTAAAGCTTTCGTGCTACATCTGAGGATTCTGAAAACCAGGAGACAGACACTTTGGCTTTGAGCTGGGCATGTCTTACTTGGCATTGACTTGGCTCCAACGGAAAACAATGGACTTCCAAAGCATGCTGAACTGAGTTGGAAGAAGGTGTTAAAATGATTGCTCCAAAATGAGCTATGAAATATTGCCTTCAAACTGAGAAGAAAACGAATTCCTCTAAAGGAGTGGGTATTTCCTGGTAATTCTGTATGGAGGATGAGCAGGGCAATAACCACTCTCAGTAGCTCAGTAGACATGACTTCGTAAGACCTGTGCAATCTATTCCCAAAGCCAAGATTTGATAATAAATGTAGTCCCAAAATATCTGAAAGCTGTGTTTAAAAATGGAGGTTAAGGCTGTGATTGACCTTCTTTACCAAATTCTTATTTTTACAAGGGATTTGTGTGTCTTATCTACAGACTCCCTCCCTCTTACCTTGGACACCACTGTGCTTGTGGAATTAAACACAGGACAGAATGGCCCCAGTTCATGGAAGTGTTTAGTGAGAATATCAACATAAATGAGTACCCACATGTTTTAACAGGTTCAGATACAGTTTAGGTTTCCACCTTTTGCTTTCTACCTTTATCAGACTTAGGGAAGATTTTTCTGAGATTTCTTGGGCAGCTGGCTTGTTCTTTGGGTGGAGACCATGGAGCAGGGCTAGGGGGAGGGTGGAAGTTGAGAAAAAGCCAATGAGCCTCTTCCTGAAAGCAGATCTTGTGCTTCCTGGTCACCACACTTGTTTTGGAAAAATAAATTAGCATCGCACTGACTAACCAGTGTTTAACCTTAAGATGCTGTCAGAGGTGAAGGAATTTGTTTCTTTAGGTACTTGTCTTACCTCATTTTTATGTTGTTTTGCATTGCTGGTACTCTTAACCAAAGTCCTTAAAGTACAAGTACCCATATAGTAAGAAGTCCAGTAAGTTGTTTAAAGAGAATGAATTTTAAACAGCAGTTCATTAAATGAACCCAGGAAAGACCCACTCTCCTCTACCACTTTTTCTAAACAGCCCAAGTCTGGGGGGCTTATGAAGCTAAGCAAAAGTGAACTGGCTCTCTGTGCATTAAACTTTGGAGAGGAACAGGAGCTAACACTACTCCAAGGTGAGGTTAGACACCCAGCCATGAGGGAAGTCTGTAGAAAGCTCTCATTAATATTGAAAACATGGGTCCTTAGGGAAAATAGAATTCATGAGCCTCCTTTCCTTTAGACAATGTTCAGAAGCTCCTGCAGGGTGGCCTCGGAACATTTTGGGCCTATGCCAGTAGCTCAGTTGGTTAGATCATCTGGATACACCAAAGTTGCGGGTTGGGTCTCCAGTCAGGGCACATACAAGAAGCAACTCGTGAATGCATAAATAAGTGGAATGACAAATCGATGTTTCCCTCCCACTGTCATACTCCCCCCCCCCACCGCAAAGTCAATTTAAAAAAAAAGAACATTCTGATGCCTCCTTACAGTGCTCTGAGGTTAACAACCCTTAGTAATGCCTTTGTAATGTACTTCAGTAGCATCTGACTTCAGCTTCCTGACCTGAAGGCCCGAGAGTAAATGACTGCTCAGAGTGGGCCTTGGAGAAAGCCAGAGACTATCTGTTGCTGACAATATATGAGATTTACTGTTGTGACCAAATCCACATAGGAGGAAGGATTTGGTCTACTAGTTAAGACACTACAGCCCAAAGGCAAATCCTTCCATTTCCAATAAAATCTCTTCCACCTCAGGCAGATAGCCACAAAAACCACACACACAAATCAGCATCTGGAGCTAATGAGAATGGAAGTCGACTTCCACAGTGAAAGCCAATATAGGCAGAAAGTTTAGAAAAGAATTCCAAGTGGGGAAGAAGTGGATTTCAGAGTAAGCACTTAGGGGAGGGAGTTCCTCTGCACATATTAATTAACAGAAACCATAAGGCCACAGCATTAGTCAGGTTAATTCAGCCTCGGGGGCTCTGGGAAAGCTATGACTAGAGTTATGGGGATGAACCCTAGCAGCCATAAGGTTTCTGTTAACCCCTGTGGCTTGTCTAGGTTTTCAAGCAGCAGAAATGAGGAAGCAGGTTTTAAAAAAAAAGCAAGGACCTCCTGATTCAAATAAAGGTAACTGGAGGTAGAGTAAGAAAATAAGACTAGCCGGCGGTTGAGCGTTGATCTAGGATCCAGGAGATCAAGGTTCGATTCCGGGTCAGGGCACATACCAAGGTTGTGGGTTTGATCCCCAGTAGAGGCATGCAGGAGGCAGCCAATCATTGATGACTTATCTTGGCGTTTCTCTCTCCCCTCACCCCCCTCTGAAATCAATAAAGATATTTTTAAAAAAAGAAAAGAAAGTGAGACTAAACATAAAGTACAGGCAGGAGGCAGTGTCCTATCCTAGCTTCTAGTCCAGCATTTACAAACATAATTGGTGGCTGAGGGAACATAACTAACCAAGACACATGTGGGAACTCCAGAGCAAGCAACAAAAATTCCAGTCACAATTGCTGCATCAGGCTGGCTGGCACTCCAGGTAACAAAGTGGGGCTAACCCACCAGCAATGGAGAGGAGCACCGAGCCTAAGCCTTCAAGAAACCAAGCAAAAGTTGGCTCAATTCAGCACTCCTAACCAGATCAAAGAAACACCACAGTGCCCTAGCAGGTTTGGCTCAGTGGTTAGAGAGTTGGCCCGAGGACTGACGGGGCCCGATTGATTCTGACCAAGGGCACGTACCTTGGTTGCAGGCTCAATCCCGGTTGGGTCAGGGCGTGTGCAGGAGGCAACCAATGAGTGTGTCTCTCTCACACTGATGTTTCTCTCTCTCTCCCTTCCACTATGTCTGTAAAGCAATGGAAAAAGGTTTTCTCAGGTGAGGATTAAAAACCAAACAAAACACCATGACCACAGTGCAAGGCTAACATGATCTAAGAGTTGGCCATGTGGTCACACACTCAGCTGTAGACCACTCGGGTTTGAAAATACCAGAGGGAGGGGAAGGCTGAACCACCTGTGCCAGGCCTTTTCTGTGTTCATATTCTCATGGTCAACATGTGACAGCCTCTACTGCTTCTGCTCTGTCAGGCAGCATTTCCAGGTCTGCCAGCTCTGGACACCCGAGTGTCTCAGAATCAGGGGTCACAAATTCAAATGGCCAGAGGGGCTAGGCAGACAATGCAAATGTGTGAACTGGCCACATGGGGATAGTGAGCTGCAGAGCATGTTGTCATCTGAATAGGGCCACCCCTGCTCAGCTGCAGCTGGTAAGTTGCCTCATGGGGACCCAGGCCCAGCATTACCTAATCTGAATTTTTATGTCTACTCTTGATTTTTAAATGTTGGCAGCAGAGCAAACCAAACAGCTGCAGGCAACATCTGGCCCACAGGCCTCCCAGTTTGAGACTCTGATCTAGAGGCTGGACAATACAAAGAAATGCCCAAGCCCCTCAAACACCCCTGGCCACACTTTCGAGGCTCTGGGGGGAAGAAAGTTCTCACAAACCTAACTGGAGTATAGGCCTAGGCACAGTGGCAGCTGGTGACATAACCTACCACCTAGTCTGCTGAAGAGAAGACAGCAGAGAAAACCAGGTCTTTCTATGGGAAGCAAGCAATGCTTTCAAAGAGCCCAAGAGTCAAAGAGGCAATCACTCAGGTGGCTCAAGAAGGGACAAGGGTTTATTGGCCCACCTCCAGGTCAGGGACGTGGGCTGGTGGCTGGGTGCGGCGTTCTCACATTCAGAGGGAAGAAAAGGCAGCAGTGGGACCCGCCTGACTGCCTTCGCTCGTTCTGATTTACACAGCTTGGTGCTCACAGACTATCTTCTCCTCCTGCAGGGAGGCCACAGGGCTCAGGATGCTGGCCTAGGAGTGCGAATGGCTTGGCTTTACTCTTGGCCTTGACAGGCAGAGCTTGGGCTGGGGATCCAGGGCATCAGCCATTCAGTTCACAAGGAGCAAAACTTGGGTCTAAAAGGAACAGGCCATGGGGACTTCTGCAGGTCTGCTGCACCAACCCCACAGCACGGGCTGCTCCCACTCCTTGATGCTTCCAGGTGATTTTAACTTTATTTATAAACAAGAGGAAAATCCAAGCAGCATTAATTTAGGGGAACAAAAAAGGTTTTACAAAAACAAACATGGAGTGTGGTGGGACAAGGAGTTGGCGAGCATCCAAAAGAGGAGTAGAAGTAGGAAGAGCCAGTATTCCACCGGCTGCGGAGCGTGCTTCTGCGTCTCTGCGGCCAGGGAGCCCCTTCCTTCCTGTTCCTTGGCTGGTGGCCAGACAGCACAGGGGACACTGGAGTGACTTTAGGAGGAGCCCTGGAGACCCGTCTGGCCACTGACATGAGGAGTGCATGAATTTACCACAATCAACTTTCCACCTTCACCGTCACCAGAATGAAGAAGCTTTTAACTCTCCTGTCCAAAGTCCTCTGAGAATTTCTTCACTTTCAGGAGGTCTTCTGCATTCACGGTGGGCCGGGTGGTGGCCAAAGACCGGAGCATGTCCGACTGCAAAGACAAGAGCATGTGGCTAAGGAGTAGCCAGGCTCCAGGTCCTCGGCCTCCCAGCATCACACACCCATGGAGTCTAGGGAGGGAAGAGGCCTGCCTGGGAGGTCAGCCCTACCCCAAATGCAGATCTCCCTCTGGTTGCCTGGCTTTGCCTGAATGCCTCCTGTGACAGATCTCTTCCCTCCTGAGGCAGCTTCTGTCATTTCCAGATGGGCCTACTGCCGGTCCAAGGGAATCTAAGCTCCAATGATCTTGCTCTCATGAGAAGCTCTTTCTAACTGCACACCCACCACACCAGCCACAAAGGCAGACACTCGCCATATAGAATGGGCAAGACCATCGGCAAGACCAGGATAAGGAGAGGTTAAGACTAGCCAGGAGAGGCTGCCTGTTCAACTACATCAAATCACAACGTGCTGACATACATTCGCTGGCTCTTCCTGTGTACAAAACAAGCCAAATCCATGGAATGAGGCAGTCACATAACCTAGCCTTTTCTCTTTTTGCTGAAGAAAATACAATGCTATTACTAAGGCTTCCATCCTGTGCCCTCACTGAGTCTAACAGCAGGAGCCTCAGCTACCCAAAGCCCCAAAGGCCATTCTCTAGGAGTCACAACAGCCTAGGACAGAAAAGAGGAGAAGCTTATTTTTGGATGCAAGCCCCCAATTTTCTGGACTGTGCAGTCCTTGCCAGCTGGCCACTTACCATGCAAACCACGGGCTCTAAGAGTTTGTCACTAGGGACATCCATCCAAGTCATCTCCATAGCCCCTGGGTCCCCTGGTGAGCATGGGGTCAGGAGGTCATCGATCATAACGCTAGGGTTGGTGCGGGAAGGGCCACAGACCTGAAACCAAAGAGAAATCTGATTGGCTTGGTTTTTGGGGAAGGAGCAAAACACCTCAGATTTCTGAGTCCTGAAGAGAAGGTAATGGCAGGATGGGAACAAATGCCTGGGATTCTAGGTCATAAGTCTGAGGAGGGATGGGCTCCTTCAAAACTCTCGGGCTAAGTAGTCAAAGTGGCTGGAAGTCTGACTTCAGAATCTCATGATTACTATGGAATTCTAGCCACTGGTCCTCCAGAACCTCATTTTGTGGCACCCAGATATCTTGGTATCTTCCTCTTCCTCATTAACTCAAATCTCACCACAAATGCAGTGACATTAAAAATGTTTTTCCAACTGAAATGTGTTCCATTGGCAACATTCTCCTAAATATCTGAAGGCTCATTCCCTCACCTTCTTCAACTCTTGACTCAAATGCCACCCAGTGTGGCCTCTCCTTGAAGAGTGCAACCTGCTCCACCCCCTCCAAACCTCAGAAATGCTAGACCTCCCTTCCCTGCTCTACCCTGTCACCACCCTCTGAGAAATGAGTCTGTTTTGTTTGTTCCCTGTCTCGCCCACTAGAAAGGAGACTCCTGGAGGGCAGGGACTTTTGTCTGCTGTGGTCAGTTACAAATGTCTCTTCAGCATCTAGAACGAGATCAGACACATACTAGGACCCTTGGTGATACTTGACAGAGATCTGTGTGAATGGAGTTCCTCCTTAGGGTGTGTGACTTTGTACCCACCACTTTCAAACACTGAGTAGGGCCCACCACACACAACAGCACAGCACTGACTGCGGGAGTGGCAAAGGTCACTGCCATGGTGCTGTCCTCTAGGTTCACACAATCTGAGATTATCAGACTCAAGGAAGAACTACGGGGAAGGGGAGAGCAGGTACCACCCCAGCCCCTGGAGCCAAAGGGCTCACTTTGCTCTTGCCCTTGGTTTTCCAAGAGACCCACGATGTGTCAGCTGGCAAAGAAAGCTGGTATCCCCTTTCCTGCGACACTTTCTCAGCAATTTCTTGCTGGCTCACTCACCTTTTTGAAGTGTGTTGCTGACTGTACTTTTCTAACAGGCTGCATGAGGGAGTCGCGCACAATGATGCTGATGTCGGCACCTGAGTAACCCTCTGTCTTCCGGGCCAGCTCGTGGATATTGGCGTCCGTGAGGCTGTGGGGAGTGCTACCCAGATGCAACCGGAACATCTGGGAACGGGCAGCCTCCTCTGGCAACGGGATGTAAATCCGCTTTTCAAACCTAGAGAGCCAAGCACATGGCTGGACTTGAGAGCAGACGGAGGAGCAGTCTTAATGCAAAGGCACAAAGGGGGCCCTCCAGAGCTAGGTTCACTCAGGGCTCTGCTCGTTATGCAGACACGAGGAGCCTCCGGAGAAACAGGGTCAGGCTGCATCCCTGGCTGCTAGCAGGGGGTTGACCATGGCGGGAAAAGACCTCAGACCCTGGCTCCTACTGGGGAAGACTCACCTCCTTCTAATGGCCGAATCCAACACCCATGGGATGTTTGTGGCACCAAGAACCAGAGTCCCATCGTTGTTATTCCCCACTCCTGTGGACAAGGAAACAGATGCTGACTCAGAACACCTGTAAGGATCGCTCAGACCTCCTGGGAAGACCCTCAGGTGTCTTAACCTGACCTGAAGCCATCCCTGTGCCACCTCCAGCAGCGGCCTACCAGCTTTCCTGGAGCAAAAAGCCTGGCTACCCTGACTGCCTTGGGAGGGGCAGAGGGGTGGTGGCAAAGACTGCAGGGACCTCTCCACCATGAAGGCCCGAGGAGATGGAGCTGAGAATTGTTTCTCTGATATTTCCCTCCACCCCAAGGACAATCATATCCAGCTGCAGCTAACTAACAAAACCCTGGGCTGTCTTTAGGTGGACCAAGAACCAGGGAGGAAACCCAGAACTAGCACACGCACCCTGCATCTGGACCAAGAACTCTGTTTTGATCCTTCGGGCAGCTTCACTCTCATTTTCATTGCGGGATCCGCAGAGGGAATCCACCTCATCGATAAAGATTATGGAAGGCTTGTGCTGCCTGGCCAGCTCAAACAGGTTCTTGACTAGCCTGTGAAGGTGAAAAATGGGGTTGGGACCTGGACAGCCACACACACGCCCAGCCAGGGTCCCAGTCACCACTTCTCTCGCCCTTGCCATGAGGTCAAGACTATAGTCATGCTTGGATTTCAGAAAAAATAGTAGTGACAAATCCTCTGGCAGCACTACACCAAGAGGAAGAGCAAGCCTGGTATCAGCTTTAATCCTGGCAACCCCATTCATTAACTCTGGATTTAAGACAAGTTGCTTTCCTTCCTCTCAGCCTCAGTTTCATCATCTTCAAAATGGGAGTTGGTGTGGGGAATATGTTAACTATATAAAGTCCCCAACAGCGAATACTCACCTGATACCCAGTTATTGGGAGTGCCTTTCTCTTCCCTTCATGAAGACTCATCTCTCCCAAGTTCCCTTCCAATTTCAGCTGTCTTGGTCAGGACAGTGTCCCACCCAATGAGCTAGCAAGATACCCTTTTGCTGGCTACTTCTCCCTGACATCCAAGAGCAGTTTCTCTGGGAGGTGACTCCAAGGCCAGGGAAGCTGGACCACCAGCAGAGAGTGCTGGGGATGCCCAGAGAGAAGAGCCTGGTGGCTGACTTACTTCTCACTCTCCCCCAACCACTTAGACATCAAGTCTGAGGAGGACACAGAGAAGAAGGTGGAGTTGTTGGCTTCTGTTGCCACTGCTTTAGCCAGGTAGGATTTCCCTGTGCCAGGGGGTCCAAAGAGCAGTATCCCTCGCCAAGGGGTACGCTTCCCTGCAAGAAAGAATAAACTGGACTGAGCTTCCTTCTGACTGGGGAAGAGGAACAGAAAAAAGCAGAGGGGCCTTAGTCACTGTAAATACAGTTGGAAATGAAAAGTTCTACAAGAAAACTGATTCTAAGAGCAAAGGAATAAAGGGAACTAAATTACCTGCCTAGGCTTTGTCTTAGCCCTGGCTCATGACCCCTGTGACCTTGCAAAGTGACAGTGGCTGGCACTGGTTCCTGACCCTGCCCACCCACTGGGATGGCCAAGTAAAAGTTCTAGTTATAAAGGTGTTTCTGACACCAGAGAGAAGCCAAGGATTAGATGATTGCAATGGGCAGGCCCTGGGGCCTTTCCCAAGTGGAAGCCCATGGGAAGGCCAGGCCTCCTCCATTAAGGGCAAAGGGAGTCGAGTCGCCACCTGCTCCTGGACATCTTCGGAGTGAGAGCTCAGAGCTTGCTCTCTCTGTAAATGCCTGTTATTTTTACATCTGGCCCTATAGTGGCTCAACTCTTACCTGTGAACAAGTGTGGGAATTTAATTGGCAAAATGACAGCTTCTTTGAGGGCCTCCTTGGCCACCTCCAGCCCGGCCACGTCACTCCACCGAATGTTGGGCTTCTCTATCACAACGGCACCTGAAGAAGGAGGCAGAGCCTTGGACCCAGAGCCCCGACCCACCAGGGGCGCTCACCACATCCCCCTCCCATAGCCATGGGGCCTCCAACCTCTTACCCATCAGTTGTTCCTGCAATTTCTTTTTCTCTGGATTATCCCCTTCACTGTCACTATCACTGCTGGGAAAGGAGACAGAAGATGACAGGCTGGAGCAAGAGGAGGTTGGTAAGGAGGCTCTCAGAGTGAGGCCAGGCTCTGGCTGCCAGCACAGTGATAAAGGGATGCTTTCCCTTCTCAACAATGGTGAGAGATCCACAAACAGGTACCCCGAGGACATTCAGGGCCTACAGTGGATCCTCCAGGAAACTCTCGTAACCCATCCTCGTTTTTTCATTAAAGGACTAAGAATAGAGACATATGCCCTTTCTAGAGACTGGTGAGGGACATGTGCTTTGGCCGGACTTCAAGAGCTGCCAGGCAAGGCAATCAATTGCAGCTCTCATACAGACTCAAAACCAGATAGCAAGTGGCTCTGACTTGGAGAAGGGGTAAGTCCTCTGAAGTCTACAGGGGAGCAGCTGGAAAAGGAACAGTCACTGACCATCCCCTACCTGTCCCTGGCCAATCCCTGTCTGGATGTGATATACCATCCTCAAAACTTTTGCAGCTCTCTTGGAGATGTCTGGCCTTCTGCCCCTTCCTTGGTGTGTCTCTCACTCCAGGGAATCCTCTCCATCCAGGAGCAGAGCCTCTCACCTCCGGTGATGCAGCTGACACAGCACCCACCTCTCTCCTACTCCATGACCTTCCTGCCCAGGATCTTCCCCTCACCTCCAGGACACCACTGGACTTTGTGCTCAGATAACTGGAATCTCCATGGTGGGCACACCATAAACGTGAGGAGAAAACTGCAGAGGGAACACTGGCTTTGGAGTCAGAAACATTGACCCTGGGTATGGGTCCAGACCCCATCAAGTCCCAGCTCTGTGACCTTGGCAATCTCTGAACCTCTAGTCTGCTGCCTCATAAATCAGATAGAGGATAACTGATGACAACAGTAGCTGACATTTGTTTAATCCTTACGTGCACCAAGCTCTAGTCTCAGGGCTTCCCCCTATCATTTCACCTGCTCCTTAGAGCAACACTAGGAGGGAAGCCCCACTATCTTCCTCCTCCTACAGATGTGAAGCCTGAAGGCACAGGGAGGTCATGGCACTTGTCCAAGGTCACACAGCTAGGAAGTGGCAGAACCAGGTTATACCCGGAGAGTCTGGCTGCAGAGTCCAAGGCTAGTAACCTCCGCACTGGCTCCCCATCCCAGACCCAATGAGATAGTGCGCGTGGAAGTAGTCTGTAAAGTGCTTGACAAAAGCAGCTATGGGCTGCTGTGAGTAGACTTCCCCAAAAGAAGGTGCCGTGGAAGTCCAAGGCTGCACTAGCACCAAAAATAACAGCAACAAAGGAAAAGGGCACATGCTCGTGGGGGTTCTGGCCCCGGCCGGTTCTCCACTCCTCAGTACTCACCCCTTGCTCTCACTCTGATGCTCTTTCACTGGCTTCTTGCCTTGCTTCTCTTTGTTCCGTAAATAATCCTTCAGCTTCTCCGCCCGGTCTAGGTACTGCATGCACTTGGCTCGAATGCTCTCCTTGGCCTTGTCGTTGTGTGCCTCATCTGCAAGAGGGGAACCGGAGGGGCCCGTGAGCCGCCGGGGCACGCACCCGTGGCGCGGGCCTCGGCACCGGAGGTGGTGTGGCTCACATTTGATAGCGTGTAGGAAGTACTCCACAGCATGCTGGTAGAGCCGGAGCGCCTCCTCATAGTTCTTGGCTTTATCTTCTTCTGTGGCTTTGGTAACCAGATCAATGGCTTTCTGGAAAGGCAAAACAAATAGCTCAGTGCTTCCCAAGGGGCCCAGAAAGCCCTCGGGATCCCAGGAGGGAGGAATACACTGATGAGAGGTGCTGCCAGGCCTGGGAGTTAGTGAGTCGCAGACCATTACGTTGGCCTGCTTTTCCAACAGCAACTAGAAAGGCCTTAAAGCATGCTTTTAAAAGACAGCCATCCCTCCTCATGATGCGCTCAGTACAATGAAAGCAACCTTCTTCTCAGTCCTCACTCTGGATTTCAGCAAGTGAAAACCTGGTGAAGTAGCTCAGGCTAGGGCTCAAAGGGAAAGTTCGCTTTCTATTCTGTGCCTCAAGGGGAAGAGAAACAGACCCTGACTCAGAGCCTGAAACAGGGAAACACCAAAACCCACTGATTCCTGTGATGTTCAGCAGGGAGGCCAGAAATAGCACTTGACCCCAAGGGCCAGAGAAGAGCCAGTCAGCTAGGAAAGTCCCTCATCGACCTGGGTTTTATGAGACGGACTTAAAGGGATCTATTGGCCCAACCTGCCTCTCTAGGCTCAAAAGAGAAGACAGTTTAATCAAGTTGATACCTAGGGAAAGACTACTTAAGACACATGAGCCAATACGCCAGTATCTCCATTACAAAAAGTGCTTGCTTACCCCACACGCATACTCGTGCTGCCCTCTGGAATCTTTCAAGAACTCTGTGAGAGTGTCTTTGTGTGTCTTATAAATCCTGTAGGCCTGTGCTCTAGACTGAACTTGAAGCATGCTGGATCTTTCAGGCAGCTGCCCCACACCTACGTGTCCAGTTTTAGAAACCATGGCTTCACCCACCCAGGGAGCGTTACCAGAATTATCCTCCTCAAGCTGATACAGCACTAGACACCAGGCGGACAGATCTCACTGTTATATGTACAGTTCTGTCCACAGCAAACAATAAAACTACTGACCAGCTCTTGGCAGGGCCCAGGCATTTGCGCAGCCCTTCTGCATGTGAAAGCAAGGAGTCTCAGAAAGAAAGATACAGCTAGTTCTACAAAACTAACAAATGGGTAGGTTAGGCCAGGTTGATGTTAACTCACCAGGTTAAAGAGATGAGGGAAGGTGAAAGAGTGCAGGTTACAATTTTCAAACTTCAGCTCCCTCTACTACCTACAAATAGAGAATGGCTAGGAGCCCTGGACCTTCTGAATGATTAGCTTAAACACAAGCTTCACTTGTCTACCCTCTCCCCCATGACGGCCCTTCAGATAACACATGAAAGGGGTATTCCTGTCCCTGGTGGCTTCCCTTCTCTATAACAAACACCCCCAGTTCCTTGGACTTTTTCACTTTATACCAGCGATTTTCAACTGGTGTGCCACCAGAATTTTAAAACATGCAATACCTGACTCTTCAGTCAGGGGCACTGACCTCTTTTCTCTTATACTGTCAAATAAAAAAATGACAACAGCCCGGTCAGCGGTTGAGCATCGACCTAGGATCCAGGAAATCGTGGTTCAATTCCTGGTCAGGGCACATGCTGGGGTTGTGGGATCAATCCCTAGTGGGGGACATGCAGGAGGCAGTTGATCAATGACTCTCATCATTGATGTTTCTATCTCTCTCTCTCTCTGAAATCAATAAAAATATATTTTTAAAAAATGACAACAGCCAACACAACAGCAGCTACCCAGTATGAATGAATCAAAATTATACCTATTTTTTTTGTTAGACTGGCAAAAAATGTATTTTTTGGTGTGCTGCAGAATTTTAGTAATTAGTTTATGTGTGCCATGAGATGGAAAAGGTTGAAAATCTCTGCTCTATATGCCTTCTTGCTTAGGGTTTGTCATTTTGAAAGGTGGGGCTCAGAACAAAAGACCAGGTACGCTCTGTCCTCCATGTGGCAGAGCAGGCCCATCCCTTCCCCACATCTTGATAATTAATGCGCCTAAGATTTTCCCGGCCACCACATACAGCTTTTCAAGTGCAAGAGGCCTCAGCTGCAATTTGGAGAGGAACACTCTGCATAACAGGAGAGTAAGGTGACAAAACTGCCAGCCCAGCTTCATCTCTAGTAACACGTATCGCAAAGGATAAGGGTGAAAGGGCTGCGGCGGTGTGCTGACAGGGAGCTGGCCAGCTTTCTGCAAGGGACCAGACAGTAAATATTTTAGACACTCCTGGCCACACAGTCTCTGTAGCAACAACTCATCCCTGCCTTGGTAGCCCCAAATCAGCCATAAATGAGTGAGCAGGAATGTGTTTCAATAAAACTTTATCTATAGACACTGAAATCTGAGTTTCATGATTTTCATGTATCATGAAATATCCTTTCAGCCTTTTAAAAATGTGAAAACCTACATTACGTCACAGGAAAGAAGCCAGTCACAAAGGACTTCATTATTGAATAATTTCTACTTATATAAAATGCCCAGAGTAGGCAAATCTGTAGGGACAGAAAGTAAATTAGTGGTTGCCAGAGGCTGGGATAGAGGGATTGGCGGGCTGGGGACAATGACAGCCACAGGGTTCAGGGTTTCTTTTTTGGGGTGGTGAAAATACTCTAAAAGTTATTGTGGTGATGGTTGCACAACACTGTAAATATACTAAAAACATTGAACTGTACACTTTATATGAATGAATTGTATGGTGTGTAAGTTATACCTTAATAAATGGTTTTTTTTTAAAAATATGTAAAAAAAAGCATTCTTAGCTCACAGGCCATACAAAAACTGGGCAGGTGGGATCTACAGGTGGAAGTTTACCCACTGTTGCCACTTCTTCCTCCACCTGAAGTGGAGGCCATCCCTCCTCCACCTCCAGGAATCTGAATGCCTTCTTGCTTAGGTCTGTCCTTTTGAAAGGTGGGGCTCAGAACAAAAGTACAGGTTTGATAATCCTGCCAAACGCCACTTCTTCCATGAAGTCTTGCCTAACTCCCGCAAGCACTGCGCCCGCCATCACTTACTGAGCACTTGCTATGTAGCTGACACCATGTTAAGAATGCTTTACCAGAATTAATCAAGAGCCACCGTCACAACCACCCTACTCCAGACTCCAGGATCACGTAACTAACCCAAGGTCACATACTAGTGAGTGGCAGAGTCGACATTCAAACCCAGGTCTGAGGCCGAGCATGTTTATGTTTTCGGGCCCAGCAGGACTGGCAGCACCTGGAGGACGGGTCAGTCATGCATCCAGGTGGCGCCACCCCGGCACCACCCAGCACAATAGAGGGAATGAATGAAGGGTCGCTGGCCGAGAAGAGGAAATCGGAGACCAGGGAAGAAGCAGGGGCTGTTGGGAGGGAGGCGGGAGGAGGGAGAGCGAGCAGCCGGCCCGCGGGCCCGAGCTTCCCGGGCGGCGCCTGTGAGGCCCGCGCCAGGCTGAGCCCCACGGCCGAACTCGGGCGCCGGCTGCACGCAGGGGCCTCGGGGCTCGGCCAGGCGACTGGGCCCGGGCGTTCTGGACCGGAGGTGGCCCTCGGCTCCGAGCGCGTAAACACAGAAACCGGCGGGGGCGGCGGCGGGGCGCCTGGGCTGAGGAGGCCCCCGCCCGCCCGGCTGCCGGTCCGCAGGCCCCGCCGCGCCTCCTTCGGCCTCCGCGAGCCGGCCGGGCCGCGCCGAGATACCTGGAGGGTTGGCGTTGTCATTTCATCTCCTGGGCCCGCCTCACACCCCGCGGTGCTGCTTGCGGCTTCGGTCCGGCCTCGGAGAGCCGAGGTGCTAGATACGGCGCGGGGAGCCCGATGGGTCCGCGCGGAGCGCGGGGAAGGGTGGCCGCTGGCAGCCGGAGCCGAGCCGGAGAACGAGCGAGGAGCGCGGCCCAGAGCGGTCGGGCCCGAGCAGCGCGGCTGCCCCCCGGCGGCCACGGCCCGCACTGCAGGCACCGCTCTCCGCGGCCGCGGGCCGCCCAGTCCTGAGCTGGGCCATGGGCGTGTCGCGGGGGGCGTGTCGGGGGCGGGGCCGAGAGCCCAGCGGGGGCTGCGTTGGGGCCCAGGAGCGGGGCGGAACAATGGGGCCGGGCGGGAGGCTGGGCGGGGTAGAATCCTCAAGT
The DNA here is from genome assembly GCF_964146895.1 of Miniopterus schreibersii. Lineage (NCBI taxonomy): Eukaryota > Metazoa > Chordata > Mammalia > Chiroptera > Miniopteridae > Miniopterus > Miniopterus schreibersii. The sequence goes on along the minus strand of NC_138121.1, from coordinate 15,638,808 downwards.
CCTGGACCCCACTTCCAATAACATAGCGTCTGTCGGGCAGTTCTAGGGGCACAGTAAACCTTAGCTAAACCTTGGTTCCCAGAGCTTTCTGTTCCTGATGTTTAATAGGGTGTGCTAACAGTATCTGCCTTTTCTGGCTTTTCAGGGTAATGAATGAGCTAGCTGTGAGTGTCCACAGCACCATCAGCTCCTGGTAACTGATGCCTGTGGCTCTGTCTAGAAGTAGTTTTTTAAAAAATCTTCACCCGAGAATATGTTTCTATTGATTTTTAGAGGGAGAGAAAGGGAGAGAGAGAAACATCGATCAGGCTGGTTCCTGTTTGTGCCCAGACTGGGGATCGAACCCAAAACGTAGATGTGTGCCCTGAGGAGTCAAACCCTTTTGGTGTACGGGATAATGCTCCAACCAACTGAGCCACGTTCATTCATTTAACAACATTTCATCAATATATACTATGTTCAGAGCTCTGTGAAGTTTCTGGGGATACAGCAATGATCAAAACAGCTCTAGGGGGAGCCTGCAGTCTGAGGAGGGAGATGATGTACACCAGGAAAAATTATGTAACAAGCATGTTGAGGCCTGTGTGTGAAGACCGGCTTGGAAGTGGATTAGATATGGGGTATGGTGAGGACAGGAGGGGCAGAGATAACTCCTGGGTTACTGGCTTAAGTACCTGGACCAGTGGTAATGCTACTGCGATGGGGAATACTGGACAAAGACCAGGTTTGGGGGAGGCGTGTGGAGGAAGGGTGAGGAGTTTGAAGTACCTTTGAAATATCGAGTGTCGGATATATGCATCTGGAATTCAGAAGACAGATGAGGGCTGGAGATGCACATCTGTGAGACATCTGGGTATAGGTGGGAATGGAAGCTGTGTGAAGAAGGCCTCCCAGGGAAGAGCAGAGTGTAGGGGAGAGCCCAGGACAGAGCTTGGGGGTTTGTTGGACAACCAGAGGATGAGCCTGCAAAAGCAGCTCAGAAAGCCAGCTGGAGAGGTAGGGTAGCCAGAAGAATGTCTTAGAAGTCGGAGAGGGGGCAGGTAAGGTAGGAAGTGCAGAGGGAGAAGGTAGGAGTTTACGGACTGAGAACTCAGAAGGTTGAAGGATAGTCATGCTGAGAGTCTGCCAGAGAGGGATGCTTCAGTTACTGATTTCAGAAATGGCTGTTTCAGCAATAATGCAGCCCAGGGGGTGACCATGGGAGCAGGAAGATGGTGAGATGAAGCGAAGGGGCCCATCATCGCACACAGGGAGGTAAGAAACCAAAAGGCCAAGTGCTGAGCATCCCTGATGACTGGAGTCAGGATAATGACTGGAGTGGCAGGGCAAGGCCTTTGATGAGTCTGGGTGAGAGAGGGGCACACAACCTGTAAGTCGTGACTTCTTAGCTTCTACCCTGAACCTTCCAGTCTTCGATTAGACAGTGACGGAGCTGAGTGGGGAAGCTTTTGTTTGCTGTTATGGCACCCGGCATAGTCACTGCCTTTTTGTGTCACTGGGAGGGCAGGGCTGGTTCTTTTCCAGGGGCCTAGCACACTCAATATGTGCTGGGAGAATTAATAATTAACTTACTCAGAATTAATAAATGAGCAAACAAAAGAGAGGGACTCTTAACTGGTGGGTGAGAGTGAGGCAGAGAACTTGAGAACGCATTAACCCCACCTATTAGATGGGCTGTGTGAGTTGAAAGATGGAATTAAATGAAAAGTCCCTACAATTAGAAGAGGGCTATATTAGTTTTGTAGGGCTGCCACAACAAAATACCACAGACAGGGTTGCTTTAAACAATAGAAATGTATTTTCTCACAGTTCTGGAGGCTAGAAGTCCAAGATCAAGGTGTTATTGGTGGTTTCTTGAGGCCACTTTCCTTGGCTTGCATCCTGCACATGGCCACACTTTTGCTGCATCCTCACAGGGTCCCTCCTTTGTGCCTGCAAACCCCGGGATGTGTGTCCAAGTTTCCTCTTCTTGTAAGGATACCGGTCGTATTAGATTAGGGCCCATCCTAATGCCCTCATTTCAACTGAATCACCTCTTTAAAGGCCTTATCTCCAAATACAGTCATATCCTGAGGTGCTGGGGGTAGGACTCAACATACGAATGTTGGCAGCACACAGTTGAGCCCGTAATGAGGGCCGGGTTTGCGATCCACTGGCTGTGTGCATCTTTGTTCTGCCTATTCAATTTTCTTGGACCTCTTGCTCTGCTTCTGTTTTTCACAAGCCTGCCATCCAGACACTGACCCTGCTTCCAAGGTAGAGCTTCCCAGAAGCTCTGTCCTGAGCTGCTGCTTCTGATGACAGGTAATGGGATCTCCTCCCCTCTCACTTGATCATCCACAGTTGACTTTCTTCTTGGAAGAGCTTGAAAACAGACTCTGAGAACCCCTCAGTTCTGCAGTGGTGTTGCCATTGTTGGGGATGGGGGAGTAAGTTGAGTAAGGAGAGGGGGAAATAAAGGCACTCAATTTGTTATTTGTGGGCTGGCACATGGAGCATGTTTAGGCTTGATGATTCTGAATCAGATCAGTACCTTTATGTTCTAACTTTCTCAGTTCCCATACTGTAAGCTTCTACACTTTAGGTAGAAAGTAATTTTTTTTTTTTTTTAAAGTATCTTTATTGATTTCAGAGAGAGGAAGGGAGAGGGAGAGAGATACAAACATCAATGGTGAGAGTCATCACTGATCAGCTGCCTCCTGCAGGCCCCCGCCCAGGCTGGGGATGGAGCCCACAACCCAGGCATGTGCCCTGACCAAGAATCGAACTGTGATCTAGATCCTAGGTAGATGCTCAGCCGCTGAGCCACACCCAACTGGTGAAAGTCATTGATATTTAAATGCTCAAATCCTTTTGCTCTTTCTCGCACAGCACTCTTCTAGATGGGATCATGATGCTCAGACTGTGGCACTTGTTGTAAACCCAAGCCTGGACCAGTGAATCAACTCTGCTTAGCAATACGACCTAGTAAAATCAGACTGTACAAACTCCAGCATTCTAGGGCTTGTGCCAAGGAATGCGTTCCTAACACTTTGTTAGGGAACCCCTTGGGTGGGGCCAAGAGCCACCCAAAACAAAAACCAGATTTGTGAACAAAAACCAGATTTAGGTGAGTAACATTTTGGAGAGGTAGGGCCAGGGCAAAGTTTTGCTAAGATATTGCACGAAGTGAGTGACTGACACCCAAATAAATGGAGCACTGATGATTCTTAGTTTGATTCCTGGGAAGCCATCTCCCCTCTCACTCCTCTGTGTGACTCAAAGTATGATAAAGCTCAGATTGATCCAATGATTAAACTCCCATCACACAGAAAGTCACTGGTGGGATGAGAACCAAAATTAAGTTTTTAAAGTGTTTGGATTTGCCCTAAATCTGCTTAGAAGTGGCACCAGAAAAGACTGATGAGACATGACAACCAAACACAACATGTGGTACTGGATAGGGTCCTGTGTAAGAAAGGAAAAGGAAGTTGCTGGGACCATTGGTACCATTTGAATGGGGTCTGGGTGGGGAGGTAGTGTCGTACCCATGTTGGTTTCCTCATTGGGAGGGCTGTGTGGTGGCGATGCAGGAGAGCGTCCTTGTGTTTGGAGGTACACGCTAGAGAATTTAAGGCTGACAGGGCGTCATGTCAGAAAAAGATGGAACAAATGTGCTAAAATATTAACAACTGGGAAATTTGGGGATGTAGGAGTTCTTTGTACTGTTCTTAAAACTTTCCTGTAGGTTTGGAACTATTTTAACATTAAAAGAAAAAATACAAGTCTAAAAGCAATTTTTTATTTACAGTATAAAGGTTACAAAGGTATATATGTATTTATATATATAATACCCTTAAGTTACAAATTTCCATTGTAATATACAATGCTATATATGTTGATGTGCAACTCAAGGGAAAGTGTTGTCTATGCATTTGTATTTATAGAGCACACATACATAAAGCTTTTTCTCTTTTTTTAATTAAGAACACAAATACTGCCCTGTTTTACGCCCCAGGTTTCGATTTGGTAGTCTGGTGATGCCAGAAGACTTGAAACTTAAAATTTAAACAATACTTAAAAAGAAGTCTTGTTTAAATACAGGGTTCTAAAAAGAAGTACCCTCCCCCCCCCCGGATACCACATACTTTTAATTCTTTGTAGAAGTATTATTCTAGCTTTCTAAGTCTTAATACTTAACAAAAAATAAAAGTTGTATAGGACAGAATACAAACAAGTGGGTCTAATCAGAGTTTGCAGAGATTAGCCAAAATAGGTCTTCCTGGGCAGCAGTTTGCCTCATTCTCTTCTAAAAGGCCTTGGCTCTGATACCAGGAGGAAAACAATTCTTTGGGTACCAAGGTCGTATCATGTTGAACCCATCCAACAGGTTGTAAGCCTAATACTGGAGTCCCATACCGGAGCAAAAACAAATTCTGAAACTGGATCTCATGAGAAGGGCAGCTTTGCTGTAAGTTGTGAAGTGTAGCATCAAGATTGAGGATTGTGCCAAACGCAGAACTTAGTTTTAATAATTTCCTCTCCCCCAGATTCTATTAATTTACAAAACAGGTAAAAATATAATTGACATCCGCTTGAAGAGGACTCAGAAGGAAAGCACTTCTTCCAACCTAGGAAGAGCGGACACTTACATGACAATACTTATGTGCTGGTTCCAATAATATATAATCATTAGCACCTGATTGTCAAAGGGTAGGTTTAAAGGAAAGACCAAGACACTGGAGGCATGACCTAATTTGTGTGCACAACTCCAGGACGTTTGAAAACAAAGGGGAAGGAGCCCATGAGAGTCTGTTACGCCACTCCAATCACATAGTTCAGGTACTTTCTGAGCACGACGAAGGATGTTACCTGAAAGGCTGACCCTAGTGATAAATGGAAGGCAAGTTGGATCGAAAAGGACGGTTACTATACAAAAAATATGGAAACATTCTAATCATCTTTCATTTTCTTTAGGTGCCCTTTTTACTGAGTTTGAATGCCAGAGTGTCTGGGATAAATGGTATTTTACTAAGTTTTAAATATCTTCATTTTGATCTCTCATTATGAAGAAATACTCCACCTACCATGTTTAAGGACTTTCAGCCAATGAGATGTTTCAAGGGTGTAAGTGTGGAAGTGAACTGGTCAGGGCAACTTAGAAATGGGGGGTAGATGAAAATATACATTTAGCTTTGCTGTTTAAAGGAGCATTTCTTTAAAAAGACTTTCCTATTGATCCACGTCGGGCAACAGAGCTTAACTGCTGTTGTGATTTATCTTCCTAAGGATATTCTGAAGTGTTCTCTCTCCCAAACTAAAATCTTAATTTTGCACTTAAAAAAGTATACATGATGAAAAGACCAGCCTACTTAAATGTGCTTGGGATTCTTTCATGCTGGCGTGGACCAAAGGCCGAGCCACCTTTTAACATTTTCCAGTTTGCCAGATGAGACCTTCAGATGTACCTTGGTAAAAATATGGAGTGGTTAGTGACAACCTCTGACTGATAGGTGGCGTGGCGTGAACGAGAAGTAATGGGTTATGTGCTACTTGAGGGCAAGAAGTTTCTTCTGGGCCCTTCAGCGTGCCTGTGAAGAACCATACCTTAATAAATGCTTGTTAGATGAAAGACTACATGAATTACTGTATCATTAATTAGCCCTGCAATTTGAAAATTTCTCCAAGCCTCCAAAGAAACTTTTGTCTGTTCACAAGAGGCTTCTATCACTTTGGATGAGGTGACAGAACCATCAGGTTCCGGGTGTGTATGTGACTGGGATTCAGAGGGACTCAGAAACTAAAAAAGCATTGGTGTCAATGGCATGGAGGTTAAGATTACTGCAAAACTGAATAAGTACTTGGAGGACTCAGAAGATAGAAATCTATCAGGACACCTAATCTCACAATACAGGGATGGGCAAAAGTAAATTTACAGTTGGGAGTATGTGAAACAGAGTTTATTCCTTTTTTAAAAAATCCTCACCCAAGGATATGTTTTTGTTTTTTGAGAGAGGAAGGGAGGAATGAGAGAGAGAGAGAGAAAGAGAGAGAGAGAGGGAGGGAGGGAGAGAGAAAGGGGAGGGAAGGAAACATCAATGTGAGAAAAACATGGACCGGTTGCGTCCCGTATGCACCCTGTCTGGGGATTGAACCCGCAACCTAGGGATGTGCCCTGACCAGGAACTGAACTCACAGGCTTTTGGCGTATAGGGCGACACTCCAACCAACGGAGCCACCTGGCCAGGGCTAAGCTTCTATTATTATTTATATTATTTCTCATACAAACAACTGTAAATCTACTTCTGTCCACTCCTGTATAACAAAGTATCAATAAATTATAGCTTTTTAGTTTCGACTAATCTGTTCTGAGGAATTCAAGGCTCAGCGTTCATATGGTAGATTTTTGCTGACTATAACCAAGTGCTCACTGGAGAAGAAGCAGTCATTTGGAAATAGCATATTTATGTATTATACCAAATGTAGATTCACTTTAAAAACCAGACTATGCTTTGGTTCAGCCACCTGCAGGGGAAAGGAGTAAGTGGCACAACATTAAGTTCAAGTTTATCAGCTTTGAAACAACAGAAGAAATCTTGTTAAAATATTTCTTCTCGTTAATATACAACAATCATTCTTCCAGTTGGCAGTTTAGCTGGTGTCAAAGAGAGACAAGGGAACAGATATGCTCTACGTGCCTATTTCCTGTACCTTACCTTGACTTGGGATTCGATCCTTTAATAGGATGAACTGGAAGTGCTTATCTGCCAGATGTTTTTGTTCTTTAGAGAAAGGGTTTCAAATCAGCCACGTAAGCAGTCTATTACTAGAGTAAAATAAATCTCTCCATAGGAATAAGCTATACTGCTCAAGAAAACATCATCTTGATATAAAGCATAATTATTTTAGAACAGTCTATCATCACACATTTATCGGGTGTCTATATACTCAGCACAAAGATGTAGCTTAAAAAGGGGAGAGGGAGGGGGAAGACTTCTGCTGTCTGCTTTTAAAGACAGTATACAGAAAGTGAAAATAATTCTAGATTTCTGAGCAATTAAAGGCGGGACACAGAGAGAGAATAGTAGCAGATGGCAGATTCCTTTGCTTTCCATCTTCAGCAGCCACTATAACAATTCAAACTTAACTGAAAGAAATTTCCAAACTCAAGGTAGAATATAGTATCACCTGCCACATAATATACCTGATAAAGATATATAAACAGAATATGACTATAGTCAAATTCAACTTAAAAGTTTAAGCATCCCAAATTTAAATAAGTCTCTTTTCTTATACAGATGGTCAGATCAGACCAGAACAATGTTTTGAGACCAAAGAGATCTGGTATTTTACTTCTTCATTAAGGATGGAAAAAACACAACCTTTGGCTTTCTAACCAGCCATTTCATTCATGGTGTCAATAGTGGATGGCAGCGACATGGAAACGTATGCTGGATATTTGGATGGTTTACATATTATGTACAATCAATAGCTTATAACCAGTGAAAACAATAACATAATTCAGCGTAAGTGTCCAAGATAAGATACAAAAAAAGCAGAGAAAGTGCTTACGTCTACAGGTCTTCCCTGAAAGCTTCGAAAATGTTAAACTCTTTAAGTAGGTAGGGCTTTTAATACAATTTGCATAGCAGCTTACAAGATAAAATTTGCATTAAAAAATATGGAGATTCTTCTATGTTTTTGAAAACATACAAATTATCCACATGCATATAAATTAAACACGAAGACCTGGAGGTTCTCAGAAATTTAAAAAAAAAACAAATCATCATAACCTTTTCTTAAAAAGTGGTCACACTTTTGTCCATCAAAAGCATTTACAGTAAAACTTGTCTTTCTGGGAGAAACATAATCTTATCCAGATTCCACACAGCTCAATTTTTTTTAAAGAACAAATTTTGGTTTATTAGCTAAGTGCATTTAATCAGCTGAAAAGAAAGCTTTGTTACCATTCTGCTTAGGAGGTTAAGAAAACAAATCAGTAACAACTTTTATCATTTGTTGGTTAGAGAGATTTTTCCACTTATAAAAATATAAGAAATAAATAATTCAATCTCTCCTGCCATGCAATAATTTTCAGTAACAAAGTTTGTGAGATTACAGATGATAAAAACAGGCACTGTCAGACTTTACCTAGCCCCAAAAGTGCTAAAACATAGCTTTAAAATAGGAGAGTGACATTTAAAGTAATATTTTTGATTGCCTGTACATGTCCCAATATTTAACCTGAAACTCTGTCTACTAGGTAGGCAAGTTTACAGTTACAACTATCTAATAAATACTGTATAAACATACATTAAACTATTTCTTCATATAAAATATTAGATACTAATTTCCAGGTAAGGTTCATTTGGTGACTTCAGAAAAGGACTTACCTTTTTCAGAAAAATAATAACTGAGCCTTTTCTCTTATAGGCATATGTGTGGAGTATGGAGAAGATGTCTAAGCCCAGGTCTCAGGGGCACAGAAAGTGGTCCATCGGAATGAGGGGTCACTACTCTGCAATTCCTCTACATTCTACACATAGAAGCTCACAACATTCTCAATAATTTTCCTAATTCAAAATAAAAAAGAAATGAAAAATTAGCTGTTCTGTAAAATATGTGAAATATGAAAAATGCTCATTTTTAATTATCATTTGAAAATAATTTGCCATATTTTGGCATCTAAATACAAAGTACAAATTGACCCTTGGAGAATATGGGGATTATGAGTGCCAACTCCCCACGCAGTTGAAAATCCACATATTAACTTTTGACTCCCCAAACACTTAACTACAGTCGTCCCTTGTTATCCACAAGGGATTGGTTCCAGGACCACCCATGGATACCCAAATCCACGGATGCTCAAGTCCCTTACATGAAACAGTGTAGAACAATGGATACAGTAAGCCCTCCTCATATGCAGATTCCCAACTGTGGATTGAAAATACGCACGAATTTATCAAGGCTGTCTCATTCATAAAAAGTACTTCAAACACACTAAATTGAAGAACCACCTGGTCATCTGTGATTGAAAAGCTGTTGAAGTATGTTAAACAAGCAGCTCAAGGGCTCTTGCTCTTGGGGGCACTAGTGGTCACAGGAACCTCCCATCAACTTCATTTCCAAGACTCAAGATCCTATTAAATATTTAAAACCCTATGGACCTTGGGGCTACACTTGACAGCTTAAGGCTGAACAAAAGGAGTCGAAATGCACACTTGCCTTATCTCTCCTGCCCACATTTTAAACACACCTTTTTTACAGAACTTTTTCATATTACTAATGAGCAGGTGGCTCAAAAGTAACCCTCTGAAAATCTTTTCAGTGGCTTAGCCTCTCACACTAACACAGAAAACCTCAACCAAATGGTTTGCTGCAAAAGTCTGTGATTACATCATTCATCTCAGATTACTACTCTCACAGCAAAGAATGTCTAAGCTCCCTTATCTGAGGGTCTTAAGTATTCAAATTCTTCTTCCAGAAATCATAGCTGTACCTTCAAGATATTTTTTTTCTTTCCCTAACTTGTAAACTTACTCCAGGTGGAACCAAACTTGGGTTTATGAATTTGCAAAACAAAAGCTCTTGAAAGACATATTCTAGTCTAGATTTCAATTTCCAGTTTCAAGTGGATCAGACAATTCACTTTTGGGACTAGTGGTGGGGGGAGAAGAGACATCTCTCCCAGCCTCTGTATGTGGTTAATCTCACTGCACACAGGGCAGGAGTGAAGACAATGGGGTTAGAATGCCTGACTAGAACTTTCTGCTCAAGAGGCAGCTTTTCCACGTCAGTCTGCACGCAAACCAAATAGCTCATGTGCTGCCTGTACTGCTGCGCCTTCTTGTTCTCCTTGGAGTGCCGCCCTCTTCCAGCCTCCGCAGTGTTCACAGCCTCTATGGCACTCTTGATAAATCTAGTAAATGAGAACTAACCCAGACCTTTCTTCAGAGAACACAGAGAACATCCAAGTCAATGTTACCTTTTCTTTCAGTTCCAAGGACTGTGCTCATCTTGACATTTTATATAGTTATTATACTACTTCAAATGTTTTCAGATATACACCTCCTTCATATTAGAAATAACATGCTGAATGTGTTCTCTCCATGAAACCAGCAGTCTTACTGCTAACGTGTCCTAAAGATGACATCTGGCAATGCTTAGCAAAACCCGCGATGTCGTCACCCTGTTCACTGTAGGATGTGTTACTAAGCTACACTGAGTCTTGATTAGCAGCTGCTCGTCCACGCCACTCTGCTGCCACAAGGGGAGATGCCAGGGCCAGGATCCCACATGGGTGCACAAAGCCCAGAGCAACTCAACATTTTGTTTGTGTTGCAAAGCTGGCTTCATCCACAAATTCTCCTCTTGAGACAAGCTTGCTCTCCAGGATTTATCTTCCTCAAAGATATCTGCCTATCAGAGAAGATGCCACTAAGGAAACCTGCCTCAAAGACTGTTCTTCAAAACTAGGACAGATGACCTCCCTGGAATGGCAGTGATATCCAGTTATTCAAATAGTGGCTAATAAAGCTCCTAGCCCTAACCAAAGGCACATTTGGTAAGCAATAAAAAATGGCTTAGGCTAAAATGAGGATTTTCTCATTAAAGTAAATATCAATTATATTTAATTGATGGGGAAAAAATAGAGTGAGGATTTTCTTTTAAAATAAATCTTACCACATTCCCTGGCTCCTACCAAAGATAAAAATCAGAAGACCCTCCAACAAGTAAAACTTTTCTTTCAAAACAGTGGTTTCCAACTTGCTTTTCAATGTGGTCACCACCAGAAAGGGAGTGGATGGCCAGGCAAATCAAATCTTGCAAGTTCTAAGTCTACAGTTAGCACTTAGGAGGGGCGAAGCTGGTGAGGCAGTGGGGAGGGACGGCCATGGTGGGACGTAGCGAGAGCCAGGACAGATGGGAGAATGCTTTGGTGATCCAACTAGAGGACTTCCTAGGGTGGAAGGAGCAAGTGAGGACAGTAAACTCCAACACGATGTACAACCTATCTGGAATGACCAAGAAGCATGGGTTGCTGCAAACTAGCACCTGGGAAGAGATAGTCATCCTAAGCAAGAGATCAAAGCTAAGTCTGAAATAAATCCTACAGGAAGAAACCCTAACTTCTTGGATATTTGACTATGTTCAAAAGGAAAAACAATGAGCCACCCTTCTTAACAGAAGAATTAAACTGAATTACTTAAAAACCACATTAGAAAGCTAACAATACATCAACAGCTTAATTTTGGAGCTTATTAGAGTCCTAGAAATTCTGGCCAAGGTAGCTTGTGAAAGGTAGGCTCTTCTTTAAACACGGTTATGGGTCAGCAGTGATTCGCAGGTCAGGTCCTCATCAAGGCACTGTGCTGGAGGAGAGCAAAGAGCTTTCTTTTTGTGCTTTTTTTTTTTGAGGTGGAAATACTTCTTGTGACATTCAAGGCTCTTTTCTGATTGTTTGCTGCTCATACAAGCAGTCCCATGCGAGTGACTTTGGCTGACAAGAAAGTGTGCAACACAAATACAATGGGCTTCGGACAAGAGTGCAGGTCCATGGTCTGTGGAGAAAGGATACTATTTATTACGACCACATATAGATGCGTTCATAAACAAACAGGTAAAAGAAACAAATTTAGGCGTGATATTCTACTTTTTAAAAAGAACATAGATAAAGAATGTGCCAGAGCTACAGAAACTCTTGGGAACTGAAAGCCACAAATGAAAGTTAGACTATTCTGCGTTATAATTAAACATCAGTGTGAGGTTTCACATCCACTACTGGGATGCACTTGGTGGTATACTGGGTTCTACCACGCCTGGTAGAACTAAAAAGCAGAGGACGTAAAAAAGGAATAGCCTATATGGAGACCGTTTCTGAGCGGGAACCACAGTAAACCCAGCTGAACTGTGACCATCTGTGGTACGGTTTTTGACATCCCATATATGTTTGTGGTGGGAATGACAACTCTTGAGGCCAGTAAGGAGGGCTATTATACCTTCCTAAGCACACCTGGCACCAGATGAACAGGAGACCTGGCTCACTGCATGAGTCGAGTGGGTCATCAATCATTGGCACTGATAACAGAAACCAGGAATAGGACATAGCTCAATTATGCCTTGCAAAGAAAAAAACAACTTTTATGGAGAATCTAGTTATAAGTACCAAATTTATCATCAAACCTGCAGGTATTAACAATATATAAATAGCCAGGGATAATCTAACACCTTGCTTGCTAAATGGCAACTGATATTAATAACTGATTAATTTAATAAAAGCATTTAACTTTCTCTAATGCTTCAGGCTTTTGAAAAGCCCTGGTCCATGGCCTATCCATAGTCTCCCAAAGGTTCATCACTTAAAATAAGGTTTCTAGCCAGTTTTCTCATCTAAGATACATTTCAGTTCTAAAATGTCAACAATCTGTTTTCCAATTTACACCTGTTGTGACTGCCTATGGACGTCAGATTTCACATATAAGACCTGAACTACTGGTTCAATATTGATAAAAGAGAAAGGCATTGTTTTACTTCTTTAGCACAAGGTATGATTTCTGAAGTACACTCGACACACTTCTCTAGTTTTTAAAGGGGAGTCATGAATTCCTGTTGATATTTCCTTTAAGGGACAAGGAGATATAAAAGAAAATCATGGCTGTATGCACATACCTCTTCATTTTTAAAAATTTATTTTTTATCCTGGCCCAAGGAGTGAGGATATTTTTCCATTGATTTTTAAAGAGAGTGGATGGGGGGGAAGGAGGAGAGAGAGAAACATTGATGTGAGAGAGACACATCGATTGGTTGCTTCCCAAACATGCCCCAACTGGAACCTGCAGCCCAGGTGTGTGCCCTTGACTGGGGATCAAACCCGAGACCCTCAAGGACCCTCAAGGCCAATGCTGTAACCACTGAGATGCTAGCCTGGGCTCTTCATCTTTTTTTTTCTGATCAGCAGAATTTCTGTAGCAACCAAGTCATCCTATTTTAATTCTTATTCCAATAAATTGCTAAATAGCAATTAATAGAATTTAGTATTTGATATGTTTAGTATTTATGATCTTATTTTTTATAAAAGCCTATTTCTTAGAAGGGCTACTTTTTCTTTCTAAGATTCAAACAAAACTTCTAAAAAAGGGAATGATTTCCTAATGTGAGGAAAAGAAAAAGAAAAGAACCCAAACCTAATGCATCTTGAAAACTGAAGAAAAATGGAATATCAGCCCATAATATTTCTATACAAGAGGGTAAGAAGCAATAATAAGAAAGAGAATACCTATTAGAATAAACATGTTTTTCAGAAACTCTCTTACCAGTTCTCCCTCGGGACCACCAAAATCCAGATAGAGATTTCTGATGCCGTCATCAGCAGACATTTTCAGCCTTTCAAAGGGGTAGCGGTACAGCATGCTGCCGGAGGCCCCATTTTCCCTGGAGATAGTGAACCCATTTTCGTAGTGGACAGTGAGTCTTACCTCTTGGCCATTTAACGTGCAGCCTGTTGAAGACAAGCAAAAACATGAATAAAGTTCCTACTTCAGTTATCAAGTGGAAAAGGATTCTTCTGACTTCAAAATAGGGAACGGAATCTTTTCTGAAGAATATGTGATCCTTAACCTACTTGGAGCCTCCGAAAGCAAGGCTTGTTCTGGTCACTCAAGTCAACATCTTGACTGAGATCAGGAAGAAATGGCCCTAACTCCCCTTGACATCCGACCTGATTCAGTTCAATTCAGCGAGTATCGACTGGACACTTGGGCTGGCAGGAGCCTGTGCGTGGCGCTGGAGTAAGAGGCTCAGCGCCTGCTCCCGAGGGCCTCATAATGAATAGGCATAAACATGAAATCCCTAACTGTGCAAAGTAGACCGTGTAGAACATGACTAACCACCAAACTGAGTAGGGCCAGAGCCAGGGAAAGGCTTCCTGGGGGAGATGGGACTCCAAGCAGGTGCTAAAGAACAGGCCAAACTGGGCAGGCAGTGAGGGCGAGGGAGAGAGCTTCCTGTGGGCGAGAAGGGACAACCGAGGAAAAGGCGGACGCGCCTTTCCTGGGCAGAAACGGTTTGGCTGGCCTTTGGGAAGAGGGTAAAGATAATGTTTATCAAACATAAAGGCTATCGTTAGCAAAAGCTGTACTGTCCGTCCTATCAGAGATAAAATTCAAAGGACACATTTGAATTGATAGGATAAAAAAACTTTGTCAGAGACTGGGGAAATCCCTGTCTCACTAACGCTTGAGCACAGTTTTGTTGTCAGTACAGGGGTACATGTAAGACCTGGGAATTAACACAGCTTTCTGACAGCTGAACTTAAAACATCATCTGAAGGATCGGAGTCGAGTATGCTTGGTCACTTAAACAGAAAGAATGGCTCCCAAACAAGCAAGTGCTCACACTTAAACAGGTTCTTTCACTGGACGTGTAAAAACATCCAATTGGTCAAGGCAGCTGGTGTGTTCAGGAAATAAGGAAAATGAATAATATAAATATTGGCACTGTCCATTCTCAGCCCTACTCAAAGAAGAGAGTTTTGGACAATGGACTTTAAACACTAGTTGCCCTCGGAAAGGAAACCTTGGGGAGGCACATGGATAAAATTAACTCCCTGTAGAAGTAATTCAGTGCAACAATCTCTAAATGAATAGCTGAGGGGGTTAGAGAAAGAACAGACAGATCCCAATCAAGGCAACCAGGGTAGTTTTCAAGAGAATTGTATTCTATTAACATCCCTGAAGATATAACATAGTCAAGGGAATTGAGATCTGATGAGAAGAGAGGGGTCAGCTCTAGTCTAGAAAAGAAACGCTCAAAGAGCAAGGACCTGCCCAAGTTCTTGCAGCACCGGCTGAAAAAGGTGCAGTGCAGGTGCACTCCCAGTGGGGCAAGATCCACCATCACAGCTAGCAAAGCCAGGCCACTAACCCCTCAACAAGCTTGTCTAGCAAGAGATTTCTTAAAATGTTCTGTTCAGGACTGTTTCCCCTCAGGAGGGAAGGAAAGAAATTGAAATGTCAGTGTCTGTGTGTGTTACTTAAAAAACAAACCAGAATATTGTTTATGATTACCTCACCTTTGAGAAGGAGTAAGTAAAGGTCATACTGAATATGTTTAGGTTTAGAATTGAGTTTGTTTTAGTCTAAAACTTATAATCAATACCAGACAGTTTTGAATGAGAATATGAACTGGCCATAAAGCTGTTGTGCCTAATAGTCTTGGCTAAATGGTTTCTCCCTAAGTAGTAGGAAAAACCAGTGAGGCGATGTTGATCAAGTACTGGACACACCTCACCCATACTGGGTCGCAGGAGAAATGAACCAAAGATAAATAAGCCTCTGACGCCGATTTAATGAGAGACAGAGACAGAGACAGCACACATGCACATATGTGTGTTTGTGTAGGGCAGACACCTGTGACAAGTGGCCCTATTCTGATAGGGCAGGATCTGGGACTAATTATTAGCAAAACTCTGAGCTGGTCCAGGTGGCTTATTATAACCATCCTGATGTTTTGAGTCAACTAAAATCCTTTCAGATGGCTATAAAACTACAATCCACCTCAATTTATAGATAAGTCAGTAAAAAATTTAATATACTCATTTTGCTTAACAGGGTTGTTATCAGAAATAGAAAAAGACACACAACAGCAGCATTCAGGGCCAATCTCAGGACTTCAGTTACTGAAGTTTAAAAGAGAAAACTACAGTTTTTGAGGTAATCAGCGGAGGGAGATAAACACTCAGCACTCAGCACTGGGTGCTTTGTGTTCCTTCTGTCCCGTACAACGTGCGTTGATGGTGGGCAGAGCTGAAGATAAAGGGAAGCAACTTCATGAGCCTGGATCCAGAATAATTAGAAAACATACGTGAAGAGTGACTGTCCAGTGGAATCGTGAATTATGTCTTACTTCATTGGTTTGTTTGCTCATTATTTCACTTATTCATATAGTTTTAAATTCTCTGCTCTGACAGGGTAGCAGGGAAGACAGACGGCTAATCACAACCAATCTATACTGGATTGTGTTGAGCACTTATGTGCCAGACATTGTGTTAGGTGATGGGAGATACAGGCTGAATAAAAGATGGCTTCTATTCAGACAAGTGAGAGAGAAAGAAAAGGAAATACGAATACAGAAAGAAGTGCTATAACAGAAAGATGGACCAAATGCCGTGAGAGGACAGAAGAGGGGGGTGTGGATTAACTCTGGGAAATTGAAAAAGCCTTAACAGAGGTGCTATTTCAGTTGAGTCTTAAACAATAATAAAAAGTACAACAAACAACAATGGATACTTTGTAAAGTGTGTACTGTATACCAAAATTAATTATAACCTTTAACTCATCTAAAAATTAAAATAATAAGCTTTCAGGGTTTGGGGGAAAATTTATTACCAAGTAATATGCAAAAGAGACATCCTCAACTCTTGCCTAAGATACATCTCATTGCTGAGATCTACTTCAACACCCACCCACAAACTGGGGTAGGGGTCAAGGACAAGGTGGTGACCAGGGATGGGGTGAGAGATAGTGGGGAAGCAAGGCCTATGTGCAGACCAACCACATAAAACCAGGAATCTTGAGTTTACCATATGTACTCATCCAAGCTCAATCATTCTAAACATAGTTCCCTGATGAGTCTTTCCCTGTATCATGAATCACTGCACTTGAAATTCTGACTTTACCTTTAAGGTTTCAATTATTATAACTGATTTATCTTTTTAATAAAATAAAGCTTTAATAAAATAAAGCTTTATTGATATATAATTCACATGCTCTACAATTTACCCATTTCAAGTATACAACTCAATGTTTTTAAAAAAATATATGTTTTTATTGGTTTTAGAGAGAGAGGAAGGGAGAGATAGAAACATTGATGAGACAGAAACATTGATCAGCTGCCTCCTGCATGCCTCCTACTGGGGATCGAGCAGGCAACTCAGGCATGTGCCCTGATGGAGAATCAAACCTGCAACCTCTTGGTGTACGAGATGATGCCCAACTGAGCAACACCGACCAGGGATACAACTCAGTGGTTTTTAGTACATTCAAAATTGTGTGTGTGTGTGTGTGTGTATATATATATATATATATATATTTTTTTTTTTTTTTAATTTAAAATTTTAAAATTTATTTTCAAAATATAAAGTAGTGGTTCTTAAACCATTAAAGGTTCAAATAATCTGTGGACCTTTTAACACCCTGTTCAACTGAATTAAAACCTGTGGAGGTAGCCTTGGCCAGGTAGCTCAGTTGGTTAGAGCGTCTCCCAATATGCCAAGGTTGATGGCTTCATCCCTAGTCAGACCAATGAATGTATCAATAGGTGGAACAACAAGTTGATGTTTCTCTCTCTCTCCTTTCTTCTCTCTCTCTCCAATCAATCAATCAATCAATCAAAAAACCAAAACAAACGTGTGGAGGTAGCACTTGAGCATCGAAATGATTAAAAAGCTTTCCAGGCTATCCCACTGTGCAGTTGGGGCTGAGAACCACTGATCTGAAGCATTAATACCTGGCTTTTTTGGGGGGTACCATTCCTGATGATTATGCTAACCTTATTTAATTGGGCAAATATAAGACACTGGGATTGGGACAAGAGGACCAATATTTGGGCCCTAGCAAAATCCATTATTTTCAGCCCTAGACTTCACAGGAAATCCTCAAACTAAAACTCTGCTATTTCTCCCAGCTTCTCAGTAGTATTATATTGTAAAATTCTTTGTAGTGATGGTTTTGGTATATGGGACTAACTGATGGCTTCTTAGGCAAAAAAAGTTGTCCTGTTATACAAGTAAGATGCAACTTTAAAAATTCAAACAATATAAAAGTAACCTGTAATTGCACTTGCAGTTAGGGATGGAGTAAAAGCCAGGATGTCTATGGCACAAATTACTCAGGAGGAAAAGGCAATGCCCACTTCAACGGCTAAGATGTGGATGCACAGCTCCACCCAGCCTTTCCCCTCTCCCATCTGTCCCTCTCCAGGCTAAGGCCAATCCCTCCACCTGTGCTTTGGGTCCCATCCACTCCCACCTTCTCAAAAACTGAACAAGACTGATTATTCCTCTTTTCCTCTTGCCATGTTCAACATTTCCCTCTAAACCAGATCCCTCCATTAACTTTTAAAAATGTTCAAGTCTCTCTCATTAAAAGTAATACCTCCTATACAACTCCTTACCTTCCTCTTTCTACCAGTCCCCTCTCTCCTCCTTTTCACAGCAAAACTTCTTGAAAGAGCTGTCTACACTCAGTTTATCCACATTTTACCTCCCAGTCAATCCTCAGCCCTTTGCAATCTGCCATCACACCACCAGCCGCCTGTCCCCAAGGGCACCAATTATTTGCATGTCGCTAAATCTGACCTGCTTCTTCAGCCCTTGTCTTACTTGATATTTGTAGTGCACACTGTTGGCTGTCTACACAGCTTCTATTTATCTATTCTTCCTTTACAGCCAAACCCCAATTTTATTCAGATTTCTACTTTCTCCTAATGTGTTTTAGGGAAGGGTGACCTCAACGTCAAGGGCAGACAGCGTGGCTTTCTCCTGGTGATTGGCATTGGTCCAGGATGTGCATATGAACCAAACTGGCTCAGATTGAAAAGAACTATGATTGAGAAGAGAAAATACCACCCGCCCTCCTTTTACTTGTTACTCTCTTTTATGTGAGAGAATACATTTCTTCAATGTTTAATGTAGTTTTAGAGGGTGTTTTCTGTTAACTGCACCCTAAATCATGCCAACTGATACATTTACCCCTACTGCCTATTCCTCTCCTTGAATATTCTTCCTTTGACTTCCGTGAAACTTACTGTCACCACCTGCCCTGGTTTTCCTTTTACTGCTCTGGCTACTACTTCACAATCCGCTAAGTGGAAGGGACACTGGCTTTTTCAAACCACAAGGATATTGCTGAGCATAATGACATACATTAAAGACAACTTTCTAAGCAGCTCCCTTGATAGGAAAAAAAAAATTTAAGCTAAGAGGGAAAAAAAAGCTCATTAATTAATAATAAATCTATTAGTGTTACACCAAGATGAATACTGGTAAATACAACTTGTGTCTTCTTTGTGTCTTTCCAAATGAGAGACTGCTGGTGGTTACCAGTGTATCATGAAGGACAAAGACCCTGATGGCAAATAAATTCTATCCTGCAAATCCTGTTTTTGCTGCTCTGCGGTAAGTTACTTGGGAAGAGGGCTCTGGGGGCTCCAATGTTTCCAGCAAGACCCTTTAGCAGCTATAGGACTTTGTGGGCTCCTCTGGGCATTCAGAACCACCAAGAAGGAATGGGCTTTGCAGCTTCAACTTGGCGGGACTGCTCAGGACTCTCTCAGAGAAAGACTGTGGCAACATTCTCCATTACTGTGCATAGCAAAAGCCAGTCCATCAAGTATAATCATCAGGCTAATCATACCCAGGGTTACAAAGAACATGACACTATATTCCTTTCTTATAGCTAGTTGGTCAAAGGCATGAGGTTTATTTATTTTTATTACTCTCATTAACAAACAGGGCTTTGTAACTAATACTCAGTAAATATTTGTTGATTTAATGAATTAAGAGAAACCGATAATGTATACGCCACCAGGAGTTTAACTTGGCCATAAGAATGAGTCATGTAGCCCGGCCAGGCGTGGCTCAGTGGTTGAGAGTTGACCTGGGATCCAGGCGATCGGGGTTCAATTCCCAGTCAGGGCACACGCCCGGGGTGTGGGCTCAATCAATGACTCTCTCATCATTGATGTTTCTATCTCTTTCTCTCTCTCCCTCTCCTTTCCTCTCTCTGAAATCAATAAAGATATTAAAAAAAGAAATTATTAAAAAAAAAGAATGAGTCATTTAGAGGTTAATGCAGGGGCTAGAGGCACTGGTTTTGAAGTCAGAAATTCCCCAGTTCAAGTCCCAGCCACACTAACCCAGTTCCTTCGTCTTGGAAATGGAGGTAATAAAATTTGCCTTAGAGGGTTGTGTGTCAGGGTGAGATAACATGTATCTCGTTTATGGCTTATGACAACCCTGATCTGTACTATTGTTTTTTCTGTTTCTGTCCTTCCTACTTCAAAGGCAGGGGCTCTACCTTGTTTTGTTTATTTTAGTATAGCCAGTAAAAGCACAGAGAATACACTCAACCAATATCTGCTGAGTACATGAAAAAAAGGGACTAGAAAATTTCTACAAAACTGAGAAGAACATGGTTACAGCAAATTCTTTACTCCCATAATCTAACAATATAAATACTTTTAAATGCCCACGTTTCTTTTCCTCTTGCAGATTTTCTGCAGATTTATTAATGCAATTACTACCTATAGCTATGACTTTTTAGTCCATATCACCAAAGTTCCAGAAATATAAAGTATCTTCAAAAAGTTCTTGCATGATTTAAAAACTCTAATAGCTTGGGTAATTGGTATAATGAAACTAAGCCTTTAAAAGGATACTTATTAAAGTTCAAACAACTACACACATACTTTCAATTCCTGTGACTAATGGAAATGGTTTTATTGACCCGAGGGAGTTAACTGCATTCTCTGCTTAGTCATCTTGAAGTTCATCTTTGCTAGAAAAAAAAAGTCCTTGCGTTCCAGAAGGATCACTAATCAATTCTACTGCAACTATAATCAAGGTTTAAAACTAAATGAACATTATGAAGATCATATATTACATTTACTAGTCAAATCGTGTAGGTAGTCACTGAAATTTTTCTAAATGGATAATCAATAACCAAAACACATAGGACATAAAAAACCAGAGCTTAAGTGATTTTTTTGGGTCAACTATCTAACTTTCTTTAGGCCACATATATTTGGGTAGGTGGTACAACATGCCATAATTACAGTTTTAAATGAACCTTTCTAAATCTCCCACAGTGGAACAGAAGGTAGTAACATGTATCTGAAGGACATGCTTGTCTTATGTATATGTGTGTGTATATGTGCAAATGTGTATGTGCACACTAAGCATACACATATTAAGACATAACAGACTAAGTGTGCACACACGAGTATGTGCATGTACACACAGAAACACACATACACACACGTTTTAAAGAAACTCTGACTTTCATCAGAGTGGTTTCCCTTCAGCCAGTTTAATATATCAGGCACAGCTCTAGCTACAGAGTAAGTGATTAACAGGTACAGCACATCAGTTGACCTGAATCGTGAAAATGAAAGTATTACAACGGCAATATTAAAATATAGCTGTTAAAATACAGCTGTGAATGAAAACAAAAAAGTTCAAAATTACCTAAAAATATTTCTTTTGTCTACTTAAAAATATAAGGAACCAGCCGGTCCCTATGCTCCCTCTCCTCAAGCCATCTCTATTTAAACAACTGCAAGCCAGGGACTAGATAGATTTTTATTTTCTGCGATATGAAATTTAGCTGCCAGACACCACAGAAACAAACCAAAACTAAAAAATGTTAAAAATCCAAGCTGAACTCTTTGGGAAGCATATCTCTTTGGATCCCTGAAGATATGATGACCCCAGATGCCGGTGAAGGGCCTGATGGGTGTGCTGGCCTGATTGGCTCCCCACAGGAACACAGAGCATCACAGACTTTCAAACTGTGGAATGGCCCATCCCAGAAAGCACATTCTATGGTCAAGATGAAAACCAGGGCCCCACAGCCCTTAATGTGGCAATCAACCACTTCACAGAGAAACAGGCAGGAGACAGATGAGTGAGAAAGACAGTGTGGATGTGGTGGCTTTGGTCAAAATCCACGGTGGGTTCTTACTGGTCATTGGTGTCACTACTTGAATCGTCATTGTGGCTGTGAGGAAAATACTAAGCAGGTCCTAAATAGATGGAAAAGATTTGCGCTGTCTGACAACATCAAAAAACTGTCCCTGTGCCAATGTTAGATGGTGACCCATAGAAATGCTGCTCATGCAGTTCTAAAGCCACGGAGCTCCCTCACTTTCAAAAAGCAATAAAGAAAGAAGGATAGATCACAAGACATTCTGTTCTTGAAACATTTTCCCTTTTATAAATTCTATAAAACTAGGTTTATAAAATAAAATCATAGATAAAAGAAGCAAAATTAAGTAAACTAACTTAAAACCAAGATATTTAAAGTAATTTAAACTACACTAGAAACTATAATTGTATATTAATTTTGACTATTCTCTGTTATTAAAATGGAAAGCAATCTGGAAATATCTATACATACAGGGTGTCCAAAAAAAAGCAGACTTTAACAGCTGATTCCATTACATTTTGAAATAAAATGTATTTTAATAAACACTGCCTTTATAATTATTCAGTGTATATACATTTTGGGGGGACACCCTGTATATACAGCACATAACACATACACAAATACTGTACATACATACATATGAAACCATACCCCAATTCAGATAGGCTAGCCACAAGAGGGCGCTTCAAGAATGGAAAGAGACCACCAGAATTAATTCCTTTAGATTATTACAGTAAGTATTGGGCATACATCTTGAAACTTTTGAAGAGAAACTCCTATTCCAAACTTTTCTCTAGCCATAAGCTTTGCCAGAGACTCTTATTTTAAGGGTATCTACCCATATCTTAGATTCCAAATCTACTAGAGGGTCAATGCATCTAGTACTTGGTAAATGAGCCCTTTTATATTATCATTCAGATTAAAACGATGAACAGTAAAACTGTCATCTTGTACAGAGGGTTTCATGAATGTGTGCAGAGCCATGTACAGGCTTAGAAAAACTTTGCTACTGAAACAAACCAGATTTCTTCCCATCATTATCACTTTAAGCTGCCAAATTTCAGAACATTTTAAGTCTGGTACACATGATAATGGTTTTTACTTTACATATAACAACAGTTCTGTTTAATGACTATTAGAATGAAATGCCAGAATCTATACCTAGAGAGACTTCCTTGATCAGCTCTGCAGCAGCATGGCAACCCTGAACAAGTATCCTGGTCCAAGTTGACAGATCCCGATGTGTCTCCACCCTGAAGAGATGCATCTCAATGCCCTGCCGAGAGCCTGTCCTGGTAGCAAATGTAAGGTCAGAACCAAGTGAGGGTGACCGACATCCAGAGCCAGAATGAACCAACCTAGGACCACAAACAAAGCAAAATTTAAAAGTAATTAATGTATTATTAGAGGAAGATGTCAGCAATTTATGCTGATTGATACGCAGATAATTATAAAAGCCGTCAGCAATGTTTGGAAAAGTACATTTCAAAATAAGATTATAGCCTTTTAAGTAGATACCATTCTTTTTCCCCATAAAATGACCCTTGATGTCACAGGCAGAATACTGGGCTGGTGGGCCAAGGTCCCAATTTCCCACTGGCATTTTTATGCTCCCAAGAGGTTATGCATATCAATAATAGATTCAATTTTTATTAGGAAACAATGAGCCCCAACACAGGCATAGCCACCCTCATTATCAACATCACTCACCAGATTGGTACTTTTTTTTTTTTTTAATATATTTTTATTGATTTCAGAGAGAGGAAAGGAGAGGGAGAGAGAGAGAGAGAAACATCAATGATGAGAGAGTCATTGATTGGCTGCAGCCCGCAACCCGGGCATGTGCCCTGACCGGGAATCGAACGCCGATTGCCTGGATCCTAGGTCGGCGCTTAACCTCTGAGCCATGCCCGGCCGGGCGGTACTTTTTTTTTTAACCAAGGATGAACCTACACTAACACATCATAATCACCCAAAGTTCATAGTTCACTTTAGAGTTCACTCTTGGTATTGTATGTTCTATAGTTTGGGCAAATGTATAATGACATCCATCCATCACTATAATACTTTACAGAGTATTTTCACTGCCCCCCAAATCCTCTGAACTCTGCCTATTCATCTTCTCCCACCAGCAACCATTGATCTTTTTATTGTTTCCACTGTTTTGCCTTTTCCAGGATGGAATCATACAGTATAAAGCCTCGTCAGATTGGCTTCATTCACTTAGTAATATGCATTTAAATTTCCTCCATGTTTTTATGACCTGATAACTCATTTCTTTTTTTCTTTAATATGTTTTTTATTGAGTTCAAAGAGAGGAAGGGAGAAGGAGAGAGAGAGAGGGAGAGAAAAACATCCATGATGAGAGACAGTCATTGATTGGCTGCCTCCTGCATGCTCCCTACTGGGGATTTGCTTTGCTAATATTGTGTTGAGGATTTTTACATCTATGCTTATGAGAGACCTTGGCCTTTAGCTTTCTTTTCTTGTAATGTCTGCCTGGTTTTTGTAATACGGCAATGCCAGCCTCATAGAATGCATTAGAAAGTATTACCTCTGCTTTCTTTTTAAAAAATATTTTTATTGATTTTTAGAGAGAGGAAGGGAGAGGGAGAAAGAGAAAAACATCGATGTGAGAGTGAAACATTGATTGCCTGCCTCCTGCACACTCCCTACTGGTGATGCAGCCCACAACCTAGGCACGAACCCTGACCAAGATTGGACCAGCAACCTTTTGGTGCATGGGACGACACGCAACCAACTGAGCCACACTGGCCAGGGCATTGCCTCTGCTTTTATCCTCTGAAAGAGATTATAGGAAACTTCTTCCTTAAATGTTTGGTAGAACCCACCAGTGAAGTTATCTGGGTCTGGCGCTTCCTGTTTTGGAAGACCTTAGACTTTTCACAAAAATTAAGTCAAAATGAATCTTACATCTAAATGTAAAATGCAAAAGTATAAAATTTCTAGAAGACGTCTTAAGAGAAAATGTAGGTGATCTAAAATAATACATTAAAAGCACAGTCCATGAAAGAGAATATCAGTAAGTTGGACTTCATTAAAAACTTCTGCTCTTTGAAAGATACTGATAAGAGGATGAAAAGACAAGCCACAGAGAAGCAAAAATATGAAAAACATGTATCTGATAAATGACTGGTATCCAAAATATACACAGAACTCTTAAAACTCAACAGTAAGAAAACAAAAAACCCAGTTTAAAAAATGGGCAAATATTCACTTCTTGGTATATATCCAAAATAAGTGCAACCAGGCTCTTGAGGTATTTCATGCCCATGTTCATTGCAGCATTATTCACAACAGCCAGGAGGTGGGAACAACCTAAATATCTATTGACGCATGAATGACTACATACAATAGGGTACTATTAGTCTTAAAAAGAAGAAAATCCTGTCATATACTACAACACAGATGAACCTTGAGGACACTGTTAAGTGAAATAAGCCAGTCACAAAAGGACAAACACCGCATGACTCTGATTATATGAGGTATCCAAAGTAGTCAAAATCAGAGAAACAGAAAGCAGAATGTGGTTACCAGGGGCTGGGTTGAATGGGGAAATGGGAGTCTCAGTTTTGCAGGAGTAGAAAGTTCTAGGAATCTGTTGTGCAACAATGTCCATATAGTTAACATTACTGTTGTACACTTAAAAATAGTTAAGATGGTAAATATTGTTATGTAGTTTTTACAACAATTTAAAAAAATCTTTGGAGTTAACAACACTGAAAAAAAAAATGGGCAAAAGGTCTAAACAGCCACTTCATTAAAGACAATATACAGATGGCAAATAAGCACATGAAAAGATTTTTCCATTTAGTAAATGGAAAAGAGTGCAGGAAGAACAGGTTTGTCAGGGAAACACAAGATTTTTTTAAAGAAATATTAAGTCTAGGGTAGGTATTAGATATTAGGTTTGTCCCAGAAAACTAAAAACATGTTAGCAGAAAAATTTGTTCACAAATGTTCATAGTAGTATTATTTATAATAGCCAAAAAGCAGAAATAACCCAAATGTCCATCAACTGATGAATGGATAAACAAAATATAGTATATCCAAACAATGGAATATTATTCAGCCATAAAAACAAATGAAGTTGTGACACCTGCTACAACATGGGTGAACCCTGAAGATATAAACGTATGATTCCATTTATAAGGAACAGGCAAATTCATAGAGACAGAAAGTAGATTTGTGGTTGCCTAGGGCTGAGGGAAGGGAAAATGAGGAGTGACTGCTAATGGGTAAGGAGTTTCTTTCTGGGGTGACTGAAGTGTCCGAATATTGACTGTGGCAATGGTTGTACAACTCTGTGAACATACCAAAAATAATTAAATTTAAAACTTCAATGGGTAATTTATATGGTATGTATATTATATCTCAATGAAACTGCTAAAAAAAACAAAACAGTGAAGTACACATCTGGACAAAACAAGAGAAAAGTAATTTTCCTTAGGGTCATTAAACTATTCAACATTTTGTTTCATGGCCACCACTTAATACAGTTTGCTTCATGGCAACCACTTAATAAATAGTTCAATTTATTAACTTCTTCCAAAAATATTTTCCCTGTGTTTAAGAAGCTCTAAGTAGATCAGTATAACAGAACAAACATACTTCCTCACTTATTAGAAATCCAGCAGAATACGTTTTCCATACAGAATTTTTAAAAACTTGGCTGAGAAATGTACAGCAAAGAGAAATAAATAAAATGGCTTGTTGGTTTAATTGTAGGCTGTATACCTATAATATTTTTCTACAAATGTGTTGGTGCCTTCCTTCACTCCTCTAATAACAACCTGAGCAAGAACACATCTAAGAACAAGTGGATGCTCCTTTACATTTCCTTTAGTTGTCAGGGAGTCACTATTGGTTCAGATAAAAAGCAAGAGTGTCTCTCTCAGAGAAAAGACAATTTCTTCTAATCCACCAACTGGTTTAGTCAAGTTAATTACTATAGTTCTCAACCCTGGCTGTACACTAGAATCACCTGGTACATAGCTTTTATTTTATTTTATTTTGGGGGGGGAATAATTTGTTTTATTCACAATTCATTGATTTAAATGTTAATCTCATCCAAAAACATTCTTGACCTTGACACATAAAAGCTTTTAAAAATGACTGATGCCTGGCTCACATCCTTAAAAATTCATATTTACCTGGACTAGGGTGCGGCTCAACCTTATTTTATTAACATTTTTCCAGATGATTCAAGTGTGTAGCACTAAACTACTAGTTTGCCAACTTTATGGTCTGAGTACCCTTCTACACTCTTAAAAACTACTGAGTACTCTAAAATGCTTTTGTTTATATCAGTCATATTTATTGATATTAATTATAATTAGAAATTAAAACTGAGAAATTTAAAAATATTAATTTAAAAATAAAAATAATAGCCCTGACCAGTGTCTCAGTGGTTACAGCATCGGCTCCCCACATCGATGCACTGTTCAACTCTCAGTCAAGTTCATATGCCTGGGTTGCAGGTTTGATTCCTGGCCTGTCAGGGCAGGGGCAGCAGGAAACCAATTGATGTGTCTCTCTTACATCGATGTTTTTCTCTCTCCCTTCTCCCTCCCTCCCACTCTCTAAAAAAATCAATGGAGCCCTAGCCGGTTAGGCCCAGTGGTTAGAGCATCGGCCCTTGGGCTGAAGGGTCACAGGTTCGATTCTGGCCAAGGGCATGTACCTTGGTTGTAGGCTCCATCCCCGGATCCGGTGGAGGCATGAGCAGGAGGCAGCCATGTGTCTCTCTCACATAGATGTTCTTCCTTCTCCCTCCCTCCTCCTCCCACTTTCTTTGAAAAGCAATGGAAAAAATATCCTTGGGTGAGGATTAACAACAACAACAACAACAACAACAACAACAAATAATAATAATAATAATAATAATAATAAACCTATTACATGTCAACATAACTTATTTTTTATTAAAATATTTTCCAAAACAAAAAAATTTAATGGGAAGAGTGGCATTGTTTTAAATTTTTTACAAATCTCTTTAATATCCAGCTTCATGAAAGATAGCTGAATTCTTATCTGCTTCTGCATTCTGTTGCAGTATGTAGCCGAAGTATATGAAGAAACCCCAGCCTTACACAATATGTAGTTAGAAAAGGAAGTATTTTAATAGCCTTTTGAGATATTTGTGGATATCCTGTCCACCAAACCAAAACTCAAGTGGTTTCTTAAAGGTCAGCTGCAATGCAGGATCTGAAACTTTATCAATAAAGTTAATATCCTGTTACTTTAAAAATTGACTGGTCTCTCTTGCACTTTGAATGGATCTTTTTTATATGCTTGCATGATTTTGTAACACCATGTATTGGTCACTTGGAAAATATTTTTTCACTGAGCTATGCAGGTTTTCCAAATGTTTAAAGCATCTCATTATACAATATCAAAAAGTCACATTTGCTAATACCACTACTGATGTCATCAAATAATTCTTTAGGTATTGGGAAGCTGTCAACTCACAGTGACAGATACAAGTTTTCCAGACTTCTAATTTTTGTTTGAAAACTAGAATTTTATAATTGGCAACAAATACTATCAGTGTTTTTTTTTCTTAAGTGACAGAATCATTTTTGTCATTTTAGAGAAAAATGTTTGACAAATACCCAAGTCTAATTAACCATAGTTTGTCAGTCAGTTGTTATTTCAAGTAAAAAATGGTGTTCCATGAAAAAAACAGCTAGTTTGGCTCACATCTCAAATACACATGTGCTTTTCCTTTGAGAAAACCATCATACTTTACACAATATTAAAAAGATGAATACTCAAAGATTGAGAGTGAATAAAACTAACAATTTTTACTGCTTCAACAAAGACATTTTGAGGTTAAATTGGCACCACTCCCATTCCTTCCAAGTCCATATAGCTTGGTGCCAACTGCCTTGATTCATGCTATGGCAGCAATTTTACCAACTCTCAGGGCAAATGTCAACAGTGAAAAAAAGCAAGTTATATCTTAGTAACAGTTTTGAACTCACAGATCCCCTGAAGAGGGGATCCCCAGATGTCCGTGAAAGTGGACTTTGAGAACCACCTCACCAAGCTGATTCCCAGAGAACCAACAGGCCACTTAAACACTAGCTATTTCAGCAAGAGTTAAATAAGTTTCAAAATTACTCCACATATGATCCAAGTAAGACAGAGCATGGGGAAAGTGACAGGGTGTAGTCTACCGTATTCAGTTTGGTTGTTAATCCCAAGTGAGACATTAAAAAATACAAAGTCTAGGAAAATTTTTCCTACAGATGTGATTATGAAATATCTGGCAGAGGGAATCTAATGCAAACCAGCTGCTGGAGTCTTGCTGTGAGCAGTTGGTTAGCACACGCCGCCAAAAGGCCCCATTAGTGGGGAGGCCAGCTGAGCTCATGCAAGGGCGTTTTAGCAGCTTTTGCCCCATAAGTCCCCTAAGCACAACACCACTCACTTTTCCACACTGTAAAGCAGTCACACTTCCTTTGAATCTTTTTCTCCTCCAGTCAAAGAAAGCTTATTGGAAGACAAAATGTGCATCCTGCAAAATCCACAGCACCTTTAAAACCAATGTGTTCTACACCTCTATCAAGTATCTGGCTTTAATCTCAAGACATGTATAAAATAAAAATAAAAAATCTTCTTCATTTACCACTTTCACACTTTACCTAATTCTTCACCAGCCTGAAATATCAGCTATTAACACACACACACACACACACACACACACACACACACACACACACACACACACACACACAAACCCCCCTTGGCTCCAAGAATCTGTAAAGGTGCAGGCCAATATAAATGATAACTCATGTTAATTTACAGCACCCTAACAATGCTGTTTGATTTTTGTCTATCTACTTTTGTGGATAATCAAGGTCCTTAATTTATTTTTTCTTCCCTATGTGTTTATGTCATCTTTTTTCGTTTCATCCATTCATTCATAAGAACATCTTCCAAAGTATTAGAGACAGAATTAGTAAAAAGTGAACACTCAGCCCTTTCTCATTACTCATATAAATCTCAAACCCTCTCTTTGCCCCACACTAAAGATACAAGCACACCACTTTCTGGTCTTGCCTTTCTTTGTGGCAAACCTCCTGGTCTGGTTCCATCCTCTGGCCTCTCTCAGTGGCCACACTCTACCACCTCTGGGAGGCAGAGGATGATTAAGTCCCACTTAATTCTATCATGTAGTGACTTAAATCAATTCCACCTGGCAGACATGGCCACATGGGAAAACTAAACCTCTCATCTGCCTGTCATCTTTGTTCCTAATCCACTGGTACTTCCTGAACAAGGAGCTACATTAATTCCCTGCTGTTACATTAATTAAACTCAGTAAGAAATATGCTCAGGGAGCTACAGGCCCCATCCATTTTATTAATGGTCAATTTCAATTGCATATCTAGGTTGATCCAAATAATACATTCGAATTCCTCACATTTAATATGAAGCTTTCATTCCTTGTAAAAACTGTTGTAGAACTAAGCTCCTCTTTTAACAATAGCCAAATTAAACCAATTATACTTTTTACATAGAATTCTTCTTTGACATATTTTCACTTAATCATAAATTATTATTATAATAATTAAAGCAGCTAACAATGTGTCAGATACAACTGTAGGCATTTTACAAGTATTAACTCATTTAATACTCACACCTGCCCTATCTCATTGGGGCTCATTAGGGTTTCGTTAATAAATGAAGAATCTGTAGCACAGAAAGGCTAAGTAACATGCTCCCAATCACCTTCCAAAAGTGGCAGAATAGGGATTCAAACTCAAGTTTATTAAGGGTTGGCCTGAGTCCCTTCTATTAAATCGTATCCTTTTTTAAGTTGTAACATATTTACTGAGATATAATTTCACATGCAATACACTTACCCATTTACAGTGTCCAGTTCAATGGATTTCAGTATATTCAGAATTATACAACCATCACCACATTTAATTTTAGCACATTTTCTTTCTTTCTTTTTTTTTTTTTTTAAAAATATCTTTATTGATTTCAGAGAGAGAAAGGGAGAGGGAGAGAGAGAGATAGAAACATCAATGATGGGAGAGTCATTGATCGGCTGCCTCCTGCACGCTCCTGACTGGGAACTGAGCCCGCAACCTCGGCATGTGCCCTGACCGGGAATCGAACCCCGATCACCTGGATCCTAGGTTGCTCAACCGCTGAGCCACGCTCGGCCGGGCAATTTTAGCAGATTTTCATTACTCCCAAAAGACATTCTATACTCATTAGCAGTCATTCCTCATTTCTCCCATCCCCCACCCCCATTCCTGGCAATGACTAATCTTCCTGCCTCTATAGATCTGCCTATTCTGCACATTTTATACAAATAGAATCATATAATACGTGGCCTTCTGTGTCTGGCTCCTTTCACTTAGCATAATGTTTCTAAGGTTCATCCATGTTGCAGAGCTTTTTAAAACCTTATTCTTTTTCATTGCCGAAGGATATTCTATTGAATGGATATATACCATATTTTATTTACCCATTCATTAGCTGATGGACACTCAGGTGGTTTCCATTGTTTGGGTTTTATGAATAATGCTGTTATAAATGTTCATGTATAAGTTTTTGGGTGGGCATAAGTTATCGTTTCTCTTGGGTATACAACATAGGGGAGGAACTGCCAGACTGTTTTCCACATCGACTGCACTGTTTTATATTTCCCCTAGCAGTGTATAAGGAAGGGTTCCATTTCCTCCGCATCCGAGTCTACACTTGTTATTATCTGTCTTTTTAATTATAGCCATCCTAGTAGATAGAAAGAGGTATCTCACTGTGGTTTCAATTTGCATTTCCCTGATGGCTAATTTTGAGCGTCCTTTTATGTGCGTATTAGCTATTTGTATATCTTCTTTGGACAAATGTCTGTTCAGATCCTTTTTATGTTTATATTATTGAGTTGTAAGAGTTCTTTATATTTTCTAGATAAAAGTCCCAGTTTAGATACATAATTTGCAAATATTTTTTCCCATTCTTTGGGTTGTCTTTTCACTTTCTTATTGTTTTTGTGTGTGTTTTTTGCTTTTCACTTTCTTGATGGTAACATTTGAAGCACAAAAATTTTTTAATTTTGATGAAGTCCAATTGATTTACTTTTTTCTCTTATTGCTTATGCTTTTGGTGTCTTATCTAAGAAAGCTCTGCCTAAGCCAAGGTCATGAAGATCTACTCCTGTTATAGTTTTAACTCTTAAGTCTTACTTGTATCTTTTCTCTAGTTGCAAATTAATACCACACTGATGGTATAAACACATCCACCCCATTTTTACTTTAGTACCAAAGTGCTTTGGTGGTCTAGGCCACGTCTGGTCTATGGCCAGAAATTATTTGTTCATGGGACTGTGATTTCAAGTATTAAACAAAGGCTGGGATGTCACAGGTTTCTGCTCCATCCCTCTAGTGCCACACAGTTAAGGAAACATCTAAGGATAAAATGCCCACCTTGCATTTTATGATCATAACTAGAGAACAAGCTTTTTCCATGAAATTTAAACTTAAGCGATCTCTACAGTTATATTCATAAGCTCTAACTCTTTGGAAAATATAAATTTAATTGCTCTACTTTAACTACTGAGACATGTCCACATGTTTTCATGGGATTCCTGCCATGCTCCCAATGTAACCATGACAAAGAAACTATAACTTAAAAAAATTCAACTCAACTAAGATTTATTGAGGCCTACTATATGCAAAGCATTATGGGAAGTGCTACGATGACTAAGTCAAAGTTCTTGAACTCAAGAAGGTTATAATTTAGTGGGGATTAAAAAAACAAAAACAGAGAAACTGACGGTTACATCCAGTCATCCTGCAGGACCCTTACACATCCTGAAGGAATTAATGAGGGCACACCTCTCTAATTCTGAGGCTCAACAAATCCCTTGTCTCTATTCTGTGATCTAAGTGCTCCAGCTCTAAATTACAGAGAAACTCCTGAAAAACTATGTAAAAGACCTGAGCAAGTTGCAGGAAATCCTATATAACATGAAAGTCTTCCTGTAATGTAAAGAATACCCTTCCTCACATGAATCTTTGTTTGCTTAAAGCAGGAACTACTACCCCCCCATACTGATCCCTGTGGGACATACCACGTGGT
This sequence comes from Miniopterus schreibersii, assembly GCF_964146895.1. Classification (NCBI taxonomy): domain Eukaryota; kingdom Metazoa; phylum Chordata; class Mammalia; order Chiroptera; family Miniopteridae; genus Miniopterus; species Miniopterus schreibersii. The sequence goes on along the minus strand of NC_138121.1, from coordinate 15,606,001 downwards.
TTCATAATTTAGCTTTTTTGACTACCAAATACTTTTCTGTGGGGCTCCTTTTTAATGTGTAGTTTTTGAGTTACATCAAAACCTGATTCTTTTTTAAGCCCCAATAAAACTAAATGTATCTCTTCTTGTTTTACACTAGATAACTACTTTCCAGTTATCTCTTAAGACATCTTGGCACCCAAATCTACATTTCTCTGTTCTATGTACTTCCAACTCTCCACTTCTAGCATGCTAGAAACAGCCTATTGCTTCAGGTCAAATCAATGTTTATTTGATGGAATAAAAATTATGTGCTCTTATATCAGAAAGAGAAATTGAAGAATATTTTTGTTGAGTTGTGTGGTTTATCCACAGTACCACATTCTGGTTTAAATGATTTCATCACTCAGTCAAAAGGCTGCCACAATTTCAGTGGTTTTCTAGTCACAGTCAATAAAGTAAAGGGAAAAAACACACACTATTTACTTATATTCATGACTAAGCAAGTCTTGAAGGGAGCAGTTAGGAAGCTGCTTCAACAACTTAAAAAATGCACACAGAAATACTAATGACAGAAACCATTTATTCTGAGCTAGGAGAAGCAAAATAATCAATAAGGTTGTAAAAGAAAAGTTTTTGTCTAAATCAACTATCTCAGCTACTTAAATCCTATTTAGGTGCCTATTTTAGGCAACTAAGACAATAGATTTCACTTTCAAACTCTTTAGAAGATCTAGAGTAGGACAGAATTTTCTTTTTTTATCTTTTGTCTTACCTTGTGGCAACAAGAGGGTAGCTGTGACATGGTGATGCCCAGGCATCCCTTGTCCATGGCATACAGTCATAAAGCAGCAAATCCTTCTCAGTCACAGCCATGAGAACAGGTCTCCAATGTTGTCTTCCACCATCTAGTTTTGCCTGTTACAATGATGAAATCCAGAAAGCAGAGCTAACTATAACGGCATGTAATTGTAAAAGTCCCTTCAGTGATGGTCTAACATAGCAGGTCTCCAGTCTCCATTTTGTTTCCCCATCCATATACTCTAAACATCAGTATTTTTCAAATATTTTTATAAGAAACACATTTTAGCCTGGCTGGGCATGGCTCAGCGGTTGAGCATCGACCTACAATCCAGAAGATTGTGGTTCGATTCCTGGTCAGGGTACATGCCCGGGTTGTGGGCCTGATCCCCAGTTGGGGACGTGCAGGAGGCAGCCGATCAATGACAACTCTCACATCATTGATGTTTCTATCTCTTTCTCCCCCTCTCCCTTCCTCTCTAAAATCAATAAAGATATATTTAAAAAAAATACATTTTACATTGTAACCCAATAACATATATAAATAACTGAATTTAAAAATTTCCAAAACAATACAATCCCTATATTTTATGTAGTGTTCTGATAATTTTTTTAAAAATGCTGATGACCCACTATGTTGTATTTTGGAAAACACTCATATAAACTACTGTCAAAGTCCTATTATACTTAGGAAGTTTATGTTTTAGTTTCAAACGTACCACTGCATTTACTTGCAAAAAGTTCAGTTCTCTCTGTGAGGGTTTTAAAATGTAGGAAAACAACCACTGTTTATCCATATTGTCAAGGATCCAAGGCCCATAAGCAAAAGACTATGTTCAAGAAAAGCTCTGGTATCATCAAAATATTTGCCCTCATGGTCCTGGTCAGGTAGCTCAGTTGGTTAGAGCATTGTGCCGACAAGCCAAGGTTTCAAGTTTGACGCCCGGTCAGGGCACATATAGGAATCGACCAGTGAATGCATAAATAAGTGGAACAACAAATTGATGTTTCTCTCTCTCTCTTTCCCTTCCTCTCTTTCTAAAATCAATCAGTAAGTAAATAAATTATAAAAAAACATTTGCCCTAATGAGATAAGATCTTTAAACAGACAATGCTTACCAACAGTGTATTTTAACACTGATCCTTCAGTTCACTATCATCATAGAAAGGGGTGGCTTTAAGGAAATCCAAATTGATGAATTACTTGTCTCTTAAAAGAGTTGTCTCAGAGCCACTTTTTATTTTTTCCTCCTTAGTGACTTCTGAAGGCAATCTGGACATGTTAGAGCACCTTATGAACATATCTGTAATCTGAAAAGTGGCCTAAGTGGTTCTGTTCAGTGTTACAACATCTACCACCCAGATTCTTTTCTCTTAGCTAGAGCCCCCAGCTGATTCCAGGAATGGGAAATGAATTCCACCCAGCGAAGTAATCCTTGTTCTACCATGTGCTGAAAGCACAAAATATAGGACCTGACGTTCACAATTCAAGCAGAGTATCGCAGAAATAATTCTACTTTTCTTATCAGTGAACCCAAGTTTTCTGGGACTCTGTATTAGTTCATGGGTAACTCTGTAATATCTGGAGGGAGAAGATCATTTCTAAAGAGGTTCTCTGTATTCTTACATTTTTGGGTCATGGGTGCCCCCAAAGGGATTTCTAGTTTATGTGCACTACTAAGTCTTTGTCTCTGAGATTGTTATGGATACTATTTTAATAGGGAAAATAATGTAAAATCTATCTTCCCAAAGGGTTAAAATGGTATCTGATTTAAAAAAAATTAATTATCCCCTAAGTTGTAAGAAATAGATTTTGAAGGCTCAATCAGAGCATGTGGATTTGGAAAACCTAAATTAAATGTATTTCTTCCCAAGGAAGAGATTTTAGGCTCTAAAGGAAAACTGCTAATGTCAATAAAAGTAATATCCAATTTCAAGAGAGAAAATTTTTTGTTCAATTAAAAATTTTTAAAAAGTGTTTATTCTTTAGCTCTTTTGAGTCCTTAGTTTTTGAAGAATATCTTTTCCCTCTTCCACTTATCATTGGAGGAAAATAAAACCTCAATTTAAGTAATTCTGTTTGCCTATTTGCCTTAACTTATAAAAATACTGTTTGCTTTTACTGAAGTCAAATGCTGCCTGCTATATATAGCATGTGTTTTCAGTTGTGGTATCAGTGCAAGCAGCCTTGGGGCTCCACTACTGAGGTTTTGGCTGGAGAAAAAAGGGACACTAATGTTAGGGTTCTTGTTTGCTTGTGTTTCAACACCCACACATCCATACGCATGCATACACTGGCCAAATAAGAGCCTTCGCCAACTTTTATTTTCTAATAAATAAAGTTGGATAGCACTAAAGAGGAAAAAATACTAATAGTTATTACTCATTCCCTAAATCTTTTAATCTTGTAAATCTTTTTGACAAGTGATGTACTTCTGTTCTTTATTTTTATTTTTTAAAAAATGTATCTTTATTGATTTCAGAGAAAGGAAGGGAGAGGGAGAGAGAGGGAGATAGAAACATCAATGATAAGAGAGTCATTGATTGGCTGCCTCCTGCACACCCCCAATTGGGGATCGAGCCCACAACCCGGGCATGTGCCCTGACCGGGAATTGAACCTCGATCTCCTGGATCCTAGGTCGATGTTCAACTGCTGAGCCACGTCCAGCTGGGCTCTTTCTTTATTTTTATAATAGAAAACACAGAGCAAACACTAAACAAACCATTTCACTAATACTAATTTGAGTCTTTATACATTTGGGGAGTTATCAGAGACCAAGTAGGAACTGTGGGAACAAAGCTTTCTTTGGCTTTATTGGTTTTTCTAACCTATGTTCAAATGCTTTAAAATGCTGGTTTTATGGATAATATGTTCCCCCATTTGGTGCACTTAAAGAAAATTCCCTCTACGAATATAACCAACTAAAAGGTAAACTATCAGTCACATAAAAATCAGTATCACTAGAGGGCTGAAGTCCCTATGCATAAAACAGATTATTCATCAGTTACCAAATATCTGTACTACAGGTTTTCCCTGTTTCAAACAAACTCAATTTATGACAACATAAAATAAAAAAAAGGATAAATGAAAGAGAAGTCATTTAAAGTTAAATGATCCTTTCTTAAATTATTTCTTAAATTACTTGCCCCAACTGGCCATCTTTTTATTATTATTTTATTATTTTATTTTATTATTTTATTATTTTATTTTATTATTTTTAATTTAATTTTATTTATTATTTTATTTTATTTTATTATTTTATTTTATTATTTTATTTTATTTATTTTATTTTATTATTTTATTTTTTTTATTATTTTATTTTATTATTTTATTTTATTTTATTTTATTATTTTATTTTATTATTTTATTTTATTTTATTTTATTTTATTATTTTATTTTATTTTATTTTATTTTATTATTTTTTATTTCCAGAGAGAGTACAAGGGATGGGGGCGCGGGGGACACATTGATGTGAGAGAGACACATCGACTGGTTGCCTCCTGCATGTGCCCCAACTAGGGCCAGGGACTGAGACTGCAACCGAGGCTTGCACCCTTGGCCAGAATCGAACCAATGACCCTTCAGAGTCTGAGGGCCGATGCCCTAACCACTGAACCAAACTGGCCAGGGCATAACTATTTTTTTCTAAATACAATGAACACAGTTTTATTTATATGCAAGTTTTTCAGGAGCTATACCTCTTGCCAAAAGAAATGCTTACCTATATTAAACAGATGACAGGAGCTGAAATTATCTTGACCATTTCACACTCATAAACAATCTGAGAGAGAAGGCTCTGGCATTTACCTAGTCCAACCTTTATCAGAGATGTAAGCTCATAATAGTCTGAGAAACAGTATCCAGTCTTGCTTGAACATCTTATTCTGAGGGTGATATTTAATTTGGGTAACCCAGACAACTAACTCAGAAAAGGAAAATTCAAGAGTATTTGAGAAACAGTACTTCCAATGAGTTCAGTGGTACTATTTTTTAAGTGATTGAAACTTTTCTCCTTTAGTATTATTTCCCAATCCTAAAGCTGTGTTTCGTAGACAAGATTTTATAATTAGTGGCTTGTCTGCTTGCTTTTTGTGTGTATATATATATATATATATACATACACAGAGACAAAGAAAAATTACTGAGCATCTACTATATAGAAAGCACAAGGCTAAGTTCTCTGGTGGCAATTAAGTTTTGGAAAAAGTGTGTGGAGGAAACATATAACACAGTCCTTATAAGACAGACTGTGATGAACTGGTGGCTTTTTCTCCTTTCTGCTTATCTGTATGTAGCATAAACCATATTACGTTTACTTTAGAAGTCTGGCAACTCTCATACATTGCTGGGAATCTAAATTTGGCAATATTTATCAAAATGACAAGTGCATATACCCTTTGTGGTAGTTTAAAGATACATTCACAAATTCTTGACTCCTCTTCCCTTTAAGAGGCGAAGCCCTTGCATGTAGGCTAAATGAACTTAGTAACCCACTTCTAATGAAAAGAATAAAGCAGAAGAGATTAGGTCATAAAAGGCACTGTAGCTTCCATCTTGTTCTCTCTCAGATCACTCACTCTGAGGAAGATCAGCAGCCATGTCTTGAGGACATTTAGGCAGCCCTGTGGAAAGGCCTGCATGACAAAGAACTGAGGACTTCTGCAACGGGCAGCAAGAAACTGAGGCCTCCTGTCAACAGCCATGTGAATGAATCATGGTGGATGTGGACCTGCCAACCCCGGTCAAGCCCTCAGATGGCTGCCACCCTGGCTGACAGCTTGACTTTATGAGGGATCCTGGACCAGAACCACGCAGGCAAATTGTAACCAGATTCCTGAGCCTTAGAAACTGTGTAAGGTAAATGTTCGTTATCTTAAAGCCACTAAATCTTGGGGTAATTTATTATATAGCAACGTAACTAATACAACCTTTAACTTAGCACTTCTGGGGAACTATCGTACAGATATAGAAATATCCCCTATTCTCTGAACTGTCATTACCCAAACTCAGGAACTGATGTAAATTTTTGGATAAATCCCTTTCTAACCAAAGTTTTACTACTCACAAATACAAAGTTAAGAACCAAATATATTCAGATACGCGGGTTTCCTTGTTATCTGATCTATTGGAACTCGAGAATCAGAGTTAGGAGAGCCCAGGTGTAAAAGGACAAACTACAAGGTTATTCATTGCAGCATCATTTGTAACAACAAAACTGGGGGAGTGCTTATTTAACTATAACCACACAATGGAAAACTATACAGTTGTAAAAAAGAATGCCCTCTGTTCATTGATATGCAAAAATCTCCAGGATAAATTGTTTAATGAAACAAAGAGCAAGGTATAAAATAATGTGCATAATATGCTATCTTCTTCCATAAGAAAAGAAAAGAAGGACATATGTTCATAGTTGCTTTTATTTCCATAGAGAAACTCTCAAACAAATCACTAGAAAGGAATGAAACTGATGACCTCTCTGGGGAAACAGAAGGTAGGAGGGAATTAGGTGGATGGGGGACAGGAAAGAGAGTATGACTTTTCACCTCTTAACTTTTTATTCTGATTTTTGAACCATGTGAATGTGTTACCTTTTTAAAATCATGAAGATTTCTAACATTGCTGAGATCACCAAACAATTACCACTCAATCGAGTTTTTCAACTAGCGCATAAAAAAATAGAAACAATGATAGACTTAACTAAAACACTAAAACTTTCCATAAGTTTTAAGTACTTATACCATGATTGTCATTCGTTTCTTCTGTTTAGTCATTCTAATTACGCTTCCTAGAAATGGTCACAGTGCTAATTCTATGTTCTAATTTATTATAATTACCATTTGAAATGTTTACAAAACTTCAGAGCTGAAAAAAATAGATGAGTGAAGTCCAAAGTGGTCCACAACACAGTCACTGAAAGCGACCAAGCAAGACTGCCAGGCCTCATGACAGATCTACCAAGTCAGAACTCTGCTGAGGTGGAAGGGTGGGGGGCCAGGCTTGGAAAACTGTACATAGAACAAAACAAAAACAAAAGAACAAAAGCACCCTGTGCTGATACTGACACAACCCCTGCCCCCTCGCATATACATGAAGGGGCCAGGATTCAAAGAGATGAAGGAACTTTTAAAAAGATCTAAAAGCAGTGAAACACAGAACGAGCACTTAAATACTCATCTTTGAACCCCAAGTCCAGTCTTCTTTTTTCAACTCCTTCTGACCCAGCTGATAGTGAAGGATCCAAAAGAAAAGTATATATATACAACATCGCATAGAACCTTTAGTTTCCCTTAGGTTGAACTTGGATTAAGTTCTTCCTTTCCCTTCAGCCAATATCCACCTAGGTTTTCTTATTTCTCTTCTTTTCATTTTTTAGTTGTGGAAGATGTTTGTCTACTGGCCTGTAAAATATTTTGTATATTTTATACTTTTCCCAGAGCAGGGATTAAATTTACTGCCCCTGAAATTCTGTCAACAGACTAGAACAGGAATTGAGAAACTGTGACCTGTGGGCCAAATACAGCCCATTACTTGTATTTGTAAATAAAGTTTTATTGAAACACAGCCACACCTATTCATTTTCATATCGTCTATCACTGTTTTATTGCTACAATGGCAAGCTCAAGTAGTTGCGACACTAGCTGGCCCTTTGCGGAAACAGTTTGCTGACCCTGTTCTAAAATTATGAAAAGGATTCTCTGTCATTAAGAGCAGAGATGATAAGAACCTCTTTTTAGTTATGTTGTGATGATGATTATCATGATGGTCAGTTCTTCTGGTGGAGGTGATCATTAGCAAGAAATAGCTAAATGGTAGGGAGGAGAAACAAGATCTGCAAGCTAGGTACCCAGGACCTGACTGCATGATCAATATTACAGATACATGAACTCTGCAAGCCAGATGTCCAGAACCTGACTGCATGATAAATACGAAATGGGGGAACCATCCTGGCTCTGAATGGCAACCCTGCCCTGCCTCTCAGCCTACCTGTTCTGCCAGCCAGGCAATGTGCTTGACCTCCTTGCTGCCTCCTGCTGTACTGGTTGCACCAAGCATGGCATTGAGTTCAGCCAACACCTGTGGGAGGAGAGCCATTATGTTGGTGTGGATAGCTACGAACCAGGAGTGTGCAGTGGCTGTATCCTTGCAGCGTAGGATCAACGTGTTCCTGCTATCGGGAGAATGTAGCTCTATCAATCTGTGTGGAAAAAGAAAAGGAAAAAGTGAGCTAGATCAGAAGTCATCCAACCTGGCAGAGTTTAACATACATTACTGGAAATCTACTTTAATTTTACATTCCAGAATAGAGAACTTTCTCCTAATTCCATAGTTCCAGAGAAAACCACACATGGGTAAAATAATCATCAGAAAGACTAACCATTGGGTCTCTTGTTTCAATCTGTTAATATAATAACCTAAGACGAGGAAACTTGTTGTATAGTCTATAACAGAACACTTTACTTTGCCTTAATTTCCCTGTCAAAGAAATAGAAAGCATGCTTATTGAATCTGATAGGCACATTGTAAAGAAGGAATTGTTAATGTAAAGAAGGATATTTAAAATATATATATAGGAAGTACCTTATAAAATATCATTATAAGGTATTGCTAGGTAAATAAACCTACTGCCAAACAGTGAACTGAAATTTCCACTGTGTGAAATAAAGGAAAGAGAAAATAGTGGAAGAATGATTCTTTATGAAAATTTACAGTTGTTTTTTAGTGTCTGGGTAACATATGATTAAATCATCCACTGAATCATAGTAGAAAAACAGTTAAGAGATCTTCAACTCTATGACTATTATTTGTTAATGATCAACTGAGAACAATCTATATACTTCAAAAGTAACCTTTAGGAATTAGCTAAAATTTTTTAAAAGTACATCAAATTCTTTACACAGCAATTTACAGGGTACTGTTTTGTGCTTTTGCCAAAGTTTTTGTCAAGATGAGTTAAAAAAGCCAAATAAATAAATGACTAACATATATACACTGCCGTGTTCTAACAGTTCTTTCAAAATGGAAAAGAAAAAGCTCTTAGGAGCATTTTTCCGGGGAGGCTAGAAATTGACAAATTGCCACTGACCAAGGAGAGATCCCTTTATTCTTTCATCTTTCTAATGACAGTTTTTGCTGCCTTGAAGCATTGTCATCAGATCCAACACCTCCTGCCAAAGATAAGCAATTTACATGTATACTAGCATTTCTGCCTTAAAGCTTGCATCCCTCTCTTTCACCAAATATTTTAATTTGCCACATTTAATATGGCAGATATTCATACTCATTTGAACTGTGGTCAGCCTATCCTTTCTTAATACACATTGACTGAGCACCTTCTATATACCAGATACTGTGGTAGGTACTGGTATTAGAGATACAGTGATGAAAAAGATAGAAAAAAAAATAGTCTCTACCCTCACTGGGTCTGTAGTCTAAAGGAGAAGGCAGAAAATTAACAATTAATTAATACACAATTACAGGTTAAAAAGTGCTTCTATTAAGGACTGTGATGACTTATGAAGTTTTTGTCTAAAAAGGCACTCCCAAGATGGTAGTAGGAAAGCAGAACTGCAATAGAGGCCTCTATACCTCTGGGGCACATCCCCCAAACAGGTATCATGCTATGAGACAGGTTATAAACACATCTACCTACTCACCCACTCACCTGCCCTCCCACTGGAGTTACCCATCTAGCAATCTTGAAGGTAAATACCAAGGAGCACAATTACTGGGTCATACGGTAAGACCATGTTTAGCTTTGTAAGAACCTGCCAAGGTGTCTTCCAAAGTAGCTGGACTATTTGGCATTCTCACCAGCAACAAATAAGAGTTACTGTTGCCCTATCCTGGCCAGATGGCTCAGTTGGTTGGAGCATTGTCCCATATACCAAAAGGTTGTGGGTCAGCTTCCCAGTCAGGGCAAATACCTGGGTTGTGGGTTCCATCCCTGGTTGGGATGCATATGGGAGGCAACCTATTGATGTTTCTCTCACATTGATGTCTCTCTTGCTCTCTTTCTCTCCAAAAATCAGTGGAAACATATCCTTGGGTGAGGATTTTAAAAAAAGGTTCCTGTTTCTCTGATTTTTGACCATTTTAATAGGCAGTGGTATCTCATTGTTTTAATTTGCATTTCTCTAATGATATATGATGTTGAGCACCTTTCATATGCTTATTTGTCATCTGTATTTCTCCTTTGGTAAGGTGTCTGTTCAGATCTGTTGCCCATTTCTAAACTCGGTTGGTTTCTTATTGTTGAGTTTTAAGAATTTTTAAAATCCTTCATCCTACCTAACTGGGAGGAAGAGCCGGTGATGTCCTTATTTCAGACCCTCTATTGGGCTGATTGTTTTCTATAAGGGCTAATTATTTCCACCTGGTTGCTCTGGCACTGTAACCAGCTTAACATCCTTTAGACACATGCTAAAAGTTCAGTCGTAAAACCATGACAAGAAATTTCTTTCACTCCTCCTCCTGGCCTACTTAGCACTACAGATAGGAATCAGTTTACCCTTCCCTGGGCACAAAACATTCACCTTCTGAAAACGCCTTTTCACCTCATTCGATTCCTGGGACAGTCTCTCAGACACAGCTCCTTCAACACAATCTAAACTCTGAAAATTCCAATGCCAAAGACCCTAGTTATTAATAACTGCACGAACGGAAAGTAAATCTGTAATAAAATAAAACTAAACTCGATTAACAAGTCCAGTAGGCTGGAAAAAGATGAAAACAGGCAGTAAATTAGTTCTCAGGCCAGGATCACCAATTTTTCATGAAAAGAGAAATTTTGCAGTGTTTTTAAAAAAGGAATTGTGAAGTAGCACATTAAGTGAGAAGAAACAGAAAAGAAACTTCAAAGTCCTGATGATCCTATGATGCAGAAGAATTTGCCTTTGAAGAGGAAGCTCCCCAACACCTGATAAAGGGGACAAAGTATTTCCTAAAGCCTACTGCTGCTTTAAAAGAAAAATTCATATGAAAACGCTTCTAACACAAATTTGGAGGCAGTCTGCCAGTAATTGTTTGGGTCCACAGCAGAGAGGAGGAAACAGCTACAGTGTGAAGAGTTTTGGCTTCTAGTCAAACCACTCAGGATTTCCTGAGAAATGCAATTCCATTTTGATCATATGAATCAAATCAACGTTTAGGTACAGAACAGAAGTGCAGGATTCTGTAAGTCTAGCCTGCTTATTTTTTCTGTTTAGTAAAGTCTTATACATAATTTATGTGTTCAATTTAGTAATAATCATATTGTTTTATATGTCACAAAGCCAAAATTTACCTTTTACATGGAAAACAGCCAATGGGAAGATGAACAAGACATTGTGAACCAGCTCAAAGGAAACAGATGTACATTTCTGAAAGCAGTGTTTAAGAACACCTTGTCCTTGCTAAACTCCACACTGCCCACAATGCTGTTTGCTAAGGAATGGGCTCATGTTCTCTCCATGAACTTCATCATTATTTATTTAGCTTTCACTTTCCAGAATGAACTGTTTATAACTATCAGAAGCATCTTCTAGGTCTTGAGAACTCAAGGTGGAGGAAGAGAATAAACTTCCTCCTCCTTGCTTACTCATTCTGATGGTCAGCACTTCCCCCCCCCCCCCCCAGCTCTGGATAGTGAATATGAAACTAAATGAAAATAGTAAAACAGAAGAAAAAGATGCTTCCCTCTCAGGTCAAATAAGTTTTTCATTTAGAAGGTAAAAGATGAACCACAAAGAGATACCTACATACCACATCAGAATTAATATTAAAAAAACTGATGTCACCAATATTGGTGAGGATATGAAGCAACAGAAACTCTCCTTTATTGGTGGTGGGAATGTAAAATGGCACAACCACTTAGGGAAAAAGTCTGGCAGTTTTTTAAAAAAACGAAACATATACCTACCTACCCCTTGACCTGTCAATTCTACTTCTAAGAATTTACCCAAGAGAAACTAAAGTGTATGCCCACAAAGAGTTGTACAAAAATATTCACGGTAACTTTATTAATATTAGCTCCAAACTGGAAATAGCTCAGGTGCCTATCAATACGAAAATGGATAAAGGGCCCGGCTGGCATGGCTCAGTGGTTGAGCATCAACCTAGGATCCAGGAGACTGCGGTTTGATCCCTGGTCAGGGCACATGCCTGGGTTGCAGGCTTGATCCCCAGTAGGGGACATGCAGGAGGCAGCTGATTAATGACTCTCTCATCATTGATGTTTCTATCTCTCTCTCCCCCTCTCCCTCTCTCTGAAATCAATAAAGACATATTTAAAATTTTAAAAAGTGAAATCTCATTATAAAAAGTCTGTCCTTACCTATGTCTTTGGACAAGTTTATCTCTTTTTCCCACCTAATTCCTAATCTAACAATAGGTTTACCAGTACCACTTCATGGAGTTAATGAAGACAAAGTCATAGAACCCAAATGGTTATAGAACTAGGAGGGACATTAGAAATGATTCAATCCAACTCTCTCATTTTACCGAGTAAACTAAAGTCAACCGATGCTACCTTGCCAGGGTCACATTATTAGTTGATACAGTCAGATCTATAATTCAGATCTCTGACTCGCCTAAGGAATTTCCATCTAAAGAAACATTTGAAAAGTTTCTTAGTAAGATTTTTTCAATTACAAAGTAATGTTCACAGTGAAAAAAGTAATAATAACATTCCAGAAAGGTATAAAATGAAGACCACAAGCCCCTTCTTTCCTTCTAATCCCATTTCACTCCCCAGCAATATCCACCATTAAGTTTCCAAATGTGTGTTTGTCCAAAATTTTTCTATATATGTACTGTACATATATGTCGAAGTAATTTAAATATGGGACACCAAAAACTATTCTCTCATCTCAGACTGATATTTTCCTCTTTGTAATTTAGTCAGTCATATTATTGCAAAATAATATGCATAAGTAATATTGCAACATGTCTTTAAGTATGATGTTCTGCTTAGGTACAGCTCACCTGTTCTCCAGATCCGGCATGCTTAGGTTTCTAGCAGCAAAGCACATTTTGAGAGGAATGACCTTCCTGTCCTTGGTGCTGTTCTGGTGTTTTGGAGAACCAGAGTCCTCACTGCCACTAAAGCTTGGTGACTGGGGAGCTGCACCTTCCCATGGCAGATCTGATACTAATGATGGCTTCTTGATATATGGCGTTACTTCCCGGATGAATTTGACTATGAACAAAAACCAAAGAAGGAGATTAGTATTTTTGCTTTCTATAAAAAATGACAACTAAAATACATACACATTCATGCAATATCTGGCATGAAGTTAAAAAAGAAAGTACGCTATGTTAAAGAGCCAGCACACAGAATTTTAGGACTGAAGGGTCCTTTAAGGGCACATAATCCAAATTAAATAGCATTATTCTATTCTAAAAATTTTAACTTCTGAGTTTGTGCATGTATTGTTCTATCTACTTAGGACACTCCTTTCTCCCTTTGTCTGCCTAGTCAACTCTCTCAAGAGTCATATCCTCAGCAGCCTTTCCTGTCCGCTCTCTCCAGGGTATTACATTACACCTCTGTAATAACCTCTTAGAACCCTGGGTTGTAATCCTTTACTAGCTGTTGAATTCCCAGAGGGAAGGATTATGATTTATTCCATGTTGGCATCCAATATCTAGAACAGTGTCTGTTCAGTAAACGTTTCAATAAATGAGGGAAGGAACAAATGAATAATTAAATTTTTGAATTGTCTTGATTGTTGACCAGCCATGAAAGAATCTCCTGATGATAGATTCAGTAAATCCTGAGACAGTGCCATCTAGCTTTAGTTGAGTCAACGTTTAGAAATGTCTTGATACTTCCACTCATTGGTTTTTCTGTCTACTGAAGCCATACAGAACAAACAATCTCTTGCACATGAGAACACCTTCAAATATCTGAAGACAGATTCTCTCTCTCCTCTGGACTAAGGTCAGCATCTCTAGTTCAATTTGATTCAACTCAATCAACATTTTTAGTTACCTACTGAGTGTCAAGCATTAGGCTAGGCACTGAGAAACAAGAGCATATGAGGCATGGACCCTACCCTCAAGGAATGACCAATCTAGTAAGGAAAGAAAGCTATGTAAACAGATCCTTACAGTTTTGAAAACAAGTACAAAAATAAGCATATTCAAGATAAGGTATTTCCATTAATGGTAGCCCCAAATTAAAATATAGCTTTTAGTAGATAGGAAACGTTTTAAGTTCAATTTTAGGAATCACATAAAATACTTCTTTTACCTCAGTCATGACTAGCAACTACTGTCATTTGAGACATGATGTTCTTGTTTCAAAAAGTAGATAAACCAAAGATTCTTAAAATCTTAAATAGCGCTAAATAAATAGCTGAATGTAGATGAACAAGTCACCATTACCTCTGCTAACATCAATATATGTTATATCAGTATTCTACCTCCCTCTCAAATTGGTAAGTCATGAGAGTAGCATCATGGGAATTGAAACTAGAAAGATATGATCATTATCAATGCTTATCAGTATCATAATTACTAGCATTAACATTTTATAGCATCAGAAGCTTTACAAGCCTATGAAATTTTACCAACAAATAGATTATTAAATCTAAAAAAGAATCAAATGTTTCTAAAAACATAGCTAGCAACAGTCTTTAAAATAGTTTCCTTTTTGAATAGGTAATATATGCACATAAGACAAAATTCAATGATATAAAAAATTTTATTATAAAAAATCTAGGTTTCTAGCAACCCAGTTCCCATCCCTAGGGGCAATGATTGTATGGTCTTCCAGAGATATACTAGATATGCTAAGCATATGTAAAACAGACACACGTGAATATATGTATACATACATTTCACACAGTGGCAACATATTATGCTTACTGTTCTGCATCTTGTATTTTTTACTTAATAACATTGATAATAGTCTTTTATAAGCCTAGCATTCTACAGTTCATTCTACAGCATGATGTGGTGGTAGAGAGGCCTTTGGAGTCATACAGATCTGGCTCAAATATTAACTGTGCTTGCCACCTCCGAGCTATGTGACCGCACTTGCCTGTTCTGAGGTCCTCATCTATAAAATGGGAGTTAACATTAAACAAGTAAAAATTCCAGGCATATACTAAACAGTCAATAAATAGTAGTTGGTTTTCTTTTCCTTCCCTAAATTAGAAAGTTGGAGAAGTTAACATTTTTAAACAGCAATCAATAGAAGGGGGAAGTTATTTTCTTGTAAGTTACTAAACAAGATCTGCTGAAATGAAGCATAATTCTAGAAAACATAAGAGATCATAAAGGGTCCTTTTTAAATTATGCCAGCATTTAGATATAGTTTATGTGTGTTTATATATATGTATGTGTGCTTCCTATGCATAGTTATAATACGTGTATTTCTAGGTGGAGAGAGTTAAAGCTAGCTAGCTGTCTCAGGTCACCAAGGGGATTTTTTCATCCTAGAAAAATGAGCAGGGTTGCAGCCAATATATCCCTTGTGCGGCTGACTCAGGCATTTCAATACATGCTTTAGCTTTGTACTTCCAACAGAGGATTAGATCACAAAAACTTTGGCAGAAATTCCTATAGTTTCTAGTCACTGCCAATGGCAGAGACTTGCTTTTTCAACTATTTAAGGCAGTATACCAACTATTGGGCTACCAATCGGGGGAACTTAAAGACATTCTAAATGACTAATCTTGGTTAGAAAAGGACCCTTCATGATATACTCAGAAGTTCAGTCACACAGTAGCATCACTGAACTGGTTACTGCACACATATTTAAATAAAACACATACATACACAGCCTATTGCATGGCTTTATGCAGAGAGCAATGAGTTTCACTTGAGTTGATGACACTGAAGCCCACCCCCATCTAACTGGCCATCCACAGTGGCTGAAGAACTGTGAACAGACATCTATTTCTAACTCACCTGAGGTATAGGGAACATAGAAAGTTAATGGTGCTGTCTGAGTCCTATACTTAGACCTTCTAAGTTGCCACAGTGCTTTAACCTGGATACCTGGAGGAATAAACAAAGCCTCTATACCCTCACATGTACTCAAGTCAAATCGGAACCCTCAATATATTTCAGAATTATTTCATTTTTCCTGAAAAAGATCATCTTAAAAATGTTCAATTAAACACTGATGTTTGTAATGTTTTAGGTACTGAAGTTAATCTTCTTTCTTCTATGTTCAGGTCACTCTTATTGAAAATGAAGGGGGCTGCATTCCACCCTAAAAGCATCACTGCAGCCCCTTCTCTTTAGAGTGACAAAAACATACACATGTACTGTACATCCACCTCAAAGATGTCTGGAAGGATTTTCATCAAAATATCAATAGTGCTTATATATAGGTGTAGGATTGCCTTTTTTTCTTCATATAGTTCTGTATATTTAAAATTTTTATGAGTCCATATCATTCATACCAAAAGAAACATTTTAAAGAATGAAAACTTATTCTGAAACCTTGCTCAAATTTGAAACATGTAACCACCTTAAAGTGAAATCTTGTTAGCCTTCAAAAACTACAGTGCACTAAGAGCCAAATGATTCTTACTGAAATCCATCCGCTAAAGAATAGAGTTATAGGGGGCCCATGTATTTTAACGAGGTACATTGCTATGGTTTGGGACATTAGGCAGCAAATGAAATGTCATTTAAAAGCTTATCCAAAAGATACTTCATAGTCAGACACAGGCTATGCCTGTTAACCCCAATATTCTAGTAAATCAATGAGCTTCCCTTATAAATGTCAACCTCTCATATAATCATTATTTTCCTCTTTATCTCTAAATTTATCTTTTTCTTATCCCATCTAGTGACCTTTATTGTATGGGGAGAATGGTGCCATTATTTCCCCTGCCTTGCAAGCAAGTTGGTCTCTGGGTTCTCCTTAGGGAGGGAGTTGGCTTTTCATTTTGCTCACAAATGAGTTATGTTGACATCACTGTTAAAGTATTCTCCCAAGAGGTTTCTCCTTAACATCATCCCAAGCTCCTCCTCAAATCAGGAATCTGATAGATGGCCACCAAAAACATTAGGAAGGCATTACTTTCAGTAAAAAGCCTTTTACATTCTCAATTCGCAGATGTCTTTCAACTCAAGTCTCCTGCCACCTGAGGTCTGAGTAGACTGCAGTCTAGGGCTTGGTGATGTAAACCCTGGATGTGTTCAGAGTAACCCTGGATGTGTTAAAGTAACATTGCATATTCACCAATTTGCTGATCTCCTGGTATGTGCCAGGTATACTGTTTTAGAAACCTAGACTAATATATCTGTGAACAAAACATGCAAAAGAAGGTGAATGTAATTAATAAGTAAATTATGTTCCAGAGAAACAAAAACTTATGCTCACATAAAAATCTGTACATGAATGTTTTAGCAGTTCTGTTCGTAAGTGCCCTAAAAACTGGAAACAACCCAAATTTCCTTCAGTAGGTGAATGGATAAACTGCAGTACAGCCGCAGAACAGAATACTACTTGACAATAAAAAGGAATGAACTACTGATACACTCAGGGAATTGGATAAGTTTCAAAGGCATTATGCTAAGTAAAAGAAGCCCGTGTCAAAATGTTACAAACTGCATGATCCCATTACTGAAAAGACAAGCTATAAGATGAACAGATCAGTGGTTGCCAGGAGTTAGGGATGGGGAAGAGGTGATTGTTTTTTTGGAGTATGGAAATGTCTTGTATCCTGACTGTGGTGATGGACATAAAAATTTATACATGTGCTAAATTTCACAGAACTGTATACAAAAATGGGGGGAAACTAATTTTACTGCATAATAGTTAAAAATTAAAAAATAAATAAGTACATGATATAGTATGTTAGAAGATGTTAAGTGATGCAGAAAAGGAAAAACAGTAAGGGAAGATGGATCAGGGGTGCTGGGTGCGTGTGTAAAATTGCCATTCTAAATAAGCTGGTTAGGGTAAGCCCCGTTAAGATAACATTTGAATGAAGACTTAACAGAGGTGAGGGAGTTAGTCATGCAGATATCTGGGGAAACATTCCTGACAGAGAACAGTGTTAAAGGAGTAAGGGAAGCCAGTGTGACTAGAGCAGGGTAATGGGAAAGAGCAGAAAATGGGGTCACAGAGGTAAAGGGTGTGGGAGGCAAATGATGTAGGGCCTTTTCGGTCATCCTAAGGACTTTGGCTTTTATTCTGAAGTGGGAAGCCACTGGGGGCTTTTAAGCAGAGGAGTGACATGATCTAACTTGTATTTTAATCATTTTCACTATGCTGGAAATAGGGTGAAAGAGGTAAGGCAGAAGCAGGAAGACCAACTGAGAAGTTATTAGAGATGAGAGATTTCAGTAGTTGAGCCAGGGAGACAGGAGAGGAGGTGGTGAGAAGTGGTCAGATTCTCTACTAAAGGCAGACCTACTTAGATATCCTGACAGATTGGATAAGGGGGGGGGCTGAGAAAAAAAAATTGAGGATGATTTTGAAATTTTTGTTCTAAACAACTGACAAAACAGAGTTGCCATCAACAGGTTTAGGAGGAAAGATCAATAAGACATATATTAGACAATCAAATCTAGCAGGCACCGAGATATGAGACTGTAGTTCAGGAGATGGGTCTGGGCTGGGACTATAAATTTGGGAATTGTTGGCATGTGGTTGATATTTAAAGCCATGAGACTGGATAAGATCAGTCAGGGTCTCAACAGGAAACGAATGGCACGGGATTAATAAAAGGGCAATTTATAAGCCCGAAACATAGGCATGTGCCCTGACAGGGAATTGAACCTGAGACCTCTTGGTGCATGGGTCAACGCTCAACCACTGAGCCACGCCTGCCAGGCTCCTTCCACTTTTTAGTCCTTTCCTTAGTAACACATATCTTTTCCATGTTATACAAACTCTACATAAGCATTATTTAAAAAATATCTAGACAGCATTCCATTATGTGTTTACCATACTTTATTTAGGCATCCCCTAATTATTGGGCACTTACTTTAAATAATATGATAGTGAACATATTTTTTTTAGGAGAGAAATTACTGGGTCCAAGGAACATTTAAGGTTCATGATAAATACTGTAAATTCTTAATAGGATTGTACCATTTTATGTTCCCACCAGCAGTGTATGATGTCTATGTCAGTCCACTTGCCAACAGCAAGTTAACCTTATTTAAAAGAATCTTTGCTATTTTAATGGGTGAAAAATGTTATGTATATATGCCTATTCAATCTTGATCTCCTGCCTCAACAAATGCAGGATATTATTATTTTCTTTTCTTTAACAGCAGGAAATCCTTGTCTCTTTATACTTTTTTTATCTAAAGACATGGGAGGAATGATTTGTGAGGTTATAACAGTGAGGAGTTACAGGAGGATCACCAGCACCTCAGATCTAATAAAAAATTTGAGTTACAATTCTCTGGATTTGCTGTACCAGCGTTTCCAAAGTCATACTTAATTTCCCGTTATTGCCTTATCACCTAACT
The DNA here is from genome assembly GCF_964146895.1 of Miniopterus schreibersii. Taxonomy (NCBI): domain Eukaryota; kingdom Metazoa; phylum Chordata; class Mammalia; order Chiroptera; family Miniopteridae; genus Miniopterus; species Miniopterus schreibersii. Next base: position 15,586,790 of record NC_138121.1, on the reverse strand, counting down.
TAGTGAAGTTAGCTCCTTTCTTCTTGCTAGTCATCAGGAGGAAAACAAATCCCCAGCAAGGAAACCAAGCATGTCCTCAGAAGCAGTACATGTGTTTATAGATGTGATCTCAACATTTTGGGGTTTAAAAAACAAAACAAAACAGCTGTGGTTTATGTTGGTCCTGGGATTTTCAATTCACTTCATTACCCATCGTTCCTTCTCCATTTCAATCCAAGGCCTGTCCAAGTCAATAAAAGTAGGAGTTACATATCCTTTCTGAGGATCTCAAATTACTATTAGGATTACAAGTAGAACTCAAGTTTCCCTTTAAACCTCTGAACTATAGTGGAACAGGTCCAAATACACCAGAAATTAGGTAGTTCTACAATTTCCCCTCAGTAATAAAAATGTTAGTATTTTTAAATTATGGCTTTTTATAATAAAATTATGTAAACTGGAAAAAAAGATATATTTTTTTGCCTCAACCAAATTCTAACACAGATATCTATTACTTTTATACAAAAGTCTTCGCTTTCATGCTTTTATATATACAAACACAGAACAAGCTAGATTGAAACAATTTGGGTCTTAGGACTATTTAGTATATAATTTCTCCTTGGTAGTCTTCTTTAACTACTAATCTTATATGGCAAAACTAGTTGTGGGTCATTTATAAAGTAAATATTTATTTTTATTTTTAAAAAATATATCTTTATTGATTTCAGAGAGAGGAAGGGAGAGGGAGAGAGAGATAGAAGCATCAACGATGAGAGAAAGTCATTGATTGGTTGCCTCCTGCACACCCCCTGCTGGGGATCAAGCCTATAACCCAGCCATGTGTCCTGACCAGGAATCGAACCCGGATCTCCCGGACCATAAATTGATGCTCAACCGCTGAGCCATGCCAGCTAGGCTATAAAGTAAATATTTAAAAAATGAATTTAAAAAGTGTTTCTTTTAGGAATGTTTCCTCAAACTGCAAAAGAATATGCAAGATTTTCAACTTTTTTATTTAAAAAGGTTGTTTTTTTTTAAGTTTTAAACATCTTAGGTTTGCATTTTTAAGTGTTTTTGTAAGGAAATTTGCTACCAGCAAATTTCCCTGTGGAAATGGCGGTACCTTAAGTATGTGTGTTTATAAGCTTTTATATAAGTAATCCCCAAACTGAGAGACGCTGCATGTGAAAAATTACTTCAAATTACATAATTTTCTTTTCCTTTTGGTATTGAGATTTATATTTATTTTCTATGCCATGCCTATTTTTATAAGTCAATTCCATTTCCTAGTACTTCTCCCTCCCCTAAAAAGAAATATTGCTTAATGTGAAACAATGTTCCCTTTGCTTCCTTCAAAACGTACAAAGTAGAGAGGACTGTTGACAACACTAGAAAGGTCTTGACCACTTATAGGGTGAGAAAAAATAGAAAGGCAAGACTTTAATTTCATTTTCACATAAAGCAGAGGCAATGAGAAAGGCCTTTCTCAAGAAGAAACAGGCTGCTTAGGAATAATTTATATTGCCTCTTTGTCCCTGCTGAAATATTAAAATAGAGACTAGTTTTTTGGAGGGAAAAAAAAAGAATCCCACCAGGTTTTTAAAAGCATCATAATGGCTCATAGCGATAAAACTAAGGATATTGGAGTTGCTAAGTGATAAAAGCAAGTTCTCAGTTATATTTTAAAATTATATATAAGTTAGTATGTTCATAAAGTGTTCAAGAAAATATGGCAATTGCTAATAAGAGTTATATTTGCATTGAAATTAGAGGGACTTTTTAAAAAAAAAAATCTTTATTGATTTCAGAGAGAGGAAAGGAGAGGGAGAGAGATAGAAACATCAGTGATGAGAGTCACTGATTGGCTGCAGCCCGCAACCCAGGCATGTGCCCTGACCGGGAATCGAACCCCGATCACCTGTATCCTAGGTCAACACTCAACCGCTGAGCCCGGGACTTATATTTTTGAAGTTAACTTTCTATAATGTTTGAACTTTTAAATAATCAGCATGTGTTCTATAATAAGTAATATTAAAGTTAATTTTTAAATACAGGCCATCAAATAATAAAGAAAAATGGATTAGAAAAGTAATTTCAGAAATAGATTCAGTAGCAGAAACAATAGAAGAGGGGAAAGTCACTATTCAATAAGTGCTGAAAGAACCACAGGGTATCAGTATGGAATTATCTTAGATCTATACCTCACACCCTACAATGCACTTGCATTAACCTACAGTTGCTGCTCTTTTGTAAAATCATTAAAGTATAAATGCAGAGCAACAAACCTTAAAGTCAAAAGAATCTCAGTTCAAGTCTTGATATCACCATTTACCTTTTGGGAGGTTTGAAGTACGTATTTTACCTCTCTGAGCCTCAGTCTCTTCATTTTTAAAACGAAACACCAGCCTCAAAGGGCTGTTGTGAGGATTAAGTGAGATGATATTTGAAACATGCCTAGGCCTGTGCTTGAGCACTGTAGGCACTGGATATTAGTGTGTGTGTGTGTGTGTGTATACAATTAATACAGTATAGAGTATAGTTTGGAGGAATTATAGTTTAGTAGGCAGAGTCTAAGATTTGAAATTGAACAAACCAGATTTGAATTTCACTTCTGTGAATTATAAAACTTTGTAATTTAGACCAATAATTTCACTTTTCAATCTCAATTTCTAATCCATAAAACTGTCATACTAACCCTAATAGCAACTTTACCAAGTAACTGAGAGGCCTGAATAAGACTGACTAACAAAATAAACTGCTTCAGAGAGCTGGGAAGAGAGTAAGCACGGAACAGAAGTGCCCTACGGAGTGGGATTATTACGCAACGTGGAAGAGTATCTGGACATGGTAGCTAAGATATCTCCAGAGAGACAGCAAGCTAATTGTTTTGTCCCCGTCAGAAGAAGGCCAAATTTGACAGCACTTACTTAGCCTCCCTCATTGATATTCTTACACTCCACATATCGCTATTATGGCACGTGTCATATGTCACCGTTTCTGTTTCGTCCGTCGTTTCCATGTCACCAAGTTACACTGAAGGAATTAAGACTCAAAACACCACACGCGCCAATAATTACAACACATCACTTCTATCATGTTTACCTACCCACGGTTCTTCCACTCTTCCAGTCGCTCTTCAGAACTGTGGCGCGGTTCGTGCAGGGCTACTTAAGGCCCTGCATACACGCTCCGGCACATTCCTGAGGTAAAATCCACGTGGTTTTCAAGTACTACACAATCTTTCTGTGACTCTGGCTTGACATTACACTTGCTCTAAACTTTTAGAGCGAGTTGTACCCCACTCGACATGACAACACTGTAACAATATGCATACTTGGTTGTACCATAACTGAATTTTATACATTAGGCCTAGGCAGTACATTGATAAAGTGTTCATAGCAAGGATCACTACACACAGAAGATACACTGTAAATATTGGTTAGATGAATTATGAAAAATTCTGTCACAAATACAGATATATTTTTATAGTCTTAATTTCCCTGTCCTGGTGAAATCATGAGGAATACTTATGGCATGTAATAAAACCCAGTTTTTAAATGTTAACAGGTTCTAGCCAGATAGGTCAGTTGGTTAGAGCATCCTCCCAATACGCCAAGGTTGCGGGTTTGATGCCTGGTCAGGGCACATACAAGAATCAACCAATGAATGTGTAAACAAGTGGAACGACAAATTGATGGATATCTCGCTCTCTCTCCCTTCCTCTCACCGTCTAAAATAAAAATTAAAAAATGTTGATAATATCTTGATTAAGAAATTTTGCAAATATCTGGATAAAGGGTTGCTTGTTCAACACCATTATGTGTCTTTTGACTACGTGGGACATGGTCACTCTCTCCATATACTCTCTCCACATAAATTCTGAATGTATGATCTTTGTTCTCTTCAGCTAAATTTGCTATCAGAACAATCTATCATTAAAACAAAATTCTTCTCAATAAATTATTATCAGCTTAAACACGTGGCTTAAGTATGAGCAGTTTGCTCTTGCAGTGACATAACAATTTAACCTTATTATGAGGAGTCAATTATGGATTAGAACTTTCTTCTTAAGTAAGGAAAATCCTCGCCTCACAAACTCAGGAGACGGTGTGCAAAGCATGTGGTATATTTGAAATGTTTGATATACAGACTTTGTCCTCATGTTGCTCAGTTAAGAAGGAGAAGGAAGACGTGCACCCTGCAAAAATAGACCAACTCATAAAGTAGAAATTATAAAAGGCAAAATGCGATCAATGTTGCAAGAGAAGTATAGATAAAATGTTACACATAACTGTAAATAACAACAGTAAACAAAATGAAGTAACTGAAAAAATACTAAAAAGTAATGTTTCTCACTAGACAAAAAAACATTTCCAACACACACACGCGCGCGCGCGCGCGCGCGCGCGCGCACCCACTCACGCAAACACACCAAACTCAAAACTCTTGCAGTTCAAGCACAAGGAAATCCTTAGCTGTATTTTTGTTGCTAAGTGGGTATGTCCTGGACTAGATGGATACACCGGATGGTTTATTTTGGATCGGCACCCCAAGTGATAAACTACAGACGGAAACACAGTATTAACCAAGCACAATAGCTGTGTTCCAGGGGTCAGCAAGCACTCCATCCTGAACACCCAGTCACAGAGTCACCACTGGGGAATGAGAACACCACCGAGTTTCCATATCTTTAAACACTTTGTAATTTTTTTTTTTAATTGTACAAAAGAACTGCTCTTAGTAACTGCCAAGCTTTTGTTGTCATTAGGGATTTTCTGACCAAACTGGCAGAATTAGCTGGGTTCATGAAGAGGAGAAAAGACAAAGATGGGCTCATGTTCTTTCCTTCCTCATTCTTATATAACACATGACTAAGGAGTTCAGTAATAGTGGATGCGAACTGTGCAAGTTCATAGAAATCAGCTAATGAATACTAAGCTACTGTGAAATACACTGCTCACCTCACCTCAAGTAACTGTATTCATTGATAATTTGTTTTATTATTATTTTTAAATCCTTACCTGAGGATATTTTTATTGATTTGAGGGGGGGGGATTGATGTGAGAGAGAAAAATCGATCAGTTGCCTCCTATACATGCCCCGATTGGGAATCAAACCCACAACCTTTTGGTGTATGGGAAGACACTCCAGCCAACTGAGCGACCTGGCCAGGGCTCATTAATTTTTCAAATTAAAATGTAATGAAAACAAAAGCTGGAACAACCTGAGCATCAAAAGAAATAATAGCGGTGTGGGATTATAACCTATAAAACAAGTAAATATCCATGAGTCTATACTGACATAAATAATTAAACAAATAAATGGGGGTGAAGGGACAGCTCTTATAGAAGAATTCCAAATAATAAATGCCAAACAAATGAGAGAAATGGAAAATAATCATTAGAACACTACAGTAATAATTGTAGGCAAGGCCCACTGAATGTTGAATGCTAAAATTAGTGGAAAGTTTAAAGATTAATGCGATATTTGCAGTCTTGACAAAATAAAAGACAAATCCAAATTGGTAAGCATTCTACAAAATGATGCAGAAGATTCAAAATTGATTACCACAATTAGGTTATTAATTGACACATCCATCACCTCAAATGATTACAATTTTTTGTCTGTGATGAGAACATTTAAGATCTACTCTCTTAGTAACTTCTAAGTACACTCTATACTGTTAACTAGTGGCCATGCTGAATACCTGATCCTTTTATTTTCTCTCACCAGTATCTTCTCATTTCCCCCACCCACTTTTACTTCATTCTTAATGAGCCAGCATAAATTTGAGATGTTAGAATAATGACAAAACCAAAAAATATTGTCATTCTAGATGTATCTACATTTAATTCCAAAATTCCATGACAAATATTCTGGTCAAAAAATATTAAGGCAATATTATAAAGCAGCTTTGGATACGTGAAAGTTTGTCCTTGAAATTGACAGCCAATTTGTGTTAATATTAGCTTCCTATAATCAGTAAGAGTGCTTATCTTGAGATTATATTTGTCTTCTGCATGCTAAATCTTCCTCTCTCTCCTGGAGATTATTCTAGGAAAGGAGAAAGATTCACCAGTGTAGTAAGTACACATGAATTACAGAGCTACTCTCAAGATAGCCTAAGTAAATGACAATATTTAGAGAAGATTTTAAAAAAAGCTAATAATTTCAAGTGTATTATGTTCTGTCCCCTCCACACACAAACCCATCCAGAGTGTCCTATGTGCAAATACTAATCTAAAAATAGGTCATGTATAGAATTTTAGAGCTAGAGACCTTAGCGAGATAGTTCAGTCAAACCTGTTCATTTTTTAAAATGTTAAACTGAAACCATAAGAAAAATGAGGCCCAAAGAAATTAGAAAACTTGGTTTTTCTAAGTCACAGTCAGTCTGTGGCAAAGCCATGGCTAAAACCCCATGTCATCTTTTCCTGAATACATCCTCAACTTTCCATTTGGTTTTTTAGTTAGCTTAAAATCATAAAACACTATTTGTATAGATTACTCAGGAGCCAGTACAAATGAGTCAGCACTCAAACTTGCTTACTAGGTCTTTGTAGCCAAAAACCGAATTAGTCAGTTCTTTTTTAAAATTTTAACTTATTGATTTTAGAGAGAGAGGGGAAGGTGGGGGAGGGGGGAGAGAGAAAGACAGAAAGAAAGAGAGAGAGAGAGACATCGATTTGTTGTTCCACTTAACTACGCATCCACTGGTTGATTCTTGCTTGTGCCCCGACCGGGGATTGAACCTGCACTGCAACTCTGGCTATCGGGACAAATGCTATAACCAACTCAGCTACCCAGCCAGGGTGAATGAATCAGTTCTTATCTAAGATTGACATGATAATCTCACCAGGTATGAGAGCAAGTGAGCATTTCAATTCATTTTTCAAGAATGGGGAAAAAAGAAAAAAGGGCAAAACATGAGTGCTGACTAACAACCTCACAGGGAACATTTTATTACTCTTACTTTACCATTAACATATTTTAAAAACTCAGGCCAGGTTCCTTGGTAATTCACTTTTTCTGTATGAGACACAAGGCTTTTTGAAAAATATCAGGGATCACTACTTAACTCCCTAGTATGCCCACTCTGAAAGCAAACAGTGCTTTCTGAGCCAGGAGAAGCACAGAGGAGCCTAACCTGTCATAGCCACTGTTTCCCTCCCTGTCATGGGCCTGGCAGCAGCAGTGTGCAGAGGAGCTGGTTGGAAAAGCAGCAGAGTAGTCCCAGCCAACTCAAAACTAAATAAAAAGCATAAAGCAAAAATACTGTTTTTTCAAAGAAAGTTATTACTTTTTAGAAAAGATTGTGCTTCCATGTATCCATCCATCCCTTTAGAACTTACATCCATAGAACTGGCTTAATTCCATTTCTTTGTATTTCAGCTTGTTTATAATGTAAAATCATAAAACCTATCCTTAGGGGGGATACTGTGAAGATTAAATGAAATACAATTTTAGAAAGCTATACAAATTTGAGATATTACTATTATTACCTAATGCAGAACAGTCATTTTCAGTTTCAGAAATTAGCATGGTATATGGCAAAAAGCAGGTGCTCAATACGTGTTTGTTAAATGAGTAAGTGTACAAAGTGGTTAGACCTCCTCCCAAGGGCATTAACGTATAACAAAATGGATTACATGTGGTGAGAATTCAGAAAAATGACCACTATCCCTTTCTGATTCTGACCAATACACTCCAGAGAACTACTGTGAGGGTTAATGAGATAAAGCTCATAACGCAAGCAGGGCTCTGAGGAAACAAGCTCCGCTCAGTACCATCATTCTAGAATGTATAAGCCTATTGCATCAATAGCACAAAGGCCAAAATAAAGCTGAAATTTTCAGTAGTGATAACAGCCTCGTGGAGGTGGAGAAAATTGTTTGAATAATTCTTAAACTTGCATTATTCTGCTGAAATATTTGGTGAATGAACAAAATGTTTTGATACTATACACACAAATCTTTAAAAATGCCTCAGTGCTCTAATTTTACAGTGTTTTTATTTTCTAATGGTGGAAACCCTAAAAGTAGAAAAGTGTGAAACAAATATTGTCCCATCAACAATGCAAACAAGATGTCTAGAATGAGTAGTAAAGCATATGCATCTGAACCATAATGGGTTCTTTAATAGGAAATGCCTCCCTTTTTTTGTGGGTTAAAAATAAGAACTGGAAATCCCATAAAACATATGTATTGGGTTCCCCAGGCCCATGCAAAATTAGAAGAGTACAGTCACTTTTCTCTTGTTTTCTTTCTCAACCATCTACACCCTCTTCAGGAGACAAAAATATGGTTCCTTGTTCTCACATATAACTTTCAATCTTTAAAAACAATGAATGTATGTCATACATCCAAAAACATCGTAAGATATTAAACATAATTTCTAAGACCCTTAAATCATGAAATCCTATCCTAATATTAAACATAGCATATTTTAACTGATAATTAACTGGAAAGTAACTCTATTTTCCTTTTTATTGGATTTATTGGGGTGACACTGGTTAACAAAATTATACAGGTTTCTGGTGCACGATTCCATAACACATCATCTGCACACTGTATTGTGTACTCACCACCCCAAATCAAGTCCCCTTCCATCACCATTTACCCCCCCATAACCTCCTGCACCTCCCCTCCAACCCCCGGCAATCGCCACAGAAAAGTAACTCTTATTGAAGGTTAAAATAGATGTTTTTTAGAGTTCTATTTGTGTTGAAGCCACAACACACTGTACAAAAACCCTAAAATAACAGTATATCTCATTGTATAACCTTTTGGAATAAGGAAGAAAAAAAGAAAAAAGTACAGAAGAACATAAAAGAAAATAGGCATAAAGATCTCAAGGTTTTGGACAGTTATTTTCCCACTGAATAAGCACCTACTGATCAAACCTGTTAGGGGCAAAATACTGGGAAACAAAAGATGAAGAAAACATATCCCATGTCTTCAAGAAGCTTAAAATATAACAGATGACACAAATATGCAATCACCATCTTCACTACTTATTTAATACTCAATATATGCCAAAGACAGAGCCGTGTTTTCTTTATTTTTTGTCACCAAAAAGGATTTATTCAGTAAAAAGAATTGCAATCTGCTATGTTTGAACATGGCCAGTCACATGCATGAACTCTCCGTGCTTTATGTACATAATTTCATTTAATTTCACAACAACCCTATGAGATAGGTACATTATTACTCCCATTTTACAAATGGAAACTGAAGTCTCAGAGAAGGCAAAAACTTGCCACTTGCCAGCATGCCATTAAATAGCAAAGACTGAAAAGAAAGACCAAGCATGTAACTACTACTGTATTTTACCAATGAACAAATAATTACAACTCAGTACATTAAGCACTGTTATAGAAATATATATATAAATATATTACACAAAGTAGGTAACATAAAAGAGTGCTTGCCCGGCCGGGCGTGGCTCAGCGGTTAAGTGTCGACCTAGGATCCAGGCGATCAGGGTTCGATTCCCGGTCAGGGCACATGCCCGGGTTGTGGGCTGCAGCCGATCAATGACTCTCTCATCATTGATGTTTCTATCTCTCTCTCTCCCTCTCCTTTCCTCTCTCTGAAATCAATAAAGATATATTTAAAAAAAAAAAAAAAAGAGTGCTCAACTTTGAAGGGAGAAGTAGAATGGAGTCAGTCAGGAGAGGTTTCACATAGGAGACCTTGATCGTTGAGAGACAAGCAATCACCATATCGTGGTCTGTGTCCATGAGTCTTTCTTTTTTTTCTTTGCTTAATCCCTTCACCCTTCTCACCTAGCCCCCAGCCCCCTCCCCTCTTACAGCTGTCAGTCTGTTCTTTGTATACATGAGGCTGGTCTCCACTTTGTTAGTTTATTTTGTTCATTAGATTCCACATGTAAGTGAAATCATATGGTACTTGTCTTTCTCTGATTGGCTTATTTCACTTAGTATAATACTCTCCAGGTCCATCCATGCTGTTGCAAAAGGTAAGATTTCCTTCTTTATTAGGGCTGAGTAGTATTCCATTGTGTAAATGTACCACTGCTTTTTTATCCACTCATCTACTGATGGAAACTTGGGCTGCTTCCAAATTTTGGCTATTGTAAATAATGCTGCAGTGAACATAGGGGTGCATATAGTCTTTCGAGTTAGTATTTCGGGTTTCTTTGGATATATTCCCAGAAGTGGAATTGCTGGGTTATAAGGCAGTTCCATTTTTAATTTTTGAGGGTAATTCCATACTGCTTTCCACAGTGGCTGTGCCAATCTGCATTCCCACCAACAGTGCACGAGGGCTCCCTTTTCTCCACATCCTCACCAACACTTGTTGTTTATTAATTTATTGATGACAGCCATTCTGACAGGTGGGAGATGCTATCTCATTGTGGTTTTAATTTTCATTTCTCTGATGATTAATGATATTGAGCACCCTTTCATTTGTCTACTGGCCTTCTGTATGTCCTCTCTGTACTATATGACATTCTCTTATTACTTTCAAGTGGATATAGTCCAAGCAACTGCTGACAGAGGAAAGAATGGAGTAACAGTTACACAACTTCATTCCAGTACCAGCACTTGACCCAGGCACCCTTATCACTATTTAGAGCATCATCTAAACTAGTCTCCCAGCCTCCAGCCACGCTCCTTCCCTTTCAATCCCTCCAGCTACACCTTCGAGACTCTTCATTCTAAAAGACATCTTCCATATCCATTACTCCTTTGTCAAAACTCTTCAAAAGATATTACAAAGAATCAGGCTCAAATGCCTTTCCCTCAATGTCCAAGGTCCCCCACCAGCTAGTCTTTAGCTTCTTTTCCAAACCTGTTCTCTCATCTCCCTTCAGCCAAAACTAGCCACTGTGTCTATGCTGACCCAACACTCCCTTGATGATCCTAAAAGCCCACCTGTGGTCCCCTCAACTCCATGAAGCCTGTCCTATCCTCACCACTTAAACCATCTCCCTTGGAAGATGTAGCAATGTTGCATGTAAGTGCAACTTGTTGCATGTAAGTGAACTAAATAAAATATATGGAAGCCCTAACATACATACATACATACATACATACATACATACATAAATAAGCAAGCAAGCAAGCAAGCAAGCAGAAGTGCCCCAGGCAGACAAGGTGGAAATGACTGAGTCTGGCTGGGTTATAGCACAGAGGCAAGGAGAAACATTTGAAACACTCAGAGAAATGTAAGTGGCTAGGAAAGGCTAGAGTTTAGGGTTCAAGGTGAAAAGCAGCGATCTGCTCTTAAAAGGTTGTTGATATTAAGTGTTATCAGACACCAGGAAAGGTAATATTGGCTGTTATGGATTATTTCTCATTCAAGAACTACAAAGATAAGTCTATAAAAGGAAACAAGTACCCTAGAAAGTATAAAAGACTTTTCCCTCAAAGCAGAGCTTAAGATCAGTGCTAAAACACAGACCAAAAACTTCGTAATAGATATATGTATATTTTTATTTTTGTTTTTTTCTTTTATATGTATATTTTTAAAGATAGCTTTTGAGTAAAGAAAGGATCTCACTCACACATCAAAAACATCACTTCAGGCCCTGTGGACTGAAGGGTCTCAGGTTCGATTCCCAGTCAAGGGCACGTACCTGGGTTGCAGGTTCAGTCCCCAGCCCCAGTCGAGGCTCCTGCAGGAGGCAACCAATTGATGTGTCTCTCTCACATCAATGTTTCTCTCTGTCCCTCTCCCTTTCCCTCTCTCCTTCCCACCCTCTCTGAAAAGCAATAAAAAAAATATCCCAGGGTGAGGATTAACAAACAAACAAAAAAAAAATCACTTCAGTTGTGAGCAGGTTAGTGTAAGGTGTATATGACAGGGCTCTTGACCTCAAGTAATAACATATAATCAGGTAAAAGGGGTTGTGTCTATGCGCTCCAAAAATACATGCACAGGTTATTTCAAATTTGGCCTTAGCCTTAATCTACAAATACACATAAAATAAACCAACAACAATAAAAGCCACATAGGAAATCTTTTTCAATTCAACTTGTTTTACATTTCAAGTTTATATTGAAGAGTAGCTAAAGAATGATTAAATAGTATTAGGATCTTTACATTTGAAATGGCTAATTAAATAACATTAAAATAAACATACACATTCCAAACAATAGTGCATGTACTTAAGGAAACAAAAGTTTTGAAGAATTTAAGGGAAACAAATTCCCTCCAAAGTATCCTAGACTATTACCCTAAGCTTCAGGCCAATGAGTATAAGATTTCTTTTTTTTATTTCATTGATTTAAAACATTCTTTATCCTTATTGTGCTTATTTTTAACCACAAAAGGAATTGGGTACTCTGTAAACATTTTCATATTACAGAACTACATAACACAGTAGATGAGAGGACTCTGTAAAACCTCCCTAAATAATCACTGTGAAAACACAGGATGCTCTCCTATAACTACCATCATTAGGCTATACCAGGTATGTATATCTGTAAGTGTATAGTAATACATTCTCTTATCTTATAAAAGGACCCAAGTAAAGGAAATTGTATAAACAGAAAAATATCTGGGGAAAACGGGAATCTTTATTTAATTTTCTATACTTCCCTACTGATTGAATTTTTAAAAGTACTTGATCATTTTGATAGTTGTTTTTAAATATTAAATAATAAAAATGAAAATGTCAGACTTACCAAAAATGAGGACATTACAAGAACAAGGATCTCCAAAATTTTGCAGTGTATCTACTATCTTGAACATTCATATACCCAACTTTATCAGTCTTCTGTCATATCTGTTTAGTTTTATTTCCTAACAAGAAGTCCCTCTGAACCTCTCCCTGAATCCATTCATCTTCCTGCCCTAGCAGTAATCATATCCTGAACTTAATGTATCACAAATTCGTTGTTTTTCTTATATTTTAACTCTATGGGCCTGAAAAATAAATTGTATTTCAAGAACATTTTTAAGTCGCCTATATTTTATTGGTTAAGTCACCTATATTTTAAATGCCCTTTCTATACTTAAGATTAGACGCTCTATAACTCCATCCTTCTTTGATTTAACAAAACATACATAATACCAGCGATGTGACTGGCACTTTGCTAGGTGCCAAGAACACAGTCTAGAGCAGAATGTCTGACGTAAAAATAATTTCATGCCACTGTGCTAATGCTAAACAAGATGTATATTAATTTCTTGGCAAAAGAAATTGTTTCCCCACCTTGTCAAAATATTCCTAGCATCTAAATTCCTAAATCACTGAGTAATTGCTCAACGATAGCCAACACAAGTAAATACAATATTTATGCAAATAATTTCTACATTTCTACTGCTTTTACACTCTAAAAAGGGCAAAGAAGGGATTATTCAGCATCTAAGTCCTAGACTTTGACCTTTCTCTGCAGTATTCAGTAAGGGAGTCTCACCCTCATTCACTAAAGAACAATGCAGAAACCTCAAGTTACACTATAATCAGCAATGAAATTAATTGGAATCTAGATCGCTCACTATTTCTCTCTTCTCTAAGTGATTCTTTTCTGTTTGGAGAAAAAGATCATTTAACAAGTTGCCTGTGCTGGCCTAACAATATTAGTTACTAGTTATAATGAAAGGCGGAAGAGCAAAAACAGATTTATCTGCAAATCTATAACATAAAATCTCTTATCTGGCACTTCGTGCATCTCTATCACAACAGTAAAATCACAATAAGGTATTACAGATCCTGAGGTCCCACAGGAATGATCAAAACTTCAATTATATTTAAAATACCTTTAGTATTAAAAAGAATTTGATTATATTCTAATTCTCTGACAACCCATGTATTTGTATACAGTCAATTTATATTAACTATAATTTTTCATTATCTGATTATCTCATATTTAGAATGATAAAATATGAGAACTGGAAGGCAACTTATTTTTAATAGATGAGGAATGTAAGGCTTGTAATGCTGAAATTATTTTTTTCCAAGGTCACATTAAGAGCTAATGGCTGTTGAAATGCTTTGCTGTATTTTCCCCTGAGTATCTTGTCCTCTCGTTCTCCGGTCTGAAACCAAAGCATTTTTGGTACCAGAAGACTCGGGTGGTTTCTATAACTACATTCTGAGGGTTAGAGATGCCTTAAGGAGCCTAAAGACTTCTTTTGAGACCTAAGAACAGGCTTTTTTCAATTTAAAATTTTTATTGTTGACACCATTGCAGATGTCTCCCATTCCTCCCTGCCTTTGCCCACCTCCACCCAGCCCCCGCCCTCTCCCTCCCTTGGCCTTCACCGCACTATCGAAAAGCATTTTTGTTGTCAAAATATATATGTAAAATATACATACAAATACAGCTGTCTGATACTACCTACCAGACCTGGCTGCTAAAAACCAGTGTGGCAGCATTTAAAAGTATTTCACTTCTTTATTTTCCAGTGTAAATGATTAATATTAATCTTGTGACCATTGTCCTTAATCTGTATCCTAAAACAAAATTAACAAGTATAAAAATCAACTCTATGACAGTGTAAGAAGACACAGATTGATATTAAAACATATGTGGTGAACAGTGATTTTCAGAAATTCACTTCAGCTTTTCATTGTTGTTTTTCTGCAGAATTTATATTTGCTCAGAGCTAGCTTAATTTTTTCAATTACTTTTACTTTATGTTCATTGTAAAAACAAATGTAGTTTTATTCTAGCATGTAATTACTAATCTTTGAAGATACTAATACAGAATATTTATCCTTAGTACTCTAAAATGTAGTACAGGTTACTAGAGATTTTCTAAAATGTAGACTGCCCTTATTGCAATGAAAATAGCTAACAATTTAAATACCTTTACTAGCCAACGATTACAGTAGACTAAGGAGGCAAACCCAAGATACTCAGTGTTCAATGAAACAGACTGTGTTTGATTTGGGCATACATTTTTTTGTGAAGGTGGATACAGTTTGGAGAGTGCTACTTTGCTAAAATTAATGTTTTCCAAAAGTAAAATAACATAGTAATAAATTAAAAATGGAAGAGCGAGGTAGTGCAGTTGGTTAGAGTGTCGCCCTTATACGCCAAGGTTTCGAGTTTGATCCCCGGTCAGGGTACATACAAAAGTAAACCAATGAATGTATAAGTAAGTGGAACAACAAATCAATGTTTCTCTCTCTCTCTCTAAAATAAATAAATGAAAGAATAGAATAGAATAGAATAGAATAGAATAGAATAGAATAGAATAGAATAGAATAGAATAATAAAATAAAAAAGGAAGCGCTAACAAAAGTGTTTGGCTAGAATAATTATGAAAGAAAATTTGATTTTGCATTACAAAGCAGCAGATGATGAACAAAATTATTAAAAGAATATCTAAGAAGTCACCTGTGTAATTTTTTAAAATAAAACATTAAAATTATTAAAGTCAGTGTTCCAGAGCCTTGAAGATCAGCTATTTGGAGTCCCTACGTCACTTGTTCCCATCTCTCGCCTTTGGACATGCCATTCCCTTTACATAGAATACCTCCACCTTCGGTACTTCCCACCTTCATTCCCTGCCCCGCCCTTCTTTTACCTGACCCAAAATGTATTGCAAACATTAGGAGCTCCTTTATTCCAAGAACTCTCAGCGTTTGTCTATCACTTATAATGTAGAAAATAATTTGGATTAATTTATGTAGTTTATTAAGATTTATAAACTCATCTGGCTACTTATTAAAAGTACACAGAGTGCTTAAAAGAGTGTAGGTACTCAATATGGGTTGATTAATCATGTACAGCTATCTATTTGTGCCCAGCATGAAAAATCAGAAACAAAAAGACTAGGAGACCATAACAATAACCTCCAGACAGACACAATAACACAGAAGCCAGAGCACAAGTTCCTGTACATGAAGCCTGTCTTAACAATAAATAAATCCTGTTGGTCTTTAGACTTGCTAGTTTCCTAACCTAAACTGATTCACCAGAGAAGCAATCTGCTATAATGGTAAATATCAAGAGCTGTGGAGTCTGATAAATCTGAGTAACTACCTTGCCCTTATCATCTAAGTGCTGTCACCTTAGGTGAATTATTTACTCTCTCGAGGCCTCAATTCCTTCATATTTAAAATGGGCATGATGCTACATGCCACACAGGTGATAATAGTCACAATACATGTAAAGCTTAGCAGCAATAATGCCATTATTTCTATTGTTTTAATTTTTTTAATTTATAATTTAGCTACAAAAATATTTTAAGCTCTATAGCTTCAACATCTGCATTGTTGTAGTGGACGTAAGTCTGCTGAGCCACCACCCCATTCCACATTTCATAGTGTAGTGAGCCTGCCAATTTCAACATACCAGAGATGACACGTGACCCAGGCCTAGATCAGTCTCCACCATCTTGGAAATAATGATAGGTCCAAGAGGGAGACAAAGCAGAGCTACTCAGAGTCGTTCCCAGAGACTGAAAAGTGGATGCTAGAAGAGAAAGACTTTTCTTTTTTAACAGGGTTACTAAGTTAGGGCAATATATTCCCAGAACTGCCGGCATCATCTTAGCTGACTACACAGAATTAGACTCCACAGCAGGAGGTGTTGCAGCCAAGATAATTTGAGCCTTTGGATCCCTCTGGACCTAAACCTAGATCCACCCCCACTCTTAGGAGTTATATGAGGCAATACATTCCACTTCTGCTTAGTTTGGTTTGGGTGTCTGCAACCAAAATACTTCTTACTAAAAAATTGTGCACGTCTATTTTAATAGACAATGATTTTTCTCCATCCTAATCTAACTTCAAGGCCTATCCCTGAGGTCTATATATTTTTGTTGTCCTAGTTATAAAATAATTATAATGCATATTTGCAAAGTTGTTTGAAATTCATACAAAAGTGATGCTCAAAATGTACTAAAATAAATGCTGGGAATAATTTATTATTTACTTTGGAGTGTCAAAAGTTTTTGAAAAGCTCCAACTACCTCACCTGTACCCAAGCAAATTTATTCTTCTTGCTTTCCTTTTACAGCTGTCTATACAGTTTCTAAATCTCTTAACTAATATAGTAGTTTCTCATTTAATCTCTAATACTAGTCTCCTGATGGTTTTAGAACATCGTAGTGGACATCAGCTGCTTATGTCTGCTTAGCATCCATGCTCCTCCTTCTGGTAACATTATCTTGATTATCCTTTGAGAAGAGCCCACTTGCAGCCCATGTGGAACCAGGAGAGGTTGCCCTATTCCCTGGCTCCAAGGTGAGTGCCTGATCTAAGCCTGGCCAATCGGAACATCCTGTAGCCCTTGCCACATGATTGGAACACAGATGAGTGAGGTCCAGATTTCTAGCAGAATGACTGGGAAAGATACTACAAACACATTAGTTTTCTTCATATTCATTTATGGATTTAATGTAATTTTAATAAAAATCCCAAAGGATTTTTTTTTTAAAGAATGATAAAATCATTCTAAACCCTATCTGGAGAAATAAGTAACTATACCAGCCTGCCATTGTTTATTGTTATTTTTCAAATTTTTCTTGACTGGTAATAGTCCACTTGAGTTATCACATATTAAATGTTAAAGGTACAACATAAATATAAAGTGTAGTATGTTACAAAATACCCAAATAGAATACAATAGAAAATCCAAAATCAGATCACAGAATATAAAAAAATTAAGTGTATAAAAAAAGGAACATTTCAAATCAATAAGGACAGGCCATTCCTCTGGTGGCAGACAGGTAGACAGGTAGCATGTGTATCGTACCTCACCACGGCACACTCACTGCAGGCATCACTAACCAACTAGCATGCTTTCCTGCTAAATGTAGATATGGCTTTGAATCTTTCCCCACATGGCATTCCAGGCAGCCCCATCAATCTAACAGACAGTCATGCAAGAGAATTAGGATTATTTGACAAGTAATGCTGAGACAATCAGCTATTTGAGAAAACAGTTACATCACTACTGCACACCATATGCCAAAATAAACTCTACATAGATTAAAGAGTTAAATGTAAAAAAAATGAAACCATAAAAAGTCTAGAACAAAGCTGTTGTAAAAGAAATTCTCAGACAGAACAAGAAAAGCTCTGAGAGGAGGAGACACGAGGGAGTGAGTGCGGCAGTCCTCAGCATGCCGTGGCTCCCGACATTTCTGAGGCCTGGCTGCTCAGCTTTCCCTGGGCTCTGAGACCTGTCTGCATCTTTACTGTACCTCCATCCTTCAGTGTGAACTAGCTTGAAGAGGTTTCTGTGCTTTGAAACCAAAGGAGCCTTGAAGAAGGAACGGGAACTATCATTTTTTGTTGTTAACTCATTTTACTAAAAATAAATAAATAAATCTACAATTTTTCTGATTCACTTTCTTCTTTTTTTTTAACCGGCATCCAAGGATATGGTTTCCCCCCACTGATTTTAGAGAGAGAAGAAGGGACAGTAAGAGAGAGAAACATGGACCAGCTGCATCCCGTACACATCCGGACCCAGGATCAAACAGAGCCTAGGTATGTGCCCTGACCGGGAAGTGAACCTGAAACCTTTCGGTGTACAGGACGATGCTCCAACCAACTGAGCCAGGGGCCAGAGCCGGAGCCTCTTTCAATGAACAGTCAAAGCTTCCCATTTTCCAAGTGTGAGGCGTGACATTTTATACAGATGACAGATGGAATGGAAAGATACAGGACTCAACTTTCTCATCTTTCCCATTCAGTTTACTTTTCATAAAGCATTTTAAATAATTTGCAAATTCAAAAACAAGAGGGGCAGAAGACGGTAGAAAGAAAAAAATGTTGCAGAAAAGCCAAAGGAATAAAAAAAATCTGCACTTCACATATTCTTACCTAGTCACATGTCAAAAGCATTCTAGCAATGTCTTGGGAGCCCGGTCACAGAAACGAAACGAGATTTGAGTTTTGTAACTCTTTTACTCTTTCTAAAAGGCAAATCTACTGAAACTATAATCACTGGCACTTTGTTCATATATACAGGTATTTCATAAGTTTTGTTTTTAAATTGAAATCAAACACAAATTTGATAAAGGAAGCAGTGTATTTTCCTTAGAACAGCACTTAAAGTAACTAAATCAACTGTATTTCTGTATTTCTCCAGACACAAAATTTTAAACTTATCTGAACACACCATAATTTCTCCAGAGGAAGCCAAAAGCTCATTTCTCTAATCTAGAAAAACAAAACAAAAACCAAAACCCTTTAAAGGAAGAATATGTTCTCATGCTTTGTGACTCTATGTAATGTTTATAGACTAAAACTTTTCTTCTCAGTCCCCACAGCCACAGTTACACTGCCCAAGTACTTTATAACAAAGCTGAATGTATACACTTAACACCCTCCCAATTATTCCATTACCCCACCCCCGACACACACAGGCAACAACCAATCTTCTACTGTCCCTACATAGAAATCTCAGGACTAATTCACTATATCCAGTCTGCCCCCATATCCTGTCATTTCTTTCTTTAAAATAATGCTTCTCAATCTTCCACCCCAGTGTCTCTGAGGGATCCAACGCTTGCACTAGCAACAGGTTCACTGCCAGAGATTCTCTACAAGTATCAAATCTTTGGGTGCACAGGCAGAGGGAAGGAGGCTGTATGGGTGGGATTCTACTGTCCCCTGGCAAGAATCACCTGCTTTAAAATGTTTCTTGAGGCCCTGGCCGGGTAGCTCAGTTGGCCAGAGCATCATCCTGATACACCAAGGTTGCTGGTTCGATCCCGGGTCAGGGTACATACCAAAAGCAAACAATGAATGCATAAATAAGTGGAACAACAAATAGATGTTTCTCTCAAATAGAGAGATCTCCCTTCCTCTCTAAAAATCAATTTAAAAAAATGTTTCTTCAATTGAATCTTCCTCTCTATTCCCAGTGCCACGGCCACTACCCCCCATCCCCTTCAATGGTTATCACCTCTGATTTGGACTGTGTTTTACTGCAACAGCTGTAGTGTTCCTACCTTTGGTCTTTTCTCCTTGCATTGCATCCAATACATCCACTGCTGCCAACCCCAAATTCTGTTCCCATCTTGTCACTTCCTGGCTCAAAAATTGATTGCATCAGTTCCCCATCCCTTCTATCTCTTCAACCCTCTACCCTTCCCTGTTGGCCGCCTCTCCTTGTTGTACAAGTATGTCCTAATTCTTTCCCATTTAAAACAAAACAAAATAAAAATCACCACAAAAGTAAAACTTTCCTTGGACACTTCACTCAACTCTAGTTACCAACTTTGCTTCTTTTATTTTTCTGAGAAGCTTTAAAAAAGCGTGGTCTGCTCACTGCCTTCTGCTCCTGCCACTCTGCTGGAACTGCTCTTATGAGAACCCCAACAATCGTGTTCTTTGATTACCAAGTCCAACAGACTACTTTTTTATTCTTGACGTTCTTGGCTTCTGTGTAGCATCTGAAGATGCTGATCACCTCTCCTTTTGAAACTCCTGCCTCTCTGACTTCCACTGCACCATTTTCTCCAGACTTCCTCCCTCCCTCCTAGATCATCTCTTTCCAGCTTCTTTTTCCTCCACTCTCACTTTAAATGGAGGGATTCTGCGGGGGTCCATTTTGGTTCTACTCTTTTTAATTTGCACTCTCTTGATGATTACATCCACACATAGCATCAATTACCTTCTCTACCCTGACATATTATTATTATTATATTTTAAAATGTATGTTTATTGATTTCAGAGAGAGGAAGGGGAGGGAGAGAGAGAGAAATATCAGTGATGAGAGAGTCATTGATCGGCTGCCTCCTGCATGCCCCGCACCGGGGATCGAGCCCACAACCTGGGCATGTGCCCTGACTGGGAATCGAACCGCGATCACCTGGATCAATCACTGAGCCATGCCGGCCGGGCTACCCTGACATCTTAAATCTTCAGCTCAGCTTTGATATTTCTCTTGACTACAGACCTGTACTTCAAAACAACTACTGGCCTTCTGTATCAGGATGTCACACAGGTAACTCAAATTTAACATGGCCCAAGTCAAACTTCTTATCTTCACCCAAAAAACTAGTTCTTCCCTCATTCATTTTTATTTCATAGCTATACAGTTTCCCAAGCCAGAAATCTAGGAGCTATCCTCCACTTTTCTCTCTCCCTTTGCCCCCAAACGAACAGATCATTTAGACCTGTTATTTCTATGTCCTTACTATTTTTCAGTTTCATACTGTGCTGTCAAGTGCCACTATCCTTATAGTGTCACAACAGTTTCCTAACTGCTTTCCCTTACCACATGTCTTGAGCTCCTACGTTCCCTCTGCCACTCTGACCTTTCTAAGACATCACTCCCTCATTCAAAGCACTTCCTCACTTAAAACACTTCAAAGCCTGAGTGGCTCCCCAGACCTAAAACTTTTTTTTTTTAATTGATTTTTAGAGAGAGAGGAAGTGAGAGGGAGAGAGAAACATGGATGTGAGAGAGACACATTGACTGGTTGCCTCAACTAGTGTGGGGATAGAACCTGCAATCCAGGTATGCGCCCTTGACCTGTAATCCCTTTGGTGTGTGGGCCAATGCTCTAACCACTGTGCAACACCGTGGGCCAGGGCCCCAGGCCTAACACTTTTAATAGTACATACCCATCAGTAAAAATGTGAGTCTACACCCTCAATCTATGAATATTCACTAATTCATATAATGTATATTTTAAAACCTATAAAGTATAGAAATCAAGAAAGAATGAGATAAAGATGGAATAAATACACAGACATATCCCTGATGAAGTCATACTATCACTAGCTACTCTGACTCTCAGGGTGAAGTTCATTATTAATGATAATGTGTTAATCCACATTTCGTAGTCTACTTGCAATTTCAATCTATAGGCTGACTTCTTGACAGATTTGATTAGCTTTAAATGTGACAAAGAGCTCCTACTAGGAGAAATGTCAGCGCTACCGTTCTGTTACTGGTTGCTGTATTAGAATTATCTTCAACTCATGGCTTCTTTGTGCAAATCTTTAAGCCACTTGTTCGTTGTGTGAAGATTAATTTAGTTAAAAACAGATAATATAAAGTAAATCCACTCAATCAGACTCAAGTAAACTGCAGTAAGTTGCAATATGATATTAGTGAGGTCACCACTCTCAGTTCTCTGCTTTGAGGAATTTCCAGTCTCCTCTCAATCCATCAACTTGTGTACCGAATGTGTAATGGCATGGTCTTATAAGACTGAGTGAGAGAACCAGTGGCATCTATACATTAAATATCAATAGAGCTCGAGACCTTTTTTCAGGTTGAAAAGTAAATACAGGGTGGGGCAAAAGTAGGTTTACAGTTGTGAGTATTCGAAACAGAGTTTGTTCTTGTGGTGTCATTTATTAATTATTGTATTATTTTCCATATGAGCAACTCTAAACCTACTTTTGCCCCACCCTGTATAAACCCCACTTAGAGACCAGTGCTTGGCACTGCACACAAGGCTCTTGGTGATCTGGCTTCTGCCCACCTTTCCAGCCTGCTCTCCAGGTACACACTTCCCATATCTTACCATGCTTTACTTCTCTCAACACACCAGACACTTACCACTTTCTTATCTTTTTTTTCAAATATGTTTTTATTGATTTTTTAGAGAGAGGGGAAGTGAGAGAGAAACATCGATCAGCTGCCTCCTGCTCACTCCCTACTGGGAATCCAGCCAACAACCCGGGCATGTGCCCTGACCGGGAATTGAACCAGGGACCTCTTGGTTCATGGGTTGACACAACCACTGAGCCACGGTGGCTGGGCTCACTTTCTTATTTTTAATATGCTGTCTCCTTTGAGCTTCTACCTCTGCTTCCAGGGCACCATGCTCTCACCTCTTTTAAAGCACTTATCACAACCTGCCATAACTGTTTCCTTACTAGCCTAAAGGGTAGGGATTACTCCCAATTTTGAATTCCCAGCATTTACCATAGCACCTTGTTTGCAATAGGTACCTAATAAAATAAATGTTGACTGACAGAATGAAAAAGGTCCAAATTCCTCTGGCTTACTTTCAAGGCCTTGCATAATCTGGCTCCAATTTATCTACCCAGCTTTATTTTCGTTCCCCAAGTCCATTCCTGTTCTCCTCACTTCCTATCATATGTCGTGCTCATTTTGGTTTTTGCTCAGGTTACCCCCTCAACTTGGACTGCCTTCCATATAGAGAAGCAACCTGTCCTTCACACCTCAGATCAAATTGTCCTTTGCCTGTGAAGTCATACTCAACTCTTCTGTCTCCCAACTGATGGATCAGTCCCTTCAGAGAACTCTTGAAGAGTGAGCACGATGCATTTTAGGAGTTACTCTCTCGCTGGTATTTTTCTCTCCCCAATTTCAGTCTAAGTTCTGAAACTGCCAGGGACCACCTTCAACTTCTTTTGCACACTGATCTCTTAACAACACATTGCAACATGATGATGCACAGGAGATGCTAAAAGATCTGACTGACTACTTGTAGTAGCACAGTATTAAGAGGTAAAGCACTGCACTGGGTTTTAGTCCAAGTTCCACCACTAATTAGTTAGGTGACCTAAAACATGCCACTTAACCTCTCTGAGTCATAAATTTCTCATCTGGAAGGTGAGACTTTACGACTTTTAAAAAATGTTTTATTTTTATTGTTGAAAGTATTACAAATGTCCCCTTTCTCCCCCATTGATCCTCTCTACCTTGCAACCCCCACCCCAGGCCTTCACACTATTGTCTGTGTTTATGGGTTATGCATATATGCATAATCTCCCACCCACCCCCGCCTTCCCTCTGAGATTCATCAGTCTGTTCCATGCTTTTATGTCTCTGGATCTATCTTGTTCATCAGTTTATTTTGTTCATTAGATTCCACATATGAGTGAGATCATGCGATACTTGTCTTTCTCTGACTGGCTTATTTCACTTAGCATAATACTCTCCAGGTCCCTTCATGCTGTCTCAAAGGGTAAGGGGTCCTCCTTTTCTTACAGCTGCATAGTACTCCATGGTGTAAGTGTCTGAGAAGATGCTTGATATGATTTCAATCTTCTTGAACTTGTAGAGACTTGTTTTGTGTCCTAACATGTGGTCTATCTTTGAGAATTTCCCACGTGCACTTGAGAAATTCCAGGTAAGATTTTTCTTCTTGCCCAAAGGAAACATTAAATTTTTTTCTTAGACCTTTGGTAACTCACTTAACTTTAATGAACTTCAGTGTAATCATCTGTAAGACAAACATAAAACAGCCCACCACTTCAAAGGACGGTGTAAAGGTCAGATGAGAAAATACAGATAAAAATGCACAGATAATTTTAAAATCCTCATAAAAATGCAAGGCATTTTATGGAAAATGTAAGCAAGGGGCATTATTTGCTGTTCAGTTAGGATAACGTGCTAAAACCTAGCCAAGGAAAGTGACTGATTCTTTGAATGACCACTGTTCTATAGCCACAGGTTGTACCCTATTTCTTAATGTACAAAGACACACATTGAATCACAAAGTAAAGTAAATTTTATCCCAGAAGGATTACACAACACAAACTATCAGTTGAAGTTACATAGTCAGCAGTTGAGATCTAAATTAAAGCCTGGTTATGGTTTCTAAAAATGTTCTGAGAATTTTTACAACCACTCTGTATTAGAATCAATAAAAATCTCATTTGAAAAAAAGTCTTTATTGATTTCAGAGAGAGGAAGGGAGAGGGAGAGAGAGATAGAAACAACAATGATGAGAGAGTCATTGATTGGCTGCCTCCTAAATGTCCCCCCCCCACTGGGGATGGAGCCCACAACCCGGGCATGTGCCCTGACTGGGAATTGAACAGCAATCACCTGGATCCTAGGTAGATGCTCAACTGCTAAGCCATGCCGTCCGGGCTAATATTCTCATATTTTGATAATTTAAAGGGCACGTTTTAGCATGAAGGGGATCTATACTAAATAATCTGATTATAAAGACACAGCTTCTCATACAAACATGTCTGTCTAATCATTCAAGTGAAACATAAAGAGGCTAGTTAAACAACAACAAAAACACAGAAACACAGATGTCCTGACAATTTAGTTGTTCTTTAAGAAACAGATTAATGATATGCACACAAAGCCTCCATGAAAATGTAAAATGGTTTCCCTAGGAGACTCTCAATTTGTCCAACATACAAAGAAGAAAGTGGCAGTGCAGAAACCTAAACTAGCTTCTTTAATTTAGCAGTGTAATAATGTCATCAGTATTTGTTACATGTCCCCTAACATATACAACAAGCCATATTACATATGACACACAAAATCTCAAACCATTCTAGATACAAAAGTTATTTTCAATTTTGAAGTTAAATTTCACACCAATCTACTTTCTCTATAAACTCAAACATTTTCTTTTCAGTACATTCAATAGCAATACTTTAAAAACCATATTTAGGCAATAAAAGATGATTTTCTAATGAGAACTGCTTTAAAAATGTAGATCTTTTCTCAAATATCAAACTCTAAACTGGACACTTTATACTGTCTTCCCTAACCTTTTCTGGAACACTTTTTTTTTTTTTTTTAATTTATCTTTACTGTTGAAGGCACTACACGTGTCCCCTTTTCCCCCTCAATTGATGGAACACTTTTTGATGTATAGTCTAATTAATGTTCATTTAGCCAATTTTATAGCCCTAAAAATATAAATTCCAGAAACATACAACATCTGATAGGCAAGTAGTCACCCATTATGCTTACAATCTGTATAACTCTGCATAGCTTAATATCAGTGCTAAGAATCACTAGCCAAAACTACAAGCACACAGTTAATAGCAAGTTTTAAGGTTCAGAGTAGTAAATGCACAGAGGAAAAATCAGAGGTATGGAAAACTAAGTGCAAAATTTAAGGATAAAAAAGTTGGCCTAGACCAGAGATGATAGGAAAACAGAAAAAAAAAAGTTAGAAAAAAGGTGTCTGCATCCAAGAAATGAAAACTCATTCCTAACCTGAAGTTCACCTAAAATAATTCCTATTCTTATCACGTATTTCTTTTCAAGTAAAATAGAGCCTTGGATTTTAACAACTTGTTATCCTGGCTATTCTGAGAATGTCTTTGTTAACTCAAGGCACACCTTCATGACCCAGTCCTACCTTTCTCATTCACACTTTGTTTTTCTTGTTGTTATTGTTGTTGTTCACCCCTGTATGCCAGTCCCTAAAAGGTGCCCAGCACATAAATTGTCAAATGAATAACCACCTTTGAGGGAGGCATTATTAACATCCTGGTTTTACAGGTGAGGGAACGAAGGGTTAGCAAGGTTGAGTAACTTGCCTAGGGGTTACACCACTAGCCAGAAACAAACCCATGTCTGTCTGACCACAAAGTCCTCATTTGCACTCTACCTTCACTGGGCAGAATACCTTTTTACTGTCTCTCACTGTGTGTGTCTTTACTGGTAGCAGCTTTCCCTTCTTAGGGAAAGGCTCAATTCAGGCTTCAAGTTCTCCATCAGCCTTTTCCTGGGCATCCTCAATCTCTGATTTTCTGTAGATCTCCCCTTCCTTTGTGCTGTGTCCTCTTAGAGTTTTATTATTATAGCCCTTTGCTTTAGCCTTTTGCTGTATTTATTTATCTCAACTTCAAACTTCCTGAGGGGCAGAAATTAGGTATCTTCAAATACCTCTGGCACATGGCAGAGTTGAGTAAATGCTAGATGTATGAATGAATAATCCCTACAAATCCATGAGATAAATAGGAACCCTTTGGCTCAGTTTCCTAACCACAGGCAACCAGAGACTGCAGCTTTCCTTGCTTGGGGGTGGCGAGGGCATGCCTGAAATTCCCTGCCCGTACCACAAAAGAGCATCGCTGTGCTATGTTAAGGCAGCTTTTCAAGTTTTGAGACATCTAATGAAAGAACAATACAGTTCCAAAGCTAAATATAAAATCTATCTTTTAAAAGTGGCCTACCTGGATGGGACAGCAGCTCTCAATTTTAAATAGTTTGACTGGATCAATTAAATCATTGTTTTCAGTGATTTTTGCTTATTCTAAATAACTTTATTTTTATATCCCTTGGCTTGAAAGTGCAGTTTTATACCTCCCCACACATATAAAGACAAAAACTGCGTGTCTTTTACAAAACGGGAAAGTAAAGTAGAATCTGTGTAAAAAGGCATTCAGTAAATGTAATTATGCTACCGTTTGTAAACCTTCTAAAAGCATATGTGGCCTATTTTAAACTAATGAAAACATTTACTAGATGATTTTCATTTAGTTGGTATGAATACCAGGTTGAAATTATATTTAAACTAAAACTGGGTTTTTTAAAAAAAATGGTGTAAAGAGTTGGAATGTCTGCCTGTCACTACCGAGTACTACATAAGTAGTACTGCATTCAACATTCTGGCTCGAAGAATTTATAATCAAACGCTTAGTTAGGCCAATTTCAAGGTACACAGTTAAGATAACAATTTTTCAACATACATACCACCGAAGCCACAATTATATTTTTACTCCAATTATTAATACTAATTCCTTTATTTATTTATTGGGGTGACACTGGTTAAAAAAATTATATAGGTTTCAAGTGTATAATTCCAAAGTCAAATCTTCTGTCACCACATATTTGACCCCCTTTACCCCTTACTACGCTACCCCACCTTGCCCCCTTCCCTCTGGTAACCACAATACTGTTGTCTGTGTCTATGAGTTTTTGTTTTTCTTGTTTGTTCATTTGTTGCTTTATTAACACTAATTTCTGAGCACTGTCTAGCCCCATCTATAAGTAATATATAAATAAGATTTACAAATAGGCTGTTACAGAGGTGGAACAATGGAATTGCACAACTGGCACACATCAAACCAAGTATTTGCAAACTAATATTTTTCCAAATATTTACCAGCGATTTTGAAAAAAGTAAAAATCACTTTGCCAAGCAGGAGTTCTGGCTTCTCAGTTTGAGGATTGCTCCCTTTCTACCCCTACTCACCACCCCTTCCCTCTGTTCTTCCTCTGCCAGGAATACCCTCCTTAGTCATCCCTGCCTATGTCCATCACATCCTTGGAGACCAGGTTCAAGATTCAGCTCCTTGAAAAAGTCCTCTGTGACTAATCTTGATTTTCACTACTTCCCAACTTTACATTCCCTTGGCATTTATATATATATAGTCTGCACTACATAACCAGTAACTTGTAAGTTTTGCATTTTTCTGTTACTTCCTCAACTAGAGACTAAACAGAGACACATCATCCTTTATATTCTCTTCTATATTCGGCCAGCAATAAATGCTTCCTGAATGGCTGAATCACCAGTGAAAGAAAGCCAATCGCTCAAAAACTTCTGAAGTAAGCTGGCTTTTCACATCGCATTTACAATACAGATACTACTCATCACCTCCAACATGCATGAGTCCTTCAAGAAGATGAGATTTAGTATGCCTTAGTCGCATAATTCACCGTGAGAGATCCAGGTTACAGACCACATACATGTATATACTAAAAGTAACTAATCCTGGCTATTCAAACATATCTTGCATTTTAACATTTCAGGCTTCTAAAAGCTTGAAGCCAAGCAGCAGCACGCCTGTGAATGGAAGGAAGCTGGCACCAGTCTTTTGCAAAAGGGGCAAAAACTCTAGTTGGCAGTAAATGTTCAAACACGTGAGCCTCTACTGTTAAACAAGGCTCATTAACCACACAGACTTGCTGTTTCAGCTTTCTGGCTTCAAGGAAGTGCTATGATCTCCTTTGGTTATTGTTGAGAGCCAATGATGGGTTAAATTCCCATAAATTAACCGGCGTGTTGGTGGTTTGCCCAAACATACCACGAGCATCCGTGTGGATTTTTATTTTTTTTTTAAACAAATCCGCCCGCCCTGAGAGCCAGAGGTGAGTGGGGGAAAAAAGCGCTAACCCGGTACTTCTCAGGAGGCAAACGGAGACCTCCAGAACTCGAGCCCTCCAAGTTCTTAGTGTCAGCTTATCGTGCATAGGCGGGGCTTTCAAGTGCGGCCGCTTTTACTAAATCTCAACCGACTCTTCCTAGCGACTGCAAGCCACACTTCGGCGACTGCCCAACTTTTCCTGCAAGGAGCATCAGTTTTTCCATACTCCAAACCCCAGCAAAGCGGGCCTGGGGAGAGCCGGGCCACCAGCAAAGGGGACGACGAGGACTCGGAGGGGGAGGGAACGGGCTCGCTCTGCAAAGGGGGCAGGGTGGCAGAAACAAAGTGAGCGTGGGCCCGCCGCCCGCCCGCCCGCCCGCCCGCGCGCCCGCCGGCCCCGCTCACCCTCCAGCAGCACCTCCTTGCCCGCGCGCTTCAGCGCCTGCACGGCCTGGTCGTGGGTGGCCTGGCGCAGGTCCGTGCCGTTCACCGACAGGATGGCGTCGCCCAGCCGCAGTGCCCGGCTCTGGTCGGCCGCCAGCCCCGGGAAGATCTTGGAGATGAGGATCGGCATCCGGTTCTCGCGGCCGCCCTTGATGCTGATGCCCAGGCCGCCCGCCTCCTGCTTCACGACCCGCACCCGGCGCACGGGCGGCGACGCGCCCGCCTCGCTCGCCTGGCCCCGCGGCGGCGCGGGCGGGCTCGGGGGGCCCAGGCCGCGGCTCGGGCTCCCGGGAAGCGAGTCACCGGCGCCGCCGCCGTTCGGGAGGCCGTTGAAGGCGGCAGCCGCCGGCCCCAGGGCGGGCTCGGGCTCAGCCGCCGCGGCGTCACCCGTCAGGCTCAGGCTCTCCCCACTCAGTTCGGCGACCACCCGGACCCAGCGCTCCCTCAGGAGAAGCTCCACCAGCCCAGCTTTGGTGGCCCGCGTCCACACCGCCATGGCCTGCCCCGCTCCCGCCGCCGCAGTCGCCGCAGCTACCCTCATTCCAGTCAGGCAGCCTCGGCGCTTCCCCCTTCCCGCCCGAGGGGGCGGGCCCGGCCCCTCCCCCTGTGGTGATTCATTATTCATAAGAGGCCACGCCCACCTCCCGGAGGGGCGGGGAGACGAGCCGCTTCCGGAAGGTTGAGGAGTTGCCCGCAGTCCAGTCCCCAGCAGCTCACTGGACGTGGGCAGCGTGAACCATGTGGTGCTGCGACTCAGGTCCTCCTTCCTTTCGCCTCCGACGGAACCCCCACCCACACCCCCAACTCCTGACCTTTACACCGTGCAATTCACCGGAGCTGCCTGGGCACGGAAAGCAAAGTCAGCTTCGAGAGGCACTTTGCAAGCCCGCAAGACTGGGTTGCACGTTAATTCTTGCATTGATTGGTTCATTCCTTACTTACTGAGGGCTCCGCGGGTGTGCTCCTTCTAAGGCCTGGGGCTGAGCTGAAGAAAACGTACCACAGCTGAGAGCTAGCGGTCTAGTGGGGGAGGAAAACGAAGACCCAACCAACCTGGTGTGATACAATGTGGTTAAATGATAGAAAACGCCCTGAGAGCAGAGTAGAAGAAACATTCCGTTAGGCCTGGGGTCAGCTTCAGAAAGGTGACAATGGAAAGTGCATAGGTGGAGCAGAGATAACTGCGTAGGCAAAGATCCAGAAACAGGATTCCAAGCATTTGTCACCCTGCTTTGTAATCACCTGTCTGTCACCGTGCTTTGTAATCACCTGTGTCTGCTTCAGCCCTGCAGCCACTATTGGTAGGCCTCAAAGATACAGTATTTGCAGAATGATGGTTACTTAGGAAGATGCCAAAATTCCAACGTGAACAGAGCATAAGATCAGTGGAGGCAGCAAGATATGAGTGTGAAAAGACTCATGTAATCAAATATCAAAGAGTCTGAACTTGGGTTTGCAGATCTGACTTTCTTATCCTGGGGGCTGTGGCCTTTTGTTGGGGCAAGTGTAGGTGGGCACCTTCAGAAATTGTACGCCTGCTGCAGAGCCTACAGCAGCTTTTATCCAAAGACGTGGGTGATGCAATCCATCCGCTTCTCCCAGCTTCATGGGATGGAAGAGCTGAAGAAGGTGAGCCCCAGAAAGCCTGGCCCAAAGTCCACAGTGAGGAAGTAGAGAAATCAGCCTTCTGGACCAGTGTTTAAACACACATACACACGCACACGCACACGCACACACACACACACACACACACAAACTACATGCCTCAGACCTCGAAAATGAGGGTCCAGAAATCACACTGCTGAGAAAGAAAGATCTCAGCAAAAACATGTGGTCAAGGCGCCCTCTTTCAGCAGTAAAAGCAAAATCCCCATGTTTTCATTGGGGGGAGGAGGTTGCAAGAGGGAGTGTACACCAATTCCTGTAAAAGGGGCCATATACCTGCTTGCTCATGAAGTACATGTTGAAGCTCGTAATCCATGCCCATGCACCACTCTATGAATTCACATTTGTGTGTTGGCAAAACTTCCAAAGAGCCTCCTATACCAGGAGTTAAAACAATAAAAATAGAGACTGGAAAGCACCCAGAGCCCAAACGAATTCAAAATGAGAAAACTATCTTACAAAAAAATCATTACAACAGAATCTGCTTTGCAATTAATAGAACAGGATTTTCCAAGCTGCAAATGTCAGCAGAAGCTCAACCCTCCAGCCCTCTCCTAAATCAACTGCAGTGAGGCCAGCTCGCTGTTCCAGCAGGTCCTGATGTGCCCAACTGCACCTGCAGTCCCAGACATTTCTGGCTTTGCTCCAGCTGAGGCGTGAGCCCCCAGAGGTCTGAGTTATATGAAATTTCTGCTTATTAGAGAGCACTTGGCAGCTGATTCCTTAGCATATGAGCACTATTTTGAACACTTTTGCTAATGTAATCACCCAGAGGTTGGGCACTTAAGGACACCTTTATTACCAAAAAGGAAGTGCTGGAAATTCTTTCCCAAAGTATCAAGACCTTTTGGTCCATGGAGTTGGAGGAAGTCACAGATCTTTGAACTAAATAGTAAATGAGGGCACTTACATAAGATAGTAAGTTATATAACAAAATATTTAACCCTGGGAGGAGACAGGGTAATAAAGACTAATATTTGGATTACTTGGGTTTTTAAAAAATATATATATATCCATAAAAAATTCCCAAACTCTGAAGCTATTTTTACAAGGCATTCCATCAGAGGCCCTGGCTACGTAGCTCATGTGGTTAGAGCGTCATCCCGATATACCGAGGTTGAGGGTTTGATCCCCAGTCAGGGCACATACAAGAATCAACCAATGAATGCATAAATAAGTGGAACAACAAATCATTTCCTTCCCAGCCTCCCCTCTCCCCCTTCCTAAAAATAATAATAATAATAAAGCCCTGGTCAGTGTGGCTCAGTGGTTAGAGTATCAGCCTGCCCACCAAAGGGTCTCAGGTTTGATTCCCAGTGAAGGGCACATACCTGGGTTGCAGGTTCGATCCCTGGCCCCGGCTGGGGTGCCTGCAGGAGGCAACCAGTAGATGCGAGAGACCTCACATCCATGTTTCTCCCTCTTTCCCTCCCTCCCTCCCTCCCTCCCTAAAAATCAATGGGAAAAAATATCCTCATGTGAGGATTAACAAAAAACAAAGAACCAATACATGGTATTCCATGAGAACCTAAGTGAATTTTCAACAATCACATCACTACTTTCAGATTAGCCAAACCCATTCAGTCAGTGTCTCCCAATGATGCCTTCCAAATTCCTGCCTGAGTCCATCCTTCCAAACACTTCCTGCCCCTTTCAACCACTACCTACCTCCCAAGTTGGATGTTGGATTGATTATAAGCTTATTTCTCCCTTTGGCCTCCTTAGTAGGAACTGAGCAGCTCTTGCTTTGTTCCTCTGGCATCAGGCCGCCTTTGTGGTAGTGGCCTTCAGGCTTGCTAAGGGCTGTGAGATTCCCACCTACCAAGATCCAAGTTTTCCCTGTCTACACAATTCATTGGGATTTTTTCCTTTGAACAATTTTATTTTATGCTTGGCTGGTTTGCCCAAATAGATTTAAAAATACAGGAGAGGGCAGGGACCACCCATGGACTTCTTTTTATTCTCTACTATTCCAAAAATATTGCCTTGCAGAAAAGGAACTCATTAAACTGTGATTGATTGACATTCAGTGCCTCCTGGGCT
The DNA here is from genome assembly GCF_964146895.1 of Miniopterus schreibersii. NCBI lineage: Eukaryota > Metazoa > Chordata > Mammalia > Chiroptera > Miniopteridae > Miniopterus > Miniopterus schreibersii. The sequence continues at coordinate 15,553,934 of NC_138121.1, read as the reverse complement.
GCAGTCATTTCAAATAATCCCTCTGAAGGTTATTGGTTCCTTGCAGAGTGAAAATTACCATCTAGGAAATCTCAAGTAGTCAGTGGAAACCTACTTACTGTGGATAATGAAATCTGAAATAAAAAGAGTACACATCTGTATCCACAGCTTCTTAGGGACTGTGAGACAAGCTTAGATAATTTTTGAACAGCCACATTATTTTATCTACCTCTAAAAAAAGGAAATGGCTGAGATAATTCCTAATAACCTCTCATTTCTGTCACCTATCAATATGTAATCTCCTCTGCTCAAGCTGTTACCTTTCTCAGAACAAGGCAGGGATCTTTGCTACTTTAAAAAGAGGAGGTTGGAAGGGCTCTCAGTTCCCTAATTTCCTACAACTCTGTGACTCGGGCTCTGATTCTGTGCCCTCTCAAAACCCAATGGTCTGTTTTTCCTTCTTCATAGTAGATGCATAATATAGCATGGTAATTAAGAGCACAAGGTTCAAATCACAGGTGGCCACTTACTAGCTATATGACAATGGTCAAGGGGCTGAGGTCATGGGTTTCAGTTTCTTCTTTGGAAGAATCCAGATACCTTTTGCCTCTGAGGGTGGTTGTGGGGGTTGACTGGGATGACGTACGCCAAGCGCTTAGGAGCCCTGTACCTGCCACACTGTGAGAGTCCCATAAAAAGTACCACTGCTGTTATTATTACCTGTTGACCTTCAGCTGCAGCAACAATAAAACCTTTGGTAGAAACTCTGGAGCTGAGAGTCTACACTTTATCTAGGAATGAGTTTGCCATGATACCATTTGATTCCAGGCTTAAAGGGCAAATGGCCAAATTAATTTCGGTGACAAACAGATCTTGTATAAAGCTACACTTCGGCTGAAAGGGAGAACATATTGCCAAGAGTCCGTCAAAGGAAAGAATTAGTGGATCTGGGGCTTGTTCCAAGGTTTGAGTGTTGTGTAATTTCATAAGGAAGGAGGGCCCCAGGCAAAATTGCAGCCCTTAGCAAGCCTGAAGGTCACTACCACAAAGGCGGCCTGATGCCAGAGGAACAAAAGCAAGAGCTGCTCAATTGCTACTAAGGAGGCCAAAGGGAGAAATAAGCTTATAAGATAACCAACCCAACATCCAACTCTGAAAAATTATCCACTCATAACTTCCCGTCAGAAGACAGTGAGATCAATTGTCCTTTTCAATGGGCAGTACTCCTTTGCCTTCCAGGAGAAATATCCTAAAATGTATTTTTCTCTCCAGCACAAACATGAAGTGAAATAGGCAAAGGTGCATATATCCTTTAGCTGATGCAAGCACATTTTAAAATCCATCCCGCCAAGATAAATCACTATCCGTCTGAAACCCACAAAAATGGATTAACTATCTCATGCTTTATGGCTATGAAAACCCACATCTGCTAACCACATTACTAATGAGAAGCAGCTGGTGACAGTTTTGTAGCTCTGTGACTTTCTTTTTAGGAAAATATTAGCAAGGACATACTAAGCAGAAGGTTAGTTTCGTTGAATCTACTTAGTTATGGAAAATTACCAGTGTTTTTTATTGACAATCATGGAAATAACATAATTTGCCATGAAATTCAAATAAGGTTCCAAAATAAAAATTCCCTTTCCCCCCAATATCAGTTTTGACAGAATTTCCAGTATCTCATAAGACTCGCAGTCTTGGAGTCAGCTTCAACTCTCATTTTCCGTATACTGTTGAATATCAAATCATGTTTATTGATGCATATGGTATTTCTAGGCCTTTGTCCCAAAGCTTTAACTCCTTCCAGAGTGGATTAATGGAATATCCAATTGGGGGGATCATGCACCCCTTTGGGAATCAGCTACATGCTGTGGACACGCCTCAGACAAATGCAGACTTGTACAGAGTTCAGCATCAAACTTTGGGGCTCACAAAGCCCCTGAAGCCCTCCCAAGGACTCTTTTATGGGATGAACTGAGTCCCCCTCAAAACTGAAGTCCCAACCCATAGTACCTCAGAATGTGCCTACATTTGGAGAGAGGGGCTTTAAAGGTAATTAAGTTAAAATGAGGTCCTTAGGGTAGGCTCTAATCCAACAGACTGTTCTCCTTATGAGATTAGGACACACACACACACAGAGGGAAGACCATGTGAAGACACAAGAAGATGGCCATCTCTAAGCTTAGGAGAGAGGCCTTAAAGAAACCAATGCTGCTATATAACACCTTGATCTCAGACTTCTACCCTCAAAAATTGTGAGAAAATAAACTTGTTATTTAAGTCACCCATTCTGTGCTAGTGTTATGACAGCCCTAGCAAACTAATGCAGACCCCAAGTCAAGAATCTACAAACAGCCTGTTTTTTGCCTTCCTGCCGTCTCTGCTGTCCCTTACTTAAATGGGTGTTTTTTTTACTGTGCTAGTCCTTTGAATCTAAGTGGTTCACAACTATGTTTTCCACTGAATAACAATTTTTACCAAACTTCAAGGCTCACTCCCACCTGGTCTTATTTCTCACTACATGTTGGCTTAAGGGCTCTTTATCCAAATCTACTTATCTTTTCCACATATTTTTCTAAGACGCTTAGCTTTCCTCTTTCAAACTGCTCTACTGTCACTTTTTCTAGGAACCTCACCTGGTTCTTAATTACTATCGACTAAGGGAGCTGTTACCGTGCAGGGGTGTTTTCTTGAATGAGACATGTATGCTCTCAGTAGGCCCTGCCTGCCCTCTCAGCTTTATTTTCCTCCATTTCTAATATATGCTGTGTATCAACCATGTGTAACTACTGGCAGTCCCTTGGATGTTCTCTCTTGCTTCAGGTTTTTGCCCTGAGAATGCTCCAGGAACGCGTCTTTTCTTCTCCCTTCCACCTTGCTCATTACCACCTAAGACCATCTCCTACCTCCAACTTTCTCTAACCCTTCTGGTTAGGTGCCCCTTCTCTATGCTCATCTCTCAGGTAGCATCACTGATCTACTCGTTTCCCTCCCCAACTGAGTTCTGAAGTTCTTGAGGGCTGAGATCATCTTTTCATCTATTGTTGGTATGTAGCATATAGTAGGCACCCAATACATGCAGGTCGAGTATTAAGTTCTTTACCTTCCTGAAGACAAAGAACTGACACAAAGTTAGGCCTTAATAGCTAGGTCTGTGCTGTCCAATACAAAAGCCACTAGCCACATGTGGATTTTTTTCCCCCCTCACCTGAGTATATTTTTTCCATTGATTTTCAGAGAGTGGAAGGAAGAAAGAGAGAAACATCAATGTGAGGGAGACACATTGGTTACCTCCTGCATGCGTCCCGACCCTAGGGCTGGGGTTCGCCCCTGAAACCAAGGAACGTGCCCTCGGCCAAAATCGAACCCGGGACCCTTCAGTCTGCAGGCCGATGCTCTAACTACTGAGCCAAACCGGCCAGGGTCATATGTAGATATTTAAAGTAAAATACAAAATTCAGTTCCTTTGTCATATTAACCACATTTCAAGTCCTCAATAGCCACATGTGGCTAGTAACTATCTTATTGGACATTACGGATTCAGAACATTTCCACCACCACAGACGGTTTACTGGGCAGTGCTGATCTAGATCATAAAATACCTTGCCCGGCCGGGCATGGCTCAGCGGTTGAGCGTCGACCTAGGATCCAGGAGAATGTGGTTCGATTCCCGGTCAGGGCACATGCCCGGGTTGTGGGCTCGATCCCCAGTTGGGGCATGCAGGAGGCTGCCGATCAATGACTCTCTCATCATTGATGTTTCTATCTCTCTCTCCTTTCCTCTCTCTGAAATCAATAAAGATATAGTTAAATAAATAAATAAATAAATAAATAAATAAATAAATAAATAAATAAATTAAAATAAAATACCTTGAAATATAAACAAAAAAGACAACACGTTAGGAAAAAGGTTATGGTAATGCAATTTACACAACAGCCAAAGCACACAAAAAAGTGAGCAATCTCATTAGTAAACAGGCAAATGCAAAATAAAATATTATTTTTCACCCATCAGGCCAAAACTAAAGTTTAGCACTACATTGGCAAGGTATAAGAAAATGAGTCCTTTCAAACACTGCTGATGGGAATACAGCCCTCCAAAGGCAACTAAACGTGAAAAAGAATGGGCACAATATGAGCTAGCAATTCCACTCCCAGGAATTAACCTAGAGAAACCCCACCATGCCGGCCCTAGCAGACAATATACTAGGCCGCTCATTACAACATTCTATACGATTCACACACAACACTGCCCACCGAACTACATAGCTGAATCAAGTGCTTATCCAGAGTAAGAAATGCTAAACCACTTTCCCTGTTGTCTGTGAAATGGAAAATCTTTTGTATACCATGCCTGCTATCATATTTATGATTGGGTCCCTACAACCAAGAGACAGTGGGAGGATAGCCGTACGAATGCCACCCTGGTCTCTAACAAACCATTGTGTGACTATGTGAAAAATCGCCTCTTCTCTTGGTCTCCACTGCCATGAATATAAAAATGAGGCCAAGAGACACATGGTTTCTTTCACAAACCTCTCCTTCCTTCTCACCTCTCCCCCCAACAACCAGAACAGTTTCACTTTTATCTATATCATATATTGCAGTTCAGAATCAAGTTACATTTGAAGAACGTTTTGATGCTTAAAAAAAAAAAGCTTAAAAAAAGCCCACACTAGATGGTCTCTAACTTTTTCCCAATATTCCAGTCTACTTTGCTGTAATCTCCATGGTGAAGGGTACATTAGCCATTCAAAGATCAGATTACTAACTGTATGAAAAAAATGTTTTTAAAGCAGTTGAGTCAGGTTAGCAAAAAAAGACTTTTCCTAGGTTAGTATCAGATCAAAATTTTTCTGTAAAACCCAAGTGTGAGCCGCAGAGTACAAAATGCCTGAAACAGAAATATAATGTGTTTCAGTTACACAATCCCCAAAGTAAAATCACCCCAAAACACATGCACTGTAGTGTCCTCTTCTTTAATACTGCTTTGCCTTCCTTCTCCTAAATTCTCTAACTTGCCCCAATCAGTTTCTGCTTCATTTGTATTCAAAGTTCTCTACTTAGGAAGAATTTCAAGGCCCAAAGCTCTTACTTCCCATACCATTTATGGAAGTCCAAATCACTGGCTGGAAATGTTGCAAAGGAATGCTTTCTACTTTCAGAAGTTTTACTTCTTTACTCAGATGGTCTGTGAGCCCTCTCTGTCAGAATTACACCCTCTAGGATCCACAAAGTTTCAGAGTGTTTAAGGTTAAGTAAATCAAGTCATAAACTAGACTCCAGTTAATAAAGATTCTCTGAATTTATAGCTCTCCAGCCAGTTAAAAGCAACTGAGTTAATATTTAAGGCATCCTAGCCTCCCTCTGGTCATATTCAATGTAGACCAGTGACTCGAACTTTGGTTTCAACCACACAAAAGAACACCTAAGCCATTTTTTCGGAAGGAGGGTGTTTTAGTCTACTGAAAGTTTGTAATAGTCCAGCCAAATGCAGGCTGGGAGAATATGCCACGCTAAGGGCATTTATTCAAGAGGAAAGTCATTTTACCAAAGGGCCTAAAAGTTGCATCTATTTATTTGAATTAGTCCTGATTATCACTGTAAAAAATCTAAACAGGAGGGGCCGAGAAGTTGTGCCCATTATAAACCTTATTGCTCCCTCTTAGCAAATGAATCTGAAATAAACTGTCCTTTATGTTATAATGTATTGGGCTTTCTTTCTCTTATTACCTGTTAATTCTCCTCCCATGAATCTCCCTTAAATTCTCACATTTATTTTTCCTTTTCCAGACTACAGGGTGGGGTTCATCTTAGCAAAATATTTTTCCACCAGCATTTTACTCATGATGTCATCAGAACTCACATACTTCTCTGCCTATAACAAACACAAAACAAACACACAAACAAAACCACACATACTGGGTTTCCACAGGCATGCAACAGAATACATCCACTGAGATGGGAAAGAAATCTATCTGCTCAGTTCAGGTTAAGTACAGTTCTTCACTTTCTAATTTAAAAGATCACATTAAAGCTAGTCAGTTAACACCCACAGGAGTAACAATGTTAAAGTCAGTGGACAAGGACAGAAAAGGTAAAATATATGGCAGGCTTTCTGACCCCCACGTCCATTCCTACTGCTTAACAAAATGTCTGGTGTTTCCTTGACCTCTGAAACTGGCACATAACAGGTGAAAAGAGGGTTAATGGGACTGAGATTCCAAAGCCTAGTTTTTTCCTTTTAAATAAAACTACTACCTGACAACTAAAGCCCAAAGGCATCTGCGTTTTGGATGGAGCACTGCAGTTAAAATTCTTCCGTGAAACACAGGCTGATTACTGCTTTGGTAGTCAGGTTATCTTTGGTAAGCCAGCATAGTTGCCCTGCCCTCGAGGACAGTGTTGGGCAGGCCCCCGCACCTTAGCATGGGCTGCAGGCTGGAGGCTGGCAGACAGTGAAGGTCATCAGCGCTCTAAAGCCTCAGGCATGTGGTAGGGAGGAGAGGGTAACTATCATTTCTCCCCCTGAGATTATGGTCTAAAAGCACAAACAGGACCCTGAAAAGTTGCATGAATTTGTAGCTACACGGAATATTATCCCTACTACAAATACCCTGGTGTTTCCGTACACTTTCATTCAATGAAGGGAATTACTGTCTATTACTTTGAAAGGTAACATTTATAATGACTCATCCTAAAGAATAACTTTGTTTTATTTCCATGATTTGTGAAAACAAGTGGGGTAAAACAGTTCAAGGAAGGACACAGACAGTGCCCTGTTTTAGGTCCCAAATTTCTTCTTTTTGATAGGTGGTGGGAGTTGAGCAATGATGTCATCCAGGGGCCGTTCTACTGCCACCAGTGTTCTTTCATCCAAAAGATCCATGAAGAGTAGAGGCTGCAGAGAAATGAGAATGACTCTACCAGGAGTTAGGCTTCACGGCTAGTCCTGAATAGAGGACCTAGAGCTAAACCGTTAGTCTAGTTCAAGGCTGCAGGGATATAAATCTCCGATAATCCTTTCTGCCCTAGGACTCAAAATGGCTGAAAAGGTTGGGAACTTTTAACTGAGTTCACTCATAAAAGATTTCAGTGAGATTTTTCATGTTTCTCTGTACAGAAAATCTAATTTCTTAGAATCAATGTTAACTGAGGGCTCTGGAACCAAAATTCTTGACAAACGGCAAGTTACAAATGCATCAAGAAGCTAATCATACTTGAATAATTCACAGACCCTCCTCCCCTTAAAAAGAAAAAAACTGCAGGCAGGCCTGAGAAAATGTTCCAGGCCGGCCAAGGAACTCCAATCTGAGAAGCATAAATACGGAACTTCTGAAGTAGCACGAATAGCTGGAATATCAGAGGCTCAACGGATATCTGTTTTATACAGAGTGAAAAGCCTGGCCCAGAAAAGAGAGTCATAATAAAGTCAATGACTTCCATTTGCTGTAAATTATCTTATGGAACATTCTCCAACTAGAAGTCAAATTTAAAAGCCAGCTTTAACACCAAGACCCCACCTGAGCTCCAATATCACTTCTCACTACCTATGTATTTCACTTGGGTTAAGTACAATGTGCCTGCCTCTAATCTACTAAGGCAAGAACAATGAAATACAGACGTAAGGAACACACATCCTCGGAAAGTCACTTGTCTCCCAAAACTAGGTCCTCTGCATGAAAAATGACGATGACATTTTGAAAGCTTGTTACATTTGATAATATCACAAGGAATCAACTGTCCAGAACATTATGCAAGATGTTTTACCTTGTATATCTTAGAAATTTTAAAGGCATGGGCTGTGCGCCTCCTGATGACATCTGATTCATTCGTGGGAGGAAGTGGATTGTACAGTAAGGTTTTGTCATTTGGAAGAGGCTAAAAAGACAAAGATATACTGTTTAAGTTGTTATTTTTATTGGGCTTATACAGAACAAAGGCCTATAGTGATTTTTCAGGCAAACACTATCTCCCAACCATCATACTACATACTTACTACCTCCCCGACTCTCCTTACCTCAGGAAGAGAGCTGTAGTTACTCTTCCAGTTATATTGTAGAGGGGGGACTATGAGGCAAAAAGAGCTTGGTACTCTGCCGGCAAGATCAAAGTGCCCAGCTGGGGCTTCCGGCCAGTCTTGTCAGTAACACTTTGTGTGACAGAAATAAACTGGCATGTGTAAGAGCTTAGCCCATGAAGGTTCTGCCTTCTAGACTCTCCCCCAACCAGATCAAGGGCTGGCCAAGTGACTAACGTTCTCCCCAGGAGAAAATGTAACACAACCACCCCCACTGATGTCACTGACACCTCAAGAGATGGCCTCTGGCCAAGCAAGTGATATTTCATCTTTGACTTCCTTGGGAAATAGCTCTGCCCAGCAAGAGGAAGTGATGGGCTTATCACCAATGCTTGGGAAAAAATATGGGCTGGTCTGGACTGAGTTACAAAGAGGCAAGCGAGTGGGAGGGGCCCTTCCTGTATCACTCAAATTGCAGAAGGCACTTGTCAGCCAGCTCTGCTTCCCACGCCCAGAGGACACAGAACCCATGAGAAGAGTTCCAGTGACACATCACCACGCACACCTCCTTTAGAGCCATCTGCTGCTTTCTCCATGTTCCCTCCACCCCCACATTCACAGATATACCAAAACACTGTGTATGTGCTATTTGGATTCTAAGCCCAAAGTGTATTACAGGCATGGCCCCAGCTTACAGTGCTCCTAGGAAAGAAAGTGCCTTCCCAGAAAAGACATATAAATTTGCAGTGAATCAAAACAGCAGCTGGCAGAGGTGGAATCTAGAACTGAAAAACTGCTCATCCCACCTAAATCATAGCCATGAAGAATAAAATTTTCCAAACTGGACTTTTTTAAAAAACTTAAGACCAACTCCTCAAGCCTGCAGATAGCATCTCAGTACATTCAGCCGAGGGGCACATGTGGTCAAAGCCACAGTCTGTATCTCCTTTGATGAAATCGCATCCTTCAGTCCCTCAGGGTGCAAAGGTGGAAGTGATTCAGCCAAATCAATGATATTCCCACACGAGGGTCACCTCTGGATACTGACCTAATCACTTTCCTACTTAAGTTTATGTGCTCATAGGCAAAACAGAGAAATGGTCAAATCAGCAAAAACCAGTACACAAAGGCCCACTCCTTCCCAGGAGCCTAAAGAACGCCAGAACAAAAATGAGTCTGCAAAACAAAAAGCTCCTCGCCTCCAGAGAATATAGCGGGAGGACTTTATTCTGATCCTCCTTCCTCTAACTTGTTATAATTCTTGCTTTTAGAACCTGAAGATTCTTAGGTAAAGAAGATTCAGTAAGAGCATGGATGATAGTGGCAAAGAACTCACCAATGACTTGTCGATGATGCAGAACATGTAGGCATCGTGGAGCAGAATGTATGTTGGTCTCTTGGGATGAAAACTGATGTGTGTGATGGGTGTATCCCTTTGGAGCCAAAGGTAATGAAACCCCTGCTTCTGGATGGTCCGGCTCCACTCTGTATACTGTTTGTCTGGGATGCTATACTCAAATATCTGAGGAAGAACACAATGCAGAGGGAGCGCTGGCTCATACCCACCAAGACCAGAAGGGTATCCCTCATTCCTAACCAGAAAATATCTATATGAACCTTAAAAGTATCATACAGAGTCAGCCTTATGCTTTCTCACTACTTATTTTTTTTAATAAAAAAAATTTGAGGTAAATTACAGACTTAATAATTAAACCGCATAGCAAGGTTTATAATAAAAAGTCGCCCTGCAATCTTGATATCTTTCTTCCCCAAGACAAAATAGCCTGTTATTTCTTGTTTACATCTTTTCAGAGATATTTTATGCATACAAGACACACTGTGACTCACATCAATATAGATCACTCACGCCACCTTTGAAGAACACCTGATAACCCACTCACTGGATGTACCATGCTTTCCTTATTTAATCTGTTTAATGGACATTTAGGTTACTTCTAATCTCTGGCTACTCCAAACAAGGCTGCAATGATTATTTCTGTATCAATGTCCTTCTGCACAACTGAAAGCATATTATCTGTAGGAAGAACTTTTAGAGTGGGAACTTCTGTATCAAAGATTATGTGCATTAAAAACTTTTTTAGATGTTGCCAAAATGTCCTCTAAAGGAGTCACACTAATCCCTGCAATGTATGAAGTGCTATTTCCCTATACTCCACACCACTGTGTATTATCAACTCTATTGATCTTTGCTAATCTAACAGGTATAAAAACCTTTCCCACCAGTTTTAATGACTGAAGCACTTAGGGAACCAACTGCCAGTAGGCATCAGGTGAACATTACCATTATGTGTGACAAAGGATGTAGCTTCACTAACATTTCAGTCTTTGGTTAAGGACATGGGTCTATGAAACTGAAATGAGAGATTTAATTTTTGGGCTAGAATGTATATGCGTGTGCGAGTGTAAAAACTGCTAGTTAAAGTACCAAGCCTCATTTGTTTGCCTAGCAGCCTACTCAAATGTGCTTCTTGGATCACATTTAATCTTTCCAGCGAGGACGGTACTATCATGCCATTTTACAGACGAAGATATTAAGTTCAGATAATTTCATAGTGTGTTCTATAGCTCAGGTATTTTAAAGATCTTCTCCTTACAATGACAATCTTCTTACAACTTGGTATTGAAAAAAGCAGTAGGCTAAGCATGAATTTCGGCTGATATTAGGTACCCGATTTCCTCACCTGTAAAAGTGAAGGTTAATTATATGACCTTTTAGTCACTTTCAACTCCCCAAATCTTATTCCTTCCCATATCCAGTCTAACACCTGAGTCTACGTCCTCTCCAGTCTAAAGACAACCAGTAAGACAAGTACTTCAGAATTCCTCTCCCTTCCTGTACCTCTTTATTCTACACTCTCAGTGCTTCGCCATCCACTGCGCCCCACCAACCTGATGGATGCTACTGGCCTATGATTCGCTATTCATGGGAGCTTTTCTTCACCCAGGACAAAACTCCCTTTATATCACCCAGTGCTTTCAAAGACAGGGTCTTCCAAAATTGTCATTATCTCAGCGTCTAAGTTACCATCCAGCAAAAAGGAATTAGAAGGCACTGGAATCTCTTACCTGCTGGTCAGAGTGAGCAATGACAAGGTTGTTGGTACTAGGGGCGATGGCCAGAGCAGTCACCGGGAAATTGTAAGCAGGAACTGTGCAGTGGAGCTGGGAAGAAATAACAGACACAAAAGGCAAGTCTATGTGATACCTCCCCCCAGGAAAGAGTGGATGGTCTAAGTCAATTGTTTTTAAATAGTATTCCTTGGAACTCAAAGAGTTAAATGGAAGTTCCCATAAATGTCAGGAATTTCTCTAAACAATAAACTTTAATTTCATTTAAAAAATAAATGTTTAACTGCTTACAAAACTGACAGCATTTGCAGAGAACCTCGGAATAAAGCTTTCCCTGCTGTCTCGGCATTTGTGTGAATTGATCATAAACATGTCATTAAACAGGAAATCCACATCTCTACACTGGATTTAAAATAAATCAATGCCTAGGCATGACCATTTATGTACAATTACAAGGCACGTGCACCACTACACAGGAACACTTAAATGCCAGGCAAGCCTCAAAGAGCAAGCAGTACATGCTGTTGCCACAATGTAATAAAGGTTAAGTTATGTAGTTAGCAGGCAAACCCACTAAATGCAGCAGCCTGATATTATTCTGTAAATGTTTATTGCAAGTTCGAGATAGTTCTTATCTGACTTTTATGATGAAGATGCAGATTTGTAAGCAACCATTAGTGATTCAATGTGTGAATGACAACATGATTACTGACTCGTGGAAAATGTTTTCCTGCTACTCGTCAAATTTCTGGTTCTGTTTCATTTTAAAAATACCTTGAGATTACAAGGCGAGCTATTAAAGGAAATTGTTACTAGCTATAACTATTCACCTTGACAAATCAGAATTTTCCTCTCCAAAATACAGAAATAACCTGGATTTAGACTCGTCAGCCATAAACCCTTAATTTCAAATTTCTGTGCATGAGTAGTTTCACTGTTCCCATTGACTGATTTTAATGACAGATTATAGCTTTTGGGTTTCAAACAAGTAAAAAAGGCCCTGGCTGATGTGATTCAGTGGTTAGAGCATTGGCTGGCGCACCGAAGGGTCGCGGGTTCAATTCCTGGTCAAGGGTGCGAACCTGGGTTTCAGGTTCAATCAGTCGATGTGTGTCTCTCTTACATCGATGTTTCTCTCCCTCTCTTTCTCCCCCTCCCCTTCCACTCTCTCCCTGAAAAGCAATGGAAAAATTATCCTCTGGTGAAGATTAAAAACAAAAAACAAGTAAAACAGGAAAAATTATTGGTTTTTAAAAAAAGTGCCTAGTAATTTTCCAAGACATACCAGTTGGCCTTGAGTCTTAAAGCTGCAGAGCTAACTCTCTCCAGTTTGCCACTACTAATCCCACAGCTCACCTTTAGACGTTTTATGTTGTATACATGAACTCCAGCACTGGTTCCCGATGCAGCTAACCAATTCCCATCTGGACTGACTGCCAAAAGGCACATGGACTCCACTGTCCCTGTGAGGACAGAACAACAGTTAAGTCTGAATTTAGTGTCCACAGCCAACTCTGCCTTGAAGATGATGGCAAAAGCCAGTAAAAGACACTCAATTTTAAATTACTAATAGGATAATTTCTTCATAATTTTGCAAATAAGTTCTAGATAAGTTAATCCATTTTCACAGAGAGATAAACATGAAGGCATCACTTGCTCAGGCTGAGTGAGACACTGCCTATTATAGACATGAAGAATCAGGGTAGCAGCTACCACTAAAATCTATACTGTTTCAAAATCCTTTCCGACCAAATAGCTTTTAATCAAATTTACAGACAAATAGCCAATTCAGTAGGCTTAAAGCATATCTTAAATTTATGGAGCACCAGCTATATATTTAGCACTAAGTGAGCACAGGCACATATGAGCCATCTCTGTCATCAAAAGGTTTTAAACCAATCTGGCAACACGAAGACTCACGTGGGATAAAAATCAGACAGTGATGCTATATGCCGAAATATGTGCTGCATATAACACCCCCAAACTATAAAAAAGCTTTAAAACAGGACAGAGCCAGATGCTAAAGGATGGGTGAGGCAGGCAGAAAGGGATGGCGAACAAGGCGAGGATGACAGCGAGGTGACCCGCACAGGTCTGAGGTGGCCAAGGGACTAGCTTGACTAAGGGGGAAGCGAGATGAGAGAAGAAAATTATATATATAACACAGAGCCTAATTTTAAGGGATGCTAAATGCAAGATAAAGAGTCTTAAGTTTTATAATAAAAACATACAGGTACTCAATAAAAATTGGCAGTTTACTTTGTCTGATTACTAACTTGTGGGTTTCTTTTTCCTGCATGCTCTGAAGCAGCTTATGAACAGTGAGAGTTTAAGAGTTGACTTCCACGCTGATGGAGTCTAAATGGCAGTGCAGCTGCTATAACCCAGGGCGAGGAAGAAGGGAAAAGGCCCATGGGAAGTATCCAAAACACTGCCAGCTTAAGCTGGGCACTAAGTCCTCAATAATTAACTCAGCAAGTTAGCTACACAGTTACTCATTCATGCACACTCATTCATGTTCTCAAAGAACATGGAAAAGTGGTCATGAACATGAAATGACAGGTAATGAAACTGTATGTATAAGTTCATCTTTATAAAAACAACCAAAAAAGAAGGAACATGTCCATAAAATGCCTATGTACAAACACATCTTGGAAATATACAAAAATGTTACCAGTAGTTATTTCTGGGTGTCAGGATTACAAATGATTTTATCTTTCTTCTTGCCCTGCTAACAAAAACTCTAAGAAGGGTGATGAAACTTCTCTGGCCTCAAACAAGGAATCAAAAGCACAGTGAGAAAAGAGTAGGTGTGAGGAATGTTTCAGACCTCATCAAGGTTTTTATTTGCCCGATAGCGCCTCCTACTTTAAATTGCAAACACGTGAGTGAATGTGTATTTTCGGAGTGGAGAAGACTGTGAGTGAACACCCGACAATGAATAGGTTTAAAAGGAAAAAAAGACACATCAGAGACTGACAACTCTCTCCTGTGGCCAGTCACCAAATTCCTACCTGACTGAGCCTGAAAAGTATGCAGGTGCTTGAAGCTTCCTTCCAACAGCCGAATGACATGCAGAGACCCTTGACTAGAAGCCACAAAGAGCTTTGTTGAATCTTCAGAAAACAAAATCTGAAGGGCAGAGCGAAGGAACGCTGGCATTTTGGAAACCTTGGGGTGAACCAATAGTAAAAACCAGTGAGAGAGAAGTGAGACCGAGAGGCCATCAAAAATAATCACACCAGGCTTAAGTTACTTTAACGCTTCCTGTCTCTAAGGAAGCCAATTGACCAAGGGCCTAGCACACTGACGTGCCTATTGTAACCTATATACCTCCTCCTTCATCTCTTCAAAAGCCTAAACTTTATTGCCACTTTCTGGCAGTTCCCTCCTCTCCAAAAACATAAGTAAATCAAAGTGGAAAAAATAAAAGACTTTTTTGTAACAGCTGTCTCCAAATAGCTTTCACTGACAAGGATTCACATCCAATACATTTCCACTTCACACAAAAATTCAATTACGCATTTTCTTCTTGTTCAGCCAGACACTGGGTTGTCACTTACCCTTTGGAGGCTTATGTTGTCATGTTCATAGTTCAACCGACAGAGAAAAAACCGAGAAGCTGTAGAATACGCTATCCAGCTTCCACATGGGGAGATGCAGCTGCAAATAATGTTCTCGGGACCCTGGCAATGTTAGGATTCAGGATGAATGTTCCAGTAAAACTTCTAACAATGAGGTTCACTCTGACATGAATCCCATTGTCATCACTCTGGACATACCCACAATTACCTACACGTAATCCTGATAGTCATATGCTGTGTGTCACTATGATTATGTCAGAAGTAGAACACCTAAATGGTGTGGCTTTGATTTCTAAGAACAGAGGTCTATGAATACTGTGAGCTAATCTCAGCCCATGTGTACCTCACAGATAGCTTCATACTAAACCCTAACTTTAGAAACCTGAGCAAAGAGGCACTTAATGAGGGAAAGCTTTGGAGGCAAGGTGACTTGGACAACTGATTTTGTTTCGTCTACGAAAACCTGCCTTAAAGACCTCTAAGAAGCCCTGGCTGGGTGGCACAGTTAGTTGGAGCGTTGCCCTGTACAACAAAGGTTGTGGGTTCGATTTTTGGGTCAGGGCACATATCCAGGTCGTGGGTATGATCCTGGTTGGGGAGTGTAGAGGAGGCAGCTGATCAATGTTTCCCTCCCCCCCACCCTTCCTCTTGCTCTAAAAAAAAAAAAAAAAAAATCAATGAAAACATATTCTTGGGTGAGGATTAAAAAAAAAAAAACCCTCTAAGAAATAGTTAAGTGAAAAAAGTTGTAGAACAAAGAAAAAGTTTTAATTCAAAAAGCTCACGAAATATATGTAAATATGTATGCCTCCACACGCAAATACTCTCTCACAGAAAAAGATCTGGAAGGATATATTAAAGCTAATCAATTAACAACAACTATTTTAGGAGACGAGACAGAATTACAGAGGTGGGTGAGGGTATAAACTGTCAACACTGTTTGGATTCTTTACAGTGAGACCGAATTCACCAACATTTGTGTAATTAAAAGTTTTTTGAAGGACACAAAGAAGTTCGTATAGTATATTCCCATTACTGTAAAAGGACACATGCACAAGTGGGTGGAAATTTTTTTCTGGAAGGATATACAAGAAACTATTGGCAATGATTATGTCTGGAGACTGGGGCCAGGGATTTGGAGTAGGAAGGGGGCTCGTTTTTCATTGCATAGTCTTTTGTACAGTTTGAATTTTTAAAAAAAAAGCATGTTATTTTCATAATATCAAAAGAATAAAACCAATTTCCTGTATTCCTCCATCCAATAAATTCTAAATGCCCAACTTATAATCACAGGAAATCCAGTTCTGTTGACACAGTACTTCATTCAAATTATTTTAGACTTTATAGTTAGTGATGTCAACGAAGTAATTCTCAAAATTCAGAAGGAGAAAAATGCTCTGGATTTCAGAGCCTGAACACACACAGTTAAACTTCCTTACCTTTGTCTTGAGGTGCAGTAAATGATCTGCATCTTTAGAGAGTGGAAGGGTATCCCCATGCTTTCCTGGAACAAGAAATTTCCCTGAGGTTTTTCTTCTCAAAGAAAGGTTATTTGTATATCTTTTTCTTCTAAAAAGTCATTCCTGGGTAGAATGCATTCTCTATCAGTGAGAAATGAGAAGAGTGTCTGACTAGCCCACTGTTTTCTAGGAGTATGCGATGAGGAAAGCAGGAACATTTTATTTTCTTAGCTTCTATTTGGGTGCCCTACATGGCTTACGGTACATCACTAATCCGCTGAAGCTCAGCCCCACTGCCAGTGGGTGGAAGTGGAGTTCGTGTGGCCTCGACTTCATTTGCTCATTTTGGAACCTAAATCCAATGTAAACCTAATCCAATATAAAACAACAGAACCCAAACATTTCCTTAACAGGTCATACAAGGGGCCACTAGGCTGTCACCCCTGTGAGATCCACGTGACCTTTTTTATGCAGGGATGTCACTAACCAACATTAAATCCTGTCATTTTTCCACATCCTGTTTTTATCCCAATCAAGCCAGGTCAAACTATGATTCTACAGCCCTCACACCCACTACATCCTGCACCTTCACTACCCTTTCTACCGTACAGAACGGTAAGCTTTTTACAGCTCTAACACTCTGAAGAACTCTTTTGCTCCATCTAGTGGATGGGAAACCATGAGCTCCAATGGACACCAAAAAAATCTACTTCCACTTTTCCACAGGCAGAGTATCAATTGCAATTCTAATTTCTGGCTTTTCTCTCCAGTTTTCTTACTAGAAAAATCTTGCTCCCATCTCACCTGTTGCAACTGTAGATCCCAGTCGCCAGAGATCCAAGTGATGAGAAAACTGGAAGAGGAGAAGCTGCCTCTTTTTTGAACAGGAAATGAGACGTCGCTGTATCCAAGAATCGAAAGTGACAAGTAGGCTGGAGTTATCTACTGCCTCAGTACTAGATATAGCAGCAGCATCTTAGCACATTTTTTTTTACTGTTGAAATCCATTTGCTTGATAAATATTTCCTACATACTACCATATGCCAGGCACTGTCCTAGGGTCTAAGAATACACTGGTAATAAAAACATACCTACTGTTCTCAAGCTTATAGTCTAAAGGGTTGACACAGAGTTAAATAGACAATTACACTAAGTGTGCTAAGAATTTTAACACGGCTAAGCACAATATGTAACAAAAAAGCAGAAAGAATATCTAATCTAGCCTTGCGGGGGTAAAGACAGGAGCCCAGATGAGGCTCACTGGTAAAGTCTACTCAGGCAAAAGTAGGGCAAGACATTCCAAGCAGAGTGACGGAATGTGAAACAGCTGAAAGGCAAAAGGGCATTAGAGGGAATAACAAGAGTCTTCCGGAATGGCTAGGCTGGGAGGGCGCTGCAAGTGTGAGAGGAGAGGTGAGGGCAGGGCCAGATCAAGACACGTTAATGAGATGTGCTAAGGAACTAGGTTTTCATGCTGAAGGCAGCAAGGACCAAGCAAAGGCTTTTAAGCATGGAGTGATGAACAAAGTTGCTTTTTGAACACATCAATGGAGAATAGGCTGGAATTATACAAATGTAAATAAAAGGAGACCATTAACAAGCTACTGTAAAGAAATCCATATAAGAAAAGACACTAATTCAAACATGGACACTGACGGTGTAGATGAAGAGAAATGACTAGACTCAGGAAGGTTTACTGGTTGAATGGAACACAGCAGGTCAGGTGGATGAGGGTTTTTAGCCTGGGAAGGTGTCCATTTTCCTAAAAGGAACACTGGAAGCCTGAATTTTTCTCCTCATATCCAGAGTAATAAACAGCCCAGCCTTAAAAACAAACAAACAAACTCCCCATGAACCACAGCTATCTGAAAAAGGGAATGATTTCCCCAGAAACTGAAACAGGAGCACTGCTGTAAATCTCTTGGCGCCCATAAATGTCTTTGCAAGAGGCCTGCCTCAGAAACGGAATGAAGGCGGGTACTATGGCAGTGCTACAGGTCTGCTCAGGAAGTGTGAACTGTGCTCAGTCTTGTGGGGCAGGGGAATGGGAAAACGAGGGGAGAGTTGGGGGCTAGAGGGTGATACTCACATGGGGAAAAGTAATTTTTCGGAGAGCAGCATCATAATTCTTTACCTCCACTTTCTCCATGAGAGGACGAATGACTAAATGGGTGTCAGTGCCTGGGCAGAAGGGAGAGGCAAGAAGACATCAGAATTAGAAAATGTCTACATGAAAACAACCAGAGCTGGGCAAAGCAGCCTGGCCAAGAGCAGAACCCACCTCCAGATATCAGTGCTGTCGGGCTGTGTGCCACGGTTCGCACGTCGTGAGTGTGATGCTGGAATGGCTTTGTCCGCACCCACTGCTTCTCACTGCTGGTGGAAGTCACAGAGACCAGCTGAAAATGGAATACTGTCCCCTCGGCTGTGCCCACCACGAAACTGTCTTCTTGCTGAGAAATTAAATCATCAAGGAGGTACATTTGAGCAAAATAGGGCCCACTTCGAAAAAGACTTCCTGAGGTTGTCTGACAGGGCAGCCTAGGGGAAACTCATGCCCAGAATTGGAAGGTAGGTTACAGGGGTGTTTTTCCTCCAGAAGCTAACATTTCCTACATGGGAGCAAGCTCACTCATAGATAACAATGCGCCCCCTACTGACACAATGAACAATACGTACCTCAACTGGTTACAGAGCTTTCATATATACAAACTAGACCTCATTAGAAATTCAACAAAAAAATAAAACACCTAGGAATAAATTTAACAAGAAATGTGTTAGGCCTATATAAGGAAAAAAAATCTAAGACCTTTTAATGGACATAAAAGATGTCCTAAATAAAGAAATCTATACTGTATTCTTGAACAGGTATACTTAACATGATAAAGATACTGATGATCGCTAAGTAAATTTATAAGTTTCATTTTTATTTCATTTAAAAAAATATGTCTTTACTGATTTCAGAGAAAAGAAGGGAGAAGAAGCAAGAGAAACATCAATGATGAGAGAGTCACTGATCGGCTGCCTCCTGCACGTCGTCCCCTGCTGGGGATCGAGCAGGCAACCTGGCATGTGCCCTGACCAGTAATTAAACCGCAGTCTCCTGGATCCTAGGTTGATGCTCAACAGCTGAGCCATGCTGGCCGGGCTGTAAGTTTTACATAACCCAATAAAAATACTGATAGTCCAATACCTGGAACTAAAGAAGTTGTTTCTAAAATTCATATAAAATAAACAAAAACACAAAGAAACCAACCAACCCAAGCAAGAACAGTAATGAAAACATATACTCAAAGATTTGGAAGCAGGGACTCACACAGACACATGTGCACCAATGTTCACTGCAGCATTATTCACAAGAGCCAAAATATGGAAATAACCCTGGTGTCCATCAACAGATAAACAGACTCAATGAGGTGTATATATACAACAGCCTTCAGAAGGAACGAAATTCTCATAATGCTGTAATGTGGATGAACTCTGACACAAAAGAATATTACACGATTCCACCTATGAGGTACCCAGAAGAGGCAAATTCACAGGGTGAGAAAGTAAATGGCAACCAGGGGCTGGGAGATGGGATAAATAAGGAGTTATTCCTTAATGGGTACAGAGTTTCCATTGGGGTGATGAAAAAGTTCTGAAAATGGAGAGGTGACAGATGTACAAAACCGTGAATGTACTTAATGCCACTGAACTGTAGACTTAAAAATGGTTAAAATGTCAAATTTTGTTATGTATATTTTATCACAATAAAAACAATTTTAAATGTAAATAAAGTGTTAAGAATATAGGACAAAATATTACAAAACTGTTAGTCAAAGACTGAAGTTTGAAAAACCCTGAAATTCACTGTGTTGTTTTTAGAGATGAAGAGAGGGTGGCTGAGAAGGGGATATGGCCTGATCAGTATCATATAAAGACCCAGGTTCCCTGGTCCCCAGTTTAAGGCTCTCATCAGTATAATGAGCGCTGTGATTTGTTAGTTTTAAAAGGTCTTAGTTTACTTTTTAAACTTCTCTATCTTCTCAAAGCCATTTTCATTTTAACTCCAGTTTTTAAAAATACACATTATTTGCCCGGCAGCCAAAGGGTTGCCTGTTCGATTCCCAGGGCACATACATAGGTTGTGGGTTTGATCCCTGGTTGGGGCATGTATGGAAGGCAACCGATCAATGTTTCTCTCTCATATATCCCTCCTTCCCTCCCTCCCTCCCTCCCTCCCTCCCTCCCTCCCTCCCTCCCTCCCTCCCTCCCTCCCTCCCTCCCTTCCTCTAAACATGTCCTCAGGTGAGGATTAAAAAACACACAAAGCACATAACTTTGAGCAAGAAAAAGAAGATAGGGTATTTGACAGGGGAATGAAAAACTAGGACCTGAATCAGCAGTTAGCCAATCAAATAGTATAAAGACTAGGTCGGTCAGCCAAGAGATATGAGATGTCTGAACATGTCTAGCATGTAGCTGCCATCAACCAGACACAGCGCTAGAAACTTTATATATGTCATATCAACTCTAATCCTTCAATACCTTGCAAAATTAAACATCATTTGGCCTATCAGGAAAAACTGTATGAAACTTTGAAATGAGCATTAAAAAGTACTGGTGTCCTGGTTTACTGAGCCCTTTGATTGTCTGGGAGCTGTTTCACAACTCTGTAAATTGTAGAAAATTGAGAATGATGATCTTTTGCATAGAAATGCAAAACATTTTGCCTGGTGAAATGCAACCGTGGACACTGAGTCTTGCAACAATTTGTAAATTGATTTCAGCATTCCTGACGACCTCATATACATCTGTGTTCCTTGAATTCTGCTTGTACCATCTTACTGGTTCTCTCAGTTAATGAGTTACAGAAAATCTCTGACATATTTCCATTCCATGTTTGTATGAGCCATCATTTTACCCTTTTTCCCGTAATCATTTAATAGCCCTTTACACAGATAAGGAAACTGGTACTTCAAGAGGTTTAGAGGCAGGACAGACACATGGCCATTTGCCTCCAAAGCCTTTGCACTGGACACACCACACCCACTCAACCTTGTGCCAGGTCTCTTTGAGGTCACCTGCAGGCACATGGTGGTGGAGAAGGGAGGAAAGTATACCTGAAGGTCAGCACGTAAGGTGGCCCGGACCAGCCTCTCCCTCAACTCCTCTACGGATACTAACTGAAAACCATTAGCTCAAGGCAAAAGTGGGGATACTGTGCAGTTTCGGAGCTCACACACTCTCCACCTCCAACAAAACAGTTCATTTAGTTTACTGGGGGGGGAAGTAGCAGTTTGATCAAAGTCCCACCCCCACCTACAGAGAGGGGTTGGGAAGGCAGGTCTCCCTCACTCCACATCCTCTCTCCCTGAGGTGGAATCATAAAAGAACTGAAAAGGAAACCAAAGAATAGAGCTCTCAGGACCCAGCAGGAATGAAGCAAGGGAAAAGCAGAACTGGAAAGGTGTGTGTCCTACTTTAACCAGAGTGACTGCTTCACACGGAAAAAAGCTCAGGACTGCCCTGCAAAGGAAAGCAAATGCTCCCTACGATGCCCTGCAGGAATCAGTACTCGCAGACTCGATAAGGGTGAAAGACGGAAGATCAAAGGACTGGGTGTTTGCCACTGTTCACATTTTAGTCAATGAAAATCCAATGAAAGAAATCTAAAAATAATCAGCTGTTCTGGCAAGAGTGTAGTGGAGAAAAACCTGGAAATTAGGATCAGTTTCAAAAGAGACGTGAAAACATTAACGCCAATACCACACGCATTCTGTGCCAGACACTGTACTTCGTATTTTACAAGCATGACCCATTTAATCTTTCCCCAAGCTCTCTCTGTTACTAGCATCCTTGTTTTCACCGAAGTAGAAACTGAGGCTTAGAAAAAAGTAACTTGCCCAAGGAAGATATGTAGCTATTGAATGGTACAGCTGGGATTCCAACCCAAGTCTGCCCATTCCAGAGTCTGTGATAAGCATTTCGGAGGGCTGGAATTTGTACAATTGCAATTTTTATTGAGTTTATTGGGGTGACTAGGTTTCAGGTATACAACTCTATAATACATCATCTGTATATTATATGTGCAATTGCAATGAATGTTGAATAAGTACCACAATTTACTGATTCTCAGGCACACATTTTCCCACATTTTAAAAGCTCTCAAATCAGGTTATCTTGTATCTGTCAACCTGTTCATGTGTGACATCCTCGGATAAAGAGGGAACACTAAAACTTCAGAAAGGTTGTCAAAAGCATAAAAGAAAACTTAGGACCCTCACCAACATATGGATGGCTGGGAGGCACGTGTGGCAAACATGGACCCTGATGACTTAGTTAAAAAGTGATTCGGAGCCCAGCTTTGAATGTGGAAAAGTTTTAGGAATTCCTCAATCACTGTAAGTCAGTTATACTTTCCTTTTTATATATGCATTAAGTGATATGACAAAAATTTATGTTTAAGTCTCAAGGAGCTCATCAATAAGGAAAATATAACTTCTATGTTTAAAAAAAGCATTGTCATTTTATACTGTAATAGTTTATATTATATGCTTATACTATAAAATACAAATTTTACTCTAAAAAGAGCACTATGGCATAGTTTAATTGGCAGTGTTTCTTCTTTCCCATGGTAACAAAAAAAAAAATTATGGTATATTTTACAATCATTTATATCTAAGATTCAAGGCAATGTAGTAATACAGGCACATGGTAGAAGAAAGACCAAACAGTATAAAATGGTATATGACACAAATTAAACTTGCCTCCCACTGGCCCCCACAATGTCCCTCTCCAGAAATTATCATTTGCATTTTTAAAATCTCCTTAGAGATATTATACATATGTATGTGTGTGTGTGTATATATACTAACATAACTGCATATACATAAAATATCTAATATATAAATATCTAATGTAGGATATCTAATATATAAATCTGCCCCTTCTTCTCTTAATATACTATTATGTCCTATATTATACACTATTACACTGTTCTGTTTTCCCCTCTTAACAATATATCCTGAAAATCATTCCATAGTAGTAAATATACATCTTCCTTGGTCTTTGAAACAAGTGCATAATATTTGAGAAGTACACTTTAAATGATACTAAATTTAATAATTAAGTCTTAAACCTAATAATTACAATCATTTTGGATCAAAACTCTTTCTCCCACTCATTTCAGCTTATACTTTTATCACAGTTGACAGGTGACATCTAAATGTTTTACAGGGCTTTAACACACATCGAATTGTTCTTATGGAAAACCTGTGGAATGGGACAGGAACATTTTCTAGGCAAGAAAAGCAAACATGAGTGACCTCTACACTACAAACTGGATTTTCACACTTCAGATAGCAAGTAATTCCCAAACTAAAAAGGTAAAAAATAAAGGATCTAGTCAACAAACCTCAAAGTCACTTCCATACCTCACTGCTAAAATACCCAAAAGTTTCTGATTAAGAATTCTGGTTACTGAAAGGAAAGAGGCACACCTGTTCAACCCAAACCTGCTTAAGTCTTATTCAGATAGAAGACAATAAACCTTTTCAAAACCACTGTAAAATTATCTTCTAATTTCCCAAGATATGAAGCAGAAGAACAGTTGTAGAGAAGGGAAACAGCTTTTCTCAAAATTCTTTAGGCTTCTTGTGCCCTATCTACAATTAGACTGGATTAACTAGGGTTGGGGAGTGTCTGAAGAAAACCTTTCTACTAACTAATCTTTCAGAGAATATTTTCTAATTAGTTGGTAGTTCAGGGAAATTATTTGGCTTTCAGAGGCATTTTCCTAAACTCATCTTCCTCCCGTGCAACATTCGGGATCAGGGAAGAGCGTCTGTGGTGCGCCTCTGCCGCGGCCTCCTCTCCTCCCGCTGTGCAGGGACTGCTCGGAAGAGGGACCATACTCACATCAGACACGGCAATGGACTGCACGTCGGCGTTCGCGATGAGATGGTTCTTCACCAGCGTCCCAGTAGCTGAGTCCCAGAACTGCACCTTCCCAGCGGAGTCCACACTTATGACAGTGCCATCGGACAAGAAGGCCACACCCCATATGATACACTTCCTCTTAGACACACCCATATACTGCCTATCCACGAGCATCTTATGAATGGCGCTCCCTGAAATAGAAAAGAACCCCACGTTTGAATGATACTTATTTCTCCTTTATTCTTCAAAAACTGCCTGTGGTAGACATATGTTAAGTTAGATACCTGAGCACAGATCACAGACAGCCAGTAAATACTACTTATGGTGAACTCAGTCTCTGAACACAAAATGGTTACCTAAAGATGAAAGAGGGGGAGAGGGAAGGGACAGAAATTGGGAAGGGGGAGTGAAATGGAAAAGAGACAGGAGACTTCTCTTAAAACTAGTCATTTTTACACAACCATTACACTTTGCTCTTTTCCAAAACCCCACGGGAAAGAAAGAGAAGACAACAGTGACAATTTGTGGGAATTTATAGAGTGGTAACTGACTTAGCAGAGCCCTGAAACTAAGACCCAAATCAGCAGTGGGGAAAGCCAAGAAGCCACCCGACTTAAAAAGCCAGGAAGTGGTGACCTCAGAGATACTCTGGAAACAGAGATGAAAGCGGGGCTAAAAGGAGGGATTGGGTGAAAGTAAGTTTAAGACACTTGTAGATACCTCAGATATCCACCCCTAAGAAGTCAGGCAACTCCCCCAAACCCCACCTCAACAGAAGACTAGAGACCTATTCTCTGAAGACGGACGTCAGGCACAACTGAGGGTGGGAGCACTACATGGAAAACAGGTTACATAGATGAGCATACCAGTCTCCTCCTCGTCAGAATGCTGATGTCCAGGCTTATTAACACCTGGCAGGAGAATTAAAAACACATTTCCGGGGAATGTGACCAGCACAAAAGAAAGGATCTAAAGAGCCCATCTTCAGAGGTCCCCCAAACAGTCCAGCCAGGTCATTCTTCAGTGAAGCCCATGTGCAATGAGCTCCACTCACGCGGTGATGAGAGCAGCCACCAGATGCATGAGGAAAGCTTTACTGCGGAAGGCAGGGGCCAAGCAGACGAAAAGAACAAAACAAGTAACAAGGAGGAAACGGAGCCGGGGCAAGAACAGTTCACAAATACTATCATGAATGGCCTTAGAGACATAAGAGGTAGTATACAGGGAAACAAAGAGAGAACACTGTAAAAATCAGGGGGGGAAAAATCCTCTGGAAATGAAAAACCCAGTAACAGGATTAAAAGATAAAAATGACAAACTCTCCAAGGAAGCAGAGTAAAATGTCAGAGAGACAAAAAGAGGGAAAAAGGAGGAGCTAACACCCAAATGAAATTCCAGAAAGGAGAAAAGAGAAATTCATCTACTGAATTTTCCCTAGAACTGAAAAACATGGCTTTTTGGGTTAGAAGAACCTATCAAGGGTCCAATAAATATGTTAACAGATCTACACGCCAAGAAACATAATTATTAAATTTTAGAATAGTAAGGATAAAGAGAAGGCCCTAAAAGCTCCCCATGGGGGTGGGGACCCATACAAGGACCAAAGGATCTACTCTCAGAATAACATTAGACTTCATAATACTACTAGAGGCGGGTAGACAGTGGAAAATAATTTCCAACCTAAAATCCTCTCTCATAAACCCTTTCTAAGGATTCACCAAAGGAATAAACCAGGGAAGTGAATGGCATGGGAACAGAGGATTCTACCAAAGAGGAAAGCAAAGGGGATCCCTGGAATGACCAGAAAATCCGAATCAGAGTTCAGGGTCTCACGGTTGTGCAGCAGAAACTGGCTACACAAGAACAAGTCAGAGGCTCTGGCAGAGAATCATTCAAAAGGATAAAAGTGGTAGAAAGAAAAGCAGATGTATTTGAACCTAATTTATACAACTGAAAGAATGTGGGGATGAATTAGTGTGTGTGTGTGGGGGGGGTGGAGAGAGAGACAATATTAACAAAAAGCATACATGAGAGTAAAGGTAATTTACTTTGTAAATAGTATTTATATTTTATTATTATGAAAACAATGACTACTAATCTGAACAAAGTGACAATACTGGGAGGATCAGGAGAAAGTGTGCATGTGGCAGATGGCAGAGAAAGAGGGTTAACTGGTAGAAGTCAATAAATAATGGTGTAAAACTGAAAAATCTAAATGTAGCATAATAAGCATGCTATGTATAGCATAGAGATAAATACCAAAAGAATCAGCTAACAGTTGTAGGTGGTTGCCTTTCAGAAGCAGGAAAAGGGAAATGAGGGACTCCTGCTTCTTTATAACAAGCCTTGAGGTGTTAATTCTTTGACTATATGTACGTATAACTTGTAACAATAAAAACTTACTAAAGCATTGAAGAAAGAGACATACCTAACCAGATTTACATCTAAGATGGGAGTGCAGACACACCCACCTAACAAATTAAAGTCAATCTCATCACTGAAGGATTCCATTAGCCAATTCTCTAGGCCAAGAGCAGAGAAAAAAATGGGTTCTCCACCTTTTTGACCTCATGTCTCACCAATTTTGCTACCAAGACCTCATGTTCTTCAAAGAGAGATGCTCATTTTTACCAGGTTCTGACATAAATAAACAGGTATTCTACTGATCATTAACTGGTTGAGGGCAAATTTTATTGTGAATTCTTATGATTAAAAAATATAGCATCTGCCTGGCCAGAATGGCTCAGTGGTTGAGCATCAACCTATGACCCAGGAGATAGCGGTTCGATTCCCGGTCAGGGCACATGCCTGGGTTGCAGGCACGATCCCCAGTGGGGGGAATGCAGGATGCACCTGATCAATGACACTCTCTGATCACTGATGTTTCTATCTCTCTCTTTTCCTTCCTCTCTCTGAAAATCAATAAAACATATTTAAAAAAAAATACTGCATCCCATGGAAGAACCAAGATTCCCCCCAAAAAAGGATCAGTAATCCAAAAAAACCCTGAAATTAATGGTGAACATCCCAGAAGATTAATGACGTTAGGCCTTAAACATCCTTGAAAGCATAACAAGGACTCCAGGTTTTGGAAATCCAGAAAGTAAATCTGACAAACAAGACCCACATCCCAAATGAACTGAGAAAAACGGTCACCTGATTTGACATCAAACACAGTAATATAGTCTATGGAGCCAGCTGCAATGTGAGTACCAGAGGGATGCCAGCTGAGACTCAGGATGCGACCTTGGGAGTGGAACAATAAAAAAAAAAGTGACATATACATAAGTATATAGCCAACGGTAATTGAGTTCTCCTTCCACAATTATCTACAAGGCTAGTGTTCTACAGTCTTAGCTCTCACTACTGCACTCTTGTGAATAACTTGGTTTATAACAGATGAGAAACAACTTTGCCTGGGATCCACAATGAAGTATTTGACATGACTTTAATAATGTATAAATGGTTGATGGGAATGTAAAGAAGCACAAGCTTTTGAGGGTGATCTGGTAGTAATCTAACAAAATGTAAATGTGCATGTTTGGCCCAGGAATTGCATTGGGAATTAACCAAAGAGAAATACTTGCATGAGTGCCCAAAAATATGTATATAAAAATATTCACTGCACCAGTGGTTGTAGTAGTAAAAAAAAAAATAATTACTATCTATCAATAGAAGTCTGGCTAAATAAATCATGGAACACCATAACATGCAATGCCATGCAGACTGGCATGACTGACACAGACAGATGTCTGTGATGTAACAAGTGAAAACAAAGCTGGAAAACAGGTTCAAGCACTCCTGTGTATTTGTTTATATGAATATACAAAAAAATCTAGAAGATTAATCCCAAAATGTTGTCTTCATAGTGGAATGAGACACTTATTTTCTCTTTTATACTTGGATAAATGTATGAAATTTTTAACAAGCAGTGTATCACCTTTGTAATTTAAAAAGAAGACCCCAAAGATGTTTTATAGGAGCACGGCCACACCCATTTGTTTAAGTATTATCTATGGCTATTTCTGTGCCACAATAAGAGTTGGCAGAGACTGTTTGGCCTGAAAAGCCTAAAATATTTACTACCTTGCGTCTTTACAGAAACAGTTTGCCAGCCCCAGCTCTAGAGGTGTCAATTGGTCCAGGTAAAGCCCAAGTATGGGCAGTTATTTAGAGAACTCCCCCGTTCAATTTGAACTTACTAGCAGGATTAAGAACCACAGCTCCTGAAGATGAAATTCTGGTTTCCAGACTTTATGCACACTTGTTAAAACATCACAACTTTAAGTGAGAAGTAACAAATCAACTTACAAAGAAACACTAGCTTTTTTATTTTGTATTTCTGGTTTTCTATACCTTTACTTAACCAAGCAATCACAACTACGCTATACAATGGAGAGAGCCTGAGCTAGAGATGGCTTCTAACACATACCCTGTACTCAGATAAAGTTAGCATATAGTTAAAACATTACCTGGACCCATGGGAAAATATCCCATCTCCAGTAGCACAGAAATATAACTACTTGCTAAGGCTATTCACAGCCCCACCAGATATGACCCTTACTTTTCTGCCGATCAAAATTTCTTTCAAACTGGATTTTGTCTGGGATGATTTGAAATAGTTTCACAGATCCATCTTCACAACCAACCTATTAGGCGAAAGGAGGAAAGGGGAAATAGAGAAGATACGCAACTTATATTTTTAACTAAATACATATATTTACAAATACATACGTTTTTTTCCCTAAAGCAATCACTTGCTCTGAAAAATAGTTGGTGAGACAAAGTACTGGCACCAAGGAACTGATAGTGTATTCTTGGCAACTTTAATGTCCTAATGAGAAAGCAGGCTAATTAGTGGCCCAATTCCTGCACAGGACATCAAACAGAAGTAGATTTCACAGTGCACCTCTGCTAGAGACCCATGGCCTAAATAAAAGACCTATTAACTATATAACCCAAACAAAGACTTAACAAGATATTGCACAAATTGGTACAAATCAAAAGAGAATCACAGTCTT
This sequence comes from Miniopterus schreibersii, assembly GCF_964146895.1. NCBI lineage: Eukaryota > Metazoa > Chordata > Mammalia > Chiroptera > Miniopteridae > Miniopterus > Miniopterus schreibersii. The sequence continues at coordinate 15,524,857 of NC_138121.1, read as the reverse complement.
ATCACAGAAAGTTAAATCTTGGAAAGCACCCATTTTAATGTTAATAGTGGTGGAGGGAGGGGAGTAGTCTTCTCAGCCTGTGCTCAAACAATTTTGAGAAACACTGTGGTGAAACATAGTTGCACAAGTTAACTGGTGGAAGGACCTCAGAATTGTTAATATACATTAGTGCACTGTGAATCTACAAAAGAATTTAATATGCTGTATTCTGAAATGAAATTCATCATAAAACACAAAGCACAACAAAACAAAAAGGTCTCTACAGCTCCCAATTCCAAAGAACAAAGTCTGAGAAACCAAGCTAACCCTCTCATTTCATAAATGAATAAATGAGACCAAAAGTAGAAGCAGAAAGGATGCAAAAGGACAAGGGACTTTTACCCCCCAATATCAACTCCAATTTTATACTGGGGTTGCTAGAATCCAGCTCAGACTGGAGTTGCTATATGCCATCATATAACTTTAATCACCTTCCTAAGAACACAGGGAAGAAGTTTAAGTGGGCACAAGAGAAATCTTGGTTTAAATTACCAATAGTTGCTTACTGACCAAAAGTTGAGAGCCACTGGGGCTGGCAGCCATGCTCCAAATGGGTCCTCCAAAGGCATCCATAGAATACTTGATGTTTAATGCCTGCAAATCATACTCAATAATCTCTCCGTTGAGTCCAGCACTAAAGAGTCGCTGTCCTTTTGCCCAACACAGAGCTTCTGTAGCTCGAGACTCATGACCTGGGAAAAACTACAGAAACACCGTAACTTCTCAACCCATCATGACCATCAGCTACCAGCACTGAGTGGTCACAGGCAACACAGTAAAAAATAAAATACTTCCCTAGCCTTGGCTGGGTAGCTCAGTTGGTTAGAGCATTGTCCCAACACACCAAGTTTTCAGGTTTGATCCCTGGTCAAGGCACATATAACAAGCAAATAACGAATGTATAAATAAATGGGACAATAAATCAATGTTTCTCTCTCTCTCTCTCTCTCTCTCTCTCTCTCTCTCAAATCAATCAATATATATATTTTTTTAAATAAAATACTTCCGTAGAAATAACAAGTGTGGGATTTTGTGCTATCAGAAGATCATGAGTATTGACATTTTCATTTTTTTCCAGGTTCATATTTTAGTTATTTCTACAGTTGGTTTTGTTTCTTTTACTAGGACTTGTTCTGAAAAACCTTTTCAGTAGAATAAAGTTTGTATACAATTGTATCTGATGTATCTAATTTTTAAAAAATTAATGCAACTATCTTGATTGGGTGATGGTTTCAAAGGTGTATACACAGGTCAAAAGTTATCAGTGTATATACTTTAAATATATGCTGCTTATTGTGTCAATTTTACCTGTAAAAAGCTGTTTAAAAAATAAAAGTAAGATAAACTAATGTAGCTCACTCCAGCTTTTCATTCAAACCTCAGATTTCTAAGTGCTTTCTTAGCACTCAAAAAGTTTCATATCTATCAAGGCATTTTATTCTTTTATTTGCTTGACACAAAAATACTGGGTAAGTATAATTTTTGCTATTTGAACTTGAAAAGGCTTAAAGTACTTGTGGGTTAAGTGGTTTGCCCAAAGCATCAAAGTCAAAGACATAAAGAGAATGTTGGTCTCCCTCCCCCCTACTCCCTAATCTTTTCATTCTAAGAGATACAAATTTTTCTTGTTCTGAGAGTGATCAACAGAGCTAAGCAATCTTACACAGCGGGGAATAGGGAGAAAGCAGCAGAAGAGACTGAACTAATTAATTGTTGGAAAAACAGATGAGAGAATGAGACACTAAGTAAGAAATGGCTGACTTAATTCATTCAACCAATATTAAGTCAGCAGTGGCTTTGTGCTACACTTGCTAAACGTTGGGAGTATAGTCATGAACATCACTGGTATGGTCCTTGTTTTCATAAATTTGAAGTTCAGTGGGGAAGAAAGACATTAAACAAATATACAAACTATTATATAATTACAATTTTCATAAATGACAAGAAATACACAGGTTGCAACAAGCATGTACCACAACATGTTTTTCACACTACAGACCCAGTTGTGGTGACCAGTAATTTTTTAAGTCCTATTAGTTCTTCAGGGGTCAGCTCAATAAGTCATTCTTTTCAAGATTCTTAAACCCACCTCATCAAAGTAACGTATCTCTCTACTAAGATTCTATGCTTTATATAAAATTTAACTGGACTTTGAGCTCCTTGCAGGTAGGGCCTCTGACATTTGTTTTAATGCCTAATTACTTGCCACTCATTCATTTAGAAGCTTTCACAGCCCAGCCAGGATGGTTCAGTGGTTGAGTACTGACCCTTGAACCAAGAGGCCACCAGTTAGATTCTCAGTCAGGGCACATGTCTGGGTTGCAGGCTCAGTCCCCAGTAGGGGGTATGCAGGAGGCAGCCGATCATGTTTCTCTCTCATGGATGTTTCTATCTCTCTCTCTCCATTCCTCTCTCTGAAATCAATAAAAACATATTTTAAAAAAAGAAAAAAAGAAACTTTTACAGAGTGCCCACATTCCAAGTACTAGGCTGCCAGGCACTACATTCATTCATTTACCCACCTATCTATTTACAGCATGATGCCCAGGGCATGCAAGACACTTAGTAAGTGTGAATTGAATTAAATGTTGCACCTGAAATCAGTGCCTTTGGAAAAAATGCTGCTCTCACAGCCCTCTACATACATCTAAATGGTATTTTACCTAGTTTAAAATCTCCTTTACTCCCAAATATAGGCATGTAAATAACTCTAAATTCTCTCACACAGGCTAACTTAGGAATCCACCTTCCTGCTTTTACATCACCAAAGTTTCTGATATTAAAATGTTTCATCAATTTTTCTGAAATTGGCACTGATACCCCCAGCAATGGTGCAATGGCGTGAAGACTGATATAAAACAACGGTCTGAACAATTTCCCTTCTTGTACCCAAAAGAACCAGCAAAACTCAGTTTCCAAATGACAGTGAGCTGCCACAATTCCCACGTAGGATCTTTCTAACCACCACAACACAGATCAAAACTCTGAGCTTCTCTCATCACTCAGACAAGAAATCACATGCTACACAAGTTACGTAGTTCAAAACAACTCCAGAGAGGGTACAGAGAGTCACTTTCTTTTCATCTCTTTGACTATAAAAGACACACAAGTTTTTGTAGAGGTGAACTTAAGAAAATTAACACCAGACGCATTAAATCAGGCTTCCAAATAACTTACTTTCTCCTGAAAGTAGTTTGCTGACAAGTTATAAATTTCCACAGTGCCATCTGTTCTTGAAACAGCCAATCTGTTTGACTGGTTATTGTAAGCCACACAGCGAATTCCTGATGGAACATAATTAAAGAAACGAACTCGATGGACCTTAAATTCACCCATTCCTAAGGGAGGAAAAAAAAGAGTCATTTTTGTTAAATGTTAACTGCAGTATTATTCCTTATCATCACTGCTCTGGATGGAAGACTCCAACTATATTTCGCTGAAGTTCATTTCCAAGTATCTAACTAATGATATTTTCATGCCCCACACCAGAGTTTATCAATCTCCAGAGGCTCAAGATTCTTTTGCAAAAAAAATGAACATGTTAACAGATAGAGCATTACTCAGACCTCTAACAATCCTGACAACTGCCTGAAGGAAGGTGTATGGGAAAGGGGTGAGAATCTAAAATTCGATCTTAGAACAAAAGAGTGAACATAATCTCATTCTGTAATGGGAGCGTGGCTAGAGGGAAGAGAGATACTTGGAACTGACCAGCTGTATTCCAGGCAGAACTAAGGTCCTTGTGTCTATTTGGGGCGTGAGGTTTCTGGAAGGGTGAAGACACTTGCTAAATGCTGGGAATACGGGGTAAACACCACGACCACTCCAAAGAGGCAAGAAATGCTGACAGCCTAAATCAGTCTCTCCAAGTCAGGTCTGCAGAACTCCTGCATCAAAATCACCTTGAAAAAATGTTTCTTAAAAATGCCGGATTCCGGGTCTTGCTCCATAGCTCCAGAATTCCAATTTCTGGGGGTGGGGGACAGACACCAGGAATCTGCATTTTTAACAAGCACTTCTCCCTAACTCTACTGCACTCTAAGGTTGCAAATCACAGGCTCAAACTATGGTAGTGAAGGTGGGGTTGATGGGGCAGACAGAACCGAGAGGTCCTCAAGGAGGAAGCGACAGGACTTGGTCTGGCATCTGTCAACCACCCCTCCCACCGCACCCCACCGCGGCCAACACGTGCGCTCGGCAAGGGCAGGGGCCGGGTTTGGCTCGCCCCTTACTCGTCTCCCTTCAAGGCTAGGAACCCGAGAGCAGAAAAGGTGTGTTGGGCCCGGCCCAAAGGGAGTCTGAAGCTCGCGCGAGGTCTCCACCGCCCCTTTCCTCTCCGGGGACCTACGGAGTAGCCCCCACTCGCGCTCGACACAAGGGAACCGGCGAGCTCCACGGGGTTTCGACCTAGAGCCGGCGGCAGCCCGCTGACCTGCCCTCTCTTACAGCCGTTACCCACACCCCTTCCCCAACTCACCAGCGGATGGGCTCTCGCTACTCTCCGCCCCGGCCCCACGTGCGCGCGCTCTGCCCCGGAAGTGCTCGCGGCGCAAGGCCGGAAGTGCGCAGGCAGTGCTCGCGGCGGCGGCGACGGCGGCGGGAGGTTCGGTTGTCGCCCGTTGGCCGCGCGGCGCCGCGCTCGGCGGCCGCCATTGCAGGTCAGGCCGCGGGCGGGGGGCGCGGGAGGCCGTGGGGAGCGAGGGCCGAGCCGGGGATGGGGGCGACGGTGCGAGGGAACGGGAAACTAGGAAGCTGGGGCCGGGCGGGGCGCGCGGCTCCGGGAGAAGAATGGCGAGCTGAGGGGCGGGGAGCGGCGGCGGGGGAGGGGAGATCGGGAAAGGGGAAGGGAGCGGGGAGGGCCACGAAGTGGGGGGCGAAACGGGGGCCCTTGGGTTAGGAAGGCCGAGAATTGTGGGGGAAGGGAGCGGTGTGGAGATGGACGGCGGAGGGAAGGGAGGGAGCGAGCGGGGCGGGGCGGAGCGGAGCAGGGCGGAAAGGGTGGCCGAGCGCGGGCGGAGGACGGAGAAGGGGGCGGCGCGGGCCGGATCCTTGAGGTACGTGCGGAGAGGGGCTCTTCCCCGGGGGGGAGGGAGCCCAGCACACGAGGCTTGCGGGAGGGGGGTAGACCTGGAACCCAAGAAGTAGCGGGAATATCGGAAAAGGGAAGCCGGGGGGGGGGGCGGTTGGTGTAGGACCGTGAGGTCTGTTAGTGGGGACATTTTAAATCGCGAGGGGGGTGCCTGCTGGGAGAGGTGATTTCGGAAGGTACTTGGAAGAGACAGTCTGGGAAGTGATCCAGGGTCTTTTGTGGGCCGAGTGAGAGGGAAGAGAAGAGCGGGGTGGGGTCCTGAAGGAACGGACGGAGTATTTCAGAATTTAGGGGGATCGGGGAACGATTTGGAGGATGAGGGTGGTAGAAGAACGTTTAAGAGTAATCTTTGGAGGAGGGTGAACGGTTTGGAAGATCACTCGGGGGGGATGTGGAGTAAGGTAGTGTGAAGAATGGGTTCCTTGGGAGGTAGGAGAAAGGGTTAAACAGCTTGGTTAGAGGTCCCAGCGAAAGTGGGGGTGATTTAGAGGGGATTGGTGAAAAGAGGGGAAGCGGATTGAGAAGTCCCAGAAGGTGGGCGGGACTAGAAAGTGTTTTAAGGCCGGAACTGAAGGGATGGGAAGGGGACTGGAGAGAGGGTGGAGAAGATGGGGGGCAGGTGGGAAGAGAGTCCACGATAGAGGGGGACCTGGAGCAGAGCTAGAAAGGAGCTTTGGGGAAGATTGAGGTGGGGCTGCAGAGTAGCAGAAGATGGAAAAAACTGGAGTAACTCAGATCGACTGAAGCCATCTTTTCATTATCTACAAATACCAGTAATTGATTCCCTCCATCATGGAAATCCTAAAATGTGATGGGAAAGTACCACGTGTATGCATAGTATCCACACACGTTTTTGAACACACTCTTCCCTAATGAAAAGTTTGGAAGCATTCAGTTCCACTTACCCTCCATAGCCCCTTTTTGGAAGGGAGCAAGCTTCTCATTTAGAAACAGGATTTTAGCACTTGATGATATAAAGCTTTGCACAGACAAGATACCGTTTAGACCATCCCCTTCAGTCACAGAACCACAGTAACACTGCTAATAAAAATAATCTGTATTCATTTGTATATTAAACTGCCTGAATTATTCATTTGGTGGAAAGGCACACAGAAAAATAGTCGTCATACTTAGAGGGGAAAAAACTTCCAGAACTTAATCCCTGAAGCAGTGTGGTGAACTCTCACTACACGTTTGAATTGTTGTCCCACTACGCAAACTTGATTTTACTATGATTTTATTCTTTATACAGTGTAATATTAAGACACTCTAGCATAAGAAAAAGCCATGTTCCTACAGATGATAGCTTGATACTGAAGGCTTACCTTGTCTTAGGCACTGTGCTGAGGATTTTACATTCATAACCTCATTTAATTCTCACAATTCTTTGAAATAAGTTCTTTTTTATGCCTGATGTATTGGTGGGGATCTGAAACTTAAGGATAAATTACTCCTATCACACATAAGGATAAGTGGCATAATTGTATATGACTTTTCTCCCTGTATCCCTAAACACAAAGACTAGTCCCTGGGACCAAATAAGAGCTCACTAAATGCTGTTGGCCTAGCAAAAGTTAAAGCCTTTATTCCCTTTCTTTAAAAGCTTAAAATACAATAATTAAAAGGTTCTAATGAAAACAAATTATAAGACATTTAGGTCTAGAAAAATTTATTTGTAGTTAAACCATTGAGTCAGGGCCCCTTTCAGTAAAAGCTGTACTATTTAATTGGATATATTCCATACTTTATTCTGCCACAGTTTATTTTGGGGGCAGTTGTCGTTATGAAGATCATTGCTCATGCTATTCTTTGTATGACATTAGTAATCTTAACAGTTCAGAAAATTAAGTTTTATCGGAAATTGAAATGAAACAGTGTTAAATAATGTCCTCTATAGTCAATTAGATATGATAATAAACAGGCTTATTCTTTTCTAACTGCCTGCGCCCCAGATGTAGTAGCTACTTCAGTGGCAAGTTGTGAGATTTTCTGTATAGGTTACTTGCCATTTTGTAAGTGATGCTGAGAAAGGCTAGTACTGTAAAGCAATCAGAGTTCTCCCACACTTTGCCTAAGGGCAACTGTTTCAAAAAAAGAAATAACAGGATTCAGGTGATAGGATATTTTAAGGTGCCAAAGCAGACTTTTTAAATATGACAGTACAGATGTACTATAAGGGGGGGGGCTATGAAAGGACTGCAAGAGGCCATATTGTGGAGATGTTAGAGTTCACATCCCAACTGTACCACTTTGTGGCTAGTTACTTGACTTAGCTGCTTTTGGCCTGTTTTCCTCATCTGTAAAATGGGAGTGATACAACAATCCTACATAATAGGATTGTTTTCATTTCAGAACCGAAAGAATCCAGACTAAGTGTTCTGAAAAGTTTAGCTATGTGAGAAATGACACTTGTAAAGATAACACTCTGAGACCTGGTCTTTTCTCTTAGAAATTGTGGTGGCACTTTGACTTTTCAGATTTTTAATAATTTTAATACTAATTAACTTCAAAATAGAGATTGAAGCCAAATGAGGAGGTGTATCCCACACGGATTGCTCTGATTCCAGTCAAACCTTTTGGGTTTTGATTTTAAATTGTTATCCTTCCCCTTCAAGAAACTGAAACAATTTTTAAAGTGCTTTTGGTAGTTCTTTTGATTAGGGCCTCCTCATTTGTCCGAAGACCTGTGCCTTCCTGAGCTAGTGTATTACCTGTTCTTAAGTGGTCCCACAACCAGTGCTGCTTACGAAGGTCTTACTTATTAGAGGATGCCTTTTTTATTCCATTGCCCTTCTGATCCACTCTTGGGTGTAGGCAGTGCCTGCCTGATGCCTTGATGCCTTTTCATTCTCACTGGCACTTGGTTTTCTCCTTTGGGAGGACAGAATTAGGTAGTCATAGTGAGTGTGGATAAAGTCAAATGGCCTGGGTTCTGCCACGTACTAGCTGTGTGTGTGCCACATACAAGCAAGTGTATCTCTCAGTAGCTTTATGTGCAAAGTAGGAATAAGTACCTATCTCATAGAATGGTCACAGTGATTGAGATAACACCCATATAATATGCACAGCATATGATTCATTGAAAAATTCAATAAATATTAGCTGCCATTTATATTTGAATTTTAAGTCCAGTGATTTGACCAACCTCATGTTCCCAAAGTATGTGTGGTGCTCTAGAGTAGAGATTCTGCTGTGCTTTAAGTGGTTGTATACAAACAACAGGTGGTGCTGTTGTATACAAACTTGCTGGCAATATACTTTTTCCTGGAGATCCAAAATGAAGATTAACAGATCAGTAAAGAAACCTGTTTTGTTTGCTAAGCTTGAGCACAATTATAATACTTATTAACTTGCTGTACTACATTTGGTAAACACCAGACTAATAACCTTCCACTAAGCTCCATCTATTCACTGGAAAGACTTATACAGAAGCTGTAGTTTAGATCCCCCATGCCCTCAGTCCCCCATGTATCTGTCCTTCCCAGAGAGACAAGTACTGTACAAGTGAAGCCAGTTTCAGGCAAAAATCTCCCATTTTAACATATTCTTGTGGAGTACCACAAACTTGCCACCAGGTGGTGGTGTTGTATAAGTTGATTAAGTATTTTAGTATCTTAAGTCGGGGGTGGGGAACTTCTGGCTGGCACCCTAAAGTTCTACCCCGGCCAAGGCAACAACTGCAGGCGGGACTTGAAATTCAGTAAATCCAGGAGCTTTTTTCATAGCTGATTTTAAACTTGATTTTGTATGGCACGCGAATGATGTTATAAATATCCAAATGGCCCTTGGCGGAAAAAAGGTAGATTCTAAGTGAAAGATGGTTAAAGCACTTGAGAGTCACATCAGAAATCAGCTTACCATTCACTAAAGTCATCTGAAGGACTTTCAGATCTCAAGGCTTTTAGTTAAAGGAGGTCCTTTGAATCTTGAAATACGAAATAACCGAAGGGGTAGACCCAAAGTTTATATCCTCACCAGGGGGAAAAAAAAAATCTAAAAGAACTAGTTTTTTAAAATATCCTTGAGAAAGGCAAGTTATTAACATAGTGGTCAAGAGCATGGGCTATGCAGTGTATGTCTTGGGTTCAAATTCTGGTTCTTTGACTAGTAGCTATGCGACCTTGAACCCAATTGTGCTCTTAACTGTTCATACTGTAGTTGACCCTTAGTAATCTTAAACAATCTTATATGTACATCAGTTTTTTAAAAGTTTACACCTTATAGAATTGTTAGAGGAGTAAATAAAATGTACCTAGAGCACCAAGTGCCTGGTACACAGTAAGTGGTAAATATTAGCTATCATTATTATTGTCCTAAATCTTTTTTTTCCTCTACAGCTTATTTTCATTTACTTTTTAAAGACGGAAGGCTCATGGTACAAATTATTGTTTCCAGGTGAGTACATTTGGCTACTTCTTTATTTAGCTTGAATGCTTAGGGCTATACAGATTTGATATTTTCGTGGAAGAATCAGGGTCCTCAGGTGCATCTTGTACAGATCCTTGCATTTCAAACTCTAGTTCCGTGGGTAGCACTGCCCAGTTTCCCAAGAACTTGTGCTGGACAAAGAGTTCCATTGCGCCTTGAATGGTGGTGTAGGACACTATTCATCTTTCACCCCCTCAAAAATATTGTAACCGCCAGCCCTTTGCTTGCAGTGCTGGGGCTGGAGGCCTGGCAGAATGGGTGCTGATGGAGCTACAGGGGGAGATCGAGGCTCGCTACAGCACTGGATTAGCTGGAAACCTCCTGGGAGACCTACATTACACCACTGAGGTGAGGGGGCTTTTCTTTCCCTGCCTAATGCCTCAGGAAAGCAAGCTACACCAAGGTGGTGCTCCCAGTACCCAGAGTGAGGACTCCCCTCAGGTTTGTTAATCAAAAGCTAGCTAATCTGCTAAGCTATCTGCTTGTTGTCCCCCCACCTCTTTAGCTTTGGGGAATCTCGAAAGGTCACAGTTCTAGAAGTGAAAGTTCTCCTACCTGGGCCAAAAAGGACACGAGGGTGGGTTGTCCACTCTGGTGTTCAGCAGTGGAAGAGCCAGACCAGGGAGTGCAGGTGCCAGTATTGCCTGCCAAGAGCATCTTTAGGAAGCACTTGCGTGCTATGGTATTGCCCTGAACCTCAGGCATCTCATTCTTGTTCTGCCAAAGGGAATCCCTGTGCTGATCGTGGGGCATCATATCCTGTATGGGAAAATCATCCACCTGGAGAAACCTTTTGCTGTCCTTGTCAAACACACTTCTGGGGAGGACTGTGATGAGCGTGGCTGCGAGACTGGCACCCGGTATTTGGTGACAGCACTCATCAAAAACAAGATTCTTTTCAAAACTCGCCCCAAGCCCATTATCACCAACGTACCCAAGAAAGTATGAAAGAACCCCGGATTTTCCCTAGAGAGCGGCCAACTCCTTGGACTCGTGCTCCACTGCCACCTCGAGGACGGCTTGACAGTTCCCTGGGACCACAGGGGGGACAGGGTCCTGTTCTAAACACAGGCCACCCGCTGGGCATGATCTCAGATTCCTTCCTTATGCCAACTGGTTCTCTTGGTGGAAATCTGGCCCCATTTCCAAGGAACCCTTCTCCTTTTCCAACTTCATCAAGCTCATTGGCTTCAAATCCAGCACCTTTCCCTGCTGGTGCTCGTGACCCAAGCATGGCTTCTTTTCCAAGGGGAATGAATCCCACTGGTGCAAGTGCAGTTTCTTTCTCAAGGCCAGGTGGCCTCTTGGGCCCAGGCCCAGGGCCAGGGCCAGGGCCAGGGCCAGGGCCAGCTCTCAACCCTAGAGGAGGGGCTCTTCCAGGCCCAGGGCCTCTGTCTAACCCAAGGTTAGGGGGTCTCCCAGGGCCAGGTCCTATGCCCAACTCAAGGGCAGGTGGTCTCCTGGGAACAGGTCCTGACTCCAGAAGTGGTGGCCCCATGGGCCTTGGATCTGGACCTAACCTGAGAACGGGTGTCCTGTTGACTTCTGGGAATGGTCCTCCCAATACTAGGCCTGTTGGCCTGGGCCCTGGACCAAGTCCCAATCTGAGATCGGGCTTTGTAGGTACAAACCCTGCCCCAAGGTCAGGTATGTTTCCAGGCTCTAGCCTTGGGCCCAACCCAAGAGCAAGTGGCCTAGGCCCAGGCCTTGGACCCAACCCAAGGGCAGGTAGCCTGGGCCCAGGCCCTAATCTGGACACCAGAGCAGGTGGCCTCTTGGGCACAGGATCTGGTCTTAACTTAAGAATGGCTGGACCTCAAAGCCTAGATCTTGCTCCCATTCTAAGAGCAGCAGGTCTTTTAGGAGCAAATTCAGCTTCTTTCTCACAGGCTTCTGGAAACATGGGCACAGGCCCATCTTCCATGGCAAGAATACCTGGCCCCATAGGCCCAAACTCGGGTCCTGGCTCTAGGGGAATTGGCCTTCCAGGGCCAAATCCATCTCCCATGTCTAGGGCTCCTGGCCCCATAGGCCCTAATTCAGCTCATTTTTCAAGGCCAGCTGTCCCCATGGGGGTAAATACTAATCCCTTTCCAAGGGGGACAGGTTCAGGGGCACTGAACCCAGCTGGCTTCTCTCAGTCTTCTGGCACATTGGCTTCAAACCCAACTACCTTCCAGAGGTCTTCTGGCCTCCAGGGCTCAAATCCAGCAATTTTCCCAAGAGCCTCTGGGCCACTAGGACCCAACCCAGCTAACTACCCAAGGGCCACTGGCCTACAGGGTCCAAGTCCAGCTACTTTCCCAAGGTCTGCTGGTCCATTAGGCCCTGGTCAGGTTACTTTTCCCAGGTCAGCTCCTGGGCCTCTGGGCTCTTCTCCAGCAGGCCCTGTGGGTATCAACCCAGCTCCTTTTGCAAGGCCAACTGGGACCCTGGGTCTAAACCCAGCTTCCTTTCCAAGGATGAATGGTCCTGTAGCCAAGACTTTGGTCCCATTTCCCAGAGTAGGTAGTCTCCCTGGCACAAACCCGGCTGCTTTCCCCAGACCAGGGGGTCCAATGACTGCAATGTACCCAAATGGAATGTTACCCCCTTAAACAGCATTTTCTCCAGGACCACCTTGGTTTCCAGGCATAGTGGTTCTGGACAGAGGCTGTGTTTTAGGTAAAAGGGTGGTAGACATGGAGCTACACAGTCTGAAGTACATAGCTGGGGCTCAAGTTCAAACGAGCCATCTTTTTCGTACTCTGCTTCTTTCTTGATTGAAGGTGAAATGTTATTTGTGGGAGACACACTATGGCAGGTGGGAATGATCCTAGCCTTGAGAGAGAGACTCTCCAGCCTTCCAGAAGCCTGCTGTGCTTTTGTCCCACAGCTTTCTGCCCCTTGTTTCTTACTAGTTTCTTGAATTGTTCTTGTGGACTTTTCCTCAGGGATACATTGGCCTGCAGGTCCCAATTCATATGTAGTCCCCTGCTCATCACTGGAGAATCAGATCAGCTCACTGCTCTCTAGAAGTGTTGCATTGGTAAATGGACCGTGCTTCAGCAGCTCTGACCTGGGCAGCTTGGACCTGGTCATCCTCTACTGCCATACGTTTCCCTGGGGACTTGACACAGAACAGGGAGGTGGGCAACCACTTTAAAAGACCCACCGAATACAATTTCCGCTTGACTGACTGGTCCTGCAGTTTCCTTCTCTGGGACTAGAGGAGGCCAAAATCAAGGCTCCAGCGTTCATCCAACTCCCTGTCCACTGGTACTCGGAATCAAAGAACCTCAAAATTTAAATTGATGTGGATGGGACATGGGGTAGGGGGGTGGGGGGTGAAGGGGAGAAATCACTGTGCTTTGTTCAACCTGATGTGAAAGGATGGTTGGTGTTTTTCCTGCGTTGTATCTTTTCTTACTGTTTCTTTAATAAATGGGATGAGAGGGCTGCTGATGTCATTCCGTTCTGTTACCTATTCCACAGGGAAGGAAGTTTACCCACTGCTTTTCATGGTTTCAGTTTGGCCACAATCCTGTATTATCTGCCAGATAAAATGCTTTCACTCAAGGAAGAAGTAAGCTTGATTTTTAGCCTTAGCTCACTCATCTGCCAATAATTTCACCAAAGGTCCTCCCCACCTTCTACAATAAAAGTCAAGCCACCATAGGAGTACAGTATCATCAGTGTAGGCTTACTGTATTCCCCAGGTCCAAAGGCAACTGTGACAGTTTATCCTGCTTGAGTGACACTCAAATTACTGCAACTATATTTCTAGCTCAAGTGCTGCTTTTGCAACTGTAATAAAGAGCTGGCTTTCATTAAGTACAAAGAGGGAGGAAGTAGCTCAGAGATAACAGCATTATGTGAGAATCTTTATTTTGACAAATATGTGCAGTATAAAAATTTGACCTGAAAAGTTAAAAAAAAGGTAAAAATAAATATGTTTACAAATTACTGTAGAAATAATACAAAAAAGACAGTTAAAATTCTCAATGAGGAAAAACCAAAATGTGTCCAATTGTATAAAGGCTCTTCCCTTGCAAGAAATGGGGATAAAGCTGAAGACCCAGTTTGGTTTCACTGCTGAGAAATGTACAAAATAACTTAGAAAAACCAGTCGAGGTCAAACGTTGTGAGCCCACTACTTGTCTATTTTGATATGAGGAAAGTTGATAACAGTGCAAGGCAGAGCTGATAGTAGGACAGCCAAGGGTTTTCCATCTGGGAGTCCATCCTATATTAACCTTCAAATAAAAACTGAAGAAAAACAAGCCCTTAGTGAAGTCCGAGCTCTGCAGTTGGCTGACCGGATTTCCTCCATTGTAGTGCTCAAAATAGTTTACTTCTTGGCCAGCAAAAGCACGGAAGAGCCTGGAACCAACTGCCTTTAGCAAATGCCTGCTGCCTCTTCTAGCCTTCATGGATTGGGCCCAACATCACCCAGCAGTCTTATCAGAAACTTGAGGTCTGGGATGCAGCAGTGTTGGCTGCACTTGGAAAACCCTTGAGTTCATGGGAGATGAAGGAAAGCACCAGGGTTTGCCAATCTGTGGCTCAGAGCACACTGTGTTCCTTTGTAGGAAGCACCTGGGCACACTAGAGGCTTGTACCCTCAACTTCTCTCAACCTTAGTTCTGGTTCTGAGGCATTAGCTGAACCCTCTGAGAATGGACGTTTGGAGAAAGCATGCACAAGCAAGCAACCCTTAAGTCAGAGGCTTTGTCAAGATCCCAGGTTTCAAACCCAAGAGTGGAGAATAGTCTGTGGGTTGCCAATGCCTAGAAAAATGGCCTGCCTTCATTCCACCACCACCACCACCACCACCCCCCACACACAAAAAAAGCAGAAGGAAATAAAACAGCCTCAAAAGGTCTGAGAAAGCAAGAACCTTAGGATTTAGGAATCAATTCCATTTCCTAGTTTGGTTTCTGGAAAGAAGCAAATGTAGCAGTGACTATCCACAGCTTGGCTATAAGAATTCCCTGGAGAAGCCACTGAGGAGAATTGAGTCTCAAAGATGACCAGCTTGGATTTGAGGGTTCACTTAGGGAACATTGAAAAGCTTTCCACTGGAGATGATTGTCAAAAATTGTAACCTGTAAGTCATGCATGCTACCCAGCTGCCAAGGAATCTGTCCCAAGCAGTTCCAAGATGGTAGCCAATTTGGGCAGAGGCTCATAGTACAGGTTTGCCCTCATGTGCTGAGGGCAGGCTTGCCTATTACAGAGGAGCCTGTGAGAGTCAACTTCACTTGCCCCCTTAGAAACTTACCCGATGAGGGCAAAGAGGTGACTACATCACCTTGAAAGCAAAGTGAGGAGGCTGTCTTAGGACTCAGCTGAATTTGAGAGGAATTCAGGAGTATACAGGTTGAAGTACCAAACCCTCACTTCCTTAGTATGTTGGGGTTTAAATCTACCTGGTAGATGACCAAAACATTTTATCTTCCCAGCAGAGATCACAGACAAGCTCATCTAGACATCTGGGCAGTTTCCAGGTGGAATACATATAGGCCTCCATATAGCATGGCCTTGAGCACCACCAGCAATCTTTGTTCCTCCTGGCAAACTCCTTTTTAACATTCACATCTATGTACACTTAAAAGCAGTTCAATGCTAACTCCCTGCTATTTTGGCTCATCCTTGGGATGTGGAGATGTGGAATGGGGTACATCACATAATAAAGCACCATTCCTGTACCCTGTTTTCTGATGCCCAGAAATCAAGCTTCTGGGCCTTGTATCTCAGGCACGGTCTTATTGCATTGATTACTAGGTTGAGGGGGGAAGACATTACTAGCTGACCCAAATCTCAAATTCTACCCCGTCTGGTTGTGTTCAACTGGGCTAAGAACCCCTTCCCACAAGCTGGAATTGCTCACTTACCTATCAGAAGTTGCCACTTACTGTTTGATTTAGCACACTTCTGAGTTCCCTCTGGATCCTGGGGCAGGAGTGGAACCTTTCCCAGAGGCCATCATGTAGCAGACATGCAGCCTGAAAACGTCTCTTCTACTCCCGAGCTGGAATCTGTTTTCTCTGAGCAGAACGGCCCAGGCCATACTATAGTCACCTTTCTTCGCACTTCAGATTTGTCCTTTGGACCATTAAGAAACTAAAACAGCATTCCCTTCTCCCTCCCACCCCATCTTTTCTCTTCCATTCCCCTTCCCTCCCTTACCCATTGCACTTTACCCGCTCTGCTTGAGGGTTATATCACACCTCAGCAAAAGCTAAATTATACTGCTCTGGCTTCTTCCCACATCGCCGGGCAATGATGGCCAGATACAACATAAGGAGGGCCACCCAGTAGCAGCCATACAGGACGGCCCCAGAAACAAGGAAGGCTAGCTCCGTCTCACTGAAAAGATCCTGGCAATAAGCAGTATATGCCAGGCCTCCCAGAAGGACTGCCACCCAGATGGACACAGGGATGAGGCCAATGAAGTTCACCACGATGGTTTTTCGGCCAGAGGTGCCCCAGCCGGATTTGTTGATGGTAGCAATGGCAAAGATCTTGGCTGGCAGGAGGCTGGACATATAGAGAAGGGAGTAGAGGGACATGAAGATCATCTCTGCATTGCCCCGAAGGAAGCAGGCATAGGTAGCCTTGATAATGCCCACCAGCTGCACTGTCAGGAGGAAGAGAAGAATGTTCCAGATGCGGCCACGGTAGAAAAGCTGTATGACTGTGGCAATGAGGAAAAAGGGGAAGAAACCCGTGACCACTGATTCGTAGGTCATCCAGAGGTGGTGCTTATGGAACCACAGAGAGTTGTAGAGCCACTCCCGGAAGTAAGACTTGCTCCAGCGGGTTTGCTGGTTGAGCCACCGGAGGTACTTGGTGGGGGTTTCTGTGAGGCACTTGGAGCGCGCTGTATATTTAGTCCTGTAGCCAAGGCTCAGGACGCGGTTGGTGAGGTGTCGGTCATCCCCAAAGCTGCACTTGCTGCCGAGGAACTTCTGATGGTACCAATCTTCCAGGAATTGCTGGAGGAGGCTATTGCGGTACATGCCCAAAGGCCCACTAATACACTGCACACAGCCAAAGTAGGACTGGCAGGCCCGCTCCACGTTGAAGGCCATCCAGTACCGCACGCTGCTCAGGAAGGAGATCCATGAATCATACTTGTTGAGGATCTGTAAGGGAACCATGGATGCTGGGCCTCCTCACCTGAGACCATGAGCCCCAGGAGACACACACTGGAGACCATGAGGCCTCCCTACCTTGAGTTCTGTAGCCCACTGCTCAAATTCCTGGCCATCAGTCCTAGACCAGCCATGGCTGGGAAACCCAAGGCTCAGAGCCAACCACATTCACTCTCCCCAGCACTAGCCCCAACTCTCCAATGTGTCATCAGCATGGATTGTCCCTGTAAAGTTACTCTAGCAGTCAAAGCCACCTTCAGTCTCAGGAGGCAGCCTGTGGCAGTGACAGAAGGTTTTGAGAAAGATGCAAAGCAATGCCCAGACACCTGTCCTGACCCTTCAGTTGGAAAGCTTCTTGGGAAGACCTGGTATGTTGCCAGCAGTACCCTCTGGAAGAAGATACTGCCTCTTATTCTGACCACACTGCCCAGAGCTCTTCAGAGCAATTTACCTAAGAGCAAGGGTTTCTCAAGGGTCTAACTTTGGAGGTGCTTGCTGTGCTACCAGCCGAAAAGGAAGCACCCTGCAGGATCAATGGCCTCAGAATTCTGTGCCCCTCCCAGCAGCATAGGCTCGCCACATACCTGGTAATTTCCCCGTCTCAGGTTGAAAAGGGATAGGAAAGGTGTTGAGTAGCAAGTGAGCCTTTTGAAACAAAGAGGAATATCTGCACCCCACCCCCCAAAATACTAGGCAGTCAAGATGCCCATTTCCCAGACATATCCAATTGGATCTGAAAGCAGAAAGAGTCCAGCCCCCCCACCCCCAGGAATCCTTGGTTACTTCTTACTTGGACATCTCCCCCGACTCCTCCTACTTGGGGGTCCTCCTCTAAGACTCGAAGCATCTCAATGGTGCAGGCTGGATCCAGTACAGTGTCAGAGTCACACACCTGTAGAGGAAATGCACCGTCAGCCCATTTTGACCTCCGTCCACTCATAGCCTGAGGGACATAGCCCCCTTTCACATGATTCACTTCCAGCACTAGCTAAGAGGTCTACACCAAATAGAAAGGGTGAGATGAGTAACAAAGGAAAAGGAGAGTTCAGATACCAGGCTTGACAACCACTAGGCTGAGAGAGAAACCCAAGAGTCTGCCAGTGCTGGACCTGGAAAGGGAGAAATGTTTAGTACTGGACAAGCCATTAGCCTCTATGAAGCTAGGCTCCTGAGAAATGGTCCTAAAATGTTTCTCTGGGTCCTTGGGAAGAAAGAAGGAACAAGTCATTGAAATCAGATGACAGGCACAGTGCCTAGACCAGGGCCGCCACACACACTTCAGAAGGCCAAGCTCTTGCCAGAGGCTACTGCCCAAAACTATGCCAAAGGATTTTTCTGGATCCTAGGTCAGTGTTCAACTGCTGAGCCACACCCGGCCGGGCAGCCATAGGATTTTTAACAACAGGGTCTTCCCTGTTTCAGCTTCTGGCCTCTTGGATGATCCACAACCCAAACGGAGGATGTATCTACCCACTTACAAACCCCCCACCAGCATGGCTGCCAAGCCTTCAGTACTCCCTTGGCACAGTATGTCTCGCGGGGATTATACTCTGAACAGGCATGGAGGCTCTGGCAGCAGCTGCCTCCAAAACCTGAATCAAATCCTGCCCACCTGCCCTCCTTTCCTAGGGAGGCTCATGGTCCGATTCTAACAGGAATCCCCATTATTAGTTGAATCTGGGCTATGAACATTTACCCTGGTGGCTGACTCCTTGTCTGTTTTCTAGAAAATTACTGAGATGATACAAAGACCCCAGATAAATATTGGGCAGGAGAATTGGTTTTCTGACCTCTGACAGAGCAGAAAACAGCATCCACAGATGAGCCCAAACCCTGTTCTGCCAAAGCCCCAAATCCTTTCACTGGAGGTGCTGAGTGAAAGCCATTAGCCTGTAGGAAGGGGGCAACCACCACATGCTCCAACCTACCCAGCTTTCTCTCTCCATGTTGGAAGACAGTGGCCAGACAAGCAGCAGAAGGCTGAGGGGGAACCAGGCAGAGCATCACACTTGCTTCTTCCTACCTCCCAGCTGACACAGTCTTAGGTTCTGGTCCAGTCTGGGAAGGTCCCAAGGAGCCTCGATCAAACTCCCAGAGCCTCCTCAGCTTACAAACCAAACTTCCCAGCACTCATGGCTACTTTCTGCCCGGACCGTAACCAGGAAGATCTTTCTAGCTGAGGAGTTAGCGCTCTTGTGTTTCCCTACTGCCTGGGGCATGGTTATTTCCCTGAGAGAGAAAGACACACCCTCCGCAAGGCTGTTGGAAGACAGGCTGAACTCCACCAGGCCTGCCCCAGGCAATGATCCCAAAACCCTGAGGAGAAAGGCTGGCTCAGGTATGTGAGCCTAGCTGCTAAACCACCAGACACAGGAAAGATCCGGAAAGGAAGATGTGTAGCAGAGCAGGTTTAGGGGGACCCTGTGCTTCAAGGGAGTGAATGAGTAAGTCACTGTGGCTTGAGCATGTCCCAGGGCTCAAGGGATTTTGCTAAGCCTTCTGAGTCCCCAGGAAAGTTTCAAAGGCCCTTTGACCCTAGGTGAACTGCAGAATCAAGAACTGCCTCAGATCCCTCCCTACAAGGCTGAGGAGGTCCTTGGGCCTAGGAACATGGAAAAACATAAATGTGCCAACACTCATGCAAGGATGATACTTTCAAACAAAACCAAAACAAAAAATCTGTGCCAAGCTAATTTTAGGTGGGTACAGTATAGGAACTTTAAATAGTGGAGTACCTAACATGCTGTCAGCAAGACTGAGTACACAGGTGGGCTACCACAACAGCCACTACTCATTCAAGCGATGGGCAAAACCCTCTGGCAAGTCTGGAGAAAGGAAGAAACAGTAATGGATAGTGTGGATGTCGGACCAGAAATCTGGTGTCCTGGGTATGTTTCTACTTGGTATGAAACGCATGAAGCTCTAGTCAGTTCTCTCTAGGTTTTGTTATTTGAAAACTGGAGCTATTCAACCTTGTCAATCTAATAAAACTTTTAGGCTGGTGTCAATGACCCCTTTGACTGGAAGTTAGGCAGGGTCTCTTCAGGGTTCTGGCCCTGCCAAGACTGCTGCAGAAGCAAACTGGGATGATTCACACCTGCGTCGCTCCACCTTACAGACACGAATTAAACACTGAGAAGAGTAGAACTTTTTGGTCCATAACTAAATATTTGAGTGCTTTCAAGCATGATGTCTTTTACTCTTCACCACGTTTTATTTTTAAATCCTCACCCAAGGATATTTTCTCCATTGCTTTTCAGAGAGAGTGGAAGGGGGAGAGAGAGAGAGGAACATTGATGTGAGAGAGACATATAGATTGGTTGCCTCCCACACGTGCCCTGACTGGGCCCAGGGATCAACGCTGCAATCGAGGTACGTGCCTTTGGCCAGAATTGAACCCGGGACCCTTCAGTCTGCAGGCTGACGCTCTAACCACTGAGCCAAACCAGCTATGGCTTCACCACACTTCTTTATGAAGAGGTTCATCCCCATGTTGCCAGTGGTGAGGCAGTATTGCACAGTGAATAAGAGCAGATGTGAGACAGACTGCCTGGGCTCAAATCCTGGCTCTGCACCTTACTGCTGAGTGACATTAGGCAAGTTACTTAGCCTCTCTGTGCTTCAGATTCACCTATGAGTGGAGATAATAGTACTTATCCCCTGGGAGTATTATAAAGATTAAAAGAGTTAATATGTATGAAAAGCCTACAACAGTGCCTGGTATGGAGTAAATGCTATACATCTGCTTGCTATTATTATTATTAGGACACTAGTCACAGAGTTAAGTAACAGCAGCGCCAGGATTCCATCCCAGGTCTTTTTGACCCCAGGACTGCTGTTGAGAACCATTATACCTATTGCCTTCTTAAGTGCAGAGGAGGGATGTACATGATACAGGGGATCTATACTAGACTTGAAACTTCTGGAGAAGGGTATGCCTGGCTGGCTGGACAGGTCCACACACTCATAGGGAGGCACCCTTACCTGAATGTAGTCCACTGAATCGCCAAGGGCCTTGAAGGCTGTGTACATGACCTCTCGCTTGCCTCCCCACTTCTGCATGATACATGAGAAGGTGCTGGCCCGCACCACATGCCGCACACGGTCCATGCCCTCCTGCAGGCTGGCCTCTGTCTCACCCTCACCCGCCTCATGGAAGTTGCTACGCCACACAAAGAAGCCAGCTTGCTCAGTGCCGCCTAGCACCTCATGGAAGATGTCTAGCATGTAAGCATCCTCCTGGCGATTGCCATCCACCACCATGACCACCTTGAGGTTGGGGAAGGCGATGCGCTGGGCCGAGCGCAGACACTTGCGCAAATAGTCAGGGTCCTCCTGGTATGCAGCAATGCAGAGTGCCACTGAGCGCCGTGGTGGGGAGGGCAGCTTCAGTGGCCGGCCTGCCCGCCTCATGTGCCGGTGCTCCAGGAAGGCAAACAGGCTCTGGGTGAGCAGGTGCAGGCCCAGGATGGCTCCGTATAGGCCGAAGGACAGGTAGTGCTTTTCTGTGTGGATGAACTGGTAGCCTGTCACATAAGCTGCCAGGATGCCACCAAGCACCGCCAGGGCAAACAGGCTTGTGCCCACCACACGTAGAGCTGTCGTCAGCTGCACCGGCATCTGGCAGAACAAGGGGGGAGATGTGGAGGTCAGGCAGGAGGCAGCATCTTCAGTCAGTGGGAATGGAGGCATTTTCTCTAGGCCTGGCCCAGAACAGGGCAAATGACCCACTAAAACCATTTTCGCTACTGAGCATGACTAAGACTGTTTGTAGCTTCAGAAGCCAGACTACTGGGGTTCAAGTGCCAGCCCTGGCACTCACTGTCTATGTGACCATGTTTTGTCCCTTAGTTAATGCATCTGTAAAATGTGGATTGCAGCACTAACCTCATAGCCTCTTTGAGGTTTAAATAGGTTACATACATAAAGCACTTAAAGTAACACTTATAATTGTTACACAAACCAAAGCTGGAGAGAGCTACCTAGCTAGTGGATGGCAGAATTGGGATCTACCTGGCTGACCCCAAACTTAAAGGCAAGCATCAGCAGGGGTGAACCTGAGGCACTTCTGAGCACATGAGGGGCCAGGGAGAAGGGAGGGAGATGGGCAAGGAGGCAGCCAGTGGCCCAAGAGCTGCTACCTATAGGGGATTGCACTCGGGGAGGGGAATGTGTGCCAGTAAAACACAGCCACCAAGGAGGCCCATGGAGAAAGTGGGGGGCCCTGGCCAGGTGGCTCAGTTGGTTGGAGCCTCATCCTGCACACCAAAGGTTCTGGGTTCGATTCCAGATCAGGGCATATACCTAGGTTGCAGGTTCGATCCCTGGTAGGGGCATTTATGGGGGAGGGGGAGCAGCCGATCGATGTTTCTCACATCGAAGATTTTTCTCTCTCCCTTCCTTTTTCTAGGCCATATCCTCCAGTGAGGAGAAAAAGAGAGAGAGAGAAAGAGGAAGGGAGGGAGGGAGGTAGAGAGGAGAAACAACAGGAAACGTAAAGGGGAGCCAGGGATAAAAGAAGGGAATAGCTTCCCCTTCTCCAAACAGCAAAATCAGTAAGAGAAAGTTTCCCTGTGTTCTCTTTCTCACCTTTTTCTCATTTACTTGAGAGGAAAGAAAGGGAGAGCAACTGGGAAAGGCAGACAAGGGAAAGAAGGGGAAATGAGAGCTGGGGTGTGGAAAGCTCTCCTGGCAGCCCAGTGCTCAGGGCACCAAAGGGAACTGCAGCCACGATGCAGCTGCCTGGGGAGAGTGGCTGCCTGGGAAGCCTGAGAGTGGCTTGGTCCTAGCGCCGGCACAGAATCTCTGGGCTCACCCCCACCCCACCCCCCAACCTGGCCACTCCTGCAAATGCTCCCAGATTTAGTTTGCAACCATCAGGGCTCCTAGCATCTGTACTGTTGGAAACAGCTGTGTTTTAATGAAAAGAGCCTAGGACTAGAGAGACACCAGAAGACTTGTGCTTGAGACAGGGCTCTACCACCTCCTGGCTGCCTGACCTTGCCCAAGTTCTCTAAGACTTGGTATCTCCCCCCTTGCTGGTTCTAAATGGTTTCTTGCTCCATAGGTCTCAGGTAAATCATTTCCCTAAAAATGGAAGCACTTCCAACCCTGAAAGACTACCCAAGTGGGAAGGCTGATTGTGGAGGGGATAATGCCTGATCTGGAGAATCCCCTTACCACCCCACCCACCCTCTACAGACAATAAGGTCTAATTTCCAAGCTTGCTCCAACTCTAGGTCTTACTGAAACCGTCCCCACCCTAACATAAACACACCTTGTTGCCCTGGGAACACACAGTCGCTGCCTAAATCAGCCTGAGATTCAGGCACCAGCACCATTCCAGCAGCTTCA
Organism: Miniopterus schreibersii; assembly: GCF_964146895.1. Taxonomy (NCBI): domain Eukaryota; kingdom Metazoa; phylum Chordata; class Mammalia; order Chiroptera; family Miniopteridae; genus Miniopterus; species Miniopterus schreibersii. The sequence goes on along the minus strand of NC_138121.1, from coordinate 15,501,808 downwards.
GTCCGGAAAGGGCTGTTGGCAGCTTCGCCTCTCCGGGAAGCGCGGCCTCCGGGCGCTCTGCCCCGCCATCCCCGGGAGCCTGCCGCTGGCTTCCTCTGCAGGACTCCCTGGTCCCCACCCCACCCCCTCCTAGCACGCTCCTGCGGCCCAGGGGCCCCCAAACCCTGGAACCAACGGCCCAGGAGCGCCCCCGTCCCCCTCTAGAGATTACACGCGGAGGGGGCGCTGCGGGCACTACTGCCCGCTCACGATCTGGGAAAGGGCAGAGGGCTCGGAGGACAGCCCAGCAACCTGACGGCCGCTGGCGCCCCGCCTCGGTGCAGTGCTGGAGGCGGTGCCCACCAGGTTAATGCAGCCGGGAAGGCACTCGCCACTCTTCTCACCCCCACCTGAGCCTTGCCTTCTGGCCAAAGCGGCGCCGACCACACCCACGTGCCGGTTTCCCAGGACCCATAAGGGAAAACCGAAGGAATCAGTCAGACCAGGCCCCACTCATCTCCCCGGGGCCCCAGCTACCGTGGCAAAGTGTGCCTGCAGACAAAGGCGACATCCCTGGTGTCGCCGGCGCCCTCCTTTCCCGGGCGGGACCCCCACACCCGGCCCAGGAATTGGAGGCACTACCCCGGCACCCCCTGGCACCCCCTACCCTTCCGAAGACCAAGAAGATCCTGTAGCCGGTGACCTCAGGAACAATCGGACGCTGGTGTGGGCTCAGGCTGAGGTGCCCAGATAGGGGACCGTGCCACCCGCAGCCAGCGGAGGGAAGCTGGACCGCCTCTCGCCCCTGCGCGCCCCCTTCGCTCCGAAGGGATTTACGGGAGCTGGGTCCCGGTAGGCTAATGCGCGCTCGGCTTCAAGGACACCGGGTTAGGGACGATCCCTAAGACCGACCCCGACCCCGGCCCACGGAAGGAGAAGACCTCCAACCAAGGACGCACACCACCAATCTACCCCCGAAACTTTGCGGGGCTGCCCAGTCTGCAGCCTCTCCAGCTGACAGGTGTGCCCTGCTGCGGGGCCACACGCGGCGGGATGGAAACTTGTGCGCGGGGCGGGGGCTCTTTCCTCCTGGCCTCTCCCAGCCGGCGAGAGAAGGGGAGCCCAGGCCAGCAGATACCTGCGACCGCGGCCCAGTTAACCCGCAGGAACCTGGGCGCCACGCGTCTTGGTGCCAGGACAGGTGCGAACCCGCGGGAGGGCATGGAGGAGGGAGAGACTCCGGCCAGCCTCGTGCCCCGCACTGTCGTCCGCCACCTAATCCATTCACAAAACCAGAGCCGCAAGGGAGGAAGGGAGGAGAGACCGGAGGAGGAGAGGATGGAGGAAGAAAGGGAGGAGGGGTCAGTGGGGAGGGGGCTGCAAGACCCGTCGCCAGGAAGCCCGGAGATGCCGCAGCCCTCAGCCCGCCTCCCGGCGCTGGACGCGGCGCCCGCACATCCGGGGGAGCCAGTCGGAGTCCGCCGGGCACCCGTGGAGCCGGGCGCGCCCCCGGCCTCTGCGCAGCCCCCGCGCTGCCCGCCCCTCCGAAGCGGCCGGCCAGCCCCGCGCTCACCGTGCCGCCGGCTGCCCGCGCTCCGGTGCTCAGCAGGCCCGCGGCAGCTCCATGCCCCTCCTCCCCTCCTCCCCGCCGCCGCGGCGCGCTCCGACTGACTAGAGCCAGCCCCGCCGAGACGCCTTTTAAGTACCGAGCGCGTCCCCGCCGGGAGAGGCGCCCTCCTCCGGCCCTGGGGCCGGGAAAGTTGGGAAGAGTGGGAGGGCTCCCCCGAGGGCCACGAGGGAGCTCCCCCGAGGGCCACCAGGGAGCACCCCCTTCCTGACTCCGGCGGAGGGAGCTCCACGCGGCCGGCGCTCGGCGGGACGCCGGGTCCCGCGTGGACGCGGTTCCCCCAGTTTGCAGACTCGCAGTGTCTGCACCCTCGGAAACTGGGTTCCCACAAACCCACCAAAGGCCGAGCTCCTCCGCGCTCGTCTAGGGTCCAGCTAGCTGCCCAGAGGAAGGCGGTCATTGTGCTCAACCTAGAACCTGAAGCGTTAACTTCCAGTATAACCCGCTTTCTGAGCTTGGAAGTTTACTCACCCTGCAAGCCGGTAGAAATCTTCCCCTGACTTCTGCCCGCGAAGGGGCTGTTCCCTGTATACGGTACACCCTGAAACCAAGACAGCAGAACCCTCCTGCCGAGGGGGGGAAAAGCCGCAGAGGAGAATAATTGTCAAATATGAAAAGACTGGTCAAAGGTGTTAACAATTATGACAAGCTTAGCTTTGAATTCCGCAGTGGGGCGCTGATGACTTGAAGGTTGTTCGCAAGCTGCAAATAGTCTTGTAAAAACCTTGGAAGTTCCGGTGTCTTAAAGCCAAAACTAATTCCTCCTCCCCCTTTTTACACCGTTATTTCCGACATACATGACCTCCTAAATTCCCAACTGACCTTATCGCCCCGGGTGGTTTCCAGGTCCCTAAAAGCTTGGGTGAGGTGGGGTGGGGTTGGGGAGAGACAGGGAGCTGGTTGCAGAGGAAGGAAGTTTAGAACCAGTTGAACACACTGTTGCTCAATCTTGGAAAAAGTTGAAGAGAAAGTATAATTAAACGCTAGTAAAAAGTAAATGTACATGACCTTCAAGCACATCTAAGATGTCCATTTCTTTCCAAGCTGCCACAAACTTATAGGAACCTGAGTTGCAGTCTACGAGCTGCTCCTGTGAGAAGCCTTATGGGCTCAGGGACTTACTTGCCCGCCCAAGGGCACTCAGTGTGGACTACAGAGCTCACCCTTCATTCGCCCAGGCAAGCAAAGAGCCCTGGCACACCTACTCCACCCACTCCCATCTTGCATTACAGATAGGAAATCACTACGCTTTTGCTTGAGAAAATCATCACTATGATACATCATTTAAATATTCTTTATTATGTGCTTTTAAAAACTAGTATTGAATCCAGAATGGCAATGTGTTTTGAACTTAAGACTGGTCCTAATAAGAGCTGATAATGCACAGGGGGAGAGAGAGCAGCTCTTTGTTAAGAGAAGGGCTCTGGAGGCAGCCAGCCAGTTCTGCCACCAGCATTGTGGCACTAACTCAGTATCTTCATCCTAGAAATGGAATCCAGTATCTACTTCACAGAGATTGGCTGAGAATAAGTGCTCAGTAAGTGGCATCCACTTGCCATGCTGTGGATTCCACATGCCCATCCCTCCAGGATGCGACAGGATGGAGAGATCAGTGTTGATGACAAATGCCTTGTCTTGACCGCATTATGGTTTCCCAGAGCCCTGGGCCACTTCCTCCACATCCAGGGGCATCATAGAGCCTGTAGTTGCCAGAGATTAGCTATCTGATCCTACCTCCCACTGAAATTTGCAGTCATTAGGGAAAAAGCCGGGACTAGGCGGGGGACAAAAAGGAGTGCCTCAGCAGGCTGGGTAGTGACTACCCCATTTAAAGGAGATGGCCCTGTGAGAGGGAGGGCCCAACATGGACAGGTGTTCTGTTGTCAAGAGAAGCCAGAAATCCAGATTTCTATGTGAAATCTCCTAATTTTTAAGTGTTAAAAGCCAATTCAAATGTTGAAAAAGACATTCCACTGACCAGGCAAAAATGTGTCGGTCATAGCCAACCAACTGGCTGCTTGTAAGTGACCTGTTTAGAAGCATAAGGGACAGAGCAGCCAGTTTGGAAAGATCTTGTCTGCCCTCAAGGCAACAGCAACATGACTTCTCCAGTGCAAGTTGCCTGGGGCTGCTCCAGGATCCTCTCATGTTAATTTCGAAGGCTCCAACTTTGTCCCATCTTGCTCATTTGGCTCCAGGGAGTTGTATAGGTGGTGGGCTGGCACAGCACAATTAAAACATCTTAAATGAACAGTGGGTCCACTTGCAGCATCATGAGAAAACACTCTGCCCATACCAATTGGCTTGCCTGAGGGAGTAAATTCATTCTCATTCTCTCTCTCTCTCTCTCTCTCTCCCCCTCTCTCCCTCCCCTCCCCCCCATTTGCAGGGCCAGAGACCTGGTGTTATCAGGCAGCTAGGAGAGTCTGTACCTTTGTGACCAGTCTATGCCAGGGAGGGTTTTTCTGTAATAAACAGCCAGTTTTCAGTGCCCTATTTACATTCCTCTCTTCAGAAGGAGTTGGGTAGGGGAACCTTGAAGGGGCTGATACAATAAAGCTCAACTTTATCTCTGCTTAGCACTGGGGATTTAGAAATAGGACTAATTCCATACCCAATTGCTTAAAAATGGGAATTCAGATGTTGTGAATTGGCTTTTACTCAGGCTCCAGAGGATAAGCCTCCCTATTCAGCTAAGTTGCAGAAGATTCGTACTTCATTTGAACACTCATTTAACAAACCTGCTCTGAGCAGAGAATGGTGCTTTGACACTGGGAAGTTTCAAGCTGGGCCCTGCCATCTAGATGCCTATCCATTTTGAAGACAAACTTATACTTGAACAATTAAGTCACCAAAAAGGCAGTTTATAATTAAATGTTGATGACAGAATCTAACTAGAGAGTTTGAGGATTTTAGGAACGAGGTCTCTGAGATGGGATAGTCTCATGGAGAACTTGAGCTGACTGTGTAGAAAGGTAAGAACATTCTAGATGGGTGGAATAGCTTAAGAACAGGAGCAGATATAAAAATGGGTGAGGTGTGTTTGAAGGGCTTTAAAGAGACCTGGATGAAACAAGAAATTTCAACTAGAGAACTTGAAGGGTATCTGCTGTATAGGAAGTGTCTGAGAGAAAGTCTAGCCCCTGAGGAATGCTAGGGGCAGATTCTGGAAGGCCATTAATGACCAAATAAGTAGTTTGGATTTTATTGGGTAGATGATGGAGAACTATTGAAGATGTCTAAGCAAGATAGTAATTGATTGAAAGTATTGTTTGGCGATGGCTGAGCTGGTGGTATTTTGCGGTAAGGACCAGGAATGGGGTGTAGAAGACCTTTTAGGAGGCAGGTAAACCACAACAGAGGGCTGAGATGGGACTGCAATGAGGATTGTCAGTCCTGCCTTCAGAAAGAGGAGGTGGGGGCAGGCAGTGTCACTATCTTGGGCACAAGTGAGGGTAGGGGTAGAGGTATAACTTCTACAGTTTGGAAGGTTGAAAGGGCCATTCTCAAAGGTTTGGAGGGCTTGAGGTAACTGAAGCTGAGAGTTCCACAAAGATTTCACCTTTCCATTAAATTTCAAATCCAAACTCATGAAATGCTCAAATACCTTGCACCAACAGGAGTCTGCCATTCAACCTCCCTTGTCATCACTGGTGCTTGAAGCTGCAGGACAAACCCTGCCAGTAACCAGGTGCTGCTCAGCTCTGCTGGTGGCAGGGGAGGGGAGGGGAGGGGAGGGGAGGGGAGGGGGGATATTCTAGCTCCACAGGCTGCCCCCTCCTCAGCCTCTGACCTCACGCCTCAATGCTCCTCCATGGCATCCAGCCCACAGCTTCTAAGCAAAGCAAAATGGAGGGTGGCAGCCAAGCTATCAGGTCTCCCCCAATCCATCCATCCCATCAACTTCCCCTGATCTGACTACAGTCAAAACTGCTTGAAGCTCATGAAGGTGAACTTAACCTGGCCTCCAAAGAGGAGCAGGTTATGTCCCCCAGCTGACTAAACAGGGCCCTCTTCAAGGCAGCTTAATCTGCAATACTAGTTAATACATAATTCAAAGTGGAAAGTGTGAGCCTTGACTACAGTAAGGCAGCTACTACCAAACAAAGTTCCCCTTTCATAACTTGGCCCTCTTACTGACAAGTACTCTGCAGTCAGCCCCATTTCTAGGTGCTATGTTTGAAGAAGCAGGTATAAGGACTATTCTGTCATGCAGTTACAATGGTGAGATTTTAACTCCAGTCTCTCCCTCACTCTCTCTCCTTGGATAGAAAACTTGTTTTCATTTCAAAGTAAGGAGTCTCTGCTGTGCAGCAGAGTAATCAGTTCCTTCTGAGGGTCCAGATTCTTATGCTGGCTTGAATGTCAGGGTTAGGAGGGCACATCAGGATGGTGACCAAATATCAAACCAGACCTGGAGATGCTTTTCTTGGAATCCTGAACAGAAAAAGATCTTCCTGGCCATCTTTCCTTTCTCTCCCTCCCCCAGGTGAATGCAGAAAAAAACCCAGGCAGTTTTCAACCATAATCCACCTTCTTTGTAGACTGTTGTATGCAGCTAATAAAAATTATGTTCATGCCTGGCAAGTGTGGCTCAGTGGTTGACTGTCAGCCCATGCACCGAGAGGGAGCTGGTTCTATTCCGAGTCAGGACATATGACTTGATCCCCAGCAGAGGGTGTGCAGGAGGCAGCCAATCGATGTTAATGTTTCTCCCTCATTGATATTTCTCTCCCTCTCCCTCTCCCTCTCCCTCTCCCTCTCCCTCTCCCTCTCCCTCTCCCTCTCCCTCTCCCTCTCCCTCTCCCTCTCCCTCTCCCTCTCCCTCTCCCTCTCCCTCTCCCTCTCCCTCTCCCTCTCCCTCTCCCTCTCCCTCTCTCCCTCTCTCCCTCCCTCCCTCTCTCTCTCTCTCTCTCTCTCTCTCTCTCAACCTTCCTCTCTAAAATCAATAAAAATACTTTTTAAAAAAATTATGTTCAGAAAGACAATGTAGAAATAAGCAAAACTGCTTATAATGCAATTTTGAGTAAACAAGGCAAGATATAAGATTGTTATATATGAACGACTCTACATTTACTTTGTTTTCTTTTAAATCCTATGAATTAAAAGGCAGGAGAGAAGCTCACCCAGATATTAAGATCAGGTTTGTTTGGGTGGTAGAACAATGGACTTTTTTTCTTTTTGCCTTTTTCTCTGTGTTCTCCAATTTTTCTATCCATAAGTATAAGTTTATAATAAAAAAATATTTTGAAATGGTATGAATCATGAGTTCACAGAATATCCTTCTACACTGGGGCTGGGTGAGGTACAGCCTATGTGATAGATGCATTCATGTGAACCTCAGTCTATGAAGAAAGCAGTCAAGTTGGGAAGGCCAGGATACAGGAGGAGTGGCAGCCAAAACTTGAGTACTTTGCTTTATTTAAGTCCTTCCCACTGTTCCTTTGAGAGAATTTTGAAGGGAAGGAGGGAGTATGTAAAGCTGTGCTAGCTCATCCAGCACCTTTGAGTGAATTAGAAAAAGACCCCTTCCCTGGGAACACAGCCCTGAACCAGGGCACCCCAGCTGGTGTCAACCCCCACGGTGATCCTGGTAAGGGAGGGAAGTGCACATAATTATGTGCTCTATGAGTACCCTGAAAGGATGCTTTTTTTGAAAAAAGCATTCCAGGAATGATGATGTCAACAGCATTGCACTCCTGCCCCAGGGAGAGGCTCTTTCCTCCGGGTGTTGGAAACCTACCCCCCATGCAAGCACCCGTGTGTACGTCCACTCTTGCGCATGCACATGGCTCACTAGCCGCCAATGGACACACACGTGCTTGCTCATTATTCAAGTGCACAGTTTCCCAGACCTTGATGGGACACAACCCCAGTCTGCAGTCCCAGGCTCAGTCGCCAGATCAGCAGGAGGGGAACAAATCACTTAAGGTAACCTGGTTCCAAATTCATTTGGCTCTTGTTACAATAATATCAACCACAGTTCTTAAATGTGCTGGCTCTTCTGCTTTATGTCCTCTTTCTTGATTAAAGACATCATTAGTCACTGTCACAGAGGAGGTCCAAAGCTGGATCCTCCATAAAAGCCATTATAGAAGAGCCAAGGGTAGGAGCAGTTCCCATCAGCTTCTTCGTGGGAGGGGCCCCCCAAAGTATGTCCCACTATCAGATTTTTTTGCTAGGACACACACACACACACACACACACACACACACACACACACACACACACACCTCCTTTTCTCACCAGATAAGCTAACATAATGGTTCTCATGTCTGGCAACTGCACATTACACTTTTAAAACCTGGGGAGCTTTTTAAATAACACTAATGCCTGGGCCCTATCCCAAGTCAATTTGGTCAGAATCACTGGGGGTGAGCCCCAGGCTTGCGTTGCTTTGTTTGTTTTGAAATTCCCTAGGTGATTCTATATTGTACGCAGCACGGGGAGCACATCCTGAGGCTTCTCCTCAGCTGAGATTTGCAAACACTTTTCTGGTTCTAGGTGAACAGCAGAGAGCCAGCCAAGCGCGGAGGTGAGCTCCAGAGTGTACCAGTGTCTGTCCATCTTCCTCTAGCACCTTGCCTGTCACACCTGTTTGAATTAACTGACCTTAAAAACTTAACAATGAACCAATGAGCTATCTAGTCAGAAGGGAAAAAGGAAGAGAGGATGCTGATGGAACTGGAAATTAAAAGGGAGAGCCAGGGAGAAACACAGAGGACAGGCCAGATGGGCCGGGGCAGCCCCAGAGCGCCCCAATCTACCTGGAACTGTACTGATACAAACTTTTTGTTGGCAAAGGTGCTACCTGCTTTTTCCAGGAGAACAGAGGAAAACCCAGTCAGTCCTTGTCAGTGGGAGGACAGCTGCCACAAACGACTTGGATTAACTTTCGCTGTCTTTTTTTTTAAAAATCCTCACCTGAGGATATTTTTTCCATTGCTTTTCAGAGAGAGTGGAAGGGAGAGGGGGAGAGGGGGGGAGAGAGAGAGAGAGAGAGAGAGAGAGAGAGAGAGAGAGAGAGAAGCATCGATGTGAAAGAGACATATCTACAGGTTTCCTCCCCCATGTGCCCCAGCTGGGGATGGAGCCTGCAACTAAGGTAAGTGCCCTTGACCAGAATCGAACCCTAGACCCATCAGTCCATGGGCCAACACTCTAACCACAGAGCCAAACTGGCCAGGGCAGCTTTCATTTTCTAAATGACAGAATGTCTGCACTTTGGGGGCTTTTCCTACTCAAAGGATGAGTTAGGGTAGTGGGCCTGAGCTGCTCTCTTTGGGGACACGGGGTCCCCAGGACTATCTCTCTCCCCCGGTCCTGGCCTTGGAAAAATACCCATATGCTGGAGCCTCGAGATCTTTGCAGTCTCTGAACAACACTGATACTCACAGTTGCTTTGGGGAGTGGGGGGGTCTCACCCCACCCCCAGCTCTTTGAAGCATCAGGACCACCATTCTTTCAGTAAAGACAGCCTAATTTCAGGGTGGCGCTTCCCTAGGATTAATATGGTCACCATAGGTTTTGAAGTTTTGAAACTGGCATGTGGTCTAATAAAGGCTGTATGTGGGGAGGAGGGTGGGGAGGGGGTGGTGAAGGGGAGGGGTCACCTCGTTCAAGTTCCAGAGACTGGAAGTGTGAGCAGGCAGCTTTGTTCTCCCCAGCGCCAGGCTGCCTGTGCATGTGATGACTAGGGCTACGCATCAGAGAAGCCCCACCCAGGCACTGCTCTGAGTGGGCTTCAGTTCTTAAGGCAAACAGTGGAGATTAAATCTTACATCATTTAATAAACCACTTAAAGGCCAGGAGCTTTTCCTGGTTCCCCAGTGTACAGGGTGCTCCTGCAGCTCGGAAGCTGCCCTGCAGATTGCTCTCTTGTGATACTAACAACTCTCACCCTCAACCATTCTGCATCTCTGTGATGGAGTTAGGTGCTGGCTAACTGGTTAATATTACTGTTTACTGGTTAGTAAACAGAAGAACTTTCTCCACTCAAGTGCACTCACATCTCCCCTTTTCTCTTTCTCTTCTCATTTGCGAGAATTTGCCTCTCTGGACATTCATTAATTCGGTCTCATTTTTTGCTCTCAAAGAATGGTATGGAACAGAGCTATTAATGTGGATGTGTAAGAAATAACAGTTTAAATGTTAGGATAAAACAAAGCAAAACCAACAACAAACAGAAACAAAAGGGGACATTTCTGGTCTCTGATTGGAGTTCATGAGATGATTTGCTACATTTTCTATGATGCACACAGGCAACATGGCTCTCTGCGCCTCTGCTCCCAGGAAGGCAGTCTTAGTCTACTACCTTAGCCACCCCAGAAAGAACAAGCCTTTCAATAAGCAATTTACAAAAGCTGTCAAAGGAGCGGATGGGCTGGGGAACTTTAGCCAACCTCATCTATAGCTGCTGGGCAAACTACAAGTCAAATACAAGACATATAATAAGTTCCAGTGTCTGAGATGGGGTTTTGATATTTGGGGCCACTATCTGGAGGGAATCAGGGATGAAGTTTAACTTGACAGAAGTGGTCCATTTAAACAAGCAGAGGAAACCAGTTATATTAAGAAGTTTTTACAATTTAGAAACATAGTCTCTACTGGGTAGCAGCAAAGCACAATGGCTAAAAGCCCAGCCTGGGGAGCCAGACTACCTGGGTCCAAATACTGGTTTGGCTACTTCTCACTAGCTATGTAGTCTGGGGCAAGTAATTAGCTTCTTGTGTGCCTCAGTTTTCCCATCTTTAAAATGGGATAATAATAATAATACCTGCCTCACAGGCCCAGTGTGAGTACTTAGTGGATTAATAATATAAATCAAGTGCACAGAAGAGCAGAATAAGCTCTTTATAGTGTTAACTGATTCTGTATAGCGATGCAGAGCTACTGCAATCATTCATGTGGGGTTTTTCAGGATAAACAGATACTCTGAGGAGCCATCAGACCTATGTCCTGAGTCTGATCTGGGAACTGTGGTCATTATCCTGAGGTCATTCCACACCCCATGAGACAGCATACCCTAACACTCAGGACAGAATCTCAGAGCTGAGAGTCTGGTAATGGCCCTTTTTAGTAGACCTGCAGGAGCTCAGGATTTTTCTCCAGGGTGAGCACTTATAAGCCCCTAACTAATACTTGTACCTGGGATATTGCTGCTGGTGAGTGTATGTGCAAACCCTGTCATGGTGCCCCTATTGGCGGCTTTGGCGCACTGAAATCTCCAGCCCCTGAAGAGTTCCTAGTCCTGAATTATTTAGGGAATGGTATTAACACTTTGCTGTGAAGATGGAATGTGCATTTCATGGGTATTAAAGCAATGTCAGCTGAGGATGGAGGAATGTAGATCAGCACAAACTTTTTGGCGAACATTTTGGTGCTAACATGTGAAATGTTCATGGCTTTTTGACCCAGCATTCCAATTTCTTAGGTTATCTTATAGAAACACTTCACTACATAAAGAGTTATGCTTAAGAACCACTGAAGAATCATTGGAAGTTAGAAACAACTCTACTGACCGTCAAGAACAAATGCTTAACCCAGCAGTAGCTCACCTGGACAACGGGAGGCATGCCACCATCACGAAGGACAGGGATGTGTAAGTGCCGACAGGAGAGCGTCTCCAAGGTATATGCCTAAGAAAAAATATCTGGGACACTAGGGTAAAAAGTACATTTTTGTTTTTGAAAGCAGTAATACTTGTTAATATTCATTTGGGGGAAGGGAAGGAAAGAAAGCTCTGGAGGGATATACGCCAAACTGTTAGTGGTGATCTTGGGGTAGGAATGGAGGTGAGGTTGTGAGAATTTTTCTTTGTTACATATACGTTAAATTTGTTATAATTCATATAACATATATAATCAGATACACACACACACGTAGCCAGGACATCCATACCTGAGGGCTTCCACTCAGCGTTCTCAGAGGGCAGAGGCCGGCATCCTCAGGATGTATCAGGGGAGCTGAAACGTCTTCTTCACGGGACCCGATGCCAGGGCTCACGTGTATATATGAGTTTGTTTCCCAAACTGGGCTCTCATTGAAAGCTCTGGCTTAGATACTCATTTTGGGGGGAGAGGCTCCATGGTATTCAGCAGTTCAAGAGTCTGGCTGGGACCCAGGAGACTTGGGGCCAAATCCCACCAAAGGGGGACAACCATGGCTTGCCTAGCTGTTCTATGATGTGAGAATCAGACAAGCTCACTGATAAAAAAACCCACGACTTTCCAAACTAAAGGAAACACAGAGCAACTGATCATGCTATTCTATGCCCCACAGGGACTGCAGAGGGTTACCTGGGGGGAGAGTGCAATCCCTGAGCCCTTCTGGTGGCATGGAGCTACTGAGTCAGTATAAAGAACTGTGGGGAGGGGCACTGGAAGATGACCCTTCAAATCAGTGAGCACAGCTCCTTCCAGGGCTGATGGTGAGGGTCTGCATTTCCTCTTCACTTGCCAGCACCTGTGGGTATGCTGAGCACAGCCCTGAGCCCTGCCAGCAGGGAAAAGTGCAGCAGCCAATATTCTCAGAAGAAAACTTCCCAACCCCCAAGCAGCCACTCAGGTCCAAGCAGAGTGGTGCATGGAAGTCAGAGATGCTGCGCACTGCAGTGAGGCTGCTGCATGTGACTGCAGAATGTTTGTGGCTGCAGAACTTGCTGGAGGACACAGCCAGGCCCTCAGAGGTCATGCCTGCTGAACAGAAGAGCAGGGGAAGAAGAGCCTCCATGATCGTGGAATAGTGGCCACCTCTTCCAGCCCACCCTGAACTCAGCTCCTGTTTCTGACTCTCCCTTGCCATTGAAATTCTGGCTGACATTTTGGATCTCTGTGTAAAAATACTGCAGAAGCCCATCTGATTTCCTGCAGTGAGATGAATGGTCCCCCAATTCATTCCTACCCATTGATGGACTTTCAGATGTCTCCACTGCAGCAAACTGCTGGTGAGAGTCAGAGGCAGACGGCAGGCAATGCTCCATTCACTCACCCTCTCACAAAGGGACAGAGCAGAGGGGTGGACTGAGGGCAGATAACACATTTACTTTTCTCTTTCTTCTTGGGCCAATAAGGAGAAACTGCTGCTGCCAGAGAATAGGGGGTGGTGAAAGGGATAGGGGTCCCTGACTCATTTTGGTTATGACAAAAACTATGCCTGGGTATGCAACTCCTTTTGTTTATATGTATTTCCCATTTTACAGAACTTATCATCTTGGCCTCAAAGTACTTTCCAGAAACAAGCTCAAGGGGCTCAGGTAGAAATAGGTCTGTGGCTGCCCCCCAGGCTCAGAGGTTTGATGTGATGGGCACATCGCCTCCCTCCCATCGTCCCCTCTACTTTCCTCTCATTCGCTCTGCCCCACCACACCGGCCTCCAGACACACTCTCAACTCTGGGCCTTTGCATGTGCCTTCTCTCTGCCTGGAATGCTCTTTTCCCAAATATCTTCATCCTCATTCCTTCACCTCCTTCTGATCTTTATTCAATATCAACTTCTCAGTGAGGCCTTCTCTGGACAAGTTACCTAAACTTACAGCTCCCATCCCCATACGCTCCTCAACCCCCTTCCCAGCTTTATTTTTCTCAATAGCATTTAATACCATTTGACATTCCATCTGTTCTATTATTTATCTTATTTATTATCTGTCTCCTTCCACTACAAAGTAAGCTTCCCCAAGGGCAAGTGTTTTGTCTGTTTTGCTCACTGCTGTGTTTGCAGTATGCCTGGTGCAGCATTTGGAATATAGTAGGAGCTCAATAAATTGTTGTCTGTGATTTGCTTTCCTACCCTCCAGTCCATGACCTCGGCTTTTATACATGAATGGGTGGACGGAGCCACAGGGAAGTAAAGAAATGAAGGGTGACGAAAGGAGAAGAATATTAAGAAATGTGGAAAAGTTACATGTATGGAGAGACGAGAAGGAGCAAAGTCTAAGAGATCTCCGATTAAATAAGAGGACTTACAGAAGGCCAGCTTGTGCTAGGAAGGAAGATCACAAACTCCAGAATCTCCAGGAAGTACAACCTGGAAGCAACCAACACGTGGGCACAATTCATGCGATTTGGCTGCAGCCACAGCTTTGGGCCTCCTGCATGTCTTCTGCCACAATGCCATCCTCGGTAGGCCAAGGGAGCTGTAAACAGCACGTCTGGAAAGAGGAGGAAGGAACCAGGAAGGGAAAGAAAGGAGAGGAGGGGAGGGGCCAAGTGAAAGACCAAGTGAGTGATCTTGGGGAGGTTAGGTGACAAGCCACTGGGCAATGGAGGAGATTAGAGGTGAGAGGCCAGAACTTCAGCAGGAGAGATGAAGGGAGGAGAGGGGAGAGGCAGGAAGAAGATGGACTCAAGAAGAGATGGGCAGAGGTAGGAAGCAAGCATGACTATGCTGTTATTATACAGAGCCAGGCATCTCACAGGCCTGTGTAGGGAAGTGTCACTACTGCTCCGGCGATCTGCCCTGGAATTCTGTGTCTTTTTTTTTTTAGTTTTGTGTTTTTACTATTCTAAAGTTCTCAGTTCTTACATTCTTTCCCAGAGATGGATGGAGATGATATATATATAAACTCGGAAGAACTATTTAATAATTTGGAAACTTAATATTTTGGTCATATTTAGGAGGGTTATATTAAGGTATCTTCCCCTTGAATTTGGTAACAAAGTCAAAAAAAGTCACTGTGAAACTGAATCCACCAAAATCAATAAAGAACAGATGCTTTTTGCTACTTGCAAAATAAGTCAAAGTAAGAGACAACTTATGGCCCTGTCAGGGTATCTCAGTTGGTTAGAGCTTCACTCTAATACACCAAGATTATGGGTTGTTCCCCTGTCAGAGCACATACAAGAATCAACCAATGAATGCATAAATAAGTGGAACAACAAAATGATGTTTCTCTCTCCCTCTCTCCCTCCAATCAATCAATCAATATTTTTTTTTTTTTAAAGAGGCACTTTATAAATGGAGATGCAGGGTTTATCATGCTTCACGAGGTATTTCCTAGGAGACTAGGTTCTTAGACTAGAGATTTTCTCAGTCTAGTCAAGGTGATCAATTAGGATATATCTTCAGAATTGGAATGCGTTTAATGAAAATAAAGTTGTAGGTTAAATCAATCATCTAACATATTCAATCTGATTATGCGAAGTGGGTTGTATGGAGTCTAGTTAAAGGAAGGTCAAGAAACAAAAATTTTTTGTGCACATCCAGTTGGTCCAAAGGAAATTCTTCTCTAATTTAAAAACCCCAATTCTGATTTTCTAGATATCCTTGATTTGGAGAATGGAAATTAACCCAGCTACCTTAGCTGAATGGAAATATTCCTTCGAACATCCCACTGCCTTTGTTCTAATTCATTGCTCACTAAGGTAATTTGTGATCCCTGTCTATAAATTGACTTTTCGAAAGGAATGCCCACCACAAAGGTTCTAAGTTAAGAACCATGTCTGTAATCTGGCAAGGGAGAAATATCTTTGTTAAATGGCATATAGGCATGCTTGTATATAGATCCTTCAGCTACCTGAGAGTTTTGGAAAATTGTGCTCTGGTTCCCCTGAGCCTGGTCACCCCAGAGAGAGGAGATAAAATCCTGTGATAAAATTCTGTACCCAGCCCTGCAAAGCTGAGGACTGATGCAAGGTGTTGACAACAGGGAGGGATTGCTGGAAATGGTCAGTTTCTCCTTTTTGTCTTCTTTCAGCTGCAACCAAAATTCAGTGGCCAAAATATATAAATAAAGAGGACTCCACAGTGCTGCATTGGAATGATTTCAATAAACCTGGCATCAGGTCACCAATATGCAGTGTACTTTGCAGCACACATTTCGTACTAACTCACTAAGCATTCATCTTTCTAAAGGAGCAGAGGACTGAATGCAGGGTATAAACTCTCTCATCTGAGATGCTTGTGCCTCCTTTCTCCAGTAATCAGGGCAACTCTATGCAAACAGTGGCAGAGGGAGTGAAAGAAAATGGCCCGGGAGGGCAAACACAGGGCTTACCCTTCTCTGGAAGATGCAATCAGCCTGATTCTCTTTTCTGGAGATCAAATCCTCCTCGACATCATAGCTTTCCATCTTGGTAGCAGAGGACCAGATTCAGACCTGTTTTTCTTTCCAGCCAGGGTAATTTTATTCCATTTTGCACGTTTCAATAACAATTTTCTTCCCATCCCTACCTCCAACTGCATTTTCATATTCTGAAATGCCTCTTGACCAGAGACATAAAGCCCCCTCCAGGGTCAGCCATATTGCCAGCATCAGAGAGCCAGCGGGGCCACCTGCTGGAAGGCTTGGGCACTGCTCTGGCTGCTTGGTTCCTCTCTGCCTCTTTGGTGTCCTTAGAGTCAGCCAGGTCTATGGCAGGACCACAATCTTCTTCTCCAGCTTCTGAGGCGGAAACAGAAAGTTTCTCATTATTTCATCCAGCTCTTCCAAGGCCAGCTGGGCATGGAGCCTGGCCACGTCATCGGGCTCCAAACGTACTACATGCTTCAGCAGGTGGTAGAGATCCTTGAGAACATCCCTCAGCACCTGCACAAGAGAGAGTCATGACTATGCGTCTACTGTGTCAGCATTTCCAAGAATGACCAAATTGCCTTCTCTTGTCTGAGGAGTTCTGTGAGGAAACTCATATGCTCCCTTAAGAAGATAGAGCCAGCCCTCTCAGGTTAGAGATGGAGGAAGGGCAGCTGTACTGAGATAGGCTTCCCTTTGAACTTCTCACACACCCTGGTTCCCTCACTACACTGGCCTTCGGGCTGCCACTCCCCTTTAGCCCCAGGCCCAAGTATGGGTGCCTGACCCCTTCCTTCAGTCCCAAAGCATGGCACAGGCCTCAGAACCACAGGTACTGCCCAGATACGGTAGCTCCTAGAGCACAATCACCAGCATTTTCCTCTCTAGCTCCCACAAAGCCCTCTGATGACATGCATGGAGGCTGTTTCTTCAGCAATCATGCCTATCCTTGCCATTACTTTAAAATTTCCCCTCCATAGTTCCATTTCCATGTCCTTCCCCTAGTCACTGTAATTACTTTTCAATTGCAACTCTGCAATGGAAAACAAGTTTTCCTCACTGGTCACATTTACTGCTGACACTGAGGCCATGTCTTGCCTTGTTCACCTGCTGTAGTCCCAATGCCTCACAATAACTGGCACACCTAAAACATATTTATGAATGAAAGAAGGTGTGCACACTTCTCTTGGCCAGTCTCTCACTTGGTAAAAAGTAAAAAATTTAAGGACATCTATTGAAACAATGCTAGACAACCTGGGTCAACTTCATGGGTGTGTGATCTGTGCCGTCACATAGGGACTCACAATCAAGAGGGCCCCACGCTTGCCTTAATAATCTGCTGTTGTCACCTTAAAATTCTTAATAATTTTATCTTTTGGCCCTGGCTGGTTTGGCTCAATGATTTGAGCATCGGCCTGCTGACTGAAGGGTCCGGGTTCATTTCTGGCCAAGGGCACATATCTCGGTTGCGGGTTCAATCCCTGGCCCTAGTCAGGACTCGTGCAGGAGGCAGCCAATCAATGTATTTCTCTCACATCAATGTTTTTCTCTCTCTCCCCCTTCTACTCTCTCTGAAAAGCAATGAAAAAAATATCCTCAGGTGAGGATTTTAAAAAATAATAATTTTATCTCTGAACTTGTGTTTTGTATGTGAAGTCTAATGGGACAAAGGAACATGAGGTGTGAGCAGAGGAGATATGCCCAATATGCGTGTCTGCCATCCTTTGCCAGTGCATTTGAATATGGCGTTTGCCGTGCCCAGGAGCACGGAATTCTGAAGGATCCACAATGCGTGGAGTTCGCAAGGTTAAAAGCCAGTAGAAGGGGTGTATGTTTGCTACGTTTACAGCTGAGCAAATGGAGGCACTGACATCCTGGAGAAGCCTCACTTTCCGACTGAACCAGAACTTGCTTCAAACCCAGAAAGAAGGCAATGGCTTTCTAAGAAACATAGGCAAGTAAGGAACTCTATGCATCCTCCATGTTTTAGCCAACCATTCACACTGAAAATGATGACAAAGGAGGAAACAGGACAATCCACAGTCTCATTCCTTTCAGTCCTTTCTTATTCATAAGTAAACTGAAGGCAGTATTGGCAGAATATGCCTGTATCAGGAAGTGAAATAAAACAGCTGAGTTAGTTCTGTGCGGAGTTTCCACTGTTCTGCTCAGAAGAAAATATATGTGCATGTAAAAGCTACAGAATACAAATTGTGTGATTTTGGTGATTCTACATATGAATTAAATACTCTTATATTTGCACTTAAAATTGGCATTGCACAATATAAAGGTGAACAGTAATATTCATGCTAATAACTTAATATTCACATTTTTCTTTACCTGGAACAAAATTAATAGCAAATAATAAACACCAGGACAAGTCGAGAGAGAGAGATTGTGGAAGAAGGAAAAAACCTCTATATTTTAAAACCATATGGACAAAAAAGGGGCCACATACTAAACCTGACAAACTCTGGTATGATGCCCGTAGGAAGAGCCTTACAAGCCCAGAGACCAAAGTAACAACACAGGGTAGTCTGAACAGGAGAATTCCTAACTAAAAGCGGTCACGGGTCACGGTGGGTAGTCACATCCTAGGCTTTCTTGACAAAGGTCAATCTTTAACTTTGAAATTGTTTATTGTCTTTGTGCATCTAAGATGACATACCTTTGAAATGTCAGAGCTATCTTCTTTTCCTGACTCCTCGAAGGCACAACCCTGAGTACCAGAGCCTACGCTGTTATCTTGCGGCCCACGTACCATCTCTATGAACTGTAAATGTTCACGCTAACTACCCTGCACCCGCCTATGTAAAAGAAGCATGTGTCTCTCCATTTTACTTTTTATCCAATCCTCAGAGATGTCCCATCCCCGCTTTGCTTTCTCCCGCCTCCCTAATCTGCCACCAGTGGATTTCATGTAACCCTCTTGTGTCTCTTCCTTTGATTCTAACATAAAATGAGCTGCAAAACTGCCATTCTCCAGAGTATTTTCTCAATCCACTGAGATTTTGCTTCCCACAACTGTCATCAGTTTGGCTCAATAAAACTCGTATAAGACTTTTTCTTAGGCTGGGTGTTCTTTCGTCGACACCAGTAGCAGTGTTTTTTTCCTTCCTTTTTTGAACAAGGGACCCTGCGTTTTCACGTTGCATTGGGCCCCACATATTATGCAGTCAGCCCTGCAGAAAACTCTCCGAACTCTTTGCCCAGTGTCACCACATTAAGTGGTGGGCAAAACCTCACAAAGATGCTGCCCATCTCTGTTGTGCACTTGTCTCCTGGGTTTTTCCAAAAAGCTGTGGAGACACAATAGGAGTTAAGTCTCCTAGTGCAGGCATCTGACGCTAACTGTGGCACTATCCCAACTGCCCTTTCTTTCCTCCAGGCTGGCAGTGTGAAAAAGAGAGATGATTCTGGAAGGAGGGTGAGTCCCCATAGCTACTGCCTCACGATTACTCACTCATTCAATAATCATTATAAAGGGCCTGCTTCCTGCCCAGGCAGTGGGGCTGGTGATAAAAAGATGAGTAATGCACAAGCCCTACCCTCTGGCAGCTACAGCCTAGCGGGGAGGCAGACTCAGACCCCAGACAGCGTGATCCTCACTCTAAGACATAAATACACGATTCTGTGGAAGCAAGGAAGTGATTTCTGCCTGTGGAGGTGGGTGGGGGAAGAACACCTCCCTACCATGCAAAAGGACTATCACTCTTTTATATGCAGCCAATGGGTGGCACCCAGGAGTGGCTTGGGGAATCTTCAAGTTCGCTCATCTTCAAGCCACGTCAAATAAAATAAACGCAGATTATGAACAAACCAGGTGTGCTTGTTATGCAAATACGGTTTAGAGACAAGTCTCCTGACTCACTCTCCCACGGATTATAGCCCCAAGTGTCTCTTATATGGAAAGTCTAGAGTTCCTACTGTTTATTGCAAGGTCATCTTTTTCTTCCTCTTCTGATCTTTCACCTAGCCAAAACTATCTTAGAGATTTCTATTTGCTAGAGCCTCCTAACTTTCACAGCAAGGTTAGCTTTCACTTGTTAAAAGGGGAAGTTCTAAGGCACTCTGACATTTTCTGGGGTGGGGAGGAATAGCCCCTTCAGCACTGCTGTGTCCTTAAAATAAAAATAATGCTCCTGCAACCACCACTTCGTACTCAGGGGTGCTGAGCTCCTTGTTATCAGTTACCGGATCTCCTTTTTAAGGTAACTGAGTGTTAGGCAAAGGCTCCTGCTTAATTAATGGGTCTACCTTCGCAACCCACCCTGGTGCGCTTCTCCCCAATCCCTGTAACCCTGGGGATCCCACACATCATAGGACTTCCTCTGGACTCCCCAGGGATCAAAGCTTCCTGCCAGCCAGGGATTGTCACCAAATCCGGTGGATCAGGGGCTGAATACAAGGAGAGTTCAAAGGTAAAGTTACTCACAGGAGCTTCTGTGGTGGGCAGGATATAGACAATCCCACAGAGGAAACCTCTCATTAAGAGTTCAACACACCTGCTCTTCATCCCTCGGCGCATCAAGGCCCAGGGACTCCAGGGAAAGGTGGAGGGGAGCGTACCACCAAGATTTGCAGCCTGAAAACTCTTTGGAAAGGGGTGGGGTTCAGGTGTTTAGAGTCTGTGAGCCCAACACACACACACACACACACACACACACACACACACACACACACACACACTCTTCCTCTCCTCTCCTCTCCTCTCCTTCCCTCCCTTCCCCAAGGAATTTAGAGTCTGTGAGCCCAACACACACACACACACACACACACTCTTCCTCTCCTCTCCTCTCCTCTCCTCTCCTCTCCTCTCCTCTCCTCTCCTCTCCTCTCCTCTCCTCTCCTCTCCTCTCCTCTCCTCTCCTCTCCTCTCCTCTCCTCTCCTCTCCTCTCCTCTCCTCTCCTCTCCTCTCCTCTCCTCTCCTCTCCTCTCCTCTCCTCTCCTCTCCTCTCCTCTCCTCTCCTCTCCTCTCCTCTCCTCTCCTCTCCTCTCCTTCCCTCCCTTCCCCTCCCTCTTCTGTCGCCAGTTCCCTGAAGCACACAATGCTGATGCTTCAGGGACAAAGGTAAATCTTTAGGGTTAGATGTGGCTTAGAAAAGACCAGGTGAGGGCCGAGGCAGGACCTACTAAAAAGGGAACAGTGTGAGCAGAAGACTGCCTTGGGCACACAGGTGCACTTTCAATGGACTAGCAGGAAAACAGTGCTTGACTCTTTCAATGAGATTGACCTGGAACATTCCCAAAGTGGTTACTGTATCTGAGTTAAGATCAAAAGAAGCAAAAAATGGCAAGTATCTTTCTTCTTTTTAATTCCTAAATTTATTTATAAAAGCAATATAACTACAACCCAGAATAACTGGAAAATACAGGAAGAGAAAAAGTCTCTAGTCAAACTACCTCTCTAACATAAGCCCCACCAGTAAAGATGTTCAGTAACTGGTAGACTCAGTTACATTAAAAAAATTATTTTAATATTTAAAAAGTCATTTACACTTCAAGGTGATTTTACAAATGGAATTTATTGCTATTTTTCTGTTATTATTATGTGAGATCAACAAGGCACAACACAAATGATTACAAACAAGACACAGAAATAAGAACTCAGAAAGATGTGACCCAGCAGAGGATTTTCCAACTATAATTTCTTAATATTTAAGGGGAAATAGGTTGCTAAGTATAAAAGGATAAAAAATGTCAATGCATACACTAGCTGTACTTAGAAATTCAATCTTCTACTGAACCAATAGACGAGGCAAAAAAAGATCAGAAAGAAAGAAAACTGAATTCCATAAAATTCTATCAATCACCAATTGTGGCTCCCTGTGTGGCTAAAAAAATAAGTATTGGGCACAAAGACAGAAACATAGGACTAACAGGGAAATTAGACTTTGAAGTAAAAAGCAGGGCAGACACAAGAGAGGAGGGGGACTGGAGTTAGTGGCTGCAGAGTGGCCTGGCAGACAAAAACATTCTCTAGATTGGGGATAAAAGGAAGAAACCCCAGAATCCAATTAGTTCTGTTTAAAAAATGTTGAAATAAGCATTAGGTGTAGTATGAACCTGTCAGAAAACTGTAAGCCAACTTCTAAGAATCCTCATTTTGACCACTGTGCCTTGATGTTAAAACCAATGTATGATTTGTGGCAGGGTGAACTAAGAGTGAACAGATGAGACTAGGGATGGGGCAGAGTCAAGGATCATCAACAGAGCACGAGTTAGCCAACATTTCCCAAGCCGTGTGCAGGAGACTGCTAAGCATTCTGGGAGATGAGGGCCCATCCGTTTAGGAGAGACAGACTCACAGAGTTGAACCTAATTGTCTAGAGGCAGGCGAACTCGGTGAAGTGAATTCTGGCGCTCCCAATCTTGAGCAAACTACTTTAGCTCTTGGAACCCAGTGATCTCATCTGTAAAATGGAGACAATACTGCCACCTTTTAAGGATGTTGTAAGAATTAATGTCTATAAAGATCCAAGCACAAGGACTTGCATATGGTAGGTGTTAAATAAGAGGCAGTTTTTCAGTCTGTTCCACTAACACTATGATCTCTTTGAGGCTCAGGGCTGTGTCCAACTTGTTAATCTTCTACCACCAAGGCCTAGAACAGCACCTGGCATATAGTAAATTTCTGATGAACAAGTGAGTGAATGAATGAATGATAGCAATAGCTAATCCTTACATAATACCCATTACATGCCAGATATGGTTCTAGGAATTTTATCTACACTAACTCACTTAATCCTCACAACAACACAAAGAGAGAAGTACTATTATTACCTCCAATCTGCCCAGGGCCACACAGCTAGTAACAGGTAGAGCCAACATTCAAACCCTGGCAGCCTGGCTGGGAGCGATGTTCTTTACTACCCACTATACTATTCTGCCTCTCCAAGTGGTTATTCTCACTACTACGAAGTGGGGAGCATAAAGCACGTGAGAGTACTTCACTATCATAAGGAAAGTGGTATGTAATTCAAAATACCGTTGCTATTACTACTCCAGAACTGGGGTAATTGGGTTTATCACCAAGGGGCTAAGAAAATGAGGGGAAAGGCACAACTCTGAGAACAAAAAATAGAGAGCAGAGAATAAAAAAAGAGTAGTCAGGAAGATGAAAAAATGGAGGGGAGTTAGAGGAAAAGGGAAGGGGTGTAAAAGAGGGGAAACAGATGTATTGTCATCTGAGTGCGCTATCCGGGCCAGAGTGCGTGCTGGACAGTCACTAGTCGGTAACACTGGCTGCACTATTCCACGGAGCTGAGCACAGGAGGGATTCTGCTGAGCATGCAGAGAGGAGCCAGGCTTTGAGGTCTAGGAGGAGAGCAGCCTCTCTAAGATAATGGGCAGGAAACAAACTGGGGAAATAGAATGAGGTAGACAATCTGGCCTTCATTCAGGGAGCTCTGGCCTGAAGAAGGATAAATGGTTTACTGATAAAACCCAAACCTTCACTTTGATGGGTCCATGAAAAAGAAATGTGGGCCGATTCAGGCAGAAAGACCGTATTTTTGAGACATTTCATTGAAAGCATCGGCAAAGGAAGACAGGATTACTAATGTGGAAGAGGTTCTAGCCATGCCTGACAGAGAATCTCAAACATGCTGAAGTTCACGGTAACATTATTATTAACTGGAGGTTACTGGGTTTTTCAAAAACCTTTTATTTCCAAAGTATTTTTCTCTGCTAGACCCAGAGATAAATAGCATTTTTACCCTTTCTGCACTGGGTCTGGCTGTTAAATGGGGAGGGTACCTCAAGTGAAAACTGGAGATGGTTGGGGAGGGGATGGGGGCAGATATCATGAGCGATTTTCATTGAAGAGTAAGAGGGGAAAAATTAACTGGTCAAGTGCCAAAAATACTCAAGGGACATAGACAGGCTGGGCAGATTACAGACAAAGACCAAGACAGCCAGTTAACCCATTAGGGGTGAGAGTCTAGGGGCCTGAACAAAAAGGGCATACTCCTAATTGCGTGCCCTTAGGCTAGATTGTGCTGAGGCAGGCTACCCAAGGCTTCCAGGTATCAGACAGTGCTGACAAGGGCTCTCCATCCAGCTCTCTGGCAGAGACAGAAGCAGTAGCTGCTCTGGCACTAGGAGCAGCGGTGGCAGCATCTTTCAGAATGTCTTTAAATAGCAACCTGAGGAAGGCAGCAGCTTTCCTACACCCCCATAGGCACGGAAATAGAACAAAGAAGGCAGGAAAAATGGCCGGAATGTGTGCAAAGACAGCAGGCTGTTTGCTTGTGCGAGAAATTGGGAGCTTTTTCTTTAGAAGGTGATTACTATCCCAGCTTTCAGACTGTATTCCATTACCACATCTGGGAAAAAGGGCTTCATTTTCCCCGGCCCTTGAAGCTCTCCTGGCAGACACCCTGCTGAGGGAGCACGGTCCTGCTCCCTTTCTGCACCTAACGTCTCCCACGTGGCACCAGCAGAAGGCTCACTACTACCATATAGTGTGAGGTTACTACATCTCTGTCGCTGTGCTAGCCCTTCACACTTAATCCTATAAAGTAAGTGTTAGTAGGCCTAGTTCACATATTAGGAAAGGGGATTTAGAGAGCGTTAGTGATTTGCTCAAGGGCACAGCTTAGAATTCAAACCTGTGTCTGTCAGATCTAACTCTGCAAGCCTTGCTTTTAAATATGTATAGTCACGAAGAAATCCAATATGCAAAAGGAAGCTATGGAGAGACTCTGACCTTTTTCCTACATTGAAGCTGTTTATTTGGAGATGGGGCCTGGTTAGGGAAGAGGAGGAGCAGCACCAGGCTACTAGTTGACCGCAAGGTTTGGGTTTCCTTTGTGACATGAATTTGCAGGGCCAGCCTCACCCCAGGCTCACAGGGTCACACAGCCTCAGGTCTAGCTTGAGTTGGCCACAGGTGAAGTGCAGGCCACTCTCCTTAGGGCATGTGCTCTGTGGAATTCAATGCTCTTTGCCAGATGCTTGAGGAACAAAAGGTTATAGAATTTGACCAAAGGCCAGAGGAAACCTGAGTCACATCAGAGGCCTTGGTAGGGTTTGTATTATGTGCTAATATATGGTGTGGACTAGACATGGACTAAACTGGAAAAAGCAACTGGCCCACCCACATGTCTACACAGCCCAAACTTTGCCTCTGAGCAACACCACTGTTCTAGTGCAGGGATTGTCCGCCCCCGCTGCACTTACAATCCCCCGGAGAACTTTCAAAATGCCTTGACCCCCACTTTAGGCATTAGAATTAGAATCTTAGGGATTGGGGCTTAATTTTTCTTTTTATGCTCTCCAGGTAACTCTTATAATCAGGCAGGATACAGTAGTTCAGGATGTTAGGAAAAAACACCAGCTAGGAGACTTAGTAAGAGATAGGGTTTCAGAAGTCAAGATCACTATCAGGACTTTGCCTACAAAAAGTCTAAGTGCCAATAACAAGCGATGTGAGTTGGACATAACCTATTACATTCTTGGAATTTTCTAAACTATCAGCAACGAGGTTTTCATTTTCCAGGAAGGGGACAGGGTTAAAATCACTTTTGATTCACAAATTAAGACTTTTATCTGTTTTTTCCAAAATATCTTAAAAATTTATTCTCAATCACGTGTATGTGAAGTGAGATTCTGAACACAGAAAAGGTACGTGCAGCTGCCTCTGTTGCTGGGTTAGCTAGAATTACGGCAGAAACCTCTGTCCAGATGGGAGAAATTAAGGGGAATATATGTGAGATGTGTGTGTGTGTGTGTTATGTGAAGGGGAGAAGCTAAGTTTTGCAATGCAGATGATCTGGCTACACATCAATATTCATCCTGTCACTCTGCCTCAGGGCTTCTTCCTCCAACTGCTTTGGGGACGCATGTCTACAACCCACTGCAACACAAACTTTAGGCATTTCCAAGTAAGAGAGGTAAAATCCCCCCCTACAGAGAACTTGTTGAGACAACTTCTGTTCCTGGGAGACCTGAACAATGGAAGAGTTTGGAAGTCCCAGGATTTCCAGTTTAAGATCTAAGAAGTCTATTTATTACTAAGGCAGGTACGGAGAAATTCAAGAGATGTGTTCATGCCTATAAGAGAAAAGGTTTCAGAAAAAGGGACATCTGTAATATTTTAAACAAAAATAAAATTTAAAAATTAAAAAAAAACACATGTAAAAGAATAAAATAAAAAGAGAAAAGGTTTCATATACTCTCTTGCTAAACAACTATTTAGCACTTATTCTGTGCAAGGCAATGTGCTAGATTTGGGGAATATACAAGTGAATGGAATGAGGTACCCAGAGGAGTCATACTCACTGAGACAGAATGGTGATTGCTAGGGGCTGTGGAGAGGGGGGAGTTGAGGGTTAGAGTTTAATGGGTACAAAGCGTCAGTTTTGCAAGATGAAAAGAGCTCTGTGGAGGGATATGGTGATGGTAGGACAGCAATGGGAATGTATTTATTTATTTATTTATTTATTTAAAAAATATATCTTTATTGATTTCAGAGAGAGGAAAGGAGAGGGAGAGGGAGAGATAGAAACATCAATGATGAGAGAGTCATTGATCGGCTGCAGCCCGCAACCCGGGCATGTGCCCTGACCAGGAATCGAACCCTGATCACCTGGATCCTAGGTTGACGCTCAACCACTGAGGCACGCCCGGCTGGGCGGGAATGTATTTAAATGCTACTGAAGCATACACTTAAAAATGGTTAAGATGGTAAATTTTATCACAACTTTTAAAAAAAGTGACTGGTGTGTTCAGGGGGTCACAGTCTGCTATTGACATCAGATGTGAACAAAGCACAATATCTACTATAGTCCTTCAGAGATGGGAGAAGTGAGGACTAAGTTTTCCTGAGAAACCAGGAAAGGCTTTTCACAAAGAGTAGAACACTTGCCCCGCCCGTGTGGTTCAGCGGTTGAGCGTCGACCCATGAACCAGGAGGTCTCAGTTCAATTCCTGGGCTATGGGTTCGATCCCCAGTGGGGGGGCTTGCAGGAGGCAAACGATTGATGATTCTCTCTCATCGTTGATGTTTCTATCTCTACCTCTCCCTTCCTCTCTCTGAAATCAATAAAAACATATTCAAAGCCAAAAAACCCACGCAAAGAGTAGAACACTTAAGTTGAGCCCTAAAGGATGAGTAAAAGCTTAGCAGGTGCACAGGTGGGGGAAGGGAGGGTAGAAGGCACTTGAGGCCTAAGAAACAGTATGGACCAGGTGGAGGCAAGAACCAGTATGTAGGTTATCTGGAGTTGGCATGAAGTTCTCAGGGCATGTGAGGAAAAGTATGGGAGAGACAGTTATAGAAGTCAGTTGGGTTCAGGTTACACATGGCCTTGTATGTCCTGTTAAGAAGCCTGGTCTTTATCTTAGGGGACCTTTGAAAAATGTTAGGTGGGGACTGGGTCTCAGCAGATCTGCATTTCAAAAAGATCTCTCTGGCTGATCCCTGAGTGACTGTCCACCTCAGAGAATAGAATAGAAGAAAGTCCAGTGGTTAAGGAAACAGGATCCTAGGAACCCAAGTTTGTCCCAGAACACCTATAACAGTTCACCTCTTCCCCAAGTATAGTCTCTGGCCTGTTTTATTTTATTTATAAAAAAGTTTTATTGATATTTAGAGACAGGAAGGGAGAGAGAGAGAAAAATCAATCGGCTGCCTTTAGCACACACCCTGACTGGGGACTGAACCTGCAACCTGGGTATGTGCCCTGACTGGGAATCAAACCGATAACCTTTTGGTGTATGGGCTAATACTTCAACTGAGCCACACTGGCCAGGTCAGGCCAGTTTTAATTAGTGTTTTCAGAACAGCCAAGCTGTCAATAAGGCAGCATGGGCTTGCACTCAGTTCCACATTTTACCGGCTGTTTGACCTGGGCATCTAAATGTAAACTTTTGGACCTCAATTTTCTTATCTGTAAATAGAGTTAATAAGCGCATTTCTCTCATGGGGTTGTTATTAATGATATAATGAATGTAAAGAACTTCGCACTTGCCTGCCATACAATAAGCCCTCAATAAATGTCAGTTATATTATTATTAAATACTAAACCTCAGAGAACATGGAATTTATTTGGAGATTTGCTAAGGGCAAATAAACCATGGGGTGATGAGCAATGAACTGGAACAGACCCCAGAGCATCAATCCCGAATGTCATTTCATGTCACCCACAGAGGGAACACTGAGTCAGAATTCCCTTTTAGAGAATGGAGCAAAGATAAGTGGGTTTTGCAACCCAGAGGCCATCTAATTACCAGAACAATCACTTTCAGAAGAAGAAACAATTCCCAATCAGGCTGCAGGGCAGGAGGAAAGTCCCAAGACTCTCATTCCCCAGCCTGGCACCCCAAAGGTGTTTGGTCTCCACCAATTTTTCTCTGCTCCCTGCTTTAGTCAGCTCTGTGTTCATTATGGGAAGTTGCTGGATGGCGACATCCCTGGTTGGACTGTGTTTTTGGCAAGAGATAATGGAACAGGAGGAAGGGTTGTTTTCTGTCTCTGCTTTCTGAAGAGCTGGCATTGGTAGGTCCAGGGAGGTCAGGGCACCTGGGTCCAAGGCTAGCCCCAAACACTCCTCTCCCTGTTCCATCATTCTCCAGGGTAGACAGTAAATAAGCCATAAGGAGGTAGTCTTTTGGGTATCAAGTTTGCAGGACCTGAAGCAGCCTTCTGTTAGTCATGATCTGTGTAGAAAAAGCCCAAGTGACTCAGTCTCTGAGTCCTTCAGAGGATAGTCACAGAGCATGTGAGTGCCAGTTCAGTGCCTAGGCTCACTTACTCTGTCACTTACCAGTTGTTGGACAAGTTACTTATCTTCTTTGTCTTTGTTCCCTCATGTGTAAATGGGGATATTAATCATACCTGAATGGGATTACTATGAAGATAAAGTGAATTAATTAATGTAAAGCACTTAGATATAAGTGCTGTCATATAGTAAATGCTCAGTAAAAGTTTTTTGGAGGGGTTTTAATATACACTGAATTTTTCAGGAATGCAATTACTGTATAAACTAAGAGAAAACAATATTTTGATTTGTTGGAGTTTTACAGAGTAGTTTATTATTTTGGAAAATCAGATATTCAATGTACACCTGAGTTGCCAATACAGGATATCTGTATCTTGGGTCTTATCTAGAGAAAAGATGCTGAGGGTAGACATTCCCAAACTTGGTGCCTAACTTGTGCTCCTTTGTGGTGTTACCTAAGATGCCCTGAATAATAAGATTAGCCTTGTTCCAGGTGAACAAGTGAGTTAGTTAAGAGGGAGAGGAGGGGAAATACTATACTTTCATTAGCACTTGGCCAACATAAGCCACCAGGAACAAATGGAAATGAGTGCTAATTCTTCCTGGCATTAGCTTTGGAAAATTATAACGACAGTTCCTTCATGAACTTTATTTCCTCATTCATAAAATAAGATCATTGGACTATTTCCCAAAGTATGTTCCATGGAACATTATTACTTGGCATGCTTATAATGAAAAAAGGGTTCCTTGGTAAATGAGTTGAGGGAATTGTTAGTTTTCTTTGCTGCAGGGCTGCTCTGACTCTTTAACAGGCTAACATGCACCAAGCCTCCAAGAGGGGAATATATAGTCATCTGCAGCATGTTCCAAACTCATTTGACCATGGAGACCTTATGTCAACGGAGAACTCATGAGGTTAATAAGCCAAGGGAAATTTTTGTAAGATCTAAATGAAATAGTCTGTAAGGTCTCTTCCACCTCCAACATTCTAAAAGTCTGGGTTTAGCCCGGCCGGGCGTGGCTCAGCGGTTGAGCTTTGACCTAGGATCCAGGCGATCAGGGTTCGATTCCCAGTCAGGGCACATGCCAGGGTTGTGGGCTGCAGCCGATCAATGACTCTCTCATCATTGATGTTTCTATCTCTCTCTCCCTCTCCTCCCCTCTCCCTGAAGTCAATAAAGATATATTTAAAAAATAAATAAATTTAAAAAAATAATAAAAGTCTGGGTTTAAGTGATATTACCTTCTACTTGGCCACTGTATTTTATTTTTCATTTACTTTTTAAATTGAATTTATTGGGATGACATTGGTTAATAAAATTATATAGATTTCAGGTATACAACTCTATAATCTTCTTGGCCATTTTAGATTAGAATAAGGGTAAAGAGAAAGCTACCCTACAGAAAATAGCATAAGTCAGATGCAGAAGAGGAACACAAACCAAATTCTAACATATGTAGATCTATGTAAATGACATGCAGAAGAGGCAGAAAGGGAGCAGTTTTAACTGTTAGGGCTTCCAAACTGTCACTTATGTTATCACTAGAAAAGAGTGAACATTTATATGTTAGCAGTCACAGTAAGGTATTGAGTCCTAAATTTTTCAGCTTTATTTCTCAAATTCATCACTAAAGCCATGAGGATTTGGCCAAGTTACTGTTGAGGAAATCTATGGACTGTCCTCTACCCCTAAACACTGGTCCTAGACTCTCTTCTCACACATGGCTATGGTGGAGGCTGAACACGGTTTTACACAAACCAGCAACCATGTACCCCACCTGGCTCAGCCAGGAGTGAGCATGCATCTGATCTTAGTTGCAACATTAGGTTTCTCCCCTCAAATTTCTGCATTTCAGGCCAGAGAGGGAATCTGACTACTGGATGTAAGATGCTGCACTGGGCCACTGGCAGTGGTCCTGTTGCTGTCATAGGAAAAAAGCTGGACTCCAGGGCAAGGGAATGAGGGCAAAATGCAGGAGAAGCAGAGATGAGGAGCACTGCGGCTCCGGAGTCTGAGTCACTGAGGACCAGCTCCAGCCCAGCTTTCCCCACAGCATGGTTGTTCATTCTTCTTTGGATTCAGGAGGCTAAAAAGTTTTCTTTGCTTAAGCTAGTTCAGACTGAGTTTCTGTTGCTTAAAACCAAAAGAGCTCTGATTATAGTCACATATGTCCCCCACACTGACTTTCTCTATCAATAAAGAAGAATGGACGCTGCCTCCTGAAAGCTGGGGGAATGAACACATGCTCTCTCCTGGACCCCACTAAAAGGAAAGCGATTCTGGCCAAGGGCATGTGCCTGGGTTGCGGGCTCCATCCCTGGCCCTGGTCAGGGTGCCAGAGGCAACCAATCAATGTCTCTCTCACATTGATCTCTCTCTCTCTCTCCCCCTCCCACTCTCTCTGAAAAAAACACCCAAAGAAACAAAAAACAATGGGAAAAATATCCTCAGGTGAGGGATAAATAAATAAATAAATAAGCAGTCTAGCCCTGGCCAGGTGGCTCAGCTGGCTGGAGTGTCATCCCATAACCAAAAGGTTGCAGGTTCAATCCTCAGTCAGGACGCATACAGGAAGCAACCGATCCCTGTTTCTCTCTCTCTCTGTCTCCCCCTTCCTCTCTCTCTCTAAAATCAATAAACACATCCTTGGGTGAGGATTTAAATAAATAAATAAGTAAATAAGTAGTCTAATAAAGTTAGAAAACAGAGGAGCCAGGTAGTGACACACAGCTTGGGTTTAAGTCAGCTTTGCCACCTGCCAGTAGTGTGATCTTGAGCAGTTTTTGCTTAACCTCTGGGGGCTTCCTTTAGTCATCTTTAAAATGGGGATAACACTACCTGCCCTTCAGAGCTCCTGAGAGAATGAACTGAAATAATACAGTAACGCACCTAGCTCAGTGCCTGCTCTTATGAAAGCACACAGTGTTCCTGTTTCGTGGTACTACATCCACCGCTTCCTGGTGGCAGGGAAGAAAGGGAAGAAACAATAGTGTTGGAGGTCAAATCAAGTCCAAACATGTATTAAGTCCAGTAACTTTCGGTTCAGCATCTACAAAGCACCAAGGCTCTCCTGTGTTTCCCGGTTGAGCTGGCACCCATCCTGAGGAGCAACGAGGAAGCATGTGCAACACCAGGCTCTTGCACAGAGGTGGAAGGCAGGGTTCCATATAATCAAGTCTGTTTTCCAAAGTCTGAGACGACTAATGGTGAGGGCCTGAGGACATGATAAAGTGTAAGGCTCTAAAAGTTCCAGCCATGAAATAAATGGCTTATTCATTTAGATTAAATATAAAATTATCTTTGGTGGGTTGGTTTTAAAAAAATCATTAAAAACCTCCAGCGAGTCTATGGATCAGATAGTAGTGGTGGTGGTGGTGGTAGTAATACTAATGGTAATAACAATAACAACAATAATGATTAGTAGTTATTATCAGCATTGTGGTCTTTTATATTTACAACCCTTTACAATTTGAGGAGTTTACATGTTACCAATCTAATTCTTGTCACAACTCTGTCGGGTAGGTAGGGCTGATGTAAAAATAAGGTTCAGAGAGGTTAAGAGATTTGCACCTAGACCGGAACTTACACCATGTCCAGCGGCCCCCCAAATTATTCTATGCTCCTTTATTATTTTCTCTATTCAACTGTGAGAATCCATTTCTTTCAAGGTAAGCATGTCAGAAACACTGCTCCTCTTGCCTTCCTGAGGCTCTGGGATGGAGCAAAGACACTTAAAGGAAGAGAGTGACAGAAACACCCCAAACAAAACAGGCTCTTCTCAAGATGCAGCAATAATGAACAGATGGAGACGCATAAGCACAAAAGAGAAAAGACTGTGGAATCTTAGGGGCCTGTTATGGATTGAGTTGTGTCCCCTGCTTCCCCAAAGAAGGTATGTTGAGATCCTAACCCCCAGGACCTCGGAATGTGACCTTATTGGGAAGTAACTAGCTAAGATAAGGTCACAATGGAGTAGGGTGGGCCCCTAATCCAACATTACTGGTGTCCTTATAAGAAGAAAGCCAGGAAAAGACATTGAAATGCAGGGAGAATGCATATGATGACAAAGGCAGAGACAGGATTTATGCATCTACAAGCCAAAGATTGCTGGCAAACCACTGGAAGCTAGGAAGAGGCAAGGAAGAATTTCCTTACAGTAGGTAAAATTTTCCTATCATTGGCCCTGTCAACATCTCGATTTTGGACTTGTAGCCTCTAGGACTATGAGACAGTACGTTTTTGTGGTTTTAATTCACCCAGTTTGTGGTACTTTGTTACAGCAGCCCTAGGAAACTAACACAGGGCCTAAGAGGATTTTTTCTTCTAAGACTGAAATGGAGCCACAGCAACTAGGATGCGTAAGAGTAAGTAAAGAGGGAAGTGTTTGGCCGAGGGGGGGGATAATTTATAAACTTACAATATACTAATTTTAAGTTCCTTTGTGCCTCTGTCTCTTTTGACACTGTAAACAATGTCCAACAAATGATGAATTCTTATTACATGCCTTTTATGAATAATATCAATACTGTAAACACCCAAGCCCTGGCCAGTAGCAGAAGATGATTAACAGAATTGCTGCCTTGGTCACTGGCTGCAGCTTCACACTCCCAGGAAGAGAAGATGCTCTTTAATTTCAGTCCTGGAAAGGCTCTCCCAAGCACTTTTTCAAGTTTACAGAGGAATAATTATTACCTGGATCCCAGTCATTTTTATGTGTTCTTTTCATTTGCTTTTCACATGGAGCCTTAGATCTGTTAAAAAGGAGCAGTGTCTGTGAAACTAGCTCTGGAAGGAAACTAGCCTTGTTTACTGTACCCATCGCACCAAAAAACTCACCAAATGCTGTCAGAATAACTCTCAGGATAAGACAAAACCAATAAAAAGAAGTTTCCATTAAGTCTGACCATTTCCTTATAACTTGCCATTTGTGCTATGCCCTCAGGTCTTACTTCCCAGTCTGGACAGACAGACACAGGGTGAACCTAGGACACATGCACTAAACCTTTTGGATGGACTATGTGTAACGGCTGTCATTAAAAAAACATAATGTCATATACGACGTCACTCATTTTTTCTTTTAGCCAGGGTTTGCCTTCTCTCTCACAATGAAGTAGGAGAGTAACATCCAACTGCACACATGTTGGTGAAACTACTATTTGTAAGGTTATTAGGAGGGGCTTTGTCATCAGAGTCCAACACTGGATTCAGAAGAAGGAATTAAAAATCATTCCTGGGTGGAGACCTAGGCTTGGCTCAGAACCTGATTCAGCCATCAGTTAAAAATTAATCCCAAACTCTTCCCCATGAAGATGCTTCAGGTTTTGCTTATTTCTGAAGATACGACCTGGTGTTAAGACTTGTGTATCATCCTGAAGGAATGAATTCTAAAGCCTACTACTTATCTCCCACTAGACAGAATAGAGGATAGATTATTCTTTCGTCATCTAAAATTAGGGATTAGAAGGAAGAAAAGCTAAGCTCTAGGAATTACCTTTTAATATTAAAAAGCAAGGGGGAAAATTTCAGCATCAAATGCTGCCACACTTAGTCACTATAAACCCACATGCAAAGTTCTCAGTACTTCACAGTTCTTCTAAGAACTCGACTCTCTGTAAACTACACAGAGGATGGCAAGGGTAGTTGTTATCTAGATAAATCTAGAACTACAGTCAATCTCAAATCACTATTCTTTTTTAAAAGATCAACTTTCATTTTTTATATAGTAGTCCCCCCTTATTGGCAGTTTCGCGTTCCACAGTTTCTGTTACCCACAATCAACCGTGGCCTGAAAACTATCCTGCTTCGTCCTGCCCTGGAGGTGAATCGTCCCTTTGTCCAGTGTGTCAGTGCTGCACACATTATCCACCCATTAGTCACTTAGTAGTCCTCTCAGTTGTCATATCAACTGTCTCAGTATCGCAGTGCTTGTGTTCAAGTAACCCTTATTTTACTTAACAATGGCCCCAAAGCACAACAGTAGTGATGCTGGCAATTTGGATATGCCAAAGAGAAGCTGTGAAGTGCTTCTTATAAGTGAAAAGGTGATTATAGTACAATAAGCTATTTTTATTATTTACAGTATATAGTTATAATTTTTCTAATTTATTATTAGAAATGTTACTGTTGTTCATCTATTATTAAAAATTAGTTACTTCTACTGTTGTTAATCTTACTGTGCCTAGCTTATACATTAAACTTTATCATAGGTATGTATGTACGTACAGGAAAACACACAGTACACACAGGGCTCAGTACTATCTGTGGTTCAGGCCTTCACTAGGGGTCTTGGGACATATTCCCTGCAGCCGATTCTCACTATTCACAGTAGTTACATCCTACGAAGTCACCACAAACACTGAATTAATGGATACTGAACCACTGCTCCTAGGGGAAGTATAGTTAGTTTTCTGAGAGCCTGTGGTCACTCCAAATCACTCGCTTTTTAAATCTTTTCCCCTCTCTGTTCTTCACATTAGGTAATTTCTATTGCTCCATCTTCAAATTCTTTTATCCTTTCCTCAGTCATCTCCATTCTACTTCTAATGCCATCAAGTGGTTTTAAAAAAAATCTCATACATTGTAGTTTTCAGTTGTAGAACTTCCTTTTGGTTCTATTTTATCATTTCTATCTCTTTGCTGACATTTCCTATCTTTTTATTAATCGCAGGCATATCTTTTTAATTCATTGAGGACAGTTATAATAACTACTCTAAAATCCTTGCGTGATAATTCCAACATCAGGATTATCTTGGGGTTGGTCTCAGTTGATTGTATTTTCTCTTGAGAACATGTTCCATTTTCTTGGATTTTTCATATACTGAGTTATTTTGGATTGTATCCTGGACATTATGAATATTAAATTATGGAAACTCTGGATTCTGTTCTTTTCCAATTAGTGCTTTTATTTTTTTAAAGCAGGCAATTATCTTGCTTGGTTCAGGGGTCAGCTAGAGATGTACGCAGACAGAATTTGGGAATCCTCTCCCGGGATCTTTCCTTTCCAGGATTTGTACTCCCTTTCCTGCAGCTGTAGCTTCCTCAGGTTCAATCTTCTGGTTCCACACTCCAAAAAGACTAGGACTTCTCCACCAGGCCCCTTATGTATGGCATTCCTCATCAGATAGGCTTGGCTAAAAGCCAAGAACATGGGAACTCATTTCATATAGCACCTCTTCTTTAAGCATGGATTCCCCATAAGAACCTGCCTGCTTCTGACCACACTCCAGTGTCTTCCGGTAGCTGCCTACTATATTATATCCAGAGTTTTTTAGTTGTTATCTGAAGGAAGGCCAGTCTAGTAGGCTATTGCTCAGCTATTATTGCCCTAATTGTTCATTACTGTCTTTGGAATAAATTTTTGAATATGAATGTTCTAAACATTTACAATACTTAAATAAGTCACCTTGCAAAGACCTAATTCAGGAAGAGCTGTATAGTTAGGCACAATATTTTCATTCTGTTGCTCAGCTCATCTTCATGTTGAGGAGGGCTGTTATTAACTCTGAGGCCAACAGAAGATACAGGTCTAACCACAGTTCCTCTCCTGGGTATCCTTGGAAATTTAATTTCCAGCAAGCGTAAGGTAGAATGGGTTTAAAGGGGTGTCTTTCCTGGTTCTCTTAGGCTTCAGGATATGTTGGGAATGAGTTAACAAACAGATATGGTCATAAGGCCAAAACAAGGCTGAGCAGAGAAAATATGTATTTCAATAAAAAAGCAAATGCAGCATTTTCCTCCAATGTGTATACTGTGTTGACTGCACAAAATTCTGGCTACTTTCAAATGGGAAAGAAGTAGCTTCTACCTCATGAGTTAGGGGTGGTGATGTCTTTCCTCTCTGATCCCAGTATATCTATCTCTCACTGGACTCTCTGCCTCCTTTCCAAGCTGGCAGAACCACAGAGGTCCTCGGCTGGCACATCTATGAACAATAGAGTATTTACTAAAACCTGGGATTATCTTTTGGCACTCTATTGCTTGAGAGATAGTGATTAGAAGGAAACACACACACCAAACTTCATCAACAAAGTGGCATTTTCATTTCAGCTGTTCCTGGGGGCAAAACAGAGCAGTCAAGAGAAATCCCAGATTGAAAGCTTTGTGGTTATCTCCGTTTCTCATTAAAGTGGCCCTGATTATAATCACACCTACGATTACAAGATTTAACACACCTGGTCTCAAGGATGCCACAGGAAGAAGACTCATCCATCCCATCCCATCCCATCCCATCCCATCCCATCCCATCCCATCCCATCCCATCCCATCCCATCCCATTACATCCCATTTTCTTTCCTTTATTCACTGAGTAAGCACAATTTATAAATTTCAGTGAGTGCAGACTAGAGTTTTTTGGAGAACAGGAGAGAGGTGTTTCATTCACACAGCTTTTTTAAAGTGACGAAAATCTTCCATGGCCACAAATTATTTTAGTACTGGTTGAGACAAGCAGTGTTGCTTTCATTGGCTACACATGGATGTGAGAAATCTGGATAGTTCCTTTACTAACTAGACACACTCTCTCCTTTTTCTCTCGATCAGTGAGAGTGTATTGCACTTAGAGAATTTTGTAGATTTATTTTAATAGTGTTGTTTCATATTTTTAAGTAATTTTTTATTCTGAAATAACTTTAGATTTACAGATAAGTTGTAAAGACAGCACAGAGAATTCCTGTATACCTGTCACCCAGTTTCCCCTATTGTTAACAACTTACACAGCAATGGTATATTTGTCAAGAGTTTTGTAGATCTTGACAATGGATATAAAACACTCTTTCTTAACTCCCTCTTGTACAGCAGATTCTCAACAAGAGCAGTGTGCACCCTATGGCAATTTGATTACCCGAGTTGCTGAGTTATATACGATCTGTATACCCTCCACTCCCATCACGATCCCAGAGAGTAACTAGGGGATAGCTAATGCGTCCAAGCTTGTACAAATGGTGACAGAAACTTGATATAGCAAAATTCCAGCATGAATAAAGCCTGTGCATCTGACAAAACCATCACTCTTCTAATGGCTTCACTGACACTTAGTTAAATACCGATGTGCCAGCCGCAGATGAGCACTGTGGATGCCAGTAAGTGAATTATTAATGCAAACTCTACAAAGTCAACTGGGAATGAGAGTCCATTAAGATCAAGAAGAAAATTAATTTAGAGGTCACTCATTCTCATCTCACATAAGGATATAAATACTTTCTTCCTGTTTTGGCCATACACTGGGGAGAAACTCATCCAAACCCACTTGGAGGAGGAAGAAAGTTTAATTTAGGCAGCAAATAAAATCTCACCGGATTGAACTCACTGCTAGAAAGGAAACATTTTAAATGAGGTCCTTCTGTAATTCAGTATGAACTATTATGAGTCAGGAAGGTAAGTCACTAAAGCTCAGGCTACCGAGACAGGCTCAGTACGTTCCAGCTAGCTCACCCTGGAATGCCAAGACTCAGAGCCTCAGTCTATAAATTTGTGCTCTGATTTTTCTTGTACCAGTTAGTGTGTAATTTGCATACTATGTTACAGAAGAAACAGATGCAAACAATGCAATTTCCTGCTACAAAATCCCTGCTTATCAATTCATCTGTATGAGTCAACCCAGGGAAAAGGTATGAGGCCTGCCCTGGTAAAAGGAAGGCTGATTAGCAGACGAAAACCAGAGGTAGGAAAATTGAAATGATAAGAGACTGAGTTACCTCTGTAGCTTTCTGGCTGAGTCCCCGAAGCAGCAGCACAATCACATGGATGGCAGCTCTGCGCACTTGAACTTCATGGTCTGTTTTAGCCACAGCAATCAGGCAAGCTGTTACCTAGGACAGTGAGGGAAGAAGCCAATAAAACTCAGGATTGCACAGTTACACAAAGCCTCTTAAATACGTTCCACTTTCTATACATCCATCTATAGAGGGGTGGACAGTTTTCTCATTCTGAATAGTAGAGACCTAGTGGTAGAGATTCTGATTTAGTCTAGCTTTCCTGGAAAAGGCCGAAACCTGGTTTGGAATTCAGGAGGGAAATGAGGGAGTGGGAAGGGATACATGTGTACAGTCACGTGAAGCTTAACGACGGCAAAGTGTTGTTAGGCAATTTTGTCATTGCATGAACATCATAGGGTGTACTTTTGTGAACCTAGATAGTATAGCCCACTACACACCAGAGCCATATGGTGTGTCACCATCTTATAGGAGATCTGTCGTAGATCAAAAAGTCCCTATGCGGCACATGACTGTGTAATAAAGGTATGGACAAATGCAAATATTTCCTCAAAAGTGGGAAGAACTGTTATTTGCCCCCCTTTGGGAACACTGAGTTGGAGGAAGGAAAGATGATCCAAAACACAGCAGCACCTAGGGACTGAGGACCATGGCGATTTAGCCAAGCAGGCTTCGGAGTTCCTACTCAGGCTTGGCATGAATATGAATATGCCACCAATAAAAGTTTCTGCCCAGGGACAGAGAAATACATAAATATTCAGACTGATCTTTAGCATGTTCAGACTTCCCAGTCCTACAAATCCAGCTTATATTCCATGTGAGTCACCAGGGGCGAATTTCAGAGACTCCATGACTGGGCTTCTTCTTTTGTGGAGTAGGTTGTTCAGGTCTCATTTACTTTAAAAGATGGCTCTATATCAGAAAAGACTGGAAATTACTTGCAAAACATGGTGCCAGATATATAGCTAATAATTATATGTAATAAAATAAGAGTTTCTATACCCTGCTCCTGGTAGGCATAGAGGTGCGACTAAAAATAGCAGCGAACTTCTCTGAGGCATTTGTGCAAGATTTAAAAAGAAAAAGTAAAAATTTTAAAAGTGTGACCAATGGCAGCACAAATTAGAAGGTAAGAAAATTATTCAATTGGTCTCTCACATTCTTTGTTATTTGATTTACTATGTGAATGTATTTCTTGGCTAACCATGCAGGAATTTTTAACCGTGATAAGAAAGTACCCAGATTGTGTGTTTGGAAACATGTATAAATACATATTATGCTTAAAGAATGGTTTTAAAAAGGGTTTTTAAAAATACAGGCACAAATGAGGACATAGGCTTGTGCAGAAATTTTAACTATGCAGGTTGTATTTTTCACAGCTTTCAAACAGTTGGGCATAGTTCAAAGTGTCTAATTAATCAGTGATGGCAGAGAGATGAGAAGAGGGAGCTTGTTGTTAAATATAATTGCATCTGTGCTGCACTGGCATTCAATCAAGTTGTACATCCATTACATGAACTTGCAGCTTGCAAGTGATGGGAAATCCCAGAAAAGCTCAACTCTTTGGGGGCTGTTTCTCAATGAGAGCCAGCAAGCTGCTTCTGCTTTTGACCTAGGACACCCTGACCCAAGGCCATCAGTGGCTTCCATGCCTCTGGCATTAACGGTGGAAGCAATTTAGTCATAGGAGGAATTCTTTGGGCAACCTCCAAAGAGGCAACAATATAATAGCTACCTCTACTTGCAGGCTTAGTATTTACAAGGTAAGAGCTGAAATCAGAGAAACAAGTTAAAGCTAGGTCTGGGTCTTTCTTGAGGCATGACAGTTTAGCTATTCAGTCTGATAACTAAAGTGTGAAAGCCAGCACAGGGCCATGTAATGTGCAGACGCTCCCAAGTCTCTTTGCTGGCTTCTCTCTAGGTTTTAGTTTTGGGCCTATTTCCACGTTTGTGGGACCAAGGATTCCTGGCCCAGAACCCTGCTGGCGTCCAGCTTTGTCACCTCTGTTCTGCTCACTGTGCCGAGTGGACCATGCTTCTGCCTCGGCTCTCAGTGTAAGGCCAGCTCTAATCATCAGACATTTATTCTATAATTAGGATAGGCAGAGGCATCCTGGCTGGAAAAGGACTTCCCCGGCAAGGCAGTTCTTGAATGCCTGTGCCACCTTGAAGGTACGACTGACAGAGACACTGGTTATTATAAGCCTTGCTGAGATTAGCTGGAATAGTTTCCTGCTTGCTACAGGCTGTTAGTGATTTATGCACCAGACTATACCAAGCCCATCTGCAATTAGCCATCCAGGACAATCAGGGAGAGTCCTGTGAACAGGAGAGTGTCCATGAACCTTTCTCAATACCTCTGCCACAAACACCAAATTCTATGAAATGTATGACAGTTATGCAAAGAGCTTTTAAGGCATCAACATTTTAATATGATCTTACAAATATCATCTAGGGATGGGAAAGGCCTTCTGCTTTTCAGGTTAAGCTCCTGTAAGCAACCTGTACTGTTGCTCTTCCACAGGCCAGTGGGACAGACTCCTCACCAAACACTGGGAGCAGGGAGGATGCATGGCCACTCTCTTCCGTCCGTTCAGTCTCAACAAGCCACTCCCATGGCTAGTCTCTCTCACCTCCAGCCCCAAGGACACACTCAACACTGCCTTACACCCCTGAAAGCCTTGGCAAATAGACAGGCAGATGATGTCAGGTCTTTACTAATTTATGAATTGGTGTAATATTTCTATTCTGTTTCTAAGTCCTCTCAGAGAACAGAAACCCATTCTATGTGATCTTCATGTTGCCTGCCCTAAGGGGCAATGTAGCTATTTTAATAAACCCTAATTATGTCAATCATATCCACTTCTGAGAGCCATAAAGAGAGAAAGAGAATGATTGCTTTGGAAACACTAAAGGTCAGTTTAAGCAATTTGACACTTGATAGGAGCCAACAGAAATAAGGAAAAACATCACTCCTCAAATAGCTGGCACACACCAAACATAATCAGAACTATATAAATAAAGAAAATACAAATGGCAAGACTGAAAAAGAAAACACAAACACCTTGGAAAATTCCAGAAGAAAGGTACCAGAGTTGAGGTCTGCATCAAGAAAGCATGAGTTCAGTTTTCCAATCGCACCTTCATCCCTTTTCCTGACATTTCCTTTGTTAAAATTCAGTTGATCTGCTAACTAATCCGAATCTAGACCATCTGTCCCTCTATTTTGTAAACTAAAAAATCTTAACAGCAAAGGAAGTGTGGCCTCTAACTCGTATGTGCTCAGCTTTCTCATTTAACCTGCCATGAAAGAGAACCACCAGCTTCCTGGAGGTTTCCCGGGACATCCACTGAGTCCTCGTCTCAGGCGTCTGTGTGCTCTCACGCTGCACACACCTGGCCACTTAGAAAACTGCACTGACTGTGGAAAACTGCTAATAAATTCAGATCATGCAGTGGGATCAGAGGTGGAAGCTTTGCATCAGACCTCAAAGCTCAGCTTTGTGGGAGCCACATTAAAAGTGACTGCTCCTGCACTTGTCACCTGGGGCAGATCTTAATTGCTGCACTGAGGTTGGGCCTCTCGCTGTGGCTGACTTGAATAATATTTACTCCTCATAGAAAATGATAAAGGAGAAAGAGCTTATCAAGATTTGGTTTCAAGCAACACAGCTCTTGACAAGAACAAGAGGAAGTTGGGAAAATAATAATGCTCTCCAAACAGGTTAATCCTTGACATCAACAGAGAGGAAAACCCGGGTCCCTGGGACAGAGAATGTGGAAGAGCTGTCCATATCCTCTATAATCCTTCCCTACCAGCAAGCACTGTCACAGCACAGGCAGGCCACAAAGCTCCACCACTCAAGGGCTGTAACTCTGACCCTCAGATCAGATCATGTTAGAAGAGTCTATGGTGGCTAATTTGTTTAATTTTATATCACAACAGGTTACGCTTCCCCTCTTTCTCTGCCTGGCTAACACTTGACCAATGTTGTTCTCACTTCCTTGGCACTCGTCCTCATCACTGTTATCCTCAGCCCCCTTCAAATGACCAAAATGTCCCTTAAAGAAAAATCTTAATAAAGAAAAGTTAAATTTCTTTACTCAAATGTTACCTTCTCGATAAGGCTCACCTTGAATACCCTGTTTAACACTACAACCTCCCTTCCACCTAACACTATCATCCTGATGCCCTTGGCCTCCTCTACAGTGTCCTATTTTCCACGTACACATGACCTCTAGCTCCTTGTAACAATCCTGCATTGTAGGTATTTTAATCCCATTTTTTAGGTCAGAAAATGGAGCTCAGAGTCTAAGTTATCTGCTCCAATGAACACAGGTGAGTGGACGGTGGAGCCAGGTCCTCACTCTTTCTCAAGCCCAAGTGTGCCTGGGAGTTTAGTTCTCTTCCAAGGGGTCAGGTGAGCCTCCAGAAAGACGACACTTCCTAAATGTTACAGAACCTGCTTCAGCCCCAGCGCGCTTGGCTTAGTGGTTAGAGCATCAGCCTGCGGACTGAAGGGTCCCGGGTTCGACTCTGGTCAAGGGCACATACCTCAGTTGCAGGCTCTGGCCCCCAGGCCACGTGTGGGAGGCAACCAATCAATGTGTCTCTCTCACATCGATGTCCCCCACTCTCTGAAAAGCAATGGAAACCAAGACAATTCCCCAACGCCTTCAACAGGAAATTATATGCCACCAGCATCCTACAGTTTTAAAAGGGAAGAAGAGTCTAGGGACTCAAAAAGAAATATGGTCTCAGTTCTGGAGTTCAGACAGCATCATGATGTTCAGACACTGTCTGGATCCATTGGTTTTAGAAAATGTGTGGAATCCTGTCAAGTCTGAGCAGATCTACTTGGAGATATGGGGGAATATTTTATTAGGTTCACGGCTATGTTTAAAAAAAAATCTGTGATACTTACACAACTCTGTGAATATGCTAAAAACCATAGAATTGTACCCTTTTAAAATATATATATATCTCTTTATTGAGTTCAGAGAGAGGAAGGGAGAGGGGGAGAGAGAGAGAGAGAGAAAGAAACATTAATGATGAGAGAGTCACTGATTGGCTGCCTCCTGCATGCCCCCGACTGGGGACCAAGCCCACAGTCTAGGCATGTACCCTGACCAGGAATACGAACCACGGTCTACTGGATCCTAGGCCGACGCTCAACCGCTGAGCGACGCCTGGCCGGGCGAATTGTACCCTTTAAATGGGTGAACTGTATGGTATGTGAGTTCTTTCTCAATAAAGCTGTATAAAAAAAATAATATTGGGGACCCTGGCTGGGTAGCTCAGTTGGTTAGACCGTGGGTTGTGGCTTTGATCCTTGGTCAGGGCACATACAAGAATCAACCAATGAATGCATAAATTAGTGGAACAATAAATTATTTCTCTCTCTCTCCCCCTTCTTCTCTCTCTAAAGTAAATAATAATAATATTTGGGTTTGCTTCAGATCATGGTCCAAGAGTTTATTTCAGTTCATGGTTTATGGTTCAGTTTAGGTTGAGTCGTGAAGAAACCAAGTAAACAGAAAAGTGGGAACCATTTTAATATTTGACCCAGAGAAGTTATAATAAGCTGAAACCTTTAGCTGACATAACCAAATAGTCCTGCAAAGGCCTCTCAGGTGTTACAAGTTGATATTGCTAAAGAACAAGAGATTTGCTTAAGTGACGTCTAAAACAATCAAACATCAGGTGCCTAATGGTTCATGTATATTAGAGTAATGGAAGGATTTAAGTCAGGAATAATCCATTTCTAAGTTATTTTTTAAAAGATACAAAAAGTTGGGCATAGGGTTATATCCCTCAAGGAAAAGTTAAAGGAGAGAAAATGACTGGTGTATATCTTTCCTAAAAATCCTAAGTTGGAATTTAGTAAGAATAGCCTTTATAATCAATAAAACAAAGCATACAAAACTCAGGAATCAGGAAATGCCATAAATTCCAGTCTATGTATAATCCATGAGTGTGTTTCTCTCCTTATTGATAAGGCACAATCACCAGACACTGAAGAAAATTCCTTCTCAGTAGGTACTTCTTAAGATTTGATGTTCAACATGGTCAGACTTAGGATGCTGAATATTGTAATAGAAGCCAGTACTACAGTTTTCTAAGGTTTTGTTCTTATAAAGTTACATGCTCTGTGTAAGAAACCTGGTGTCTTGTAAATAAAAAGGTATTTATATTTATAATTTATAAGCCAGCTTCTTCCAAAAAAGATTAAAATGGTCGAGTACACTGGTCAGAAAAAGACCCCTGGCCATGTATTAACAAGTTTTTTCTGCTCATCATCTTTAAACAGCAGAGTTCCTAGCACATAATAGGTGCTTGATATATATGTTAATATACTAATGACTAACTAAATATGAGGGCAAAGATAAAATTTAAGACGCTAGAGGAAGATATTCATAGAGCAATGCATAAATGTGCTACAACAT
Organism: Miniopterus schreibersii; assembly: GCF_964146895.1. NCBI lineage: Eukaryota > Metazoa > Chordata > Mammalia > Chiroptera > Miniopteridae > Miniopterus > Miniopterus schreibersii. Next base: position 15,457,309 of record NC_138121.1, on the reverse strand, counting down.
GCACATTTCATTAATTCAAAAAACTCTAAAATCAGGAGGAGTATCCAGTGCCGACATCTTATATGGCTATTATTTTAGCTGCTCATTTATCCTTTACCTACTATGTCCCAGGCACTGGGTGTAAAGTGAACAGTACATGTAGCTTAATTAGTCTTTTCTGGTAAATGAGCCTGAACACAGGGCACGTGACTAAGGAGGGCCAATCAGAGGATCTGCCTGAGTTTTTTCTGTGAACAGAGATGAGACTTTACTTTGGCCCAGAGACCCAAGTAAAGTTTCATCTGCCTTTCTTCAAGGTTTCTTTAATTCTGTTAGTTACCTCAAATTCTTTATAATAGATCCTCTTGCACTTAAGAAAGTCTTACTAATATACTAATATAACTTGCAATATATATGTAGTGAGGCCAAAGAAGGTTAAATAATTTAGCTGATCTGTAAAAAGAACACAGGTCTCATGCCTGGCAATCCCAAGCTATCCATAGGTCAAGTAAAAAAGCTTTCGAGAAAGGAATCAACATGCAGTACCTCATGAACTACGGAACCCAGCAGAAAGTCCAGCCTCTGGCACAGTTCTCCAAGGTTGGATAGGCTGCTGGCCCTGTGAGCGCTATCTGGGTCTCTTGCTCCCCTCAGGAAGGTGTGGATCAAAGGTTCTCGGTACTTTGAGACCATGTCCCCTATAGAAAAAGGGAAGAAATAAAAATATTTTAAAGCAAACTGTCAACTTCCTAAAGAAGAAATAATGACATCATTGTGGTACATTTTATGGTGTTTTCATATTTTTTAAAGTATTTGCATAACTATTAAAAATCATGCTTTGGAAGAATATTCAATGTTAGGTAGGAAGAAGACTAATAACTGACCATCACACTGAGTAACAATGAGGTCACTGTTGACCTTGACAGGAATGGTTTTGATGGGCTGGTTAATGCCATCATAGAGACAAGCAGAGGTTGCTTAGAGAACATAATTTCATTAATCTCAGTCACTTGAAAGGGGAGGAAGGGGAAGTTTGTTTTTTTCCCCTTAAGGTCAGGAACACAATGTACTTTTCATACAATTTAAGAAAAAGATGAGAAGTAATTTTTCTAAAATGCTCCCAGTTCCTAATATCCTACATGCAGTCATAAGACTCATCCCCTGACCAGTTAATATCAACATATATTGCAGAAATTGAATCAACGCTGACTTAGCCATAGCCTGTTTTCAGAACAGAAAGGAGGGGTCTTTGTGCCTATTCTTAGGTTGCAGTTCTGAATATCCATCCTGGAGAGGTAGTCACATATATGCACAAGGATATCCGCATAAAGATTTTACTGCAGAATTCTAACAGTGAAAATGTGTAGAAGCAACTTAAGTATTAATTAATACGGAAGTGGTTAAATAACCACACATATTGTGGAATACTATGCGCTCATTAAAAGGAACCTGACAGAAATATATACACTAATATGGAAAGATCTCCTTAAGACACTGTTAAGCAAAAGAAACTAGTAGAACCAACATCATTCCATTTATGTATTTAAAAATGCACACGCACACACACACAATTTCCCTCACTAGTAACAAACCAAACTTACAAATTTCAATATGTATATTAAATATACAAATGCAGAGGAAAAAGTATGTTCTCAGTACTGGAGATAATATAGCATGAACAAGAAAGCAAAGTCCCCATCTTCATGAAGCCTACTTCTAATCGGGAAGAAAAACAATACAGTAAATATATCTTCCAGCAGCAATAAGGGCTGCTGGAAAAGAAGGAAGGTAGGCGTTGGGGGAGGGATTGAGAGCCATGGGTGAGGGCTCAGGGAAAAGTTCTCAGAGGAGAAGATCTGAAGTCATGTGAGAACTGGGGGAAAAGTGAAGAGCAGAATGGACGACAGAAGTTTTACATTCAATGTAGAAATCATATGGCTGTTTCTTATACTGACCCACCACAAAAGAAAAGAGCATATCATTACATAAATGAAATCACAGTTTTTTTAAAATCCTCATCCAAGGATATTTTTTCCCATTGTCTTTCAGAGAGAGTGGAAAGGAGAAATAGAGAGGGAGGGAGGGAGGGAGGAGAGAGAGAGAAACATTGATGTGAGAGAGACACATCGATTGGTTACCTCTTGCACACGCCCCGACCAGGGCCAGGGATCAAGACTGCAACCAAGGTACATGCTTTTGGCTGAAATCGAACCTGGGACCCTTCAGTCTGTGGGCTGGGGCTCTAACCACTGAGCAAAACCGGTCAGGGCATGAAATCACAATTTATGTCATTCTTGCCCTGCCCGAGCTTTGTTAGTACTTTCCAAATGAGCATCCATTTAACTTCAGGTCCTAACAACACTATCCCCAAGTGTATCTAAGAACCAAAGGAGCCAGTGGGAAGGTGAACATCTCAAGATCCCAGTCAGCTGGTTCTGGGCCACTTGCGACCCTGTTTTCCAGGTATTGGACCAGAAGAGCTGGAACACTGGCTGCATCCACTCTGCATTTCTCAAAGAGCCCTGACATCATGCTCTCTGCAACCTGATCTCCTAGACCTCACATATACAGCCTACATTTGTCATACCTTTGCTCAAATCTGTTCTTTGGGGATTATAGCTCTGCCTCCAATTCCTGGGGGCTCTGCTGGCCTCTGACTACGCCACCCTCCCCATTTCTCAAGACTGTACTGGATCCTAGTCTCCAGGTTGGGGGTTGGCCCTGACCAGGTTTCTATACAGAACAAAATGAATGCATGTAGTGAGAATAAAGCTTCCAGGACTGCAATTTGACACAGGCATAGAATTTAAAGATCCTACAAAAAAGGGTTTTTTTTGTTGTTGTTAATCCTCACCGGAGGATATTTTTTCCTTTGATTTTTTTAGAGTGTGTGGAAGGGAAGGAGGGGGAGAGAGAAACATCAATGTGAGAGAGACACATTGATTGGCTGCCTCCCACACCTGCCCCGACGGGGCTGGGGATTGAACCTGCAACCCAGGAATGTGCCTTGACTGGGGATCAAACCTGAGACTGTTCAGTGCCCAGGCCAATGCTCTAACCACTGAACCACACCGGCCAGGACCATAAAGGGTTTTTAATTTGAGCTTTAGAGATCCCTATATGTCAAATTTTGTTGTGTACATCTCATTGGCAATCTCCCATTCTTTCTTGAAAATAGCACTCCAATTTTGTTGAAGTATCCATGTTCCTTCGGGCCCTAACCACCACCCATGTGATTCAGGCCAAGGTCTTCACTGATCTAAGTGAATCATGGTAGATATATCTCCTTGCCTTAAATGGCTTAGGTATGTGCATGTGACTCAGTCTGGACAATAAGGTGTGAAGAAAAATCTTCTGGAAGACTCTAAGAAAACATTTTCCATCTGACTAAATTAAAGATATGACACCTTAGAGTCGCTTTGGCCAACTTGAAACCATGAGGGACCAGAGGATGAGGCCAAACAGTGGAGGTTGGCAGAGCAGAAAGGCAAAAAGAATTTGGGTCTTGAATGATGTCACGGAGACAAAGAATTAACCGGTCCTGGACTTTTTGTTGTGTGCAATGATTTATTCCCTATTATTTAAGTCAGCTGAGTTGGAAATTTCTGTACCTGCAGCTAAAAAAATTTAACTGATATAATATGAAAACTGGAATGTTGTTCAAAATCATAGAGTTCTATGTCTATCAGTACAAAGCCTGAAAAGTTGGATTTGCTAAAACAAAGTAATTTAGGACACCATATGTTTTTTAAAGGCTTCAAAAGTCAGTTTCATAACTAACATATAACAAAAGAAAAACTTAAACCCAATAATTTTTTTTCTTCTAATTACCATTTTAATTGGGATAATAGTCTGGTACATAGTATAACTTATAATATCAGCATATATATATATACACATATACACCCATCCATCCATATATGTGTGTGTGTATATATACATATATATATACATGACTTTCCCATTTGCCAACCTATTAAAAAAAGGTAACTAATTGTGTTTGCAGCGGCCGTCGCTCTCTAAACGCCTATGCCACCTCCAGCTCGCCGAGCCCCAGCAGAAGGAGAAGGGGAGGTAAGTAAAGAGGTCTCTGTCCTAAGGCTCATATGAAGCAGACTGCCCGCAAATTGACTGGTGGTAAAGCAGCCAGGAAGCAACTGGCTACCAATGCCACTCACAAGAGTGTGCCCTCTACTGGAGGGGTGAAGAAACCTCATCGTTACAGGCCTGGTACCATGGCACTTGGTGAAATTAGACGTTATCAGAAGTCCACTGAACTTCTGATTCGCAAACTCCCCTTCCAGCATCTGGTGCGAGAAATTGCTTAGGACTTCAAAACTGATTTGCCTTCCAGAGTGCAGCTACTGGTGCTTTGTAGGAGGTAAGTGAGACCTATCTGGTTGGCCTTTTTGAAGACACCAACCTGTGTGCTCTCCATGCCAAACGTGTAACAATTATGCCAAAAGACATCCAGCTAGCACACTGCATACATGGAGAACGTGCTTAAAAATCCACTACAATGGGATTTTTCTTTTTTAAAGAAATTTCTCTTCTTCCTGTTATTGGTAGTTCTGAAGGTTAGATTTCTTTTTCCCCATGGGGTCAAAAGGTACCTAAGTATATGGTTGCACATTGAAAATAGGGGACAGAAATCAGGTATTGGCAGTTTTTCCATTTTCATTTGTGTGTGAATTTTTTCAAAATAAATGTGGGAACATAAAGCATTAAAGCAAGTCAAAATGTTTCAGTGGACAAGTTTCAGCAGTTCAACTTTATAACAATATAAAAATAAACCTGTTAAATTTTTCTAGACAATGCCAGCATTTGGATTTTTTAAAAAAACAAGTAAATTTCTTATTAATGGCAACTAAATGGTATATGGAAGCTCCTCAAAAAATTAAAAATGGAACTGCCTTTTGACCCAGTGATCCCACTTCTAGGAATATATCCTAAGAATCCTGAAACACTAATCAGAAAGAATATATGCACCCCTATGTTCATAGCAGCGCAATTTACAATAACTAAGATCTGGAAACAGCCCAAGTGCCCATCAGTAGATGAGTGGATAAAAAAGCTGTGGGACATTTACACCATGGAATACTATGCAGTTGTAAAGAAGAAGGATCTCGTACCCTTTGGGACAGTAGGAATGGACCTGGAGAGTATTACCCTAAGCAAAATAAGCCAGGCAGAGAAAGACAAACATCACATGATCTCACTTATATGTGGAATCTAAAGAACATAATAAACTGATGAACAAAATAGATCCAGAGACATAGAAGCATGGAACAGATTGACGAATCTTGGAAGGAAGGTGGGAGTGGGTGGGTGGGTGGGTGGAGAGAAATCAACCAAAGAATTTATATGCATAAATGCTTAACCCATGGACATAGACAATAATGTGGGGAAGGCCTGGGGTGGGGCGAGGGTGCAGGGTGGAAGGGGTCAATGGGGAAAAAACGGGACATTTGTAATACTTTCAACAATAAAGATAAATAAAATTTTAAAAAGGTAACTATTTACAGTAGTAGCTCATGTGAAGAGAGCTATATGCTGAGTATATTTCGCAACTATTGACTAATCTAGCTCATTACGAACTAAAACCACAGCTCCAGAACACGCACAACTATTCCTTAGTTTCTGATTAAGCAACCAAACCTCAATTATCCCATCCACTCCTGGCTTTGGTTTCTTGTTGGTTTGTTGTTGTTGTTTTTTTTTGGGGGGGGGGGTTCTTTTTCTTTTTTTTCTTCTTTATCCAGATGAAATGGTATTATTGTTTCAGTTAAATTTACTTGAACCACAAGATTCCAAGATCCTAATTCACTTTTTGTCTGAAAGATGGCACACACTTGACCCCTGACAAGGGCAAACATTCATTACCATCCTCTTGAGTTGTCTCCTTTAAAATATGCATGTTATATGGCTTTTACAAAGAATGTTATTGCTTTCTGAATTCCCTCACCTCCATTTTCAGAAATTAACCACCACAGGCTACAACATGTAGACTAAGAGATACCCAGGGAACTAAAGTTAGAGAAGCCACCATCTTTTCCGCAGCATTTCTAAACACCTTCAGGGAAACGAACACAGTAAATACAAGCCCACTTTTAGAAACTTGACTCAAGTAGATGCTAGTCAGAGGTGTTTAACTTAGTTCAGCATTAATGACTTCTACTTTGTGCAGTGATAATGACAACACCTGGCTATTGGCATCTTCATATTCTTGTCACAATGTCAGCAATAGTCAGCCTTCCTGAGAAGCAAACAGTTGTGTGTTCAAGGAAGCAAGTGAAGGATCTAGATTTGTTTGAACAAACTTGATAAAAATGAGTTGCTTTGGAAGGTCAAAAGTCAAGTGCATAGTGAAAGAGGGAGCTGAAATTTTTTTAACCTGCCTGACTTGCTTTTATCAATTATTCTGTATGTGATAAGATTCTTTTAATAAATTAGGATTTGGAAGATTTTTATCAAGTTTTTCAATGGTACTCTGAAGTCTAGATTGATAAACTCATTTAGCAGATACCATCTTCTTCCATAAAAGATCTGAGATGACTTACTTAGTAAAAAGGCATCATCAAATCTGAATTAACACAATAACTTTTGGAGTCAAGGACCTGCAGACTTTAAGGGCTCAACCTTTCCCCTAGTTCACTGAAATAGGTCATAAAAATGAAATCTAGAAAAATTGAGTGAGAAAGACACTTCCACCCTTGGCCAAATCTTTACACCCTCCTTTCAAACCTCTATTATTAATGTCTGGGGGCCCATCTATTTCTTCTTTCTTCCCTCCCTTCCCTCCTTTTTTTGAGACACAGACGTGAACACAGATAAAACCATTCCCAGCTACTCTCTTCTACCTGCCCACAGGTAGTAACTAAGAAGTATCCTATCCAGCTGGTTGGGGTGCTGCTTGGTAAAGCCAATTCCATTTTCCAAAGATCGAATGATCACTTACAGCCAGCACTCCTCTGTAATCAGAAGTTTACATACATTCTGAGTTATGTTTTAGTCCAACGTTTCTCAAACACAAACATGGGCACTGAAGTTGGGCAGTGCAATGTGATTATAATGTGGGTTCAAGTGATTCAGAATTATCATTAAAATCAGAACACAACATTAAAGAACTCTTTTAGAGAATTCCCAGACCCCTGATACATATCAGAATTTAATCTCCAGACTTGGTTTGAGAAATGCCCTTCCACCTCACCAATTTAATGAAAACATTTAATGTGCAAGGGACTCCGTGGGGCACTAGAGATTTAGAGATGGAGGAGATTCTGTCCTTGCTTCTGGGAAGCTAGAGGTACCAAGCATGAGAGCTATAGGGCAGGTGACATTATTCTCTTTGGGGAAGACTTCACAGAGGAGGTGGCACCTAAATCGAGTTTTGAAGGATGAGTCGTAGAGGCAAGGTGGTGGTCAGGCAGAGAGAACAAAACAGAACAGACGGCATATTCAGAAACCATCTAGACTACATTACTGTAACCAAGGGTGCTTTCAGAGGTGAAATGATCAGAAATACTCAGGGTCAAATCATAGAGGGTGTGAAGTTAAGGATTTGAACAATGGGAAATTGCTGCATTTTTTTAATAGACGTCTGTTTTTAGCGCAATTTTAGGTTCACAGAAAAACTGAGCAGAAAATAAAGAGTGCCCATGTATCTCCTGTCCCCTCCCTTGCCCCCAAGTCTCCCACTAGCAACATCCTGGACCAGAGTCTACATATGTTTCAACTGCTGAACCTGCACTGACACATCATCACCTGAAGCCCATAGTTTACCTTAAGGTTCACTCCGGCGTTGTACATTGTATGGGTTGACAAATGAACAAGGACATGCACCCACCTTTATAGTATCAGACAGAATAGTTTCACTGCCCTAAAAATCCTCCGTGCTCTGCCTGTTCATCCCTCCCTCCCAGCTGCCCCTGGCAACCACTTATCTTATTGTCTCCAGAATGTCATATACAGTTGACCTGTGAACACTGCGGGGGTTAGGGGCATGGACTCCCCCCAACCCCCACACAGCTGAAAATCTGCATATAAATTTTGACTCCCCCAAAACTTTACTAATAGCCTACTGTTGATCAGAAGCCTTACCAATAATGTAAACAGTTGATTAACACATATATTGCATGTTATATGTATCACATATTGTATTCTTACAACACAGTATGCTAGAGAAAAGAAAATGTTATTAAGAAAATCATAAGGAATATACAATTACAGTATTTATAGAAAAAAATCTGTGGACCCATGCAATTCAAACTCGTGTCGCCAACTATAGTTGGAATCATATTGTATGCAGACTTTTCAGATTGGTTCTTTTCATTTCATAATACACATTTAAGGTTTTTTCATGTCTTTTCATGGCTGGATAGCTCATTTGTGTGTTGAAAAATGTTCTGTTGTCTGGATATACCACAATCTATTTCTCCCTTCACCTACTGAAGGACATCTTCGTTGCTTCCAAGTTTCAGCAATTATGAATAGAGCTACATGTACAGATATAAGTTTTCAACTCATTCAGGTAAATACTAAAGAGCATGATTGCTGGGTAATATTGTAGGAGTATGTTTAGTTTTGTATGAAGCTGCCAAACTGGCTGCAAAGGTGGCCACACCATTTTGCATTTTCAGTTTCCCATTGTTCGAGTCCTTACTTCACGCCCTCTGTGACTTGACCCTGCCTGTTTCTGCTCATATTGATCTAGCAGCACACCCTTTGTTCCAGTCACCTGGTATAACTAATTTAAAAATGTGGTAGAGCTATACAATGGGATATTACTTGGAAATAAAAAGAAATGAGGTACTGATACATGCTGCAACACAGATGAACTTTGAAAAATTATGTTAAGTGAAAGAAGCCAGTCACTAAAAAACAAACAAACAACCCACATGCAGTCTCTCTAGAGCACGCCCATACCTTTTCCTGCACCCTTGCCCCAGGCCCACTTTCCTTGCCTCTCTTTCTCCTAAACTCCAAGGGCCCTTCCTCTGCCTCTGTAACTTGTTTCCTGAGCCCACACAGCTCAGCTAGCTCACTTCTTCCATGGCTCATTTCTTCTATCTCTATGACTTTCTAAATAAACTTTTCTTTGTAAAAAAAAAAAAAAAAAAGAACCACCCACAAAACCACATCTTATGTATAATTTCACTTATAAGTAATGCCCAAAATAAGTAAATCTTTAAAGAGAAAAATATAGATTAGTGATTGTTTGACTTGTAATGAGTATTAGGTTTCTTTTGGCATGATACAAATGTCCTATGAACATACAAAAAGAAACTGAATTGCACATCGTAAATGGGTGAATTGTATGGTGCATGAATTTTATCTCAATAAAGCTGTCTTTTTTTAAAGTAAGTTTTGAAAGTGGGAGGAGTAGGAGGATTGAAGAACCTATTTTACAAGGGAACGGGAAAAAGAAACATATAAAAATCTTCTCATAAGAAGAGAAGAGGCATGTGTGTGTAAATAGCCCCTCTGACTTCCAAAAGCTCAGAGACCAAAGGCTCAGGGACAAATCTCACAGACCATTCACAATGGCTGCTGCCCTCAACATCCGGATTCTTTGGTGATATGCCCATTACAGGAATGGGGTTGTGCCCTTGACCACCAGTCACGCGGAACCCAGCGCTTTCCCTCTGCTTTGTGAATGGCATTACTTCTGCCAGCTCTTTGCTTCCTTATTTGTCAGTAAAAATGATGCCAAAAAATTTCAGTCTTGCTACTTCAGAGCTGGTAGTTTAATGGGTAACATTTTAAAAAACCCTCTGAATTAACTTCTCTTGCTTTGGTTTTCAAATGTATCTATACATTAGTGTAATTTGAAAGTCTCTTAAAAGAATCCCCTCTGCAGTCTAACCAGTTCAAGTATGCTCTTCCTTTCTCCAAGGCAGTACTTTCTGTACTTTCAGTTTTGATATTAGATATATTGGGGACAAAAAAGGGCAAAGGTGGAAAAAGATTAAATGATGACACAATACACACCTGACTTCACTAAATCAATGAAAAAAGGGATCCAGAGGAACTACTTTTCCTCCCAACTTGGGTTCTCACTTATTTGGGAACTGAAGTGATAGATTCCTAGGGGTAACATGGAGAGCCACATGCCCTCACAGAAATATCCCTGCTGATCCAGTCAATAAGGAAATAGGAGACGAAATACAGACCTAGCTCTGTTCGTGTACCCTTTTATGTCCTTGCTAACATCTGTTCATTTTTCCTCAATTTCAGGGGCCAGAACTCTATTTCACTGCTGAAAGAAATACAGTAGAATGACTCGTTTCTTGTAACGTTTCATGAATTTAAGCTACTGTCACATGTGTGGACCAGAGTCAACAGAGATTATAATTGCTGTTGATGTCAGAAAGAAATTAGATTGACATGGCAGATCCTGACAGGCAGGATTTCCTCTCCAAAAAACATTGAGAGAACTAAATAATTTAATGCAATTAATTTCTGATGAAATTTGTCATTAAATATTCACAGGTAAATTATAATCTACTAACTGTAATTACTTTTCAGCCTCAAATTTCCCCTGTAGCTCTGGGCAAATCATCTCTTTTCTGATTTTGGTTTCCCTTCTCTACACAGCCCTTTATGAACAGGGGACAGGTTTTAGTTAAGATAAAACATGCAGCTACAGTACAGCTCAGACATAAAATGCTGTGCAATAAAGCAACACTATGTGCATTTGTAAGCCTCTTCATCTGCAAAGCACTTGTGTGCCTATTATCTTATTTGAGCCGCACAAGAATGTAAGGTAAGTAGAAGAAAATATTAACTCTGTATTATAAATAAGGAAAGGAAAATTTAAAAGAGGCCAATCCCAGGTCACACAGCTACTGAAAGATAGACATGTTTTCAAGACCGGGATTTTGTCTCCCACGTAGAGGGCTCTTTCTAATGCCACCAGGACACATAGTTGGCTCTCCATTAAGATCAACAGGAACTTCCGTTCTAAAACAGAGGACATAAAAGTGGCCAACTGACTCCCCCACATCTCTGATAGTTCATGGTCTTTCTCTGTTTAACCTTGTAAGGCATGGGTGGAAAAGAAGCCAGTGCCATGTCTTCAATCAGTGTGTGAGCAATAGGGCACAATGGGAGCAGGTTCCTCTGGTCCATGGGCAAGCACCGGAATTGTTACTTAATTGTCTTGTTTAAGGGCTGAAATCCTATTAATTCTAGCCTGAAGAGAATGCAGAAGTTCCCCTCTTCTTTACCATTTTCAAAGTTGGAAGAGCTGAACACTTCCGATTTCCTAACAGGAAATGACTGATAAAGGCCTTGGGAAAGCTGCTGAACCCCTATAGTAGATGCACACATTAGGGTATTGCAGAGTGCTGGGGCCAATGGGGCTTGATGGGGCTTGCCAGGAGGCAGGTCGCTGTAGTCACTGGGCAAGAATGCTGGGTAGTCCCTGGATAGATTTCCCCCTACTGCTGCCTACATGTCAGGACCCACTTTTCTCCCTAAGGCTAATGGTTGACCTGCTGGTTTTGGTTTTACATTCATACTGTTTTCCTTTTTATGGCAATGTAACCAAGAGGTGACCCTGAACTATGAGTAGGTTAGCAAAGATTTCAGGGGCTCTCAGCCCTCCCTTTCCTGGTTGTGGTTGCATTGTAACTCATCACACAGACCACATTTTAGATGCAAATTGTATATAGACAGACTGGTGGAGATGTAACCATGGGAAGATCCCTGTGGGACAAGTTATTAAACAAAAACAAAACAAACTTGTTAGTGAGACTACCGTTAGTGAAAGTGTATGTTTTAAAGAGGTATGTTTTAAAGAGGCAGAGAAACCTTCTTGCCCCGCAATATTTCTTCTATTAGCAAATTGTATTGCCTCAGAGTCTATTTAATCATTAGGATTTTATTTCTTTGGGCTAAATAGCCTCCAATTAAAAATGTAAAATCATCCTGAGGACAGCACACCAGGAGGCTGCCACCAACCTCTTAGTATTAATATACCTGCTATCTCCTTTTTACGAGCTAGAAAGGAATGAGAAAGATCTGAGGGTGATATAATTTCTGAAACTTGATTACTTGCTAGCGATGGTCAAGCCTGAGTAAGGACCTGTAGAGGGGAATTTTAAATGGGAGGGGAGAGGAAATGCAAGGTAAGGTGAGGGGCTCTGAAAGGAGAGGCAGAGTTCCTATTTTACACTTTAACTTATGCATAAGTTTTCCTTCCGTGCCTTCAAATAACAGAGTGATGTGCAAATAAGAACTATAGATAAATATCTTTGGACAAAGTAAAACGATGTATAGGAAATGTTTTGTGGCAACAAAGCATTTTTGGCAACTCCATGAACTAAAGGCTCAGAAACCAACAGTTTGAAACAGGAGATGCCAAGACTTCTATAGTTATGCATTAACCAGGTTACTCATCCCATCTCAACAGCCCACTGAACTCGAAGATTGGTTTAATCGACATATAAACTTTCCAGTTTACACAAAGTTACCCTACAAGGAAAATCTGCAATAACTGACTCTACCCCGATGAGTTACTGACAAGATAGATTAGTTCTCCTGAAAAGTGTGCTTGAGACAGTAAAAAGCTTCAGAAACATGATGGAATTTTCTTGGAGGATAGAATTAACAAAAGAAAGCCCAGAAATGTGATCACAAGGAAGGAAAAGTTCCAGGTTTCTGGCAAGTTATTTTAAAAGATGAAAGAAAACTTTCCCTTTCCAGCGTTCAAGATGTCTAAGCCAGGATGTGGTGGGTCCTCCAGGGTGAAGTTTCGGATTTCCCTGGGTCTTCCCGTAGGAGCTGTGATCAACTGCGTTGGCAACACAGGAGCCAAAGATCTGTATATCATCTTGTAAAGGGGGCCACCGGACGACTGAACAGATTTCCTGCTGCAGGTATGGGTGACATGGTGATGGCCACAGCCTAAAAAGGCAAACCGGAGCTCAGAAAGAAGGGACATCCAGCGGTGGTAATCCGACAACGAAAGTCATACCAAAGAAAAGATGGCAAATTTCTTTATTTTGAAGATAATGCGGGGGTCACAGTAAACAATAAAGGCTAGATGAAAGGTTCTGCCTTCATAGGACCAGTTGCCAAGGAGTGTGCAGATTTGTGGCCCAGGACTTGTGGCAGCATTGCATGATTCTCTGGTGTATTTGTAAAGAAAAAAAACATTAAAAATTATTTCCTCAAAAAAAAAAGATGAGAGAAAAAGATGTGGATATTTTAAATGAAGGAGACAATTTTGTAATGATGAAAGTATTAAAATCATTCCAGTGACTTAATTAATTTAATTTGCTACATGAATGTTCAAACTTGTTAAAGCATGTTCAAGAGTTAGTTGGCCTCATAATATTGACAAACACCAATCAAGAAGCTTGTGGCCTGAGAATATAACTTCATGTTTAAATCGTTAGCACAACATCCCTCAAGTGCTTTGAAATCAATCTCTACTACATCAGGTCCAGCAACAGGAAAATAATGTTACAATTTCTTTGGAAGAAATTATATTTCAGTTAGATTGTCGGTTTACTCTCTTGCAAGTCCGTAAGTCAAAATAAATGCAAGCTCTGTTTCAAAACTTGCAAAAAAAGAGAAAATCAGATGCTTCATGGTCCTGTGTCCTTTCACATACACACTGAAGTACCCAAATGAATGTTGTAATTTACTCTAAATTGGAATAAGGGAGTGAAATGAGAAGACAAAAGTATGAAGACACTGAAAATAAAAATAACAGCAAAATAAAATGCTGAAACATTCAAGTATAATTATGTTGTTATCTTTAAAGAAAGGACCCTTTGCCAATGTCATCTTGTATCTCCTAAGTCAATGATTCTTGCAGCTGGTCATGTTCAGAAAAGAAATGCAGTATCTACTCAAATCTATTAAAAGAGATCAAATTATAGAAAGTAAGGTTTCTGCTATTTAAAGTAGGATACAATGATTGATTTGGGGGAAAGAGGACACAAGAATGATTTGGAAAGATGAGTAACTTCCAAAGGAACTCTCTTAAAAAGCAAGCAGCGAAGGTGCTGTTAAAAAAACATATAAATACTTGGATAATGTTTACCTTGGAATAGGGGTCAGCAGACTTTTTCTGTAAAGAACCAAACAGTAAAGACTTTTGGCTTTGAGAGCCATACAAATTCTGTTGTAACTATTCATCATTGCTCTTGTAGTACAAAAGCAGACATAGAAAATATGAAAACAAATAAGTGTGACTGTTTCAATAAAACTTTATTTATGGACACTGAAATTTGTATTTCATATCATTTTCCCATGTCACAAAAGAGTATGCTTCTTCCCTGCCCCCAATTATTTAAAAATGTGAAAATCATATTTTGTTCATAGGCTGCCCAAGCACAGGTAGCAGGCTGGATGGTCGACCCCTGCTATTTCCAAAAGTAAAAGCTCTATGATTTTTTTGTTGTTTTGTTATAGAAATTAATTCTCTGTTGCTACTGCAGTCACCAACATACATTCTGCCACTAAGAGTTCATGCCAATACCAGGCAGCTGATTTTCTAATTTTGTTGTATAATTTGGTTTTTACAATCTCCAATCAACTAAATGGTAAGTTTGGTTAAAGCAAACTATTTATTTATTTATTTATTTATTTATTTATTTATTTATTTAACCATCCTCACCTGAGGACATGTTTTTATTGATCTGTAGATAGAGGAAGGGAGAGAGGAAGAGAGAGAGAAATATCGATGTGAGAGAAACATTGATCTGTTGTCTCCCATACGTGCCCCAACTGGGGATTGAACCCGCAACCTAGGTATGTGCCCTGACCAGGAATCAAACCTGCAACCTTTTGATGTATGGAACGATGCTACAACCAACTCAGCCACCTGGCCAGGGCCAAACCATCTTTGCAATCACAAAGATCTGGTTCTCAGTCCCTGATCCAGCACAGACTGACAGTGTGACCCTGGGGACTCACTAACTTCTCTGAATGTTACCTTTTATATAAAATGGTAATAATAATAGGAATCAGCTTGTAGGACGGTTTCAAGGATTATGTGAACATGCATATAAAGTGATTAACAAAGAGTGATCATACGACTTGTATTCTGGAATAGGACATGTACTCATATGGAGGGCTACTTACTCCGGGTTGGTTTTTGCCTTAGGAGAATAAAGGAATACAATGTACTCACTCAAAAATCACAACCCGAAAATAGTAAGAGCAACCAATATGTGTTCACCCCTTACCATGAGAGCTGCTGGTTCTGAACACTTTACATATATTATCTTTTTAATTTCATAACAACCCAATCAGGTAGTTATTATAATTACCCCATTTTACAGATAAGTAACAGAGAAGTTATGTAACCTGTCCATAGTTATTAAATGTGAGTCAAGCTCTAAACTTATGAGGTTATGACTCCAGGGATACAGTACGTACCTCTCTCTGATTGAGAAAGGTAAAATGTATTCAGAGATTAAGGCTACACGTCAACTTATTTACCTGACTGACCAATGGCTAACACTCTAGGTTATCCCATCTCTCCACTTTGGTATCCGGCAACCCTACTACAAGAGTTAATATAGTGGTAAACATATCTCTATAATGATGCTCAAATATTTGTGATTTTCATTTCAGCCTCTCAACAATTCTACGAGAATAACAGTGCCTGGGTGAATTATAACTCTATCTCCATCTCTACATGTAAAAAAAAAGGTGACAGTCTCTAAATTGTCTATAATATCTACTTTCTCACCATTCTCACAGACATCCCTCTAATCAAAGCCCTCATCTCTTTGTGCCATGTAATACCACAACAGCCTCCTAGCTATCTCTCTGGCTCCAGGCTCTCCTTTCTTCATCCATCTTTCATGCTCCTGCCAATCACTCCTACACATCTCTCATCATGTTGCTTTCTCTCTTAAGAATCTATAGTGATTCCCAAACTCCCATCACATCAAGTCCCAACTCCTCTGCCCAGCCTTCAAGGCTCTCTGTGGTATGCCCCACCCTGTATATCTAGCCTTACTTCCCTAAGGCACCCAACACAACTTGGTAGAGGGAGACAGGTCAAGTCTCAATTCTCCATTTATGCCACAAACAGCCCACTTTTGTTCTGTTCTGATGCTCTCTTTCCTACCAAGATATCCTTTTCCTTCTTTCTCACATGTAAAACCCTTGTTCGATATCTACCATCATTTCTTGCGCAGATCCAGATTGCCCCAGCAACATCCTAACAGATCTCCCTGCTTCTAGTCTTGTCCCACTCTCATCCTTCACAGAGCAGCCAAAGTCATTTTGCTAAAATGTAATTATGATTAATTCTTCCCTCCTTAAAATTTTTCAACGGCTTCCATTTAAAGCCAACATAAATCCAAAACCCTTAACACAGCACATGTGGCTCTTTATGATCTTGGCTTCTTGAGCTAAGCCAGGCCATGGAACCTGGTCTGAGTTTGAAGATGGATGAGAATCATGATTTATTTTCTTTCAATTTTATTTACTCCTAAAGCAGCAAACAAGCAAGAGAAAGATTATGAGTAACATAAGGATTCAGTGGGTAAGTACGGTCTCCCACTGCCTCTCGTGGATCTCAGGAAATGTGCTGAAATTCAGCATGTGTAGACCAGATTCAAAGCAGTTTGCAGCTAAGGCTAAAAGAACTGAACTGAGATCTGAGCTCTTCCCACTGCAGGCAAGACAAAGTGCAGTTAATTGCCTGCTAACACAAAAATTCAACAGCTGCGTAAACAAGGTAAAGGGATTAAGCAAACACACACACACACACACACACAAAACCCTCAGAGACAAACATTCAGCAGTGTTTAGAGGACTATAACAGAATCCGCAGTTCCCCCGACATAATATTCATAATGCCCAGGACATAATCCTAAATTGCTTATAATAAAAAAAAATCACCATTTTCAAGGAGAAAGATAGTCAACAGAGGCCAAGGCTGAAATGACAAAGACATTTTAATTATGAGACATGGATTTTAAGGCAGCTATTATAAATATGCTCAATGAGATAAATGAAAATATAGTTGTTTTTTTTATTACAGGGTACTTTCATTATTATTTTGTGTTAGTTTTGGGTGCATAGCATAACAGTTAGACAATTAAACTTTACAAAGTGTTTCCCCCAATATTTCAAGTACCCACCTGGCACCATGAGTAGTTATTACAATATTAATGACTATATTCCCCATACTTTACTTTACATCCCCATGACTATTTTGTCACTATCAATTAGTAATTCTTTTAAAAAATATGTCTTATTCATTTCAGAGAGAGGAAGGAAGAGGGAGAGAGAGAGATAGAAACATCAATGATGAGAGAGTCATTGATCAGCTGTCTCCTACACGGCCCACATTGGGGATGGAGCCCGCAACCCAGGCATGTGCCCTGACCAGGAATTGAACTGTGATCTCCTGGATCATAGGTCAATGCTCAACCACTGAGCCACACCCAGTTGGGCCCAATTAGTAATTCTTAATCCCTTAACCTTTTTCACCCAACCTCCTAACCCCTCCTTGGGCCACCACCAGTCTGTTCTCTGTATCTGTAAGTCTGTTTATCTTGTTTGTTCATTTATTTTGTTCTTTAGATTCCACATATAAGGAAATCATACGGTATAATAAAATATACTTTTAATGAATAAAAAACTAGGAAATCTCAACAAAGAAGAAGAAAATATAAAAAGAACTAAATGGGGGAAAAAGAACAAAATTTGAAATTCTAGAAATGAAAAATACAATATTTAAAATAAAAAATTCAGCCTTAGCTGGTTTGGCTCAGTGGTTAGAGGGTTGGCCCTTGGACTGAAGGATCCCAGGTTCGATTCCAGACAAGGGCACATACCTCGGTTGAGGAAGCCAATCAATGTGTCTCTCTCACATCGATGTTTCTGTCTCTCTCTCCCCCCCTTCCACTCCTTCTGAAAAGCAATGGAAAAAATATCCTCAGGTGAGGATTAAAAAAATAAAATAAAATAAAATAGAATAAAATAAAATAGAAAATAAAAAATTCACTGGATGGGCTAAATAGCAGAATTGAGGATGACAGAGAAAAGAGTCCATGAACCTGAAGACAGATCAATTGAAACTGTCCGATCTGAAGAGAGAGAAAAAAGATAGAAAAAAGAAAAAAAGAACAGAGCCTGAGGATAATAAGGAAAAAATGTAACATACATATACACAACTGGAGTGCTAGAATGAGGACTAGAAAATTAAGCAAAGAGGTGTAGTTTATAAACCAAAAGTGGAGATTGAGAATCAATACAAAAGAAAGAAGGGAAATAGGGAAAAGGGGACAAAGAATAGATGAGACAAATAGTAAGATAGTAGATTTAAATTCAATCATATTAAAATTACATTAAATATAGACAATTTAAACTATTTAAAATAGACAATCTAAACTATTTAAAAGACTAGTATTAAAAGACAGAGATTGTCAGACTGAATTTTTAAAAGCAAGACCCAATAATATGCTGTCTATAAAAATCCACTTCAAATATAAAGATATAGATTAAGAGATAAATAACAAAAAAAGATATACTATGAAAACACTAATCTGAAGAAAGCTGGAATGGCTATATTAACATCACAAAAAGTAGACTTTGGAACAATGAATTTTTAAAAAAGGATAGAAGGGTCAATTCATCAAGAAGAAAAAATTCTGTGTATGCATACAGTAACAGATGTTTAAAATACTCTAACCAAGTTGATCTAATTGATATTTACAGACCACACCTCCACGTGCTCATGGAACATAGTATGTACCCTGACCACAAAGAAATTAGAAAGCAATAATGGAAAGTTACCTGGAAAATCTACAAATATTTGAAATTTAAACAACAAATACCACATTTCTAAGTAATCCACAGTAGAAAAAGAGATCCTAGCAAAATTAGAAAATATTTTTAAATGAAAGTAAAAATGTATCAAAATTTGGGGAAGTTTTACTGTGTAGACCAGAGAACTAGGACTGTATTTGGAAGAAGAAATGGGGATAAGAGAGATGTTTTGTTTATTTGTTAAAAATATATATTAAGTAACGTTTATATGTAGATGGGAATAATTCAGTAAGAAGAAACTGATGTTGCAGGTGACCCAATTCAGAAGCAATTTTACTTCTGGGGCTTTCATCCTTGGGAAATTACTAGGAATTAGTCCCAGTCACCAGTAAGCAGGGGCTGATGGTGGGTGTGTCTTTATTCATCTTCCAAGAGAAAAGCTTGCTTCCTGTGGTAACTGTAGTTTTCTTTCTTGTGTGTGCAGGGTAGTACAAACCTACTCCCTAGCTTTATGCATAAAGCCTGGTTTGGATTTAGTTTCTATTTTCCTGAGGTAGTTGAAATTCTACCCTTAACTGTCTAGAATCCCTGTTGGCCTGAGGCTTCAGTGATTGCAGAGTTACTACCCAGAGCTTGAGGTAATAAAAGGTAATATTATTATTATATACCTGCTTATTACATACCTGGCACTTTACATTTAATAACTCCTGCAAGCCTCACAAGAGCTCTATAAAGTAGGTATTATTATTGAGATTATTATTTTAACAAAAAAAAAAATTAATGCCTGCTCTTAAAAAGATATTGCTAAGAAAATACTGGAGGAAACGTTTGCAATACAGATATCTGGCAAAAGACTTATATCTACTACATATAAAGAACTCTTACAACTCCATAAAAAGAAGAGAAATAATCCAATTAAAAAACGGAAAAAGATCTGAACAGTTACTTCATGCTAGAGATACATGAATAGAAAATAGCACATGAAAAGACATGTGCTCAGCATAATTAGTCATCAGGGAAACACAAATTTAAACCACAATGAGATACTACTATAGACCCATTAAAATGGCTAAAAACTTTTTAAAAAACTATTGGTACCAAGTGTTGGTGAGAAGATGGAGCATCTGGAACTCTCATACATTGTTGGCCATAATGTAAAATGGTACAACTACTTTGGAAAGCAGTTTGGCAGTTTCTTATACACCTACTGTATGAGCCAGCAATTCCACTCCTAGGTACTACTTAGCAATCAAAAGTAGTGAAAAACTGATATATACAACAACATGGATGAATCTCAAAAACATTATGCTGAGCAAAAGAAGTCAAACACAAAAGGGGCACACTATATGACTCCATTTACATAAAACATTAGAAAAGACAAATCTAATCTATTGTCACAGA
The DNA here is from genome assembly GCF_964146895.1 of Miniopterus schreibersii. Classification (NCBI taxonomy): domain Eukaryota; kingdom Metazoa; phylum Chordata; class Mammalia; order Chiroptera; family Miniopteridae; genus Miniopterus; species Miniopterus schreibersii. The sequence continues at coordinate 15,437,179 of NC_138121.1, read as the reverse complement.
AAAAGCATATCAGTGCTTGCCTGGGGTGGGGTGTGGAATGGGAGATTGTCTGGGCCCAAAGGAACTTTTTGAGGTGATGTTCTATATTTTAATTACAGTGATGGTTACATGGATTTATATCAAACCTTACTGAAATGTACACTTAAAATGGGAGCATTTTATTTTATGTAAATTATACCTTGGTAAAGTTGATTTCAAAGAAAGCATGTAACAATATGTAATAATAGTTAAGAGTAATAGCAATAGTATATTAAGATTCTGTCTTTGTAAAAGAGAAAAGCAGCAGCTCATATATTTTGCATATATTTATATGAGTGCAGGGAAAGGTATAAAAGAATATATACCAAACTATTATCACTATTTGCCTTGGGAGGTGAAAATAGTAAGTGTGACTAATATTTGGGAGAGACTAGATTTTTCTTTATTAACCTCTGTATCGTTAGACTTGTGGTGAACATGCACTACTTTTGGTAGTGTGGTAATTAATATGCAACTATGCCTGCCAGCGCACCATCCCTGAATACAATGCTGTCTACCTTACCAAGAATTAGAGGCTACTTCTCTTCCCCTTGAATTTAGGCTGGTTTTATGAACTTCCTTTGCCAGCAGAATGTGGCAGAAGTCATAGTAATCCAGTTTCAGGTTTAGCTCTTAACAGGCCTCATAGCTTCTGCTTTGTTCTCTGGGAAACCATTCACCATGCTGAAAAGAAATTTGGCCCAGGCAACCAAATGAGGAGCATCCACATGCAGGCACAGAGAGAAGCCATACGGAGGAGCACTGAGGTGCCTCAGTCAAGACCCCAACTGAATGTAACCTCCTGAGTGAGCCCAGCCTACACCACATGCATCTAAAAAACCACCAGCTGAGCCCAGACAACACCTTGGGGAGCAGAGATGAGTTGTCCCTGCCAAGCCTCATCCATATTATAGAATTCTGAACCAATAAATGTTTGTGGTATCAAGACATTAAGTTCTGGGGTTATTTATTACACAGAAGAGAACCAAAAGATATATTATGAAAGAAAAGCCCATAAAGTAAAACTTAAATTAGTAAATGAAAAGTTAAAATATTTCTGGAAACTACTTAATTAGAATGCCCTTGAAGTAATTGGTTATAATGCTGCACATTTAAATAAATTTTGTTGAGTAAGATATTTCTAAAGGTGATTTGTCATTCCTTGACTACTCTTATAAGGTAATTGATACCAAAATATATTACTATTGTATTTCTTAAAACAAGACTTTTCCCCCCATTGCAATCAAGACAAACAACAAAATAAAAAGAAGACTTTCTTAGTCCATTCACTTTGAAAAACACAATTTTTAAAAGATATTTTTCTCTGTTTGGCAACAGACACAGCAGGGGTTCAATAAGCCCAATCTCACCCACAATTTTAGGAAGTAATCTGTCAGTATACAAGCAATTTAAAATATAAACAGCCTTCGATCCAGTGATTCCACTTTGGCAAATATCAAACTTACAGAAATAAAGGTTCCAGTACTTTAGTGTGTACATATATACAAAATATGCATATATTTCTATTAGCACACATACATGAAAATTTATATTGCAGTACAAATAAAGTATATCCCAGGACAAAAACAGAAAAAAGTGAAGGTTCATTCACAGAGGAATGGTTGAATAAGTGGTGTAAATTGAGGTATATCCATACTGTAAAATACTAACCAGCTGGTTTTTAAAATTATTGATTTTAGAGAGAGAAAGAAACATCAATTTGCTGTTCCACTTATTTTTGCATTCATTAGTTGATGCTTGTATGTGCTCTGATCAGGGATGGAACCCGCAACCTTGGTATATCAGGACAGTGCTCTAACCAACTGCACTACCCAGTCAGGGCTATGTAGCTGTTTTAAAGCTCCTCCTTTTGTCTTAATTCCCAGATCAAGCCAATTGGAACTCATAGCAGCCTGCTAGACAAACCCAATTATTTAATTTTCCTTTGTTTTCTTCAACTGGCTAAAAGAAGGTGGTTGTCAGAACATAATTTGGGGCTGAATTTGCTCTTCTCTGGGCATATTATAGGTTTTCTAAAATCAGATTACTGGCTTCATCCTGGAGCTACATGGGATCATGGGTTGCTCATCACTTGATTGAACTGTAAGGAGGCAAAGTGACTGCTAAACTAAAACAAAAATTAAGCTGGTGACATGGAAAAGATTTAACAAAGCACACTAAGTAAGGGTGTTTTACAGGTTTTAAGAGTTAGAAATACCCCCTTAAACCTAGGATCCACCCTTTTCCTGGAATATAGAATAATTTGCGAAAAGGCACCTACTAACCCAGAAGTACATGTTGCTTTGCCCCAGCGTTGCTGGCTGTCATTCTGCTTGCCCTGGCATACTCCCATAGAGACCTGAGATTTAGTTCTCTCCCCTCATTCCTCATTCCAAAAATTAATTCCTGATCTTTTCTACAGAGTCCACTAAATGCAAACTCTTCAGATGAATATCTTCAACATGAATATGGCATTCTATTTCTGCTCTTGTTTTCAGAAACTTCTGATCTAGAGTAAACTGGAACTTGTTTGAGCTTGCTGATTTAGAAGACTACATTCTGTCTTTAAAATCAATTAAGCGCTATTCTTGTACATCATTATGACACTAACAGATCTGAGTTGCTCTTCTAGAGCAACAATGAGTTCAATGAGTCATGCATCCACCCTTCCATCCATCAGTCCCTCTCCTCACCACCTCCTTTCTTTCATCAACCCACCCACCCCATTCTGGGAGCAAAGGTACACATTTTAGAGATGGCTGGTCAGGGTTAGAAATCTGGTCTGAAGCCATGGAATATTTTCCTGTATGAGAAATTAGTAGTCTCATTCACTGCTAACAAGAGTACACATTTCTGGAAAGCAATTTAGCACTCAATATCAAGAGCCTTGAAAGCATGCATATACTTTGCCCTAGTAATTTCCCTTGTAGGAATGAATCCTAAAGAAAGAATCAAATATTCACCAAAAGGATTTGTGTGTAAGAATAATCAATAACACACTTCTCATAATCCTTTAAAAGTTCCTTATAAAGAAAGGAACTGGAAACAACCTAATTAAACAGTAATAGCTTTCTAGAAGATAATTAAATATTATGATAATAAATTCATATTACTGATTACAATACAACCAATAAATATATTTTCAAAAAATATTTAATGACATGGAAAAGTGCTTATAAATAACGTTAAATAAAAAATGCAGTATATACACAGTATAATTATAACTGAGGAAAAAAGGAAACATCAAAATGTAAACAAAGAGTGGTTACTTCTGAATGGTGAGACTATCAGTGATTACTTTGTTTTTAAAAAATATTTTTAATATTTTCCAAATTGTCCAAAATTAGTCTGTCTTACTGATATAATTGAGAAACAAGGTCTATAAATAGATTTTAAACTTACACCTCTGAAAAAAATTGACATGAAGGCCTAAATATAAGGGATGATTTAAAAATATACATTAGTTCATATTATGGTCCATTAAATGTAAAAAAATGGCCAAAAAAGCGTAGGAGGAATATATAATCACCTCAAAGGTGGCCACAGGCTCTAATAGGAACATACTCCCATATTTAGCAGATAGTATCAGAAAAGGCTATTCACTAAAAAAATTATGCTCGTAAGATTGGTATAAAACAGATAAAATTAGCTACATGCAGAAGCTTCCACACCTAAAAGGACTTGTATATATATTACAGAAAGGAATCAATAACTTTTCAAACTCTATCTAGTGGGATGGCAATCTAAACTGTAATAGATGTGGCAAGGCCACCAGGATGACTGCACAGGTTATTATACAACTCCAGAGCATGCCGTTCATACAATGATGCCTCTTAAGAGATTTCACAACTGTGAACAACCTGAATAACTGTACATGGCAGTCCTGGATTTAACTAACACATCTGACTGATGTTAAAGCAGAAACAGAATGGCCCACATAAGCTCTAGAACAGGATCTATCCAAAGGGGCCTTCTTGACATTTTGGGACAGATAACATTCTTTGTTGTAGGGGGCTGCCCTGTGCATTACAAGATGTGTAGGAGCATCCCTGCCCTCACCATGGTAGCATACCAAGCCTCCAGGTATACAGACTGTGTTCCAAAGCCAGACTGCTTCCCGACCCTGTTTCAGATGGATGGAAAAAGAAAACTCACCTAAAGCCCTCACAATTCGCATTAGAACTTCCCCGACTTTCATTCTGGTCTCCGGCGTGTGCTTGTCCTTACTGCTGTCATACTGAGCCAACAGGCCAAGCAAGATTTTCTCAGGGTACGCATCTGAGAGCAGGGCAATCCCTGGTGTTGAAAATAAACAAAGAATTTATTACTGTTTAGGACTGAAAGGCAAATAAATCCAGGCAGCCTGGGATAGGATGAACACAGAGACATTTAAACCCACCTCTGTGATTCTCAGCAAGGGCTGCCCTTTATTTGGAGTGACAACATAGCAAGTGGAAAGAACATAGGCCTGGGAGCCATAGGCCTGGGAGCTCAGACTCGATTCTTCTAGTCCCAGCCCTGCATGATCTCTAAGATCACTTCCAGCAATGACATTCTACGATCTATGAATTACACTCTTGAAGCAGAGGCTAGACCACTACAATCAAGACAGGGATTCACACAATAGCAGGAGAAGACTGGATTCAGTGCCTTCTAGGAATCCTGATTTTGGGACTTTAAGGTTCTATGACTACTATTGTTCCTGCCAATATATCAGCCTGAGGCACAGCAGTGATTCCTGTCTCTGCTGCGAGTCTCCATTCCAGTATGAGTTCTCTCTGTAAAACTGTCAACAATAAGAGCAATTTCCATAAGGAAATACCTTCAGAGCATCTGGGCATAGTCACTAGTAGATATATGCTTCTGGCTGAGTTCCCTGATCAGAAATAGGGAAGATCCTGCTCTTGAGTCCCTCTTCCTAGGACTTACTGACCCCTTCTCCCATCATGCCAGTACCTCCCAAATGTCTAACCTGCAACAGTGTTATCATTATCTGTGCCCAGCTCCATATCAAGCAAACTTGAGAAGGGTGTCAGGAGGAGGAGGGATATGACCCAAGACAGAACCAGAAATAAAGCCCCCGTTCTCAAAGCATATAAATACAAATTCCATCACTGGGGTTGGATGGGTGGTAGGAAAGGTTATATAACTTCTAAAGAATAGTAAGGAAAAAGAAAAGAAAAACAAACAAACAAAGGAAGGAAATACAAATTTCAAAATGTATCCAGGATGGATACATTTTCTCACCACCTCCGCCTCAACCGTGGATGATGGTCCATTATCTCTGGCCTGGTGTTTTTCAATGATCTCCTAAATGGTCTCCCTGCTTCTACCCTATTCCTTAACTGCAACTGCAAATTTCTGGTTAAAACCTAAATCAAGCCCCATCATTCTTCTGTCCAGATCCCTCAATGGTTTCCCTTCTCCCCTGAGCACGAGTAGCTCCCAATCCCCGCCTGCCTTTGCTTTCTCTCTGGCCTCGCCTTTTACCATACTCTCCCTTGCTCCCTGTTGTCGGCAACTCTGGACTCCTTGCTGTTCTTAGAGCAGACTGACTTCCCCTCTGCCTTATCCCTCTCGCCCGCTTCATTTTTCTTCTTGGCGCTTAATATTACCTGACATATATTGTTTATTTACTGACTGTTCCCCTCCTAAGAATGTGAAAACAAGCTCTGGCTTCAATGCCTGGAAGAGTGCCAGCCCATAGCCGGCGCTCAACAACTACTTGCTAAATGAATTAATGACCAAAAAGGTTCAAAGATACAGTCTTGATATATGTTTCAGGAACTAAAAGAGAAGATGGGGAAGGAGTAACATGAATGCTTGAGAAACCTGTACTATTTTTTACCCGAGTTTACCATTACCCTGTTTAAACTTGACAATCTTGCAGGCAAAGTCTCCATGCTGTTTTCTATGTTAGAGGCTGTGATTCCATCCTCTTATAAATAAGATGCACACAAAGGCGGAGCACCTGCTGAGGGCTGTACCAGTCTGCCTGTCCCCTTTTCTGCTCTCCCCACCCTTACTTTTCCATTGCTTTGGGAAAAGCCTGGGAAGTCTCTGCAGGTGGTCCTAAGCCACAGCTCTCTTTATGTGGCCTCCAGTTTTATACAAACAGAAACTCTGCTCTTAAGGGAGTTTCAGGCTGTGGCAAAACCTGAATTAGATAGCTTCCCTGTTGGCAAAATGTGACCCTGCATTTGTAGTTAGCTCAATTATGTAAAACAATGGACAACTTCTTAGAGATCCATTGTGGAATTAGAAACACCTTAGCATAGGAAAAAAGGTCTGTGGCTTAAGAAAAGAATACATGAATTGTTTACCAAGGGAGAGAAAGGGAAAAGCTTCCAAGTTCTGAAAGAACCCCAAAGGCAAAGTGAATTGGTGGTTGGTACCTGCAATTCTGGTAGACGTTGTATAGCTGCTATGTCACAAGGCCCCATACATATTATACATCTGTTGTTATCATGACTACATTTCCATCAGAAGTTCCCAACTAAAAAACCTGGTAAATTTGTTTCCTTTGGGGAAATATAGGTTGCTACTTTATCACTGAAATCAGTCGGAAAATGGGATTTGCTTTATGAAACTTTGATCTATATATAGCTTTTCTAAAGCACATACATTACTAAAATCCCTCCTACTGTTATTTATGCCCATTTTCTCCCAATATTTGGCAGAGAACAGTTTATTTACTCCTATGAGCATGTTATCCTTCTATAACTTCAAAGTGAGCTCTTGATTTCCTCTCTGTAGCAGGCATTTTTGGTTGCACACAGCACCTACTTGATCTCCTGCTAATAGCACCTGGTGTTCTTTCGGTAAGTATCCCGTCTTGAAGCTCCACTCTCAGCCTACGTGGTTTGAGTCGAGCTAACATCCTACTTTCTCTCCCTCTATGTGTGAGCTTATGTCCCAGGCTGGCCAGTTAGAATATTTCATCCCATCCCCACCGCAATAATTGGTTCAGGAATGGGCAATGCTACTCAATCCTGGAGCCCACACTGGAACTACTTGGAAAGAGAAGTTCTTTTCACTTTTCTTTCCTGTTGAAGTTATTAACCTGAAGCTGTCAGTGGTCACCATGTGGAGAAAGCCCACCCAAAAATGGTGCCAACACATAGAAGGGTCAAGCCAACAGAAGGAAAGAGAAAAGGAAGGGACCTGATGGCATGCTTTGAGTCCCTGGATACAACTGTATTCCTACCCACTAGAATCTTTGGATACATAAGCCAATAAATATCCTTTATGTGTATGTCAGTTTAATTTTTTTTAACCAACGTAACCCTAACACAGCCTTCTTCAGATATAGTTTTATTTAATTTTAGACTTTTAATTTTTTTTTTTTTTACTTTTCCTATAATGTCAAACATTTAATTCCTCCAGGGAGCTAGAAATTCTCCCAATCTTGCATAAAAAGGTTGCCAATAGCAAAGTGCAGTTTCCTTGCTTCCCGCAGTCCCACGTTAGCAATTGTTTATCTTCCTGCTGGCCTGCTCCACAAACTGCTGCCAAATGGCCCTCTGATTGTTTAAGTTTTACCTTCTAGGATACGGTTGCCATCTATGAGTTTACAAATCCACAGAGGACAAGGGCAGTTCCTTCCTCACTATTACACCAAGCAGTGCAGAGAATCATATGTGACAGTTAAGACCTTATAACAATGTAAAGGGATGAGATTTTATGTGGCTGTTTTTGTTTCTTATTTGAAAAGTTTTCTGAATTTTGACAACAGAGGAAACATGGCCATAACCTTCATATAAACCTTGGCTCCTCTCACTTGATAATTCCTTTGTAATTTGAAAATGAGGTAATTTCTGGGTCAGCAAAGGCTTCAAGGAAGTATGACACATCGATCCCTTTGCCAATAAGGAACAAATGACTGCGTGAGAGAGAGCCATTCCTGCTCTGATTCCTAGGAAAATAACCATGCATTTCAAGATGTGGTACAACAGATAAGATACATAATAGGTAAAAGTAAAACAAACTGGCAAGAGTTCATGAAAGCATTCTGACCTGCCTTTGGGGGCAAAGCATCCGATACAGGCAAATTAACTTAATATTATTAAAAGTACTTTATACAACAAAACAGAGACAATCAACTCTGAAAAATAACTGCTTTTTCTGTCTCCTAATGAATTTCATTATAAAGCCAGAAATGTATTCTGTGATAATAGTGCTGACTTCAAGATGATCCCTCAGCATGCTGCTCAGTGATTTTGCAGGCCTTCAGCAGTGACAGTAGTTTAGGCGTAGTTTCACCTTACATAGCGTGCTTACATGTAGGAAAGACAGCCTAATTCTAAATGTCTTTGTTGCTCTGGCTCGGTGGCTCAGTTGGTTGGAGTGTCATACCATACACCAAGAGGTAGTAGGTTGGATTCCCAGTCAGGGCACATACCCAGGTTGCAGGTTCTATCCGGGTCAGGCTAGTGTGGGAGGCAACTGATCAATGATTCTCGCTCACATCAATGTTTCTCTCTCCCCCTCCCTCCATTCCTCCCTCTAAAAAAAAAAAAAAAAAAAGTCCTTCTTGACTGGCTCGATCCCAGATACCTGCTAAGCCATCCCACTTCAAAACTAACCTGCCTCATTCCCCTAGGCAGATAACTACCTGCCTCCCCAAATCCCACATCAACCTATAAAACCACCTACTTGAACCTCTGAGATATTTCTGCCAAAAAACTGTAAGAAATACAAAACCCCACATACTGTGTGATTCCATTTAGATGAAATATCCCAAATAGGCAAATTTGTAGACAGAAAGTAGATTTAGTAGTTACCCCGGGCTGTGACAGTGACTGCTAGTGGATATGGAGTTTCTTTCTGGAGTGATAAAAACATTCTAAAATTGGTAGTGGTGATGGTTACACATCCTGTGAATATACAAAAACCCGCTGAATTGCAGTATTTTAAGTGGGTGAACTGTATGGTAAGTCAATTATATCTCAAAAAGTTGTTATAAAAAAACTATAAGCCCGGCTAGCATTACTCAGTGGTTAAGCATTGACCTAGGATCCAGGAGATCATAGTTCGATTCCCAGTCAGGGCACATGTCTGGGTTTCAGGCTCAATCTCGGGCGAGGGGTGTGCAGGAGGCAGCCAATCAATGACTCTCTCTTCCTCTCCCTTTCTCTCTCTGAAATCAATAAAGACATATATTTTTTAAAAAACTATAAGAAAATATTTCATATCTATCCTTTTAGGTTTTTAAAATGGAAGAAAAAGGGAGAAAATATAACACATCTTGAATGTAAAGGGAAATCTACTGTCAAGAGCAAAGTATCAGCTTGATCAGCTTGTGTGCGAGAGTCGCTCCTGCTGATTCCTAGGAAAATAAGCATGTGTTTCAAGATGTGGTACAACAGATAAGATACATAATAAATAGGTAAAGGTAAAACAAACTGGCAAAAGCTTCTTTTTATGTCCAAATCTGTTTTGGTTGCCCCTGCAGGGTGAGGGTGGAGAGAGGGAGAAACTGATTTGTTATTTGAATGGGAAAACAAATCAAGCATTTCATATTTCATGGACTCTGTCTTTCATTTGTAAGAAAATTATTACATTTAAAAATCTAACTTCTGTAGTAAGTCAGAAATTCTATTCTAGGAATCTATCCTAATAGAAAATTACTTATGTACAAAATCATCATTGTGGCACTCTTTGGAAAGACTGTAATCAAATGAAATGTTCATTAATAGAGGATTAATTAAGTTGTGCTCATTCATACAATGGAATATAATGGATCCATAAAAAATAAATAAGCTTTTTTTTTTTTTTTTTTAATATATCTTTATTGATTTCAGAGAGAGGAAAGGAGAGGGAGAGAGAGAGACAGAAACATCAATGATGAGAGAGTCATTGATCGAGCCCACAACCCGGGCATGTGCCCTGACCGGAAATCGAACCCGGATCACCTGGATCCCAGGTCAACGCTCAACCGCTGAGCCATACCCGGCAGGGCATAAATAAGCTTTTAAAGAACTGATATGGAATAAATTCTAAGCTCTATTGTTAAGTGAAAAGCAAGGTGCAAAACAATGTGTACAGAATTCAACAATTTGTGTACACAGGGAAAACACATTCATAAATAGTTCTGAAAGGATACACGAGAAAGTAATGATATTGGTTGTTTTGGGGTACAAAAATGAAGTGTTTAGGGGATAGATATGAGAGAAAATACTTTTTATTCTGTATCTTTTTGTACCTTGTGGATTTTGAACCATGCATTTACCTATCAAATATAAATAAACATAATTTTTAAATAATCTGTGATAAAAGATATGGTCTTTTCAAATAGAACAGCCTCTTTTAGGGGTGAAAAATCACACTAAAGTGACAATTAAGGAATAAAAGGGGTATAAACCCACAAACTAGAATAAAGGGAATGAGACAGGTGTCAAAGGCTGAAGTTTGGGGGAAAGAGAACAAAGGTGGTGGTGGGGAAATGATACATGTTCGATAGAGCTGTTAGATCACTTGGAAAAAATTAGTAATAATTAAATAGAAAACTAAGCAAATATATAAGAAAAGAAGACTGAACTGGACTCAGCAATAAATAATATCCAAAGAGTCGGCAGCAAATGCTGCCTAAAGATGCAGCCAAAACTGTGATGGGGAAAAGGCAAGAGAAGCGGTATGGGTGGGCACACGCAGGTGCGCGTGCTCAAGCCTCACCCAACAGACAGAAAACAAGTAGATAATGTCCAAAATTTTTTAAATCAAGAGAGAACTGTATAAGCACTTTTTTTAAATAAATGAAGAGGTAATCCCTAGAAAAAAACTACTTAAAAAGAGGCGGGCGGGGAGAATGGTTGTCTCTGGAGACTGGAACCGTGAGGGGGTAAGAAGCAGGGCAGAGGATAAGCTTTCTGACTCTTTACAAACTGTGTTTGAAATAAATTATAAAAATAAGTTCTTCTGAAAATCTAAAAAAAATATGAAATGTATATTAACCGGTGGCGGAAACTCTAGTCTGAAAGAACAATGATGGTTGAAAGAAGGTCAGGCACAAGGAAATTTTCCTCCTGACTACAAAAAGGTCATCACCAAGCTGCAACTGTCCTCTCTTTAGCTCTGCGACACAAAGATAATCAAGGAGAACCTGAAGAGAAGGAAAATACTGCGCTTTACTAGGTTTCTTCACTTGCTTCATTTGAGGCCTCTCATTAAGGTGGAAACAACAACTTCAGCTCCAAGAATCCAGAAAGTTGCATGAAGTGAGGAAGTTGGTTATTAATCAAGGAAGTATGGGGAGCTCAACTAAATAGCTGGGCTGTCGTAATCAGAGCATATGATAATATCTAGCATGCCAACTTGATGTTAAGTTTCTCTGAAGCTCCAAAGCTGTGTTAAGTGTGGACAAGCCCCAACCAATTTATAAAGATTCAAGATGAATGAGTGTTACTCAGGCCTGAGGAAAAAACAGGGTTAGGCAAATAAGCTGTGAAGGCTAACAGCTGAAACTCTGTAAGAACTGTACCTACTGTCTATCTCTTTAAATCAGGATGTAAACAACATATTCGAACACTAAAATAATGCCAATATATTTGCTTAAACTATATGCTACTTTCCATTTTGAAGGGGAAAAAAGTAAAAATGAGTGAATAATCTCGATTTACTGAGAGCTGTACTTACCGGAAGCCATTTGGATCATGAAATATTATTATAATAAATAAAAATTATTTATTATAAATATTATAATAAATAGCAAAGACAGTAAAAATTCCTAACATTTATTGTTTTCAATATGCCAGGCAAAGCCCTAAGCACCTTACATGTTTTTATCCATTTAATGCTTTCAGACAATCCTTCGAAGTAGGTACTACCATCATTCCTAGTTTTACTGAGGAAGAAGTTGAGGAACAGAGGGGTAAAAAACATGGCCCAAGAACACAGAGCTGCTATGTGGCAGGGCAGAATTGCAAACGTGCACTCTGCCATCCCAGGGCTCACCCTACAGCTGTGCTAAGAGAAATAAGTGATGGAACAGTACTAGCTTCGCAAATCCTAATCCCAAAGATACAAACCTTACATTTTCAAGTATATGATGTCAGCCTCACTCCATAAAATTTACTTTCTGTGGACTCCAAGATTAAAGGAAGGAGAGACACTTTGTACAGGGCTTCTCCTATAAACAGGCCGAATCCTCTACTGAGTCCAGATGGGCTTCACAGGGACTTTGTTCCCAGTTGGCATCTTTATATAGCATGTGGAAAATGGAGGTAGTAATGTTCATGAAATTCACCAGTGACTCTAACTTGAGATGCTGCTGCCATTAAGTGATGACATAGGAGACATAAGAAAGGAAATCCAAACCTTGGATTTTAATCAGTATCCATTTTTAACCAGTGATTCTGAAAAACCTCCACTCCACATCTTTATGGGCTACTGTAAGGCCTTTAAATCTCTTAATTCTACTACCCTCCCCAAATGAATAAAATAAAACCCAAAACAGCACCATAAAGCTCAGAGTCCACCTTGGCAGGGCTGTCTCTAGCAAATACCTCTGGGCAACAGAGAGGAAGGAATAAGAGAACAGAGCTGCGAAAAACTGAGCCTCAAGAACACCACGGTGATCAAGGGTTCTGTTTAATGCACAGAAATAGGAACAAAGCTGCTCTAACACTGACTGAAGGCATAGGTGCGGAAGGAAGGAAGGAACAGAAAATAGCAATTACCACTTTGAGAGTAATCATTGCCCTACATGTTCAGAGAAACTTACATGTCAGCTGATCACGACTGACAAATAAGCAGAATGTTATTCATTTAATTCTCTTTATGTAGCTTTCAAAGAGTGAAAATGCACATTAGCATTCTCTTTATGCTATCAAAAGAAACATTTACTGGTAAAAAGAAAAGAGGAGCTTCTGATTTCCCAGAAAACAGTAAGTGGTTCTCTTTTAGAGTAGGTAAGAAAATAAAACCCTTTACAACTCCCAGAGACCCCAAGATGGGTGGTCCCCCCGGGAGGAGTACTTCCTGAACTTCAGATTCATTTTTTTCTAAGTTGCTGCTGGCATTTCACCTCAAGCCTACACAAAGAGAAACTGCAGAATCAGCAAAGCTGACTGATGCGTCAGGTTCTCACTAGTTTTGAGACAGCCAAAGCCTCCCAGGGGAGTTGTCACCTGGCCTGAAGCTCTAACAAGACAGGGCTGATCTTTCACATTCTCAGTTTTAGGGCCAGAAGACTTGCTCTGGGCTCTGGGCACCAAGCAGTGATACAGTCAAGATACAAACATTTCAGAAATTCTCCTTTATTTTCCTCAGTTAAGTCTGGCCCATTGTCCTGATGAGATGATTAGACAAGTCTTTGTGATAGGCACTAGGACTGGCTTAGAAAATGTGCTTGTTGTGAAATCAGCAACCATGCCTTGTAGGACTTAATCTGTAGTTTCATATTGAAACCAGGCAAAAACACTATAAATCGCCACCCCCACCCCCCCACCCCCGTCCCTTCTCCCTGATAAATGCACATACACACTAAGCACTTTGCCTACAACTTCTGGGAGTGACCAGACCTAGTCACTGGACCCTCTAGGAACCCTGAAGAATAGCTGTTTTCAGCTGAGCTGTCTCATCATTACTGAAAATAAAAGACAAAAAGGTATTTTCTTCCAAATTTCATCTAGTTTGAATTTAAAACTTAATGTTTTAATTCACCTGACAAATATGGGTCACGTTGAGGTTTCTCTGCACTAGTAATAGTCAGCATATCAGATTTTCAAATTATAAACTGTCATTCCAAACAAGCATCTTCCCTCCCAAGCCTTTCCTTTACTGCTGTGCCACTGAGCTTTAACTTGAAGTTACTTTTACATTTTCACATACAATTTTTGACCCACTCACCTAACTGATCCTCTCAGCAACCTAATAAGTGTTCCATGTCACAGCTTCTAATACATACTGGTGACAGATCAAACACAGTGTACCACTAGAGAATCACAGTGAAGAGCAGAGCAGGGTGGCTCTATGTGCTGTCATTTTCCGTGTATGTCCTTATTATGAATAGCACCTGTATGGACACATTAGCGGGAAATTTTGCTGCCAATTTAACCAGTTGGCTGCTGAATTGCAAGACAAGAAATAATAGGTATGTTTAATTTAATCTAATTAGTATTCTCTGACTTAATAATTTTGCAAATGAAGTCACCTTAAAACTAAATATAGGAAAGTTATTAGTATGGTATGGTTTCTAAGCAACCATTTCATTAAGAAAAGCTCCACTTGGGAAAAACATCTGTTTGTCAGTAAGGTTTCCGTTGTCATCACATAAATTCATGGTGAGAAAGCCATGGTCGCCCTGTGATTAGTAATCCCTAGTTGTGAAAAGGTCAGCATGGGGCACTACATCAGAAGGAGCCGTCTGCATCAATCTGTGCTAGTGCCTGAAACTTGTTATGAAATTCCATTTTCCTAAACAGCCACATAACTTAAAAAATATTATCTTCTAATTATAAAGGTAATAAATGTTTATACTAGAAAATGTGAAAAATATAAGAAAAAAAGCACAAATAAGAAAATAAAGACCACTTGAATTTTTTACACCTTCATGTTAGATCTCATTTGAAAAATGAATCCCACAGCTAAAAAAAATAAATAATTGAACACACTGGCCTAAAATAACTCCATATGGTTTTACTTTTTTCATCTGCAATTAAAATGTTTTTTTGTAATGGCTCAGGGCTGTGTGTTGGACAACTGAGTCTAGAGATTTGTATAGATAGGAAAACATACTCACTGCATTTCATGAAAACAGACTCAAAAGAGACAGCATTCTCTGACAGTGGTGGGGAAAAGGTGATGAAAAGTGTTGTATGGTATGACACATCACATATGACATGTGTCATAAAACTTCCTTGCTAGGTCAGATAGATGGCCCAAGACAATAATTTTTCAAATCCTTTTTCGTTTTTAAGTAGCAGAACTTTTTCATCTGGAATCTTTAGAGGAGACTCATTGAAAGAGAGAAAAGCAGAGTCTTCTGGCTAGAGTGGGGTTGCCTGGTGCTCCAAGCCCACCCAGCCCACCCCTTCTTCACGGATCCCAAGGGGCCTATAGAACACAGGCATTCATTCCTGCAGTCCTTCTGGCCTCTCCCTGCCATGGCACTGCTGCTCTGCTGTTCCCCCAGTCCTGAACACTCTTCCTTCCCTTGTTTACTAGTTTAATTTCAAATCATTCACTAGATCTCAGCTTATCTCTGTCAGGTAAAATGGCCCAGACAGGTTCTCTTATCATAATGCACCTTTTCTTCACAGCATATTTCACTAATTCTCACCTGAGGAATTTTTTCTGTTGATTTTTTTTTTTTAGAGTGGAAGGGAGGGACGGAGGTATGTGCCCTTGATGCGGAATCGTAACCTTGACCCTTTGGTGTGTGGGCTGTTGCTCTAACTGCTGAGCCACACTGTCCAGGGGAATATTTCACATTTTTTCTGTGATTATTTGATTAATATTTACCCCCTTCATGTTCTCCCAACCCTGACTATAAATTCCATGAAGGCCCTCCCACATAGTAAATGTTCAATAAATAGTTGTTGAATGAATGAACAAATATCTTAAACCATCAAGGAAAAAGAATCAATGGCGAAAGATATTTTGCAAGCCCTGGCTGATGTGGCTCAGTTGGTTGGGCATCATCCTGTACACTGAAAGGTTGCTGGTTGATTCCCAGTTAGGGCACATGCTCAGGTTGCGGGCTTGATCCTGGGTGGGGGGGTGAGCAGGAGGCAGCCAATCGTCGTTTCTCTCTCTCTCCCTCTCCCTTCCTCTCTCTCTCTAAAAACCAATTAAAAATAAAATGTAAAAAAATATTTTAAAAAAATATATCTTTTACAATTATTTCTGTCCCTATCTAAAGTCAGGTTACCAATAATGGAAAACAAAAGTTGGACATAAAGTGCTCAAGGGCTTCTAAAACAGCCTTCTCCTAAGAAAGAAAACTTTTGCGGTCATGCCCTGGCAGGTGGATGGGAGAGATGACCTAATTAGGTCTTGGGTAGCTCAATGTTTGTGATCCATTCCCTGAGGCTCAAGTTGTTCCCAACCTCCCAGCCTCTTCAGGGACAGCAAAGATACCACAAGGTCAGGAAACATAACCAAGTTTAAAAGTCTAATGTAGAATCTAAAAATGAGTTGCCAAAACTCTACAGATACCATTTAACTGTACTTTTCCACCACTGCCCAAGATCTCGACGTGAACAAAGAGGGGGAAATGAACGCTTCCGTTAAAAATGTTAAACTTATGATTCAGCAACAAAAGGAACCGTGTCAGGATTAATAAAAAATATAATTGGGCTGCCCAGCTAGGCGTGGCTCAGTGGCTGAGCATCGACCTAGGATCTAGGAGATCGAGGTTTGATTCCCCGTCAGGGCACATGTCCAGGCTGCGGGCTCGATCCCCAATGACTCTCTCATCATTGATGTTTCTGTCTGTCTCTCTCCCCCTCTCCTTTCCTCTCTCTGAAACCAATAAAGATATATTAAAATATATATACATATATATAATTGGGCTTATTAAGTCTGTGAACAGTTTCAAGAATCATCATAATCACCTCTGGTGAGATTTGGAATTTTAATTTGTATTTGAAATGAAGGGTAATGTAAGGTGCTAGCTCTTTAGTCTGGGAGGGAAAGGTAAAAGCAGGGTGCCGCTCCAGCTGTTACTTCAAAGTAGTTCCAGTAAAATGAACTGGCTCCTTAGAGAGCAGAAGAACACGACACTTAAAGATAAGTCTAATGAAGAACTAGCTGTTTTACTTGTGAGCTCTCACACTATTTTCTCCTCCTTAACTTGCCTTCAACTTTCAGCTTTACTGAAGAAAGGGTGACTCCAGGGCAAATTTAAATAGCTGCTCTTCAGTTAAGGTACTTACACCTTCACCTTCTTGATGCTGTGCAGACATTTAAGCAACCGACACTAACCCATGGTAATCTCACAATTGCCCTCTTGGTAGTGAATCTGCTTTTGTGACAGCTGGCTTCACAAGCATAGGGAGGTAAATGATTTGTAATGAGCTCTGGAAACCAAGAAATTAAGAAGTATTTAATTGTTTAGCTGAAAATGTCAGGATCTTCTGGTTCCATGGCTTCATTTTACTGTCTGCAAGAGCAGAGGCCATGATGATTTGAGAAAGGTAAGAAAATGGAATGGAGAGAGGAGGGAAGTACAGAGCAGGATGAGAGCCTTGGCTCTGGAGTTGACTCCAGAGTCCATCACTCCCTGGTTGGCCTTTTACTGGTAACAACCTATGAGCTTTGGTTTCTTTGTCTGAAAAATGGGGAGATATACTGACTCTCATAGGGTTGTGGTAAGGAGTAAATGAAATCATGTTAGGTTACATCTGATATGTGGTTGGTGCTCAGCAAATCATGAGTGAAAATAAGAACAAAGGAAATATAAGTAATAATTATCAACAAGCATCAAATCCAGGAAGCCCAACACCAAGACATTACTAGTGGGCTCGTAACAAGCCTTTAAAGGCTCCCTAGAGCCCACAGAGCAGCTCAGGTAGCTTTGCGTTCCAACAGCTTCTGCACTCCAGCCCAACCCCTCTTCCCCTTCATGCCACTTTGCTCCACTAACAACTTGAACTGCCTGCCTTCCTTTGTCCTGGCCCCACTGTTGAACCTCTTCCTACTGTTGCTCTTCTTCCAGCCTTAATCCCCTCACTCCATCTGCATATGTCTAAATCCTGTCCATCCATCTTCTGAGTTGCAAGAGCTCCATGAAAAACTACTGTTCTGAATTTTTCAGGTTTATTTTTTAAAATGCATAATTCAGTGATTTTTAGTATATTTACAAGATTGTGCAATGATCACTATCTAATTTCAAAACATTTTCATCAGTCTAGTGCCAGTTCTCCATTCTCCCAGTTCTTGTAACTGTAGGCAAGCCAATACTTACATTTAAAAGGGATTATAATATCTGCTTTTACTGTATTTCAGGATTGTTGACACAATCAGATATTTCTAGATTATTAAGCATTATTCAATTTTAATAAATGTTATTGATAATCATAATCATCATATCTGTTTTATTTTTTTTTAAAAGCATGGCAATAGGGCCAATTTCTACCATTATTTGAAAAGTTCTAGAGAAATAATATAGTATATTGGAACGGAAAAAACAAGATTTGGATGCCACGAGCAAGGTTCAAATTACTTGCTAAGTAATCTTAGAAATGGGATTTAACCTATCTAAGTCTCAGAATCTGTAGCTAAAAAAATAGGGATATCTCACATCAGACCCAAAAATTAACTCAAAATGGATCACAGACCTAAATGTAAGAGCTAAAACGATACAACTCTTCGAAGAATACACAGAAGTAAATCTTCAATATCTTGGGTTAGGCAATGATTTCTTAGAAATGACACCAAAAGTACAAGCAATAAATGAGAATATTGATAAGGTGGACTTCATCAAAAATAAAAAGTTTTGTGCTTTAAATGACACCTTTAGTAAGAGAAAAGACAACCCACAGAATGGCAAAAAATATTTGTAACTTATATACTTGACATACGATAAAAAAACAGTTTCCAAAATATATAAAGAACTCTAACAACTCAGCAATAAAAAGACAAATGACCCGATTTAAAAATGGGCAAAGAATCTAAAAAGACATTTCTTCAAAAAAGAAATACAAATGGAAAATAATCTCACAAAAAGATGCTCAGTATCTTCAGTCATTAGAGAAATACAAGTCAAAATCACAACGAGATACCACTTCCCTCCCACTAAGAAGCGAGTCAAAAACACAGACAATAACAAGTATTGATGAGGACGGAGAGAAATTGAAAACTTCGTACATTGCTGATGAGAAAGTAAAATGGTGCAGAAACTTTGGAAAACAGTTTGGCAGCTCCTCAAAAGGATAAACACAGAGTTACTATATGACCCAGCAATTCCACTTGCAGGTGTATACCCAGGAGAAATGAAAACACATGTCCGCACAGCAACTTGTATATAAATATTCATTATGGCGTTATATATAACTACAAGTGAAAATAACCCAAGTGAACATCAACTATAAATAAACAATCTAGTTAATCAATACAATAAAATATTTTTCAGCCTTAAAAAGTAATGAAGCACCAATCCATGCTACAACATACATGAACCTCAAAAACATCATATTAAGTAAAAGGAGCCAGACATGAAAGATCACACATTGTATGATTCTATTTATATGACATGTCCAGAATAGGCAAACCTGTAGAAACAAAAAGTAGATTAGTGGTTGCCAGAGGCTAGGGGAAGTAGGAAATACAAAGGGACTGATAATGGGTACCAGGTTTCTTTCTGTTGTTAATACTTTTTCCACTGACTTTTAGAGAGGATGGAAGGGGGGGAAGACATTAATTTGAGAGAGACACATCGATCAGTTGACTCCCAGATAGTCCCTGACTGGAGCCAGGGATCAAACCTGCAACACAGGTACATGCCCTGGACCGGGAATCTAACTCGAGACCCTTTGGTGTGCAGGCTGACGCTCTAACCACTGAGCCACACAGGCCAGGGCCCAGGCTTCTTTTTGAGATGATGAAAAAGTTCTGAAATTAGATAGTGGTGACAGCTGCACAACTCTCTAAATATACTAAGAACCACTGAATTGCACATTTTAAATGGGTGACTTTTAGGTATGTAAACTGAATCTCCAATAAGAAGTTTTAAAAATGGGGATAATGTCTACTTCCCAGAACTACTTCAAGAACTTACTGAGATAGCATACATGCATGAGAGACATTTGCTAAATGCTCACTTGTTAATTAGCTGGTACAGAAACCAGGTCAGGACATAAAAGAAATCTTCCCATGTCAAGGACATAAATGGAGATGATAAACTTCACAGAGCTGCATTCCAAATTTCAATGCCAGAGCCAATTAGATGGTCCTTCAAGGGATAGAATTATTTTCAGTTAATGGTTTCCCAACTTACTTTAAAATTTGAGGCAGAAATCTGAGAATGAGATAGGGAGTTCAGTCTCTGACAAGTTACGATTTGTAATCCTGCTCAGTTGAAATGCTGTAAAAACAACTTCACCTTGTGTCTACCTTCCCCCCTTCGGGCCCTTTGCCTTCCCTCTCCCTGGCTCTTTTGTCAGAAATGAAAACTGTTCTCTGAAAGGAAGAGGGGGGGGGGTAGAGTTAGTGTGATTTGTTTGGGCATGTCAAGATGTCTAGATTCTCCTCACTACACACACTGGCTTACTTCCACCTCCCATGCTTGGCTCATAGCCTAGGCTTTTTTTTTAAAATTTCTTCCTTTCTTTCTTTTTCAATGAGCCTGGTAGTTTTATCCAAAGATCCTTTGACACTGATGGGGATCACTTGGATCCCTGAAATACATCTGTCTCTGGTGTTGCTTTCAAAATGTCCCTTAAGTAATTGAAAGTGACTGAGAGGACACATGAGCAGATCCACAGTGTAATAAATAACTTGGCTATACCATTTTATTTGAAGAATATCACTTATTTATTCATCACATTCACTACTAAACACCTATTTCAAAACTAAAATGTGAAAATGCCTGAAACACTGAATATAAATTAAGGAACTCTCAAGGACATATTTTAATTCCAATTTTAGAAGAGAACAACTTCCCCTTTTTACCTTATATACTTCCTTGTAATTAAACATTTTTTTAAACAATAAGAATATATTAACTGCCCTGGCTGAGTGGCTCAGTTGCTTGGATGGAGCACTGTCCTGTACACCAAAAGGCTGAGGGTTCAATTCCCATTCAGGGCACAAACCTAGGTTGTGGGTTCAATCCCCAGTCAGGCAGCATGTGGGAGGCAACCAATTGATGTTTCTTTCCCACAGTGATGTTTCTCTCCCTCCCTCCCCACACACACACACACACACACACACAAATATATATATATATATATATATATATAAAAATTAAAAAACACACACATATCCTTGGGCAAGAATTTTAAAAAAAGAATATATTAACTTGTATAATAATAATAATGATGATAAAACAATGAAAAAACGAATATATAAGGAGTCTAAAAAGGGGAGACACTTAATGGCAATAGTCTAAGACTGAGTCTTCCATTTATAAACTCTGGATTGTAACTGGAACTCAGGAATTTGGTATATAATTCTCTGCCTGCAGAAGCTGCTACTGACTACCTGGGGGCAGCTGCTATGAGAACTAGATCAACCATCACTTTCTTATGAGGGCTAAAAGGAGATACAGACAATCTTCCATAAAATTAAAATTTAACTCATAGGGAAGTTAGTTCTCAGGTTGTTGTGATGGACAGGTAATACATACAGAAGAAGTTCCTAAATCAGACATCAATAAATATCTGTTGAATGAATAAGTTTATTTAATTCCCCTCTGCTCTTATGCCTAGACTGCAAAGTTGGTAAGAAATTACAAAAGAAATCCAAAAACAAAACAAGACAAAACAAAAAAGAAATATAAAATACCAATAAGTTAAGCAAATAATACACTGTAATTTTCACATGGAGCCATTTAGGCAGCCTAGAAAAGGAAAACATTAAACACACACACACACTCCCCCAAACTAATGCTACTCAAACCACATCCAAGCCTCCTAATACTGCAGGACATTTACGAGTGAGCTGGTCTTGTCTGACTGGAAGTCCAGAATGGCTTGGCTCCCAGAGCGCTTTAGGCCTGGGAAAAGGACATTGGCAATGCAGGTGGGAAAATTCTGTTCTTTCCTTTCTTAATGGGAAATTCACCTAAGGCCTTGGCCTATAAGTGTATGTTACAAACACCAAAAACATCAATTAATTCAAACTTGTCCATCGAGGGGAGCTGAGAACAGAAATTACACCTCTACCTCCCATGTTCTTCATCACCAAATTAGCTACTAACTGATTAGCACACCAATTAAAATTACTAAATACAAACACAAAACCAACAGTTGTGATTTT
Source organism: Miniopterus schreibersii (assembly GCF_964146895.1). Classification (NCBI taxonomy): domain Eukaryota; kingdom Metazoa; phylum Chordata; class Mammalia; order Chiroptera; family Miniopteridae; genus Miniopterus; species Miniopterus schreibersii. The sequence continues at coordinate 15,415,240 of NC_138121.1, read as the reverse complement.
TATAGCAGACCCTAGGGGCTAATGAGCTCAGTGGGTTAATCAGCTAAGTAGCTTATTCCAAACGGCACTGTTGCCACATTAGAATGACACACGGAAGCTTCCCAAAACACAGCCCTAAAAAAAAATCAATGAGAAACATCGTCACAGTATTACAGTTTCTTGGGAAAAGTACAGGATGACTTGTTTTCCGAGACTTATTAATTATAGGCATTTTAATTATAGGCACTTCATCAATTTAATTTCCATAAGTACCATTATTGTCATGTGGCTTCCTGAGCCCTATCAGGCCCCCAGGCTTATCTCAATTCCTGGACTCTTTGGCCTCTCAGCTGCAGGTAATTATTTTCTCTCTCAAAACTTCTACTCTTTGAGCTTCTGCTCTCATCGAGTTGTCCTTTTACATCTCTGGGTGATCATTTTGTCTCCTTTAAAGAATTTTCTTTTTGCTTTTTAACCGAGTCACAACAACGCACTGTTAAAACGTATATATTAGGTGCACAATAAATGTTTGCTGAATAAACAGTAAGTCCCAAGGCTCAGGCCTTCATCATTGTATATTTTCCCCTCTGCACTCTTTCTTAAGCTTCAACTGCTAGATCTGTACAGAGCCAATTATACCCAAATTATCCCAAGAAATAAGTAGTCAGTAAGGATCTGTACATGCCTTTGAGCTCACAGAGAACCTTGCCCTTTACAGATACACAGAACACATCAGTGTGAAGGACTACATTACTGGCTTCAATTCTTCACCCCTCCCTGCATCCATGCCCTTTGCTCTGTGATGTGGCAGTTTATTCCACTATAGGGACAGAGTATATTTCTCTACCCATTGACTTTTGGACCATGTGACTTGCTTTAGTCAACAGCATGAGGCAGAAGTGATAAGGTTACAATTCCAAGCTTAGGCCTGAAGAGGCCTCTCAAATCTATTCCTGCTCTCTTATACTTCTGCTATCATTATGGGAACATGTCCTGGTGGGCCCATCCATCTAAAGGTGACCAGGAACATGTTTAGCTGAGCTACTACAGCTGGCTGACAGACCTGCAGGGAGCAGCAGAGCTGCTGGGCCAAGCTTAGCCTAGATCAGCTGAGCCACATGGGTCTACAGATACGTCAGCGATAAGTGACTGCTGTTTTAAGCTTCTGAGTGTTGAGTAGATTGCTGTGTAGCAATAACTAGTTGACAGAGTCAGCCTACTCAAGCTTTAAATCTGAGAAGTTACACAGATCACCATATTATGGCCTAGCAATCCAACGGTAGGAGTACAGTGGTCCCCCCTTATCTGTGGTTTTGCTTTTGGCGATTTCAGTTACCATGATCAACCATGGTCCAAAAATACTAAATGAAAAATTCTAGAAATAAACAAATCATGAGTTTTAAATTGCTCACTGCTTTGAGTAGTGTGATGAAATTGCATGCCATCCCGCTCCATCCCACCTAGACGTAAATCATCCCTTTGTCCAGTGTATCCACACTGTATAGAGTACCTGCCCTTTAGTCACTTAGTAGCCATCTCAGTTATCAGATTTATCAGACTGACTATCATGGTATCACAGTGCTTGTGTTCAAGTAGCCCTTATTTTACTTAATGTCCCCAAAGGGCAAGAGCAGTGATGCTGCAATTTGGATACGCTAAAGAGAAGGGATAAAGTGCTTCCTATAAGTGAAAAGATGAAAGTTCTCAAATTAATAAGGAAGGAAAAAATCATATGCTGAGGTAAAACCAAATCTTCTATCCATTAAATTGTGAAGGAGGAAAAAGAAATTTGTGCTACTTCTGTCTGCTGCTGCACCTCAAATTGCAAAAGTTATGATCATGGTATGCAGTAAGTACTTAAGTTAAGACAGAAAGGCATTAAATTTGTGGGTGGAAGAAATGAGCAGAAAATGTATTCTGACAGCAGTGTGTTGCATCAGAAAGCATTGAGCCTACCTATAGGAAGACTTCAGCAAGGGATCCTCTGAAATGAGTGACACCAAGCAATTTACTACAAGAGATGGTTACACAGATTCAGGAACAGGTTTGGACTGAAAAATATAAAAATCACTGAAAAGGCTGTGTCTGCCAATGAAGAAGATGCTGTCACATTTCCGGAAGAGTTGAAGAAGTTGATTAGAGTTCAGGCACCCACAGGGAGTCTTGGAACGTATCCCCTGTGGATAAGGAGGGTGGGGGGCTGGCTAGTGTTCCATAAAATTGACTCATTTAAAGTGTATAATTCACCCTGGCCAGTGTGGCTCAGTTGGTTGGAGTGTTGTGGGTTTGATTCCCAGTCAGGGCACATACCCAGATTGTGAGTTTGATCCCTGGTCGGGGCAGGTGCAATAGGCAACTGATTGATGTTTCTCTCTCTCTCTCCCTTCCTCTCTCTAAAATCAATTTTTTAAAAAGTGAACAATTCAGTGGCTCCTAGTATATTCACAGAGTTGTGCAACTATCCCCATAATCAATTTTAAAATGTTTTTATCACCCAAGAAGAAACCCCATGCGCTTTAGCTTTCACCTCCCAACACTTTCTTCCCTTCCCCTAGCACTAGGCAACTACTAACCTACTTTCTGTCTTGCTCTAGATATTTCATATACAGTAACTATAAAATATGTGTGGGTTTTTTTTTTACTGGCTTCTTTCACTTAACATAATGTTTCCAAGGTTCATCCATGCTGTAGCATGTTTAACTCATTTTTTTAAGGCCAAAAAACTTTCCATTGTATGTACATACCACATTTTGTTTATTTGTTCATCAGCTGATGAACATTTGTGTTGTTTCCACCTTTTGGCTATTATGAACACTCCAGTACACGTTTCTGTGCGGACATACATCTTCATTTTCCTTGGGTATATTACTAGGAGTTTAATTGCTCAAGTGGTAACTCTATGTGTATCTTTTCAATGAACTGCCAGGCTGTTTTCCAAAGTAGTGTACAATTTTGCATTCCTATTTAGCCCCCTTTTACAGATAAGAAACTGTAGCTCAGAGGGATTAAGTAATTTGCCAAAGTTCATCTGGCTGAGAAGAAGGGAATGGGAGCTGCATCCGGGTGCTTTATCTTCAGAACCCCAGCTCCTGATGACTATATTCCACTGATGGCCAGGAGACACTGTGAGTTAACCCTGACCTTCTCACCATGTCTGCATCTTGCCCTTTTGGGTGTCTAATTCTCTACCCTCAACTCCAGGAGGCCCCTCTCTAGATTTAGAATCCAAAAATTAATGGAGATGTGGAGAACACAAAGAATCACAAAAGAGAAATAAAAGTATTGCAAAAAATGTTTTGATGAAGAAACAAATACCCTGAGATTATCTGAGTTTAAAGAGAGAGCAAAGGTACACACTGACAGTAGTCAAATACATAAAAGGTTAATGTAGTAAGAGCTCATACGTGAGCCATTCTTTACCTCCTTGAACTACAGGAAGTGGGATTTAGTCCACAAACATAAATAAAGACCTCCATGTCATTATGAGACATTGAGACTTTAAAAGGACCCTTTGGGAACCCTCCAGGATTTTATTATTATGACTTCAGTCAAGTCATAGTTATGAGGCTCCAAGACTTTAGAGATTTTGTGCAAATATACATGACAGACTCTTTGGTCCACAGACTCAAAGTCCTTAAACCATGACTAACTTACCCTGGATAGCAGACAGATATACAAAGGCATCTTCATGCTCCAAGTTCTCCAAGAATATCTGGAACCACAAAATACAGCAGTGATCTGACTCACAAAGAGCAAACAAGATTGAGACCCTCATAGCAGCTTCAAGAGAATAAATATTTTGCTTTCTATTTGTCTTATAGCTAGACATTGGTCTGACTTCTAAAGTCTTGTGGAGAAAACAGTATATAAGTTTGAACTCCCGTTTTTATAATAGTTAAAAAAGGGTAGTGATAAAGAGAAGTAGTCAAGTATACACCAGGAGTAGGCATGGGAACCAAACTCTAGAGGAACAGTCCTCAACACTTTTCCCATTACAACCCTTGGTGGACAACATTCTCACATGTGATGTGACAGACTACAGGCCATGACACATAAAAGGCCAGGTGTGGGGTATGTCCAGTTGACGGCACATTTGCTGTAATATGATCCTTTTCTCTTGCACTCAGAAAGTATGTGGGAACATAAATGAGAGACAGGAATGTTATCATTGGGATAACTTTAAATCTGTTCCAATTTATTTATTTATTTAAAAATATACCTTTATTAATTTCAGAGAAAGGAAGGGAGAGGGAGAGAGAGAGATAGAAGCATCAATGATGAGAGTGTCACTGATCGGCTGCCTCCTGCATGCCCCCTGCTGGGGATAGAGCCCCCCAACCCAGGCACGTGCCCTGACCGGGAATTGAACTGCCATCTCCTGGATCCTAGGTCAACGTTCAAGTGCTGAGCCACGCGCAGCCAGACCCAATTTATTTTTTAAAATATTTTTCCAAATTTCAGCACTTCAATTGACATTACTAACAAATTACTATCAACACATCTCACAATTTAGGAACCTATCAGGGTGTGTCAACTGCTGTGGGTACTGCTTATCTAAAAGATATGACAGTGACATGTTAGGTTTAGGCCCTAACAGGAGGGTGAGAGAAGGACAGTGGCCATGTGCCCTTGTTCCTCCTGTTTGATGTCTAGGGGGCAGATAGGGATGCCTGGTCCATGCCTAGCCAGTGGTGCGTCCTTTGCTGGCACAGGGGTTCTTAATATCACTTGACGCTGCTGGTTTCCACATGTGCAGCATGTTAGGGAGAGCCTAAGATTAGCTTGTTTGGGAAGATGGCCAGGTTGGAAGGGGTGGGGATCATGTAAAGCAAAGGAAGTGTAATCCAGGGTAGTGGTCATGGGAATAAAGAGGAAGAGATGGATTTGAAATATCTCTTGGAAAAAGAACTGATGGGACCTTGATGACCTATTATGTACAGCAGATGAAGATCAAATAAGTTTTAAAAAACTCCAAAGATGTTCACTGAATTCACCATCCAAACAGGGGTATGAAAGGACATTTTTGATGCATATTCAAGGAAGATATATAATTTAAGGTTTTCAGCAACATTTTAATGACAACAAATTCTTGGCACATTTCCATTCCTCGCTTTTCTTTTCTATGAAAGTGGGGGATAATACCAGTATCACAGTTGTTGTGAGGACTACAGACAATGCCTGAAAGATATAGGGCCTGGCTCAATAAATAGCAATTATTAGTATACTGTTGATTCTAATATTTTAGTGACTAAAAATAAATGCTTTCAATCAGAATTACAATTCTTAGTCTAATGGCTAAACCAGATGGAAGAGATAATAACAACAAGAGCTAACCTTTATTTGGTGCTCATTATGTGCCTATCACTATAATTAGTGCTTTACATGGATGATTTTACTTTAAATCTTTCAACATAAAGTGGGCCCTCACCTTACAAATGTAGAATTTGAGGCTCAGAAAGTTTAAGTGATTTGTCCAAGAAACTGATCTGGAATTTGGTCAGCAGTATCTAGATCATTTGCTCTTAACCCATACTGAGGTCAGGATAATTTCCACAAAGGGGAAAAGATCCCCAGTTAAGCATATATGTTCTCTCACATAAATCTGTGATGTAAAGAACATTTTCACTGTGATGAAGGGAGAAGAGGGGAGGAGAACCAGCTCTATCCAAGCCCCTCTAAAAGGGGCCCAGAGAATACAGGTGGCTTTGCTGGCTGGGTCACAGTGTCTATTTACCAGAAAGGTACTTTCCCATCTCTGGGAATCTGCTCATGCTGTTCCATCCCCTCTTCTTTCATCTGTTCAGACTTTACTAGTTCGTTAAGGCCATAACAAGAGCTACTTCCTCCAGATTTCAACTCTTTTCTCTTCCTGACTCTCCATAGCATTTCTTGCCTATAAAAATTCTGGTACTCTGTTCATGTTCAATTTAGCCTTGTGCGGTTATCTAGGTCTTTCCTGTGTCTAAGTCTTGCCTCCTCAGAACAATTGCAAGTTCCCCGAAAGTAATCCAGGACAGTACCTGATACACAGTAAGGCCCCTGGAAAGCTGTCCCACCCTGTGTATTACAGTAAGGTGTTTTACTCACCTTGAGAAGCTTCTCTTGCACCTCAAGGGCTCTTGCTTCTTTCTGCTCTATCCAGCGAGAAAGAGTTCGCAGGGCAGCAGCCCGTGTTGGAATTTGAGGGTCATAAGCAGATAAAAGAACTTCCTGAAGCTGTTCTGTGGTTACGCTTCCAGATTTCTGGTTTACAGTCATGTGGGGCTCACCAACCTCCTGAGGAATGCGCGGAGCACTAGATTTTAGGCTGGTTTGGTTGGACTTCTCATAGTTTTGCTGCTGTTCGAGGTAGCTATGAGACACATCAGTGCATCTTTCATGACTGGTTTGTTGCTGCTCTTCTATTTTCCCTTCTGAATTTTTTTTGTTCAGGGTATTCTGGGCAGCCACACCGACAGCCTCAGTGAAAAAGGCTCCATGGGTAGAGATGGTGATGCGGAGATCAACAGCAAGTTCTTGGATGACAGGGTCTGGATATGTGTTGGAGACCTTCTCCAATAGAGGCAGCAATTGCTTCAGGGCAGCAAAATCACTTGACTTTAACTACAAAATGAAAAGAAAAATGCAAACCCAAATTAACATCGCAGATGTTAATGTAACTTGAACATAAGGCAACACATCCTGAGTAAAAGGAACAGGGAGCAAATCTTGTTCCTGGTGTAATCCGCAGACAGCCTGAGTCTGGCACTAATAACCATTGTTGAACAATCACAACAAAAAACACTTATTGAATACTTGCCATGTAGAGGTACTTTCCTAAGTTAAAAAAATACATCAGTAATGCATATTATTACTCTTAACTTTTATAATCTGATGAGCAGAACATGGTATCTTATGGTTTTAATTTGCATTAGCCAGACTAGTAGCACTACTAAGCATCTCTCCATGTTTGTCTGCATGTCTTTTCCTGTGAACAGCCTGTTTACATCCTTTGTACCCACTTACCCATTAAACTGTTTGTCGCTACATCTGTTCTTACCAAATCAGATTTTAATACGCAATTCTATGATAAAATTATTTTCCAGATTAATGTATTTTTTACTTTTATTGTATTTTTATTTTTTATGTACCTTCTGCCATAAAAAGATGAGCTCCTATTAGCAAAGTACTTAGTGCCTGAAACAGTAAGTACTATGTAAATGTTTTAAAAATAAATACCATAAGCAAACAAAATACATATATTCATATCCCTATGATCTAGTTACAATTATCTACCTTTTAAACAGAGGAAACTGAGACACAGAACAGTTAAGTAACATGTCCAAGGTCACATGATAAGATGTGAACTCAACAAGTCTGGCTCCAGAGTCTATATACTCTTACCCAACACCCTACACAGTCTCACTTGAACAAAGAAAGCTGTTCTTAACTATATGATCTAAAGTGGCAGGTTAGCATACAATGGCACCACAGGTCTGGAAAGGAAAGGGACAATAATTGGCAAAAAGGAATTTCTCCAAGAAAGTGGGAGTGAAAAATTACATAAGATTTTATTTTTTCCAAAAGCTTTGTTCTAATAATGCCATAGACCTTACTAGGGAAGGTACATGTGCAGTCAGTGGGGAAAACAAGGATCAATGGTAATCTTTATCTATTTGAAAATACTAGAAAAATTACCATATGAGGCTTCATGAGGCCCTGATAATTTGAAAACCTTGCAGTTCTTAAATCCTTTTTAGAACAAAGCAGGGTATTTATTACTTATTCATTCACTTGTTTCATTATCCAACCAAACAACCAATTAACCAACTAACTGTTTTTGTAGGACCTATATACTATTCTCATTTTATATTATAAGTCCATAGAATTGTTACTACTCACTTTCCCCACTACTTTCCTACAAAGTAAATGAAAATTTGAGGCACATGACAGGTTTATACCTGTAGAATTTCACCATACACTCCCCTCAGTTTTCTTTGTATAAACAATTAGAAACTAATGCAAAATCGGCATAAAGTAGAATTTCTAGTTCTGCAACATGTCAGATTATCTTCATGTGTAAAACAACTGACCATTCTCGTGCTACTGTATCTTAAGGAAGAGAATATATATGTATAGAGTAAAGGTTATATCATCTAAGAAAAGGGTCAATTTTATCAGGAATCTACGTGGAACTGGAAAAGACACTTTAGAATAATTTTACTACTGTTATCATGATGCTAGACCATCATTCAGTACCTCTGCAGTATCATGGACCTTTGCAGGTTTTTTTTACACATCTGAAATGGGAATATCTACTTATATCTACAGTACACGGACTCTTTTATTTCTAGTATATACAACAATTTCTTAAAAACACACACCCAGCCTGGCCAGGCGTGGCTCAGTAGCTGAGCATCTACCTATAATCCAGGAGACTGCGGTTCGATTCCATGCCCGGGGTGTGGGCTTTATCCCCAGTTGGGGGTGTGCAGGAGGCAGCCGATCAGTGACTCTCTCATCATTGATGTTTCAACTCTTTCTCTCCCTCTCCCTTCCTCTCTCTGAGATCAATAAAGATATATTAAAAACAAAAAACACACACCCAAAACAAATAGACCAACGGAATTGATAGAGAGCCCGGAAATAGACCCACATAGTCAATTGATCTTTGGCAAAGGAGCAAACGTAATACAATGAAGACAGACTTTTCAACAAATGGTGATAGAAAAACTGGACATTCATGTGCAAAAAAAAGAAGAAGAATTAGACACAGACCTTACACCATCACAAAAATTAACTCAAAATGGATCATAGACTAAATGTAAAATGCCAAACTCCAAAACTCCTACAAGATAATATAAAAGAAAAGTCTTCATGATCTTGGGTATGGTGATGACTTTTCTTGATTAAATACCAAAGAAAAGGAACCCATGAGAGAAATAATTGATAAACTGGACTTCATTAAAATTAAGAACTGCTTTGCAAAAGACAATGTCAAGAAAAAGAGAAGCCCGGCAGGGCGGGGCTCAGCGGTTGAGCATCGACCTAGGATCCAGGCGATCAGGGTTTGATTCCCAGTCAAGGCACATGGCCAGGTTGCGGGCTCGACCCCCAGTCGGGGGCATGCAGGAGGGGGCCGATCAATGACTCTCTCATCATTGATGTTTCTATCTCACTCTCTCACTCTCTTTTTCTCTCTCTGAAATCAATAAAGGTTTTTGTTTTTTTTAAATGCAAAAAAGAAAAAAGAGAAGACAAGCCACAGACTAGGAGAAAATACTTGCAAAAGACACATCTGATAAAGGACGGTTATCCAAAGAACCCTTAAAACTCAACAGTGAGGAAACAAACAACCCAATTAAAAATGGGCAAAAGACCTGGACACTTCACCAAAAAGATATACAGATTATACAGCATATGAAGAGATGCTCAACATCCTATATCGTCAAGGAATTTCAAATTAAAACAACAATGAGATATCACTACACACCTACTAGAACAACTAAAATGCAAAACACTGACAGCACCAAATGCTGGTGAGAATGTGGAGCAACAGGAGCTCTCATACACTGCTGGTGAAAATGGAGAATGGTACAGCCACTTGCAAGATAGTCTGGCAATTTCTCACAAAACTAAACATACTCTTATATGCTCCAGCAACCATGCTCCTTGTATTTATCCAAATGAGTTAAAAAGTTATGGCCATAAAACCTACACACAGATATTTATAGCAGCTTTATTCATAACTGCCAAAAAGTTGGAAGCAACCAGGATTCCTTCGGTAGGTGAATGGATAAGTAAGTTATAGTACATCTAGACAATAAAATATTATTCAACACTAAAAAGAAATGGGCTATCAAACCACAAAAGACATGAAGGAAACTTAAATACATATTTCTAAGTAAAAGAAGCCAGTCTGGAAAGGCTTCATAGTGTATGATTTCAACCACATAACATTCTGGAAAAGGCAAAACTGTGGAAACAGTAGAAAGATCAGTGGTTATCAGGGGTTGGGGTTGGGGTAATAAAGAGAGCACTGAGGATTTTTAGGACAGTGAAACTATTACATGTGGTAGATACATGTCATTATACATTTGTGAAAACCCATAGAGTGTACAACACCGTGAGTGACTATAATGTAAACCACAGACTTTGGGTGATAATGATGTGTCAGTGTAGGTCCACCGATTGTAATAAACGTACCACCCTGTTACAGGATGTTGATAGCAGGGGAGGCAGGTACATGGAAAATCTCTGTACCTCTTGCTCAATTTTTCTGCACACCTAAAACTGCTCTAAAAAATCATCTATTTAAAAAAATATATCTGTTCTCCCTGTTTTCAAACTTATTGATCATTGGGGGAATCATCTTATTAAACTGGGTAACTTCTCTAATCACACAGACAGGTAGGTGGATTCTGAATCAAATAATTGATAAGGCAATTAAAGCAGTGCATACTCTCAGCTACATAAGCCTACAGATTTCCCACTATTTGAAAAATGAGGAAAATCTAAGACTACATGTGCCAACTATTTGTTCATAAATATTAAAAAACTATTTTGAGGTATAAAGTAATATTCACTTAATTAGTAGATGAGAAAACTGAAGCACTAAATAGTTAATTACTTTTCAAGGGTCATTTAGGGCTACCATCAAGACTGAGACCTGACCATGAAGCCTTCATCTCTACTCCTGTCACAGCTTCTCAGCACAGATCTCAGGATTCTGTGTAAAAGCCCTCAGATCTGAAGGAGTAGCCCATAAGTTAGTGACAGGCTCCTTTATCTAGCTGCCTCTCTTCCAGAATTTCTGGAATGCTTCGGGAATGGAATGAGCAGAGCCATGTCAGTCACATCTATGATTTCTTTCAGGGTGTCAGGAGTGAACCAGTTAGGTAGTGAGTTGTTCTAAACTTCTACAAGTTTTCAATTAGAGAACTGGAGGTTGGACTGGTGGGGCCAGGATTGAGGGTGGTGGGAAGGTGCTTCAGAGGTAAGCATGTGAGAATGGGCATAACATCCTGAGGAGGGAACTGCACACCGACAAAGCCCCACCTGAGGCTTTCCCTGGCTCCCCTATGGGGCAGGCATACCCTCATCCTGCCTTATCCTGCTCCAGTGAGAATCACTGTTTTGGAAGAATCCCAGAGTCTCTTCTAGCAATAAAATTCTGACCTAAAATTTTCAAATTCTGAAAAATACTTATAGTCATTCATTGTGTTCTCATTTCCATACATCATTTATATTTCTTCAGATATTTAGCTGACCAGTTTACATGTCTGGATACTTTTTTACATAATACCAGTAGTACTTTTACTTTTGTTCTAAGTCAGCATACAGTATGCCCTGTTCTATGGTGAACTATACTTAAAGACACACATAAGATATAAAAATAAGAATCTTTTTTTAAAAAAATAATTAAGAATTCATCAGATTAATCACAGCCACTAGAAAGTAAGCTCCATGAAGGCAAAGAGGCACTAGATATATATATTTTTTAAATTTATCTTTATTGTTGAAAGTATTACAGATGTCCTCTTTTTCCCCCCGTTGACTGCCTCTACCCCACACCAGCTGATAAATATTTCTTGAAAAAGTTCATTCTATGATACTCTCAGAAAATGTGGTATGAAATGTCAAGATCTGGGTTCAAGCCCCTGCCCCACCATCTGCACCTCAAAGCTCAGAGGACCCAACAGGCCAGGAAACATCAGGCAGAAACTGCTTCCTGAGGGGACAGGGAAGTTACTAACATCATACTACTTTTACTGATGACCAACCCTGAAATTCAGAAAATGAGTTTGGAATTTCAGTTGTCTTATTCGAAGTCTTAAGCCTATACTTTCTCCTAGTCAACTTCTCTTCCCAGACACTATGTTCTAACAATCACCTTAATTACATAAATCAGAAAACGAGATAGTTCAAATACTATTGATACTGTTTCATCAGCTAAAGTAATTAATCCTCATTGGGAACAGGTACAGTATAATCTTCCAGACTCTGAAGCAAAAAACCCTAAGCCTCAAGATGATTATCTGAAAACATAATTCAGAATCATGACTTTTTCCCCAACACAAAGACAGAAAACCCAGCATTACTCTAGAAGACATTTATAAGTCCATGAATCAAACAGGAAAAAAAAGAATATTTAGTGCAAAAGTATAAGGGTGACGTGTTTATGTTCACTTAAATAACTGCAAAGTCAGAGGAATCAAGGATGTAATCAGTGAGTAAGGATAAATCATGGAAGGGCAGGGACAGGTAAGGGATGTACATTTACATAAGTCACATGAATGCCTCTTAGAACATTACTAATTTACTAGTCAGTCCCAACAATGGGCTTTTAGAAAGGGAAAGGGAGATTTCTATGCTCTATTTTTCCATTTGGGATGTAGTTTGCAATGATAAGAGTTAAATAAGAGGGAAGAGTCCTGGCCAGTTGGTTGAACATTGTCCTGTGCACCGAAAGGTCACCAGTTGGATTCCCTGTCAGGGCACATACCCTTGTTGCAGGTTCAATCCCTGTTCAGGGTGCATGACGGAGGCAGCTGATTGATGTTTCTCTCTCTCGTTCCCTCTCCCTTCCATTCTCTCTAAAATCAATTTTTAAAAAAATCATGTTCTCAATTTATAGAAACAAAGACTATTCAAATTAATGTTCAATCACAAAAATAAAAATCAATCAGGCCAACTAAATACAGTAACAATACAACTTAACAAAAACTATTCCATTGGTGAAACCCTCCTTGACAGTTCTATCAGCAGGGATATAACAGAACTCTAGAAACAGAACCAAAAATGTTTTTTTTAAACTATATAGTAAATATCAAATTAGGAGTACTGCCCAGCCGGGCATGGCTCAGCGGTTGAGCATCAACCTATGATCCGGGAGATCATAGTTCGATTCCCAGTCAAGGCACATGCCTAGGTTGCAGGCTCGATCCCCAGTAGGGGGCGTACAGGAGGTAGCCGATCAATGACTCTCATCATTGATGTTTCTCTCTCTCTCTCCCCCATCCCTTCCTCTCTCTGAAATCAATAAACACATATTAAAAAAAAAAAAAAAAAAGTTAGGAGTACTGTGTAAATCTACCAAGAAATGGGCTTCATGTTAACAACAGGCACAAATAAAAATGCCTTTTCCCCGTCAGGACAGGTTAGAGATGGAAAATTCTAACATACCAAGAATCAGTATCAAATTTGAATCCTCAAACTCAGAATTCCACTCTCAAAGGGTTCCCTACTCATTGCTAAGAGCTACAGCTAGTGTGATTTCAGGTTAGATTTCACAACACTTGCACTGAGCCCATTCTGCCTCCTTGTAGTCTCCTAACCTAATGTAGAATATAATTAACCAGTGCCTACCTTTCCTCCTTGTCTGGCACTACTCTGACCCTCGGTCTCTACATTTCAGCTATCCCAGCCTTCTATCAGTGTCTTCAGTATGCCAAGTTCTTTCCTGGTTTCCAGTCTTTGTACAGGATGCTTTCTTTAATTAGAAGAGTTTCCTCCATCTGCACCACACAAACTCCCAAATTCCTATCCATTGTTCAAGTCTTACCTTAAACTTATACTTCCTTAGTACAGACTGAGGTTGTGTGCTCAGCCTAGGTTGGATGCTCTGTTCTCTTGGTGCCCTCCATTTCTCTTCTGAGGCACTTCATTCAATTCTAAGTGTATATTTTGCATAGTTATTTGGTATCTGACTCCCTTACTGGACTACAAACTTCATGAGGGTAGAGACCATGTCTCCTTTGTCCACTGTTGTATTCCCAGCACCTCAGCTCAGTATTTGGCACAAAGCAAGTATGCAATAAATATTTTTAAGTGAATAAATTAAAATATTATAAATTAAATATGTAAAAGACACATACACTGGAAACAAAGCTTTAATTAACATGCTACATGATATGGGTTGAACAATGGATCCGGTGCTAAAATGAAACTATTCAAAACAGATGGAATGCTAAGCAACCAGCAAATAACAAAGGTTTTCCCTGGACTACAACAGTAGGGATGAGCTTTGGAAAGCCATTACAGTGAGGGTAAGAGGGGTCAGTATTCACCACAGATGCAAAACACTGTGCTGGGTATTTCCAAATCAAGCTTATGCCAGGTCAGAAAGGGCCCTGCCCTTCTGAAGGTGATCACTATGCAGGTGACAAGGTGGAAGTGGCACAATTTTCTTGTCCTCTACTTTAGAGACAATTCTCATTAACAACCTGGCTGGTTTATCCTGGCTCTCGTATGTGCAATATCCACCGTTATTTCTCACAAGGGTATGGAAGGGAAACAAAAGGTTTTTCTCTTCTCTTTCTTTTCTCCCTCCATTCAAGTTGGGCTCAGGTCTGCCACTCACCTGAACAGCTCCTCCCAGCATGACAGCCACCAGCCCCATGGACATGCTCAGTGTCTGTGATTCCACGGTGCTCTCTGTCTGGTGGGCCAAGCTTGCACATGCTCGCTGCAGTGTTGCTGCTACAAAGTCCACCACCTACCACAGAAATGAGATTTAGAATCGGTGGGGAGTAAGAAAAAACAATCTCAACATTTTCTTTACATCGTATGTCTACATCCTCATCTTCTATACCAACATCATGACAGCAAGAACCTTCAAGAACAACTGATACTGTGTAGCAGGCATGGTGCTGTGTTTCACATGCAGTCTCACTTAGGTCTCATATTAACTCTAGGAGGCCACAACTCTTATCCTCATTTTGAACTGAAGAATCTGAGACTTTTAAAGAGGTTATTTGCTCAAGGCCATACAGTCAATAAACGAGAAAGTCCATTTATACTTTTCCAAATGTTTAATATACTAATCCACCTTCCTTTACTTTTCACGCATTTTGTCAGAAAATTCAAATGAAAAATGATTTGTTACTTTCTGACCACCTTAGAGGGTCCTAGATCTGCTTTTCCTAATGATGTTTCCTCCTCAAGGTACCTTCCCCCTCACCTCAGCCATTTTTCTTTTAATTTTTAAAATAGTTGTATTGATTTTTAGAGAGAGAGAGAGAGAAACATCAACTTGTTGTTCCACTTATTTATGCATTCATTGGTTGATTCTTGCACATGCCCTGACTGGGGATCAAACCAGCAACCTTGGTGTATCGGGATGACACTCTAACCGACTAAGCTACTGGCCAGGGCCCCACCCCTGCCATTTTGACAGTCTAATTCCAATAAACAAAGAATGGGGGAAGAGGTGTTCAATTTTATGTGGAAGCCAGTGTCCTCAATCAATCTGCACAAATGATCCAGAGTCATTTTTTTAAGTATCAAATATTTTTAAAGGATTAAGATTATTCTTATATAACATTTTACATCACATCTGGCTAACAACTAAGCCTTAAATGGAATTAATTTGGTCAGCATCCTTTTAACTGCACGTTGATTAATCACCTTCAAAGGTAGAAACACCTGTGAATAAAAGACAGCATATACATACACATGTGCATGCACATACACGTACACACACGTACACAGACACACACTGAGGATTAATGGCTCAAAAGGGAAAAATCATTTTGAAAATGGGGCAGCTGAGATAGGTCATAATAAGTCTCTAAATACCATGCAAGCTTGCATGTTCAACTCCCTGGGCAAATTACACGCTATGCTAGAATCTTTATTGCAAGCTTAAAGTCAAAAAAGTGGCTTGTTAACACTTGTCTTTTGGAGTAAGGCAGGAAACTAGAAAGGTTATTTAAAGTTCCACTTACTGAAATGAACGATGCTAGTTACGGCAATTTTCACCATCCTCTGTAGCCTAGTACTTTACTAATACCAGAAGTTAAGGACACTGGTCCTTTTAGAGAAACTGCTTCTCTACCATCCTGAGCTACCTATTTTGCCATTCAAGAGTTTTCTAAAGCACACCTTGCTTATAGGAAGCTTCTATTTCAGCACAAATATTGTTAAATTCCTGGAAAAACTAGCCTTCTGAATTTTTCTAAGTTCCTCTCCATGAGATAGATTATATATATATATATAATATATAAATACTTTTTTTTTTAATGTTGGAAAACAAGTAGTATCATCCTATTTTTATTAAGAAGGAAATTTTCGATATCTGTCTATATATAAAAACAACAACAAACAAACCAACCAACCAACCCTGGGAGCTATTTACTGGTGTGATAGTCAGCTGTATTGTCATCTATGAAGTACTCTTTCCCCCAAATTCTCTTGTAACAGCAAAACTACCATACCTGTTTGGATAACAGCTCCTCCCCGTACTACTCATTTCCTGTGATTTTGGTGGGGCTGCCAGCCACAAGGACAGGTATGTGACTGAAGCCTGGGGGGGGGGGAGGCACTTTCACTTTTTACCTAAATTTTTTTGTAAAGGAACAGAATTTTAAAAGCCTAATGTTCCTGAAAGTTTATAATGAAAACCAGCAGTGCCCTATGCCATTTCTCTCCATCTGGTTCTGGCCCCACAGAGGCAACCACTTTTAATTATTTAGCTGGTTAATTTAATAATAACATTAAGCATTTACTATTTACCAGGTACCATTCTGAACACATTACAGGTCTTGGCTAAAGCCTCACAATAATCCTATGGGGATGTATAAACCTGTTGCCATCATTCTGGCAGCTGAGGGGAAGGGGGCTGGAGGCCTCACTGCTGAGTACAGAGAAGCCAACGCAATCCTCCAGTTTTTCAGTTTGCTACCACCACCCAAGTTCAGAGGCTCTTGAGTTCAACCTCTCTCAAGATAAACCTCCAGTCTTTTGCTGGGGAGAGGAGGTGGTTGTACAAAACTGAGGAAGGAATCAAGGAGTCTACTGAAACTAGTAGAGCCGTTCAACCTGTTTTAAGCTCTAAATTAAGCTCCATCTGTAGAGCTTATCTAGGGTCTCCAGTCCTTCCAGGGTTCTGCAGGGAAAAGTAACTTGCTTTGTTTTTTTCTTTTCAAAACATTTTTAAAAATAATTTTATTGAAATATAGTGCTTTGCTTCTTGACTTCTCCCTTGCAGGCATTTAACTTCTCATTTTCTGAAGTTGCCAAATCAGCTACTATTTTCCAGTTTCCAAATGTTACTCTTTTTTTTACGTCTCTCCTTTTCTGTTCTATTGGTCCTAGCGGTTTCCAGAGGAGGGAGATAAACACGTGCTCAATACACCATCTTTAATCAGAAATCTCTAATTTTGAAATGTTGTACTTCTATGCTATTTAAATGTGTTTACAGTGAGTATGTGTTACTACCATACCATGACTACACCCAACAATCCCTTATATCCTCTAATACTCGGTCCACGACTGTTCAAAAATGTCTTGATTTGTTTGTATCAGGATCCACACATTGCATTTGGTTATACATCCCTTTCAAGCTACAACAGCCTGCTCCTTTTTTTTCAGCCCTACTCCTTTTTGATGTCATTTATTTGATAAAGAAACTGGGTCATTCATACTGTAGAATTTCCCACATTCTGCATTTGGTCGATTGCTTCCTCATGGCATTAACTTGCTCCTCTGTCCTGAGTTTCCTTGATTCAATTCAGACTCACATTTTCGGATTTGTAGTTTTTATTTTTATTTTTTTAAGTAAGAACCCTTCCCAGGAGGTGCTGCATATGTCCTACTGTATTATATCAGCAGGCACATAATGCCTGCTTGTCTATTTATGGTGATGTTAAGATCAATCTGTCCATACTGAAATATTTAGGGGACATATACTGATATTTGTATTAGCCCTGAAATTCATAAAAAATGAGATGGCTAAACAGTGGAAAGCATAGATTAATATGTGCTAAAGCAAGTGTAACGAAATGCTAATAGCAGAATCGAGGCAGTAGGTATATAGGTATTCATTATAAAATTCTTTCAAATGTGAAAGTTTTCTTAATAAAATGCTGGGGAGGGGGATCAGTTGGCTTGGGTATATTTGGCCTAGTAACATTTATTTACCCCTAATGATTTTGGCAGACATTGATGATTGTTACCTAGATCCATTAATTCATTAGGGGATTACAAAATGTCATTTTCTAGTTCTCTTTTTGAATTTTTTAGTTGTGATTCTTGCATAAAGAAAATTTTTCCTTCATTGACTATTTGGTTACATGGAAATATAGTTCCCAAGGAAAAGCAAGATAAATGCTTTATTCTTTTCCTTCATTTATCAATTTACAAAATAATGAGTTGGTGCCCTAACAACCTCCAAAGATGTCCTACAAGCAATTTTCTTGTGGGGACTAGAATTTTTATAACTTGGATGTGTTTCAATCCATTGCAGGCATGATTCTTTTTAATGATCCAAATGTCCTATGGCCAGTGGCAGCCCCTTCAAATTGGCTCCTGAGTGTTACTGACACGACCTCATTAATCTCAGATAGTTTCCTTGTATTCAGGTACAACAAGATGCCCTGAGGCTTATAGTGTACAATCCCTACCCTAGGCCACAAATAAATCTTTAATCCTGTAAGCTTTGTTTTCTTTTAGTGGAAGAAAATGGTATTTAGAAACTATAATCTAGTACAAATGCTGTTTATTGCTACTGAGTTGTCATTGCTTCTTGGCACTGATAGTGGGCCCAGCTAGGAATTATCTATTTTTCAAAAAGAGAAAAATAAATCATGAGTTCATACTCATGCTTCCAAGTGAAATTCAATATACTAGGGTTTTTACTCAAGTTGTTTGATTTTATAACTCTTTTCTTACACTGAAACTCTTGATTCCTAATCATATTAACAAAATCACTATACTATTCATTACTTATAACTTATCCATATGTGTGTATTTCAAAATAATATGCCAAAATTATCACTAGCAGTAAGACTACTAAATGCAACTTAATTTTTTTTGTGGGGGGTTCTTTTTGTCCCGATGCATTTTAACCTTAGCTGAAGGATAATTTAATGGGACAAATCACTTTTGTATCAGCCTAAAACCATTGTTCCTTAATTAGGAGTAAAGGGAGCTAAGTGCAAAAGCTCAAGTCATATCAGTTTTTAGACTATTTCCCCTTCCTACTAGCATCCTGAGACAAAAAAATAAGGTCTGTATGAAAAAATCTTTAGGGAACAGATATAAACACAGGAGAAACAAATCATCCTACTGAGTAACATAGCACAGGGTCAGTGAATTGAAGGAATAAGAGGGCAGGAAAGAAATCATGAACGTAATTCTCATTAAACAGCCACGATAAGTCGGAGCTGACAGGCAGCTGCAAATTTTCTCAGCAGGAGCTGTACTGAAATGCTGCTTAGCAACACCCGGAGGCAGATGACAATGAGAAGGATACAAAGAGCTGGAGATTCAGATTTAACCGTGACAATCATACCATCTTACAACTGACTATTCACCAACCGAGCAATAACTAATTCTGGTAAAGTGGTAAACTATGGCAACCTGCACTGCCTATGCTTTATTACTTTTATTTCCTATTTTTAAAAAAGCTGGTAAAAATTATGGCTGAGCCAATAAAATTCAGGTGCTGATTCACATAGTTACTCTACTCGAAAAACATTTTTTTAAAAATCAACCTGTAAAATTCAAGGTTTGGGTTTTTTTTTTCAAATTTGAATTTCTAATCATTTTCAACTTTTGATGCACATTAGAATCATCCATAGAGCATTAAAAAATACAGATGCCCAGCCCTGGCAGGTATGGCTCAGTTGGCTGGGCATTGTCCTCTGCACCAAAAGGTGGCCAGTTCGATTCCCAGTTTGCAGGCTCCATCTCCAGTAGGGGGTGAGCAGGAGGCAGCCGATCAATGTTTCTCTCTATTCTCTCTCCCTTCCTCTCTCTCTAAAAATCAATAAAAATATTTTTTTAAAAATACAGATGCCCAGGCTCTAACGAAGACATGCTGAATCAGAACTCTAAAAGTGGGCTGAGCATCAATATTTTGAAAGAGATCCCAGGCGATTTCATTTGCACCAGAAGTTGAAAACCACTCTGATACAACATATAAACATTTAGAACAGTTCTTAAAGTTTTATGTGCTTGAGAATCACCTCAGCAGCTTGTTAAACATGCCGATTCCAGGACCTATGAAAGTGTTGGTTCTCTTGGTCTGGTGTGGACTCAGTAATTTGCATGTTTAACCAGCATTCCAGGTCATCCTGAGGCAGGTGTCATCAAACCACACTCTGAGTAACATTTTTGGAACGTTTTGTGGAAAGAATGTAAAGAAGCCAAACCAGGCTGGATCCAGAATGTGACAGACACTGACCTGAGTGATGTTTGTGAATATCTGCTCAGACATTCTCTCGCACAGAACAGCCATCAGCTGCAGGACCAGCAGCTTCTGCTCTTGGCCTTCTACCAGAAGAGTTTGGTGCTGCTCTAATTCCAAGAGGCTTCTGCTGGAGAGGGGCTGCATTTTTAACTCTGCTTCATTTTCCACAGCCACATGAGTCAACTCCTATCAGTGTAGGAGAAAAGGAAAAGGGAATAAAAAACCTGTAGAATGAAGGGCTCAAAAACAGCTAGAAAACTCTGTTTGAAATGTGTGTTTAAAGGACTAGTCTGCGTTCACTGCAGCATTATTTATAATAGCCCAAAACTGGAAACAAAAATATCTAGCAGTAAGAGAATGAATAAACTGTGATGCATTTATTATATGGCAGCAATTGAAATAAATGAACTAGGTCTATGTGGATATCAAGATAGAGAGATCTCAAAAACATTGTGGACTGTACCTATACTATGATACCCTGTATATAGAAATTTAAAACTTCATAATGAAAAACATATACACGAAGAACTAGTTTCACAGACTACTTATTTTACCAGTATTTCTATGATCTCTGTCACTAGCCTTCCTTGAACTGAGGCCATATAACATTTCCAAACCCTTTTTAGAGACTATTAGATACTTTCAGCACCACAGCCCCTTTTCCCTAAGATATTTAGAACTAAACTTCTACCAATACATAATTCATTACTGTCAGTTGTGTAGGCTTTTCCCCTACCCTTCAAACTGTACATTTCCTTGGGAAGGGAAAACATTAAGTTACTTAACAATTAATGCTTTAACAGAATAACTGACAGTTTAGAGCAGTGCTTCCTAACTGTGCCTGAGCAATTTTGCTCCCCAGGGGGATATTTAGTGATGTCTGGGGACATTTTTGGTCATCATAATTGGAGGGTAATATAAGCACCTAGTGGGTAGAGGTCAGGGATGCTGCTAAGCATGCTATAATGCACAGGGAGCCCCGCACCCCTGCCAGAAGGCCCCTCCACCTGCTACCAACAAAAAATTATCCAGCCCAAAATATCAATGGTACCAAGGTAGAAAAACCTTGGTTTAGAGCAAAAAAAAAGCCTTTGATTTTTTTTTTAAACAAAAATTTTTTAAAGTATCCAATTAAGAGGATATATTTTTGTAATGTTATTTAAAATAAGGGGCTGGGCAGGGGGGATGGATGTGAACATGGAGGGGAGAAAGCATAAGTATCTCCTACTTCAAATTCTAGAGTTGTTAGCCCTAATTCCCTCCCTGCATTCTCCCACACCCACACCATCCTTAAACTCCAGAAACATTCTCTTGGAGTAGACACTTTATTTAGGGAAAATAATGAAGAAGGCAGAGCTGGGAGATAGGGAATCAGAGACCACCTGGCTTATGGTCTCGAACAGTGCAAATAAGGAGTAACGGTATGGGGTACAGGTTACTGTTGGAGATTAGAACAAAAGGAAGCACAGCCACCAGTACTAAGAAGTAAACCCGGAAAAGGTTTCAAGTGGCTACAAAATGAAATGAGAGAGGCAGAACTGCTAAATCTCCTTCCCAAATACCTGACAAAACAATAGTCAGAAAGGATAAGGGATTACTCTATAGCTGTAAAACCTGCTATTAACTTCAAAAGAGTTCTTATTGTGAACACAGAGCAAAGATTAACCCTTTCATAGATCGACAATTCTGCTCTGGTCATCTCTAAAATTTCAATGCAAATTACCTTGTAAAGTCGTTCAATTATATGTGTATTGCTGAAGGTAAGTTTCTTCTTTTTACCAAACCTACTAAAAAATAAATTACCTTATGTCCTCTTGATTATTTCTCCTAATAGGACCTCATTTTAGAACCTAAAATTATGACTGCCTTGGAAATCCAAAGGGGCTCCTGATGCTACACTGGAATAAAGCTGACTGTGAACCACACATGTACTGTAGTCCTCACCTTCAAGCAGAAGATGAAGAAGTCACCAGCCAAACCACATTCTTGGCAGTGGGACAGCAAGTCCCCGAGATGCTCTACCTGGCACTGCTCTGAGGACACCTTCTGGTACAGGGCTTCATCTTCATCACTGCAAAGTGGAGTCAGATTTATTTTGGGAAGATTGATTACCCAGAGATATTTTTTTGAAACCTCATTAATAACATTCTAAAATAACGTTATTTCCATACAACAAATCATTAAAAAGACCTCGAAGTTTTGTTTAAATTATTTTCCTGTTACCTCAGAAAAAATTCATGTTTGCATATAGAAAAATTTCTTGTGCATAATTTCAAGTAGATTATAGCCCCTTAAAAGTCCACGTAGAGACCCCAGGTTAAAGATCTGGTAGTGGATGGAGATTCATTCAAGCACTGTCTATTCGTTATTTTTCCTACAATAAAGAGAAACTATATATAGTTTCAATAAGAACTGTTGATTTTGACATATATGCCCTAAGAAGTGCACTAAAAACTTGTTAAGACAGTAATAAGTTTTAACTTCTGATAAGTTGAATGCTATAAAATTCTCTATCGAGTCACTAAATTGATCCCAGGTTAAACTGTTCCAAAGCGTTTTTTAAATAAACATACCAAATTTTTTAAACTCTTTCAGTTCGGGGTCATAGCTATAACCACAGAACCTACTAATGTTCAACAAAACAACTCTCAGAAAAATACTAGCTTGAGTTTGTACTGATAATTGTTTGCAATCAATGTGTTTTTTTATTTTCCTCAAGTCCATCATATTGAAAGAGTGTTCTAAAACTTAAAGTTAACCATGAATAAAAAAATTAAACTTAAACACTTTAATTAACAAACAGCAGCATTTTGAAAGTGATGTGACATCTCAGCAGAGTAGCTGCCACCAGTTAAATATTATATGAACTCTGATCAACAAGAATTTACATTCTGAGGTAATAATATCTACACATATCACCCGGAAAATGAAAATAATTTAAAATACACTTGTGAGATGCTGGAGAAATAAATTATCCATTCCAGTAACATTTATTAAGCACCTTCTAATCAATCCCTAGGAGAAACAAACCCCAATTATAAAATTTCTATAAAAGGCATCTATCAAGCAATTTCCCTTAGGAATAAGTCTGACTCTGAACACACATATACCACTTTGAGAATGAGAAAGAGCATTGGTTTGTTACGGTGTTGTGGGTGAATATGTGTCTGCCCTTTACTCTGATTTACTGGCAAAGGCTTTGTGAAGTAAGGGCCCTTGTCATGATGCAGAGCTGTGAGGCTCCAGTAAATTGCACCTACTCTTAGCTAGAAGCCTGGATAATTACTTAAGGCCCACATTTTATTTAGATATTATAATAAACAGGAGCACCTCAGCCCAGCCGCTTGAGTTTTTAGTTTCCTTTCTATCAGCGCCCCTTAGCGGACAAGTCACAGAATGGCCTCTTGGGTACAATGAAATCTGAAGAGAGATAGCAAAGGATGGCTGGACTCACCAAATGGCCTCTTTGATGGTAATCATAATGCCACCTTGAGTGGCAGCTCTAAACTGACACAGAGAATGGAGAGAAGGCACAGATCTGTCCAATCCTGCAAATCCTTTCAGGCTGGCAATTGCTTTCTTCCTCTCCAGTTTCCCCAGGAACCATAATAAGATATCTTGGCAAAGTGACCTGGCAGAAAAAAGTTATAAATGAGCTCGTTATCTTATTCTAGGCATCCAGCAAGAGAGAAAGAAAGACTGTCAGGTCCCACTGCATTCCAAATGCTGGCACAATCACCTAGTTCTACTGAAGTGCAGGAGTGGAAAGTATGAATCTTGTGAATTTCTGAATACAAATATCCTGAAATTCAATGAATGAGTGACTGATTTTTGGCTCTAGAAGCAACCATGATATGACATATGAGCCCACGTGAATTTTTTTTATTTATTTTTTTGGTAAAATCAAGTGTGCCCATTGCCTTTGGATTAGGCAATGCAAAAGAAAGGTCACACTGATGAAACCATCGCTACAGATGGGACCAATAGTGGGTGACCAAGAAACAGCATACCGACAAATTCTTGCTGATTCCTCAGCCCCTTTTATCGGTGCCCATCAGCCAGGAGAGGAATGAAATAAACGTTTGCTTCTTCCTTCTCAGTCTCTGATGCAAACATGATAGTACTATGAGGACTTGGGTTTCAACACTAAAACAAGAATTATTGTATGGACAGTAGGCCTTTGAAGCCAAATTCACATATTTATAGTCTTCCCACGGCACTTTCTACTGTCACTTCCGTTATGGCTTTGGGCTACAATGATGCACCAACTTAAAGTTAAGAGTCAAAGGCAATATGCAAGCTTTGACTAATATGCAAGACTGAGTACAGTTAACTCTTGAACAACTGAGGATTAGGGATACCAATTCCCCCTGCACAGTCAAAAATCCATGTATAACTTTTGACTCTCCCAAAACTTAAGTTCTCCCTCGGTATCCGTGAGGGATTGCTTCCAGGACTCCCTGCAAATACCAAAATCTGAAGATGCTCAAGTCCCCTATATAAAATGGCATAGATTAATGCACAGTCAGCCCTCCATATCTACAAACTTCCAATCATGGACTGAAAACAATATAGGTACTTACTGAAAAAATTGTGTATAAGTGGACCCGCACAATTCAAACGTATGTTGTGCAAGGGTCAACTATACTTTCCTTCACCCCTTAAAGATGATAGCTTTCTATTTGCTAAACAGCCTAACACACAGTTAGTCTTCATAATAACCCAATGAAGAGGGTACTATTATTGTATATCATATTACATGTGGAGGATTTCCAAACACCAAAAATCAGAATTCTGTAGGACTTTAGAAAGGATATAAACTCTTATAAGAAGAAAGAAACAACATAAGTAGCTGTGAAAATAGACCTGATACAACAGGAGTCCTATTTAAATTCCAATACAAAGGTTATTTTTGGATGACTAAGAAACCCCTCATTCTAAACAGCGCTGTGCAGCACTAATACCAAATCCAAGTCTAAATTACAGAGTAGCACATTCAGATCTAGATTTCCCAAGCTTGATTTCTAACTCCCCACCAGGTAGTTATGATCCATCCTCTATTTCCTCCTTCCTAGACACGTAATTCCAGTATTTCTCACCAGTTAAACAGTGGCATGTTCATACATGTCAACAAAGATTTCATCTCTGATGTCTAGGACTGAGGCTGAGGAAAGTCATCCTAAAAACTACATCCAATTCCCTGCAATTTGAAAAGCTCTCCATTTTCTAGATGAGCAAAATAAGAGGACCCTCAAATGTTTTCCTAACTTTGAAAGGAAAAAAACAATTATAAGGTGACATAAGTCAAATTCAAAATAAGAACAAGAATAACACACACACGAGAAGACTTCACTATTTATAAACAAATAAGGTTCTCTGGTTGTTTACCTTATGTGAGACACGCTCTGCTTGGTAAAACAGTAGAGAGAAAAGAGCACTCCCAGGACGGGAAGCAGGGAGTCCACCAAAACTGCTGAAGGTTCATTCCCGACCACGTACACCTAGGGAAAAGGAAATGGCGAGAGGCAGTGTGACTGCAAGGCCAGAGGAATGGGAACCAAGCACCACACACTCACTAACAGGGCTCAGAGTCTTGCCGTAAGCAACACTCTAGCCCTAAAATGAACAAATTTAGCTCCAAGGCCAATGAAACCATTTGAGATTGACAGACAGGCTAAACCACAGGGAGGGAGACGGGACGGCAGCTCTTTTGTATGTGCAGCCTGAAAAACTGCTGGGCAAAATGGGCAAATTAACCCATTTTCTGACCCCTTACTTTCCTACCTTTGACTACCTCTGAGTCTCCTAATCTGCTTATTATTCATCTGTATAATAATTCTCTTACTGCGGAAGGCCCTGCTCTTAGGAACTAGCAAGCAATTAATGCCACATAGAAAAAGTTAAAACTACTTTGGAAAAAAGACCCACAAAAACAGCTTGCTCTAGATCTGTCCTGCTGAAGATGTTACTGCCAAAATGGCATGTCCTATTCTCTCCAAATCAATAAATGTTCAAAGAAGTTATGCTGTGTATCTAGATCTGCTCTGGCTTTATAGGATTGAGTATGTGAGGATGCTGATTTTTATTAACAATAATTATGGTACTTCTTTTTTAATATCCACTGGGATCAAAGTACTGTCCTAGGTGCCACAGTGAATATAAAAACGAGTAAGAGTCATCTCATTTCTCAGATTGCTTGTGGTCTAACAAGAAGACTAAAACAAATAAACCAATTACAACAATAACAACTCAAGGTGGGTAACTTAAAGCATCTTAAGAAGCACAAAATGCTATTCGAAACTCCAAACAGAGTAGGATTTCAAAATGTAATTCTGCTACAATAAATTAATTAAAGCCTGATGTGCAGACAGTGATAATGATGATAAAAGAAGAAAAGAGAGAAACTGACAATGATTACACTCTTATGTGTTCCAGGAACTATGCTAGGATTTTTATCTTCCAGGTACTATGATTTTTTTAAAGAGTTAGCTCATTAAAATTCAAACAATCTCATGAAGTCGGTGTTAGCAGCCCTATTTTAAAGGATGAGGTAAAGGAAGCTTAAAGAGGCCCTTATTTATAGCAAGTATGGAGGCAGGAATCAATGCTACTTATGGAAAACTGAAGGTCATAGAGGCACACAGCAGAAAAATCTCTGTACTTTTCCAGGGACCCCTGTCCCTTTAAATCAACCCTAATTTTTCATACTCCTTAAGCCTCACAACTCCTCCATGGAGCTCGATAACCAAGGAGCCAGCTTCCTGTGCATGATCTAATCTCCATAAGCCCAGCTAAATGAAGTGCATTGTATGGCAGTGTTCAGAAGTACTATGCAGGCCTAATTATATATCACCAATTACAGGAGGTAAAAAACAGATTCCCCAAATAACGTTAAGAGCCCATTGTTCGGCTCTGGATTCTGTGTTCCCAGAGGTAATCCCTATGGAGCCATCCTTCTTTACCAGCATCTTTTGTACATTTAAAATAAAATTTAAAAAAAACAGATGGAGTTAAATCTTTATTATTTACTGGCTCGAATGGGCCAAAACACCTCAAACTTTAACATGAACTCAATCAAGCACAGTTCCCAGGGGCATACACTGTTGTTGATAAAGTTCTCCAATTTTTCAATTCTCTTCTTATACTTTTCTGTATTTTATTAATAAGAAACAAGTACTACTTTTATATTTAGGAAAAACTGTGCAGCTGTTTATACGTATGTTATTTATTTTTATATAAAGCTTCAGCAAATGTTTATTGAGTGACAACTGTGTGCCAGGCATACAGAGGTGAACAAATTATCTGCTTCAAAGAAGCTTACATTCTAGTGGGGGGAGAGCAAATAAACAACAAATATATAACATCAGGTAGTGACAAGTGCCAGGAAAAAAAACAAAACAGGTTAAAAGGATAGAGAGTGATGAGGGGAACAGCATGTGGAACAAGAGCGAAATTAAGGATAACTCCTACCAATTCATCAACTAATAATCATTAAGTTCACAGACAAAAATAGACAAATGGAATTTTTTTTTCAAAGTGGAAAGATTTAGGCAAAAGTCAAAATACTTCAGCACCTATCAGAGGAGATGATTATTTTGTGTTACCTCAGTTTTTGGTAAACAAGCACTTTAAACACAGGAATATACAGTGTAAAGGACCACTGTCGCTGCTTTTATGAAGCAGACAATAGCTACCATTTATTGCATGTCTACTCAAGAATGAACTAGGTTATTCAGCTAAACATTTAACACACAACCAATCCCCACAAGAGTTCTGCAGCCTAAGGGATTTAATTCTCATTCTAAAACTATGGAAACTGAGGCTCAGAGGAGCAAAGTTAGTTGAGCAAAAGCACATTGTTAGTAAATGGCAGGGCCAGGATGAACACAGCTCTGTCTGGCACAAAACCTGTGCACAATCCATAGAGACAGAAAGCAGATTAGTAGTTGTCAGGGGCTGAGGGACGGAGGAATGGGGGCTGATTACTTAATTGGTACAGTTTCCATTTGGGGTGATGATAAAGTTCTGAAACTAGACAGTGGTGACGGTTATACAACATTATGAATGGACTTAATGCCACTGAATTAAAGTGGTTAAAATGGTAAATTTTATGTTGTGTGTACTTTACCACAGCTTAAAAAAGAACAAAGCATTGTACTACATGACCTTTCAATACTCCCCTCCCCTTGTTCATAATGATATTTTCATTGCTTCAGTCCCTAACCCATACCAACTTTATCCCAGCTGTATCCCTCACCCCAGAATCAGTAGATCCCAGCTTGTCAGGCTATTAATAACCCTATTCCTGCAATCTTTGCCAAAGAGAGCTGGAGATCCTGAGTGGCACCATGGACAGCAGCTTCTGTACCACTTCCTCTTCCTCCTGAGAGTCTCATAGAGCCCGCTACTACCAAGTCTTCTGGTGGATCTCCAGGGCCATATCATAGCCAGTCCTTTCCAATGACAGTCCCTTCCTTCCAACCTCTTGCCTCATGCAGGTTAACAGTTTGCTCTGCACCTGACATGCAACATTACCCTCTACTTGCACTTCCAAAGTGACTCTGGTCCCTTCCCCCTTAAGTGGAATCCCCAGATTATTGAATTGTATCTGGAGTTTAGTGACCCATAAAGGAACACAGGAGGCTGGACTGATTCAGCCAGTGCTGAACTATGATCTCTTGGTGCCAGCACTGAAAATGACCAAATGCTCTAGAGAAAAACAGTACTCCCAGTGAAGTCACACTACATATGAAGGGAGCAGTCTCCTCCACACCAGGCTGGTGACAGTACCAACTGAAGAAGCAGGAAAGGTAAGCTGCTTCCTGCCCCACTGAGGGAGGGAGGGCTCTACTGCACTGTCTCTGTGCCCTAAC
Organism: Miniopterus schreibersii; assembly: GCF_964146895.1. Classification (NCBI taxonomy): domain Eukaryota; kingdom Metazoa; phylum Chordata; class Mammalia; order Chiroptera; family Miniopteridae; genus Miniopterus; species Miniopterus schreibersii. The sequence goes on along the minus strand of NC_138121.1, from coordinate 15,386,215 downwards.
ATCCAGGTATAGTGGAATTTCATTGGACTATGCTTATGTGTAGTCTCTTTCTAATTGGGAGTCCTACCTGCTCACGTGGAGGCAGGGATGGGAATTCAGGTTCTGAAACATAATTCAATACTTCATATGTTATTTCAACTTGTGGTAAAAATGTTCCAAATCATTTGAAAGTTTCCTTTTTCCAGCAGTATAACTAATGGATATGTTTCACATAGGGTTGTTTGTAAATACTCCCACTGACCAGTTGTGAGGCTTAACACAAGTCAACTGAGTCTCGGTTTCCTTATGTAGAAAATAAAGGGGTTGGATTAATCAAGCTTTAAGGCCCCTTTCATGTCTAATCTAGCATTCTCGGACTTGACTGCAAGTCTGCTTATTTTCTTCTAAACATTTCTGATATCTCAGCCATAAAGAGGTAAGACTAGTTGAAAAAAATAAACCATCTTTCCCCACTCAAAAAATTTTGAAACACTGAATCTTCAACTTGACCAAAATTTCTACCCCTTCCTCACACATTTTCTGCTCTACCAGTTATGAACTTAGTACTTTAATGATGAAATCCTATTTAGTTGAAAGATTTTCTGGTTACCTGAAGTATCTGTACAGCCAGGGATCACCAAACAAAATATCAGGAGGAGGGAAAGCTGAAGCAGGGAAGGGAGAGACAGACTCTCAAGGTACCTATTCAATTCTTTGGTGTAAAAAATCCCCTCTGTGAGTATGTAAAATGGTGCTTTGCAGTTGAACTTCCATGTCTACCTGTGGCTTTTCCAATATAAATGTGTAGGGCAGGGCTGTGGGGCAAAATAAGAGAATAGCATGGCTCTGTAAAAGCCATAATGGCTCAGAAAAGATTAGAAGAGGAAATAGATGGGTACCAGTGATCCCACGGGCAAGCTGGGGATTTCCCCATTTCTTTCTAGGGATTTCCATATTCCTTCCTGAATGCACCTTGGCTTTCTATTACAGGGCCAGCCACGAGAGAAGGTGTCTGTGGTTAAACCTTACAACCCTTCATTTAAGCTTAGAGGACTGCTGCCCTAACAAGTAGCAGAGAGGCATGTTTCTGGGTACATAATTATACACAGATCGCACATTACTGAAACTCTTTGCTTGACTGGGAGCTCCTTGAAGGCAGCAGCTGACTCATAATCATTTCTGTATTTGTAAACCTAGCAGAGTGTCTGGCATTTAGTAGGTACTTGGTAAATGTTTTGTGACCTATTAACTGAATCAAAGAATGAATGAACAAAATAGACTGATTGATGTTTATTTTCTCAAAAGCTCTATTTTTGTGGGGAAGTTACAATGCTCTCTGTATTTTAATTTTTTTAAAAACTTGTAGCTAGAAGATAATCAATGAGAATTAACTGAACAGAACAGAACTTCAGCCGTGAAAGGGAAAGCAGACTGAACAAAAAAGAAGGGCTTGACTTGACTATACTGGCTTGTTCAGCACCTATCTTCAGTGTCTGGAGGACTGAATTTCTCTGGAAGGATTGACTAGAAATTTAAATTAAAAAGGAAAGGAAAAACTCGCAAGAATCAAAATGGTCAAAAGTATTAAGAATAAACGCATGTTTTTATTTTTTTAAGTAAATGTATTGGGGTAACATTGGTTAATAAGATCACATAGGTTTCAGGTGAATATTTCTATGATACATGACCTGTATATTGCACTGTGTGCCCATCACCCAAAGTCAGGTCATCTTTTCTGTCACCATATATTCGGTCCCCTTACCCTTTATAAACATGTGTTTCTGTTTTAAAGCAAAACAAAACAGAAAGCAGTCCTCACACGCACCACCTCTCATTTCATAGACTTCCATATCATTGTTAAGCATATCCCTTAGAGGCCACTGTTGAGTAACTAAAAAAGTACTGGGAAGTCAGGAGTCAGGAAGCTTGGGTGTGAATTTTGTTTCTTCCACCTATGTGATTGCCCAAAATCACATATTAAGTGAATGAACACGGATAACACATTTAAACCTACCTCGATCTCAGTTTTCTCATTTATAATGTAGGCACTAAGCTTTTGGCATAAGGACCAATCAAGACAATTCACGTTAAAACATTTTGTAAAGTATAGAGCCCTGTGCAAAGGTTAAATTTATTTCTAAATATTTTATTCTCACTGATGCTACTGTATATAGAACTGTCTGCTTAATTTCTGGCCTTATCTTTCACAGGGATGTACAAGTGGGGAAATAAAAGCATGATGAGTCTATTCAGAATCAAGCTGAACTAATCCTAGCATTGAAATCCAGTACAGGCTGAAACTTGATTTTACTCTTGTTAAAGATGAAACTAGCCAAGGGCTGCCTTCTAAAATATCACAGTGATTCTTTCAATAATAATGTTCCAGAACTTCTAATGCATTTACTAAGTTTAAATAAGACTTGTGAGAGGCAAAAGAACAGGACAAGTTACCTAATATAGCATTTTGTACTATGCTCACTTTCAGAGCATATTGCATAAAATTATCTTTTAAAATAAGTTTCCCTGAGTCCGGCCGGGCGTGGCTCAGCAGTTGAGCATCGGCCTAGGATCCAGGCGATCGGGGTTCGATTCCCAGTCAGGGCACATGCCTGAGTTGTGGGCTCGATCAATGACTCTTATCATTGATGTTTCTATCTCTCTCTCTCTCCTTCTCCTTTCCTCTCTCTGAAATCAATAAAGATATATTTTTTAAAAATAAAATAAAATAAGTTTCCCTGAACCAAAGAGGAACTGACAGTTTTTTGAGCACCTATTATGTACTAATGCATACAATGAACCTACCAAAAGTTACCTATTCACCACCACAACCCAAGTGTTAAATACGTTACCTCAAGTCACATGGATAGTCAACCCTGGAGCCAGATTCCAACCTAGGTCTGTCTGACTCAAAGGGCCAGGTGCTTGTCACTACACTATACCACAGAATCTCAACTGTAGCAGTTAGAAAATCTAACACTTGCATATCCCACAGCTTGGAAGGTCATCTCTTTCAGTCCTTTGCCTGTTCTTCAAGGCCACAGTTCAATTAGAGATGGAAACATCCAGAAGAATGATTGCCTTTAGGGAACAGTCACAGATGGGAGGGAGATTAACTTAAAGCCTTTTGCACCTCTTAAACTTGTATCGTGTGCAAATATTATCTTTTCTAAACACAGAAAGAGTGAGGGAAAGACAGAGGGAAGGAAAAATTGGTCCCTAAACCAGCTCTGCCACTCACTAGTATGATTTGGGACAAGTCACTTCATAGTCATTTGGATTTTGCTTCCTTTACTGTAAAATGAGGGATTAACTCGTTAAAACTCAAAGAATGTACCACATCAAGAGTGAACCTTAATGTAAACCATGGACTTTGGGTGATATTGACATGTCAATATAGATTCATCGACTATAACAAATGGAACACTCTGCTGTGGATGTTGATAGTGGGAGAGGCTGTGAATGTGTTGGGACAGAGGATATAAGGGAACTCTCTGTACTTTCTGCTATAACCTAAAACTGCTCTAAAATAAAGTCTATTTAAAAAAATGAGAGGTTATATTAGTTATTTCTAAAGTTTCTTCCAGCTCTAAGGTCTATTATTCTAACTTACTCTACAAAAAATAATTAAAAATTCAGAAAGAGGAGTTAACTGGCCATTCTGACAAGAAATCTTAATTAGAAATTCATTAAGATTAGATGGGGGGAAAAACACTTGGATAATTAAAGTCAAGATTCCCTCGCCCAGCCAGTGTGGCTCAGTGGTTCCGTACTGACCCACGAACCAGAAGGTCATAATTCAATTTCCAGTCAGGACACATGCTTGGGTTGTGAGCTCAATCTCCAGTAGGGGGCATGCAGGAGGCAGCCAATTGATGATTCTCTCTTATCATTGATGTTTCTGTCTCTCCTTCTCCCTTCCTTTCTCTAAAATCAATAAAAACATACTTTTTTAAAAAAGATTCCCTGAATCTGGAAAAAGAGAGATAAAATGGAAAATGAGAATGAGGAAAATAAACTAATTAGGTACCTTCTAGCCTTGCCTACCCTAAAATTTCTTCCACCTTTAGGGAGTCTCAGCAAGTACTATAAGATATACTAAAAGGAAACATCCCCCACACCACCCACCCCAAGTCCACTATCAGATTCTGGCCAGTTCTCTTTAAGAGCAAGAAAGTGTCCAAGTCAGAAAGAATTGGAATCCTCTTCTCCTGCCCTACCCAGAACCAATCTCTATGCAATCTAGGCCTCTCCTCACCTCTCTAGGCAAAGAAAAACCACTTGTCCCTCTCACACCAGGGGGACAAAAGAATTTCAGCCTTCTAGGGATTGGGCCCCAGACATTCAGAGTCAGAGGAAACAGGAGCCAATGGACTGAACATAATTTGAGCTGCATATCTCCTTTTTGGCTTAGATAATTTTACCAAGGGTAAGGTACGCACATAGAGATGATGAGAATTATTATGCAGTGAAGTACAAGCAACTATGTCAAGTTTTCAATTCAATTCGACTACCACCTACATATACACCTGTATTGGTGAGAACTTCCCGCTTGGCCCGCCCGAGCCGTATTGCTCCACTTGCTATGCATGATGGATGCAAGAGCAGAAAGGCCTTCCCTTGTCATTGTTCTGCCACAAAACTTTCATTCAAAGAGCTGAGGGATTAGTCCTTAAAAAACACTGAATTGAACACTTTAAATGTCTGAATTGTGTGGTATCTGAATATCTCAATAAATCTGTTAAAAGAAAAGAAGAGAGAGGGACAACCAGAGCTGGAAATGTTTCCAAATGCCTCTCTAAAATTAAACACCCTTTTGCTACCCAGTGAGTTGCTGAATCAATTCAACCATCCCAGATGTTTTCCTTATTTCCTGCCGTTGAACAGTACTGTATAATTTAGTATTAGCAGAAAGTTAATAAAGACAACACATCCTTTGTAGCTAAATTTTACACAGTGTTTACCATTTCGCTCCAGCATACACATTTCCTTTGTTTTCCCACTGCAGCTGAGCCGCCAAAACCTTGTAGAGAGCATAATTATCCTTTTGCATCCCTTGTGCTTTCAGGGTAGTACCAATCCTTGTGCATAATCAAGTGTCTACGGCAAACTGTTTTACTTGCCTCTCCAGGAGGTTTTAAATTCACCAACCTAGAAGTGGATATCCCCCCCCTTTTTGGGGCAATAGTAGGAGGAATGACAGGATTCACTATTTCTGGATCTCTCTGTTTCTAGAGGCTAATTCACTTGCCAGAAAGAAGCTGTTTTGCTTTCTTTTCCCTCTAAAAGCAATGTATTGACTTCCAAGGAATACTATGAGGGGTTTGTACAAAAGTTTAGTCGCAACAAGTCCTACCCTTACCAGCACTTTCAAGTCTTTCTGACATTCCACACCCAACCATTTAACAGTTTTTCATCATGATATTCCTTAAATGGGAAGAATCTAAAGATAATCTTTTTGAAAATTAGTTGGGCCTTGTTTTCTAATTCAGATCATTTTCTTTCTAGACTGCTCTACATAATTTCTTATCTTTCTATAACCTGAAAATCCTTGACTACCAATATGCAGAACATGATATAAGAACTTTCTTTTCATAAGTCTCGAAAGGAGGAATTTAAAAAAAATAAAAACAGCACTATATTCACAAAATCTCCATGTCCTGTTTTATCTATGGGCAATTTAATTCTATATCTATATGCGAGGTCAACCCTGTCAGTGGTATACTCTTTGTTTTTTAACAGCAGAATTAAATAAAAGGGTAGAAAACATCTCACTTTAGTAAAAAGTGTCATGGAGAATGAGTTTTGAATTTTTAATCATGCATTTTATACCTACAAATTTATTAGTATCATACATAAAGCTTAAGACAAAACAAAAGAAAAGCATCTGCCTTCTTATCTAAAAGAACCTGACTTAAGATTGATTATATGTCCTCTTACACTGCTGGTAGGGGAAAATGGTGCAGTTACTTTGGAAAATATATTATATGACTCCATTTATATGCAATGTCCAGAACAGGAAAATCTATAGTGACAGAAGTAGTTAGTTAATGGCTGCCTAGGGCTTCGGGGAATAGTGGTGAAGGGGTTTGGGAGTGGTGTGGGGTTTTTCTTTTTAGGCAATGAAATGTCCTAAAATAGATTGTGATGATACTGCACAAATCTGTGAATATACTAAAAAGCCATTGATTTGCACACTTTAAATGAGTGAACTATACAATATGTGAATTATATCTTATAAAGCTGTTTTAAAATAGATTTACTCTACATCCAAATGTCCATCACTTAATGAAAAGATAAACAAAATGCGGTATAGTCATACAATAGAATACTACTTAGCAAAAAACGAGACAAAATGTTGATATATGCAATGTATGAAACTCAGAAACATTATGCTCAAAGAGAGAAGCCAGCCACAAAAGAGCACATACTGCATGATTCCCTCATACAAAATATCCACAAAAGGCACATCCAGAAAGGTAGAGAGCAGATTAGTGGTTGCCTGGGGCTGAGAGTGGGAACAGGGAGTCATTGTAAATAGGCACAAGGTGTCTTTTGGGGGTGATGGAAATGTTCTAAACTGTATTGTGATGGTTTCACAATTCTGTAAATTTACTAGTAATCATTGAAGTATACAATTAAAATATTATTTTATGGTCTGTAAAGAATAAAGCTGTTTTACAAAAAAATTTGCCAATAACCATTTTTTAAATGGGCAAAATATATTAACAATTTACAGAAGTGAAAATATGAATTAACTAAAAACACAAAAAGATGCTTAACCTCACTAGTAATAAGAGAACTAACTGCCAATTAAAACTACAATGTACCCAACAAATTGCAAAAACTCCATGGAAACAACTCAAATGTCTACCAATAGAAAGATTAGTCATATAATGGAATAACATCTAGTAGTGAAAATGAATGAATTAAAGTGACATACATTATGATGTCACTTAAATAAATTTAAAATCACACACAACAATACTACAAATAGCTTAAGGAATAATAAATACACATTCTGGATAGTGACTCCTTTCAGATAGAAAGCAAAAAAAGTGAGATCAGGGATGGGAAGGTAGAGAATTTCAGCTGAGTGATGGACGCATGTGTGTTTTACTCTTCATATTTTTTGTATGTTTGAACTATGTCATAATAAACTAAAATTAAAAAATTTACTCTAAAATGTTTAATTTACTTCCATAGAATAGAAATGACAAATGTGGAATATAAATTTTTAAATTATTGAGATATAATTCACATGCCACAAAATTCACTCTCTTAAAATGTACAATCCACTGGCTTTTAATATATTCACAAGGTTGTATAACCATCACCACTACCTAATTCAAGAACATTTTCCTTACCTCAAAAAGAAACCCCACACCCATTAGCAGTACTCCCAATTCTCCATCCACAACCACTAGCAACCACTAACTTACTTTCTGTCTCTATGAATTTACTTAGTCTGAACATTTCGTATAAATGGAATCATACAATGTGTGGTCTTTTGTGTCTGGCTTCTTTTTCAATTATAATTTTTAAATGTTCATCTAATCCATGTTCCATTCCTTTTTTTTTCAAGATTTTTTAAAATTGATTTTTAAAGAGAGAAAGGGAGAGGGAGAGAGAGAAAACTTCCATGTGAGAGTGGAACATCGATCGGCTGCCTCCTGCACACCCCCTACTGGGGATCAAGCCCACAACCTGGGCATGTGCCCTGACTGGGAATCAAACTGGTAACCTCTCGGTGTATGGGTCAATGCTCAACCACTGAGCCATACCAGCCAGGCTGTATCAGTTTTTTTTTTTTACTAATAGCTTATAGTTTCCAGTTTCAAAAAGTGAAAAGATTTTGATGATTTGGAATTTAAGATTAATCATTCTAATTCTTAAAGTACCAATTAAAAATGTAAAATTATAAAGACTAAGTAAAAATATTAGCTAAAAACATTAGTGACTCAAATTACCTACCTTAAATACATCCTCTATACATCTACTAAGTTCTTCTTCTGTCACCAAAATGGTCCCTGGCACCATGTTACTCTCTGGAATCTCTAGAAACAAAAAACAAAATTACCCATACTCAAGCCAATAGAGATAGTATTTCTTTTTTTTAGCCATTTTTTGAAGAATATACTGATTCTAGGCTAGATACTTATTAAATATATAAAGGAGTTTTAAGTATTTACTCAAATATCATATTTGTCGTGTCTGAATAACTTTCACTTTACCAAGGCTCAATCTGGTAAAGTTTTACTATGCAAAAGAATTAGACTTTCTCCATCTCTCCCCACCTATCACCACACACACCCATAAAAATTCATATTACAAAATGATTTCTATATAAAGCCTATACAGACCTAAATTTGGCTTAACCATAATATCAAACTTTTTTTTTCATTTTTAACCTTAGGAACTACTATTTAGAAATATATTTCTTTTTAATCACCAAGAGTGCTATAATGATACTCAATAGGCCAGCATTAAACTAAATAAAGCATAAAAACATACTAAGGGAAGTGGTGAAAATGTCAGTCTTTTAAGACATTAAAACAGAACTAAACCCATTGGCCAAATATGGGAAAATATGAGCATCAAAATGAATGACAGGAATGTTTGGTAACCAATTAAATAAAAAAGAATCTATAAATCTATATTGATACTTAAATAATTATTTTTTAAAACGAGGGTGAGGCAGGGAGAAAGAAAAGCTTTTCTTTACAGAAGAATACTAACAAAATAGAAATAAGAAAAGGAATAGTCGCCTCGCTGGTGTGGCTCAGCAGTTGAGCACTGACCTATGATCCAGGAGATAGTGGTTCGATTCCCAGTCAGGGCACATGCCCAGGTTGCGGGCTCGATCCCCAGTAGGGGGCATGCAGGAGGCAGCCGATCAATGACTATCAACATTGATGTCTCTCTCTCTCTCTCCCTCTCCCTTCCTCTCTCTGAAATCAATAAAAACATTTTTTTAAAAAAGGAATAGCCACCATTTTACTGGCAAGACTAATCAATGGATTCTAAACCATAGTATGAAACACTAATGGGAAATAGTTTTCACACAGACTATCACACAGTCTCAGACTATCATTCCATAGCTTACTTAGTAATTACATAGGGAGGAAGATATTTTACAATGGAGAAATCTGCGTGCTACCACCTTAACCAAATGATCAAATATAACATTGCTAATAATGGGATATAGCGATAACATATGTCCCTTAATCTGTTGGAGACTAAGAAAAAGCCATCATCTTATGTAGTATTCCTGCCAAAATGTTTAACCTGGATCGAATTACGAGTAAACAATTAGACAAATACAAATTAAGAAACATTCTATAACCTAGGCTCCATAAAAATGTTGTGGTAAAAGACAAACAAAAAACTGGGAAACTATTCTATATTAAAGGAAACTAAAAAGACGTAAGTGAATGAAATGCACGATTCTTGACTGAATTCTAAATTTTTAAAAAACAGATATAAAGGAAATTCCTGAGACAGAGAAATATGAATAAAGTCTGTATATCAGATGTCTACAACTAACTCTCAATTGTTTCAGAAAAAAATATACACATATAGAAAGAGAAAGAGATAGGAAATGTGGCCAAAAAATAACAGTTGGTCGAGCTAGGTGAAGTATAGAGTGGTTCTCTGTACCCTTCTTGGAACTTTGTGAAGTGGATTTTTCAAAATAAAAAGTTGGTGGAAAGAGGTAAAAACTAAAGACACTGAAATACCACCAACTAAACATTGAAAAAGATCCTTTAGAGGGACACCCAACCACCAGACTTCCTCCTTTACCTGCTGTATTTAAACATCGATGAAGAGGCGCTAACATTGGCTGAAGCAAATACTTTGCTGCCAACTGTGGGCATTCTCTTGACATAGTTATAAAGGTAGTGGTGGCAACTCTCTGAAATTGTCGCGCTGTCAATTTATCTTGAAAGTGAAATAAATCCAAGATCTAAAAGAAAAAGTACATGAAGTAAATACCAGACTCTTCACAAGGCGCACTGTATTAACTAAGAAGAGAAAGCACTAATTTCTTTAAGCCAAAAAATAAACTCACTGCAATAACACTGATTCAACAAAATCATGTGTTTTTTTTTTATTTAACAACCCAGTATCAAAGACTGTGAGAATTGAAGAGACTATGTTTTTATTAAATAATTTTATCAAATTTATGAAATAATGCTCAGTGTAGAAAATCTGGAAAATAAAGTTTTGAGAATAAAATTAAATCTTCCAAAATCACTATAATCATTTTTGGCATATTTCTTCCAATGTATTTCTGTATAATTATTTTTTATTTTTTATTGAAGCAACACTTAATATTCAGTTTTGTGTATTACTGAAATCTATATTATAAATTCCTCAAAATACTACGTAGCAACATAATATATATTTTCAAACTGCACATAAGAATTTATTAAATTGTTTCTTGATATTCAGACATTCTGTTTCTCCCCAAATTTTGCTATTATAAATAGCACCACCAAATGAAATTACTGGATCAAGGCATATAAATATATTTAGAGTCTGAAGATCGCCTATTGTGTTTGAACTATCCCAGACAACAGTCTATTTTATTCTCAAAGACAAACTTGGGTCTCCAGTGCTTGAGTGGGTTTACCCCAGTCTATAAGCAACTGATAGAAAAGTGCATTTCTGTTTCTGGCTTAAAAGTGACTCTTGCACTTTACAGGCAGGAGAATCTCTGTCCAAAAACTGTATGTGACCTGCCAGAAAGAGTCTCAGCAAGCTTGAAACCTATGATTTGATATTATCATTTTGTCAAGTACCAAAACTATAGCTACTAGTTTCAGAAAATATTTACTCATCATTGCAAACACTAATTTTGTCCTGTAAGATGACTTATATTTAGTATATTTCAATAGCAGATCTTTGCATTGTGATATTTTGTTCTCATGCATGCCTACCCATGAAAACTCTCAAGATCAGTGTAACAAAGAACGACTTTCTTTGGATTGTACTTCAAAAACCATGTCTTATATCTAAATGCACGGGGTGTACTGATTAAGAAAACTCCTTCCACATTTTTTACTTATCAGATTAGCAAAGGTAAAAAATTTTTTGTAGCATGTTGTACAGGCAAAAGTGAAGGAAGACAGATACATAAATAATATGAGTTAAAAATTTAAATGTACATACCCTTTGAACTGGTCATTTCAATTCTAGGAATTTTTCTTATGGTAGCATTTGCGCATGTACAGGATTTATAAATATTAACTGTAGCATGGCTTGTAATAGCAAAATTATGAAAAGAGCTCGAAAAGCTATTAGAAGACTGGTTAAATAAATTATGGTACATTCATGTAATGAAATACTATGCACCCACGAACAAGAATGAGGTAGCTCTATGTGAAATGTCTATATGAAATGATCTCCAAGGCACATTGTTAAGTTGAAAAAGCAGAATGAAAAACAGCGTATGTAGCATGTTACCATTTGGACAAAAGTTAGACTACATATGCACATACATACACATATAATTATATATACATAATACACAGAATATCTCTGGAAAATAAGCAAGAAGTTGGTAACTGCTACTTCTGAGGGACTAGGGGACAGAGGTGAGAGGGAAATTTACTTTTCTGTTTACTCCTATGTGCTTTTTAAATTATGTACCATGTTAATCTACCTTGTTTATTTAATACCTACTTTTAACTAATTAAAAACACACAGAAAAGATAAGAAACAAGATGAAACTTTAGTTTCATAGTCCAGCTCTGAGAGCAGGCTGGGCTACTCATCCAATAGTCATGAGGCATCCTTAAACCTAACAATTAGGTCAGTGCCTTCCACAGGTTTTTATTCACTTATCAAGAAGGCTGCTCACTGAACAATAAACTTAAATATTATATTGCTTTTCCCTCAATTTTAGAAGAACAGTACAAATCATTTTTCTGTAAATAAGCAGATAATCCTCAAACGTTCAAAAGAAACAAAATTACTTACCTGAGGGCAGATATCCCTATAGTAATCCTCTGGTGAAAGAGACTGCTGGGGACAAGAGGCCAAAATCTTTGCAATCAAATCGCACTTCTTCCAGTCAGCAGCCGATGCCTCAGCATCACTCCCACCAGCCACCCCAGCTGTCAGCAACGGAAAGAGACGTCAAAAACTCACGGCAGTTTCCCATATAAGGTCCTTAAAATTTATGGTACAAAGTGTTTTTCCTCTACTGAAATTTTCTCCTATAAGATAACCTACTCCCCTGAACTTTTTTTTTGATGTTGGCTTTTGAGAAGTTCAGAGAGAAAAATAGAGCTTAATCACTGAAATGATATTATTCCTATTACTTGAATACAGTAAGTCCTCACTTAATGTCATCAATAGGTTCTGTGATTTTAAGTGAAATGATGTGTAGTGAAACCAATTTTACTATAGGCTAATTGATATCAACAGGAGTTAGGTTCCCGAGGCATCTCATCAACATTATAATGAAACAACATTCAATGAACCAACATTATTCACAGAATTGCTGTACTAGCTTCTTCTCAGGGTTTATTACTATTAATATTATTATTTCTCTTTAATCATGCAATCATGTGTGTGAGAAAAAAAACAAAGGCTGGGCAAGAACTATCAGAATGGAATAGGGGGAACAACCCACAGGGTTCACACAGGGCTGTGAGCATGAGAAGGCCTCCTAACACACAGAGCATCCAGTGAAACCTCAGAAGGCTATTGCCTTAGTAGTGGGGCCAAATTACCTTAGAGTTAAGGCTGCTCTAGACCCACAGTACTAAGGCCTAAAAGCCAGGATCAAGGGGATCAAACTGATTCCAAGAAAATTAATTGCATCCCAGAACAAAGCCTAACAAAGGAAAACAACAAAATCTAGCACCCAACAATGTAAAATAAAAATAATCAGTATCCGTTCAAAAATTACCAGGCATATACATACAATTCAGTCATTAAAAGAAATAAAGGGCTGATTCCATGGATAAACCTCAAAAACATGACGCTAAGTGAAAGAAGCCAAACACAAAGACCACAAATGGTATCATTCCATTTGGATGAAATATCCAGAACAGCAAATTCACTGAGACAGAAAGTAGATTAGTGATTAAAAGGGATTAGAGGCGGGGATAATGGGAGTAATAGCTAATGGGTGTGAGGGTTTTTGAGGGGGGTAATGATAAAAATGTTTGGAATTAGATACTGGTGATGGTTGTACAACTTTGTGAATATACTAAAAACCATTAAACCATATATTTTATTATTTATTATTTTTTTAACTATTTTTAATGTATTTTATTTATTGCTTGATTTTTTAGAGAGAGCGAGAGAGAGAGCGAGAGAAAAACATTGATTTATTGTTCCACATATTTATGCATTCCTTGGTTGATTCTTATATGTGCCCTGATTGGTGCTCAAACCCACAACCTTGGCGTTTCAGGACGCTGCTCTAACCAACTGAGCTACCTGGCTGGGGCTGTACTCTTTAAAAGGAGTGAATTTTATGGTATGTGAAGAACACTTCAATTTTTAAAATTCACCAGACATGCAAAGACCCATAATCAGGAGGAAAAATCAATAGAAAACAGCCCCATAAAAACAGTGATGACAAGATTAGGAAACAAAGACATTAAAACAGCTATTATAAACTTATTCCCTATTTTCAAAAGGTAAAGAAAAGAATGATCATATGAGGAAAGAAATGATATAAAAAAAGACCCAAATCGAACTGCTACTAATGAAAAAGAAAACATCTGCAACCAAAAATACACTGAATGGCAGAAGAAAAGATCAGTGCACTTTAATACATAGCAATAGAAATTATGTAAAATGAAACAGAGAGAGGAAAAAAAGACTGAAAAAAAATAAACAGGGCATCAGTAACTTGTAGGACAACATTAAGCATCATATTAGGGTATAATTCAAACTCCAGAAAGAGAGAAGAGAGGACAGAAAAAAATATTTGAAGATGATGTCTGAGAAATTTTCAAATATTGTGAAAACTATAAACCCTCAGCTCAAAGCCCAAGAAACATTAAGTAAAAGAAATATGAAGAAAATCACTTACACCATGATGTGACCCCAACCCTCCACCCCTATGTCATACCACTCTCTGCCCTCACTGAAATTTCCTCAGAAACACTGTGCTCTTTCCTGCCTCAGTTCCTACCTACATGCTATCCTCTCTGCCTGTAATAGTCTCCCTCACTCTTCATCTGGTAAATCCCAACTCAACCTTCAGGGCTCAGTTTAAATATCTTTTCCATCAAAAAGCTACTAAGTTTGTGATAATTGGTTAGAATATGCAGGGGATAGAGGAGATAAGGGGATGAACACAAAAAAAAGGCAAAGGGATCACCAGGATAAAGGTGAGGCAAGATCCTAGGATGAGAGCTATGTAAAAGGTAACTAATGCAGATTAAAGACGACCCAGAGAGAGACGCCTCCAAGAAGATGAAACTGAGAGACTATCTGGTGTATCTGGATGTATTAAAAGGAGACTTAACGGGGGAAAGTTTGAAAATAGATTAGTGAGAAGCATATAAAAAATTAAACAGACTAACAAAAAAGATAGCTATGAACTCCAGGAAGTTCAAAAGTTGCATCCAAAAAAAAAAGTAGTCACAATACACTACATAGCTAAGCTGTAAAAAATAATTACATAGTTAGAAGAATACAAACACTGAATATTGATCTAACCAAAACAAAGAAATGACTAATAAGGAGACGGAAAGAATGCTTGAGGGGGTGACGGTAGGGTTGTGAAAGAAGACAAATCCTTTTCCACACATGGTGAGAAGTTAACAGATGATGCCCACCCGGCCAGCATGGCTCAGCGGCTGAGCATCGACCTAGGATCCAGGAGATCACGGTTCGATTCCGGGTCAGGCACATGCCTGGGGTTGCAGGCTTGATCCCCAGCAGAGGGCGTGCAGGAGACAGCCGATCCATGACTCTCTCATCATTGATGTTTCTATCTCTCTCTCCCTCTTCCTTCCTCTCTCTGAAATCAATAAAGATATATTTAAAAAAAAAAAGATGATATCTAAGATTGAAAAATTAAGAAGGTGCTGTGTATGCGTTACAGTTAAAAGTATAAAGGTAAATACCAGAAGAAACCCACTGAAAGAGTTCAAAGTGGTTGCTTCTGGGGATGGGAAACAGTAGAATGGTGAAAGGACTGCCATTTTTCTCTACAGGCCTTGTCAACCTATGAAACTCTTTACTATGTGCATGTACAATTTTGTTTAAAAAAATAAAACATAAAACATAAATGAAAAACTACTACCATGCTTAGCATAATTAACTTTTTTCTATTAACGAGGACTTAGAGAGTATAACTGTGGAAATGAATCTAAAACTTCATCCCAAAGTGTGCATCTCTAAGGTATGTGCAGCTTCAAGATAACTATTTTGCGTTTTAAGTCCTGAGGTGAAATCCTCCTAGCACCCTGCTACAAAGCCCTTATCCCACTGAGAATTTCACATTTTCTTTGGGTTTTACTTAAACTTTCTATGTGATGTTTTCCTCTGATACTATAAATCATTTGATACAGCTGACAATATCATTAGACAATGTGGGCAGTGTATCATGACTGTTTTAGAAAAATGGCAAGAAAATGTTTCTTTGGAAAAGAAATTCATGAAGGTTTAACTTCCAAGTCTAACCTCCTTAATCTCCGCAAAAACACAGTGTAGTCTCAATCAGGTTTAAAGGAGACTGTTAAAGACCAGTAATTCACTCTGACCCAAAGGAAAATGGACAGCAAAGTAACAGAAACATTTTCTTTCTTACCACCCGCTCCTTCCAAAATGCCACGAACCACTGCCTGAACACCACTGGGTCTCATCAGCCTTTCAGAGAGCAGCTGCCCACACAGACGCCGAAGCCACGCTGGCGCCCGACACCTGACTTGTGTCTTCACATCTGTGCAGGACTGAGAAAGGAAGGGAAGGGTATGAATTGAATGTCAGTGAAATAGGATGTGAGGAAATTATTAAAACATATATACTGAGACAGACTGACAATGAACAGTATGCCTTACAGACTTCAAAAAACCGTTTTTTGCCCAGCCGGGTGTGGCTCGGCGTTTAAGCGTCGATCTAGGATCCAAGCAATCAGGGTTCGATTCCCGGTCAGGGCACATGTCTGGGTTGCAGGCTTGATCCCTAGTCAGGGGCGTGCAGGAGGCAGCCGATCAATGACTCTCTCATCACTGATGTTTCTATCTCTCTCTCTCCCTCTCCTTTCCTCTCTCTGAAATCAATAAAGATATATATTTTTTTAAAAACACCATTTTCCCCCTAAAACAAAACAAGGACTCGGCTTTACAAAACCTTCTTAGCATCACTTTTAAGAAAGTAAAAATACAGTGAAACTTCAAGTGAAATAGCAAGTGAAGTTTCAAACCCAGAAATGGATAAACACATCAGTGAATAAAATACATATTTGGGGAACACAAAGTTAATGTGACCAATCTCTGAATGCAGTCCTTCCTGTTAAATCTAGCTTCCAAAGAAGATTCCTATGAACCCTACTCACCACCAGGACAGTTCACAACAGTGAGCGGGCAGGCACTCTGGTCCTTGCTTCCATGGTCTTACCTACTGTGATTCCTTGTGACACAGGAATTTCAAGCAAGAGATGAATTTCTTCAAGGGCTCCTTTTTGAGAGCTCTGTGGAGCCACCATGAACAAACAGATTTGGTGCTCCTTGTTTTGAGCAAAAATGTTAACCATTTTGTTGTCAATCACTGCACTTAAGAATGTGAGCCCAAAAATTAGTGAAAAAACATTTAATCCTAACTAACCTGTCCTCTCTCTTTTATTTAAGGAGTGTTGATTACCATTTATTGAGAGGGTTACGATACGACAGGCACTGTGCTAAGAATCTCCCACATAATCTCAAAAGGGACTTATAAAGAAGGCACTGCTATCATCCCCATTTTATGGGTACGGAAACTGAGGGATGGAAAGGTTTACTAATTCATACAACTGCACACTGGGGTTGAATCCCAGTATGCCTAACTCCAGAGTCTCTGCTTTTTACCATGTTATCATTATAATGCATTTGTTTTAACCTGGCAAACTGTGGACTCATTCAGAGAAGCAGGGTGTGAGGCCGGAGGAACCCAATGGAGGCTGGAGGTGGGCTATAGTAATGCTCTAGGGATGAGATGAAAATAACTTCAACTGGGAGATATCTTCATTGCCAGCTTTAGGGGGTCCTTGTTTCCTACCTACAGCCAATTCCTTTAGTCGCTCATGTTTTACTCACCTAGATTCATAACTAAAATTTAGGTCCTAAAAGCAAATAGATAATTCCCATCTACATCCTCAAATTCAGTCATTTCAGATAAATCATTATTTTTAAGGAAAAAAAAGAAACTATCTTATGCCTAGTAGAATATACACTATTGTGTTTTTCAAAGGAGCTAAAAACAGTACCAATAATAGCTCTAATTTTAATTTGACTTCAAATACTCCAAAGAATAAGATGTTCAAGTATTTTTGCCAAAAGACTGTATCGTCAAACAGCCAATTTTAGTTTAAAAGTATCTAGTTTCAAAATGAATACAATATACTTTAAATAAAAGTATTTTTGAGAACAGTGTCCATCATTCCATTAAAAGAAAAATCCTTTTAAGTTATCCTAAGGATTAGTGAAATTTAGCTTTCCAAATACCATTTAATGATCTGAAGTGAAATAAGACTGAACTCAACTATCGAATTTCCCAGGAGAAGACTCATTCCCCGAAGACCGAACATTATCATTAATGATTTACCCATAGGAGTCCCTGGGCCTGAACACCTACCTGGGGGGGTCCTCCCTGGAGGATAAGTAATTCTCGAACTGCTAATGGTTGGTACACTTGATCCAAGATGTCTCTCAAGGCCTCCCTAGATAGGGCTCTTTCCTCTTCTGTTAACACCTAAAAGAAACATGTACTTGGCTTTAGCGGAATACGAACCAGGCAGGCAACAGAAGGTAATGTTTTACAATACTGTACATCGACACTTGTGAGGGGAGATGGAAGAAAGTTTCTTGATTTCCTTCCACCTGAAGGAGCTATACTACTGAAACACCCCTGGCCCTCTCTCCATCCCCTCACTCACCTCTGGGCAGGAGATCTTATTGACTCACCTTAGTGGTGAGTCTGGAATAAACTTACTTCTTGGCTAGTTTTGCCATGCACAGCTCAGCTCGTTCCTCCTCTAACTCTTCAGAGCGAGTACACATTCTGTTCTGCTCTTCCTTGCTGTAGGTTTTACAGAGGCATATCCCCTGCCATGGGGCAGAGGCGCTGCAGTTTCCCAGCCCTCCTTAAACCGAGGGAGTATTAAGTTTGTCTAAATTCTGGAACTCACTGTTGGGAAGCCCACTGGTCTCCATCTAGAAGCAATATCCTTCAACTCTGAATTTATGAGTGCTAGATGTGTTTTGTTTATTTGTTTGTGTTTTATCCTCACCTGAGGATACGTTGATTGATTTTAGAGAGAGGGCAAGGAAGAGAGGGAGGGGGAGAAAGATAGACTGATCGGTTGCCTCTCAAATATGCCCTGACCAGGGATCAAACCCACAACCTGGGTAAGTTTCCTGACCAAGAATTGAACGCACAACCTTTTGGTGTATGGGATGATACTCCAACAGAGCCACCCTGCCAGGGTTAGAGGTGACAATTTGACTTTTCATCTCTCTTGTCCTGTTAAATGTCATTTAATTCATTCAGAACCTGGGTAGCAAAGAGGGGTGCTATTTATTGGGCTCCCTTGGGCCGCAACAGTACTGTCCCCCTTTGGTAACTTAGTCAAACAGTCAGGGTGCTGCCCATTACCATTTAGCCAACTGAGGTACCTTAGAGCAGCAGTTTAGGGCAGTTGCTTAGGGCATCAGCTATAGCTGGGACTTGTCCAGCTTCATGATGACACCCATCATGTTTCCCCTTCTGTCAACTTCTCCCACCTTCCTACTTGGCAATTTCTGTGTGTTTCCCTTTCTTTTCTCTATCCTATCTGAGATCCCTGAGGAATTGCTTAGCCCCAGTAATAGTAATAAAACCTGTCAATCATATGGCCCTATCTCAGGGAAGTGCAGGCAGCTGGCACTGATAGAATTGTCAAGACTCATACCCTGTCGTAAAGAGCATAGTGCTCTGCTCCACAGAACAAAGGCACTGGGGGAGCTCATAAATTCCTGTCACTGCTTGAACGATGGTGGCTTTCAGGTAAGTGTTTGTGAGCACAGGCAGGTGAGAGAATAGAAAAGGGAACAAACAGCCATGGCTGGTGGCTCAGTTGGTTGGAGTGTCGTCCTGTACACCAAAAGGTTGCGGGTTCAATCCCCGGTGGGGGCGCATACGGGAGGCAACTGATCCACGTTTCTCTCACACTGCTATTTCTCTCTCTCTCTCTCCCTTCCTTTCTCTAAAAATCAATGAACATACCCTCAGGTGAGGATTTTAAAAAAAGGGAACAAACAAACAAAAAAACAAGTTGGAAGGTGACATAGAAAGGTAACAGAGAAATGAGGTGGAAGAGTGTTATGAGATCTGGCTGCAGTGGCTAAGGAATTGCCCTGCCTATGAGCTGTACTGACCCTCGCTACATTTATATAGCAACAGCTTCTTCTGGCCAGGTTCTTATGCTGATGCTAGTGGTCCATTCGTGGGGCGCAGGGGTTCCTGCAATGTTATACTTGTGAGTCTTGTCTCCTCAATTAATGTGGGAGCTGTTTGAGAAAAGGACCATGTCTTAGGCTTCTGTAACTTCCACAGCACCTTTATAGTCCAGATACTCAAATCCTTACTGAGTGCCAGCAAAACACAGGTATATACCCCTAACACCTAATAATAACAACCAACATTGACTGAATTATGCAGTGTACCACGTGCTTTTACCTATTTTATCTCATTTAATCCTCCCAAGAACTTAATGAAGGAGGTATGAATAGTTTAATTCTAATATTAGTAGTAATTACTTTTTGATGAGCACTACTGGGGATTGGGCTAGGTACTTCACACACATTAACCTTAATCTTCCAAGGCAGATGTTATTATACAATTTTATAAAAAAGGAAACAGAGGCTTAAAGAAATAGCCTGCGATAGCTGTTCCATAAAATGACAAGAAGGGACAGGTGAAGTGGACTCTCCCGGTGTGCAAAGGACTAGCACCTAATAAATGAAAGGTTCAACCCTCTAAAAAGATTCATTTATCTACTGGGTATGCTTTGACATTCAATAGGAATTCTAGATCTTTCTATTGGTCCATCTCCAAAGAACTAAGAGTTATCTTTATAAAAGCCACACACAAATATATACACATATTCATGCAGACTAACACAGACATACCCACAGTCTCTCTCTCTCAACATATATTTACCTCTTCCTCAGGTTTTAGTGGTTTTCTGTTGGTTGGGCAGAATCCCAGTTGGCATAGACCTGCTGCAATATCCCCAAAATGGCGACAGAAAATCAAGCTCCCCAGTGATGCATGCTGAGCAACATTTAGGAGGACCCTGCAGCTGGTATACAGTCTCCGGGTTGCATCGGGGGCAGCACTGAGACACACCACGTCTTGAATAACAGCCCCAAACTCAGTCCTGTATCTCAAAGGGACTCCAACACCAGGCATGAGATAGGGGCAGACACCCAAGGTGACTACAAACTGTAAAGCTGACTGGACAGTCTTCTGCTGTGAGATACTAAGTGTATCTGGGCTCAGGGCAGGAGCAGCTTCTGGAGTCCGTGGGTTGGGTTTCCCTGGACTGAAATCAGCTGCAAGGTGGATCATGGTTTCCTTCAAGCACAAGAGCAACAGTAAGGTCTGAGAGGTAAAACTCCAGGTGACATCCACAGAGTTTTGCGGCCACTCTGCCTTATTAGCAATTTCATCCCTCAGGAGTTTCAATTTCTTCCAGTGAGGATCCTTCAGAAATGTGTCCTCCAAAGCAGAGAGATTAGATTTTAAAGTAGCCAACAAGACATCATGTTTTGTGATCTGTAGTGAACTTGAGCCTGATCCTTAAAGGGAAAAAAAAAAGATAACATACGTGAAAAATGAATTGCACTTCCCTCTGTGGGAATGCCTTGCCCACTCCAGTTCATCCTCTGAGGCCTGGCTCAGATACCTTTCCCTCTGGGAAGCCTCCCCTAATTGTGCCACCCCAGCCTAGGAGAAGTCAAGACCACATCTCCTCCCTTCCCAAAGCACTTCAGATGTCGGTTAGAACAGTGTCCCTAACACTTTATACTTCATCTAGTTTGTATCTATTTCGTTTGTGTTCTGAAGGCAGAGGCCATGTCTTAGTCATCTAACTGGGCTTAAATTGTAGCTAGAACAGAAACTTAGAAAGCTGAACATTTACCACCAAAGATCCATTCAGTCTAGCTATTCTAGGCGCAGTCCTTAAATTATATTGAATATTAATGAATGACATGTTCATTCAATATATTCTAAAGTGAACAAAGAGTATAAAACACTGTATGAGCAAAAGATGTTTATAGAAAAAATGCAAATGACTTTTAAACATGAAAATATTACCAACTTTGCTCCTAAAAGAAAGGTAAATTAAAACAATACTAAAATAGCACTTCCCATCTACCAGCTGGCTATAATCCAAGTTTTACAATACCTTATGTGGCAAGGTTTGGGCAAAACACACACTATCATACAATGCTGGCAGGAACTAAAAGGTACCTCCTTATGGAGAGAAATTTGGCATTACATAGGCATTTAATCTTTGGCCTAGCAATTCTACTTTAGGGATCTATTCTATAGATACATAGGCAAAAATGACATATACACAAGTTATTCATTGTAGTGCTTCCTATATTAACAAAAGACTTGAAACAACCCAGATGACCTTTAAAAAAAAACTAATTGAATAAGCAATGGTATGTCCACATAATAGATTACTTGTAAAAGAGAAAGAGGAAGATTTCAGTGTACCACTGTGTAGTGATCAATAAGACATTAAAATTTAAAAGTAAAGTGCAGAAGAATGTATATAGTATGTTACTTTTTATGTAAAAATCGAAGGAAACATGAGGTATATTATTTGCTTTTCTTTTCAAAAACAAGCAGTGGAAAACACTGAGAAAGGGATTTTCCTTTTTTGCTTAATTATATTTAAAAATATTTTACAGTGAATATTTGTTTCTGTACTAAAAAGTTATTTTAAGGTTATAAAACAGTAGGCTTGCTGCCACTAACCATTAAGATCACTAAACAACCTCTAAGTGACTTCTTGTGACTTAATAAGATCTTTGAACCCAAACACGGGACACAAAGAGTGATTTAAAACAAAAGCTGTTTACCAAAAGCCCCTTAATAAAGTAGTCTTTTCTGCCCTCTACTGGTGATAAAAATAAAATCTACTTGAAAATAAAGGCATTCCCTCAAAGCAGTTCTCAAAGTGTACTGTACAGAGACTCAGGTTTCAAGGGGGTTTCCCAAGATTTTCTCAGGGAGTCTGCAAGGTCAAAACTATTTTCATATTAATAATAAGAAATTATTTGCCTTTTATGCTCTCATTCTCTCATGAGTGTACCAAGTATGCAAAGGTTATTGAGTTCAGATTTGGGTATTGCAACTAACCTTTAAGAAATTACCTCTTGTTTCTAGTACAGTATAAAAGAATATGCAAATGCTTTAAAAAAAAAAAGCCCTGGCCTGTGTAGCTCAGTTGGTTGACATCATCCCTTGCACCAAAAGGCTGCTGGTTCAATTCTGGGTCAGGGCACATGCCTGGGTTGCAGGCTCGATCCCAGGTAGGGAGTGTGCAGGAGGCAGCCTATCAGTGCTCCACTCTCACATGAATGTTTCTCTTTCTCTCTCCCTCTCCCTAAAAAATTGATAAAAAATGGTTTTTTAAATAAATAGAAGAATATACACAATTACCTGAAAAGGTGATTGAAATTTCCTCCATTTTCCAACTACATATATATATATATATATATGAGTCTAGATTTTCTTCATCTATTTTAATCAGAACAACCTACCATGACAGACTGAATGGAGAAGCAAATATAAAAATCCAGCTGTCTTCTAATAAGCCAAACCTTAAGGATATTTGCAAAAATGTAAAACAATGCCATTCTTCCCGGTAAGTTATTTTATTTTGCAAAATATAATTTTCATTAGAAATGTCACTGCGTTAACATGTAATGGGTTTATTGTTATTTTTATTTATTTTTTAATTAATGTTATTTTTAAACAAATGTAAAAGGTTTCTCTTACGGTCGTAATTTCTAATATAGTAAATATAGATATGGATAGCCCACAGAAATCTCTTTTAAGTCCTCAGCAATTTTTAAGTGTAAGAGCGCTGAAACCAAAAAGTTTGAGATCTGTTGCCTTAAAACAACGTTCTCCAATTTTCAGTCACATAGCACTTCCACAATTTTTGCCATTTATCTGAGTACCAGCTCTATTGTAATTTGCTTTATTTAATTATTTCTTCAAGTTAAATCATTTTTTAAAACTTAAATTAGTAACAGCTAATACATTTTCTAAGTGCTTTATTTATTTAACTCAATCCTCACAAGAACTCTGTGAGGTAAGGACTATAATTACTTATTAATCATTATTATTTCCAGGGCATATTCAACTTGTGCAATCTGGCTCCAAAGCCGAATTATTGATCACTACACTACACTATACATCCTCAAAATAGTTCTACTACACACCACCTAGGACCATCCCTATCACACTTCTGGAAATGTGGGCCTCATGAACAGCATTATCTATTCTTTCCAATCACCAATTTAAGTGTCTATGCTTTGTGACATTTAAAAGCAGACTTCAAGATTTGTGTGGTACTTTTTATTAAGTTCAAAGTGCAAACACAATGTGGCATGCAAGAATAAG
The DNA here is from genome assembly GCF_964146895.1 of Miniopterus schreibersii. NCBI lineage: Eukaryota > Metazoa > Chordata > Mammalia > Chiroptera > Miniopteridae > Miniopterus > Miniopterus schreibersii. The sequence continues at coordinate 15,362,377 of NC_138121.1, read as the reverse complement.
TGTGATACAGCTTCATTATTTACAAATTACTGGAATTTTCAGCACCTTCTCCCCCAGTGAATCTATATTTAGTATGAAAAGGGTTTTTTTCCAAAGCTATTGCTGAGATGGCCCCTGTTTTTAGCAAGCAAAACACTAAAATTGACAAGCCCCCTCTCAAATTTTGCTTACACAGTTCCTAAAAATGGAGTTGGAGATATTCTTACTTGTCCCATGATTGAGAATAGATATGGAAGGCAGGGCAAGAGAAATGTTTAATGCAGCACAACTTTTGGTGGCTCAAAAGTGAAAGACTGTTGGTATCTTCCTGTCTCTGTAATTTCCACCTAGACTCAATTCTTCCTCCTGTAGCCTTCCATAGCCTCACCCCTGGAGAATTCCCCTAACCAACTGCTATCTGTACCATCCATTCACCACTAGTGTTATCCTGCCATGTTGAATATCTTTTGGTTTATATGTATGGTACCATCTCCCCAAACAGACAAGATGCTCGAGAGCAAAAGTTGTTACACACTTCTGTATCTCCAAAAGCACTAAGGATAGAATACTATATACAGTTAACTCTCAGTAAGTACTGCCTCAAAGGTAGTCAATTTACAGATCAAAAAAAGTTTATCTGGGGGATGTAATTTTAACCAATACTTTCATCCTGTCTCAACACCTTCTGTCCATCAGGGACATCTGAATACTCATAATAGCACAGGTATTTTTTAATTCCCTCAGCAGCTGATATGATCAAAGAAAACAGCAGGCAGATTCATATATAATAGACTATATGTGCAAAATAATATCATTTAAGCATACTAAAATAAATTATTCTTTTTCAAATAGGAATGCTTGGATTCTCATAAGTTCAATGAGTTCATGGGTGTAATTCCACCACATACTATTTGAGATTTAGAGGTCTTCTATAAATGAAGTACATGTGCTTTGTGATAGATGATTACTTCCAGATTTTTTTTTTGGCTTACTTAACCTTGTTCTCAGTTATATTTGAGATAGTTGCAGTTGCTAGACAAGTGACCCCTCGATTAGCAAGTTAAAAGTCTATTTTGCAGTTTAATTCTTCATTGGGGCATAGTATAGTTATCACACTACAGTGGAAGCCTCCTGAATTCAAATCCCAGGTTTGCCACTCACTAGACAGACACTGAGCGATTTCTAATGCGCCTAAGCCTTGGTTCCAACCCCTGTAAAACGGAATTCAAGTAATACCTCGCTCAAGCGATTGCTGTGAGAATTAAACGATATAGAGGTAAACAGCACAGTATAGGGATTGATACTTCTTAGGCACTCAATTACTATTATTAATAACTTCTTCTCACTTCCCTCAGGTATGGTATAAAGTCTGTGGGGGTCTCCGCAGTGTGGGCGGGGGTGGGTGGGGGTCGTAGGGATCTCAGAATGGGAGACTTGGAACGTCACCTCACGACGTTCCACGTACCTTACCTCGCTCACCCTAAACCCCTTCCCCCCAACTAGACGCTCCAGCTGCGTCCTTTCTCAGGGCTCCACATAGCATCTGAGGCTCCACACGGAATCACCTGACCGCATATCTTGGGCAGGTTACTTCAGTGAGACTTGCGTGTCCTCGGCTGTCCAAGGCGCCAGGCTAAACCACTCCCCAGGTGCCTTAAGATTCTAAATTGGGAAGATCTTGTCAGGTCACCACGAAAGATTAAAAGCGACTGTAAATCCATCCCAAGCGGTAAAGCCCTAAGTACTCTCCCCAAACCCAGCTCAAACGTCACTGCCTCCCTTTTCGGGGCTCCCGGGCATTTTGTTCAAATCTCCAGTGTCCACGTTAGGCCCTGCGCCCCCAAGAGGCTGGGCCCTCGCTTGACCGTCGCGAGAGCCTACCCTCTCCGCAGCCTTCGAGGGCTGAGGGCTGAGGGCTGAGGGCTGAGGGCTGAGGGCTGAGGGCTGCAGCAGGGACTGAAGGAAACCATGTTCCCAAGGCGCTTGTCCAGTGCCCGGCAGAACGAAGGAGCTCCAGAGACCCCGGTTACTGCCAGTATTCCCCGAATCCCATCCCTTCTTGAGCTTGGGTTTCCTCAAGGGTAATATGAGGCCGGACAGACAATGCCCAGAGCCCCCAGGGGCGGGGTGGCCTCCGGCCCTGAGGAGCGCACAGCGTGGGAGCCAGAGCAGCCGCGGAAAACTGGAGGCCCTGAGAGTCCCGAATGCAGCCCGGCGCCCAGGTCCGTCCTCTCACCTCCCGGGCTCAGCAGCAGCTTCAACGCCTCCAAAATCGGCTCCAGACCGCACGTTTGCAGAGCCCCGCTGCCCGCGGCCTGCCTGGGGACCGCCATGGCTGGAGTGGCACGTACCCTTGCGACCAGCTCAGGCGCCTCGGCGGACGCGGGCCGCCGCCATGTTGAGTGTGGCGAGAGCCGCATGGGTCTGGGGGCGGGGCCAGAGGCGTGGGCGGGGCCAGAGGCGTGGGGCGGGGACTACTTGGCCGGGAACGCCCACTTTACTTAATAAATATTTTCTACGGCCCCCTTTACTGCCCAGGGGGGAAAAACCCACAGCTAACACAACCTGCCAACACAAGCTGCACAGTTAACTGCTACATCAAGAAGGAAATTAGAAGTAGTTTATCATGAAATAACATGTATATCAGGATGAAAATATTCATGTACCGAAACCCTGGGAGACCTAACGAAGCAGAAAGAAAATTGGTCAGCCCAGAACTAATAAGGTTACGGGCATCCAATAGTTATCAAGGGCTGTTTTTACAGAAACAGAATTCCCAGGAAAGACCCCAGCAAGTTTAGGGTTCCTGTCTTTAAAGCCACATGTGGTAAGTGGAGTGGTTGCATTCCATTTTCCATAATTGACCCTCAATTCTTACCCTACCGGTGAGAAAACCTTAGTCTCTGTGATAACCCCCACCATGCACTCCACAAAGATACCGCTGAAGCTTGTCTTCATTTATCTTAAAGTTTGTTTAATGTTTATATTACCACTCCCTTTAGCATCAATCAGATCCTTGTTGGAGGGGAACTTTACCTACTTAGGTTCTGAATATGGAGACCTGTGAATTAAACTGACAAGAGGCAAGAGAAAAAACAGATTCATCCTAGAGAATTCACAGAAAAATGTGACTCAAAGAAGTGGTTAGAATTTGGGGCTTATAAGCTATCTTAACAGGGACCCTGGAGGGAAAGGGCAGTGAAGGGAAAACGAATGACTTTGAGGAAAGAGAAATGAGCCCTTAGAAGACTAAATGGGATATAATCGTTTCGTGACAATAAGTGTTTAGGTGATTTCTTATCCCAGTGGTGCCAGCTTCTATCCTTCCTGGCTCTGAAACTCCTGGGAGATTTATGACTGTTGAATTCTTTTGGGAGGCTCTGCTTTTAGGCAGATAAGATACACCCTCGCAGAACACCACTTTGGGTCACATAGTTCTGCTCAAAACACTTTAATGGTTCTATCGGACCCACTAAATCCAGTCCAGCTTGGCCCTTTCTAACATCCTGCTTTTGTTTAAATGACTTCCTCTACCCAAAACTCCCTTGCTGTGCCCCTTGGTCAATAATAAAAATAAAAGCTAATATTTAACAAAGCACTTCCATGAGGCAGGCACTCTTCTAAATGCTTTATACACTTCAACTCATCTAGCCTCACAACCTCTTGCAAAGTAGAAACAGTTATTTTACTATTTGGAGATAAGGAAACAGGCTAGGGAAAGGTTAAGTAACTGGTCTACGCTCACAGCTGGAAAGGACAGAACCAGAATTTGAACTCGGGTAGCATGGCTCCTGTCTTGGTGTCTTCACCACACACTGTCAGGACCTACAGAACCAGCAAGAGGGAAGCGAAGGCACTGTTCTCCAGGCCTCCCGTCAGTTTGGCTCCCCACTGGGTCCAACTACCTTCTCTGCAGTCTTTTTCAGATGTCACATTTCCCTGCTAGTACAACCCCTTGCTCTGTAGAGAATAATTTTATTCTCTATAGAACCATTTTATTTATGTCTTTACCCTTGTCCTATTTTTCCCTGACTTTTTAAATTATGATAAACATAAAATTTACCATTTTTAAGCGTACAAGTCAGTGGCAAGTACATTCACAATGTTATACAATCATTTTACACTCCCCATGTCAGACTTTTTATTAAGGTAAAATATGCAGAACATAAAATCGACCGTTCTAAAGTAAACAATTCAGTGGCATTAAGTACATTAAATGTTGTGCAACCATCGCCACCATCCATCTCCAGAACTTTCCATCATCCCAAACTGAAACTCTGTTCCCATTCAATAACAACTCCCCATTGCCCTCCTCAGCCCCATAAGTTCTACTCTACTTTCTATTCCTATATATACAGCAGTATTTGCCTTTCCATGTTTGGTTTATTCCACTTGATGTCATGTTTTCGAGGTTCATCACATTTATAGCATGTATCAGGATTCCTCTCCTTTTTAAGGCCGAATAATATTCCATGTTATGTATACACATTTTGTTTAATCTACTCATTAACTGATGGACATTTGGGTTGTTTCCACCTTTTGACTGTCATGAATGAATGCTGCAGTGAACACGTGCAGTCACTGTGTTGTGTTCATTGTGTTTGCTTTTGTGCTCTCTGTTGATACGCTTTTTTCAAACTGTTGTTAATTTCCAGTCATCATTACACTTTACCCCTAAATTCATCATTCATCTCCTAAGGATATAGACTGTCCCAGTAAACAATGTCACCATTATTACACCCATGTTAATTTACTTAATGGAACTTAACTGTACACTTAAAAATAGTAAAATGTTATCGTCTACAATTTTTTTTTTAAATATATCTTTATTGATTTCAAAGAGAGGAAAGGAGAGGGGGGGGAGGGAGAGAGAGAGAGAGAGAAACATCAATGATGAGAGAGTCATTAATCGGCTGCCTCCTGCACGCCCCCGACTAGGGATCAAGCATGTGCCCTGACCAGGAATTGAACCCCGATTGCCTGGATCCAGGTCAATGCTCAACCACTGAGCCACACCAGGCCAGGCCAATTTAATTTTTTTTTAATATTTTAAAGTTATACCCCTCCAGCAGAGAAAAGTCAAGGGCCTCTCCCAGGGTTTCTCAGAGGCACTATTGCCATTTTGGGCCTGATAATTCTTTGTTGTGCAGGGCTGTCCTGGGCGTTGTAGGATGTTTAGCAGCACTTCCTCACTCATGACAATCAAACATGTACCCAGAAATTGCCCAATATCCCCTGGGAGAAGGGGCCACAATCCACCCTGATGGAGAACCTCTGGTTTATACTAATTTTGCTGACTGGCCACAGTCCTCTCCTACTGGCAGGGGAATTTTATTGGTTTTACAACATGCACATGAATAGATGTTTTTCAAATAAAGTGACCTTAAAATGCAGTTTCTTTGCCCACAACAGAATAACACAGAGTTCTGGAGAAGTCATTTGAACATAGAGCTTCTTTCTCCATGTGTACACTGCGCTCATCTATCATGTGTCTTGCCTGGAATTGTGGTGTAATCAAATAAAACAAGTTTGACAATGATTTAACAAAATTCTTTAATAAAATTTATAAAAATGAATATTTAGGGATAAGTTTATCGGCTTGTTTTCCTTTCCCACCCCCAAAGAAAATAGAAATTATCAGCACCCACACACATATACACTCAAAACTATAGTGACAGTCTATCTACACAGAACTACATTAGAGTTTAAATTGCCAAAAAATCAAGACAATTCCAAGACGTGATTGCAGGGATGATTTTTTTCTTCGAAAAACAGTTGATGGAAAATAAAACAAGATAAACTTCTTTTCTGTGGCTGTCAAAAGTTTCTTGATGGTCACATTTCAACAAAAAGAATATCCAAATTGAGGTTCTCCTTACCCCCAAATCCCCTGCTCCTAAGAAAAAATTTGGAGTTTCTAACATTCTCAGTTTTCTTGGAATTTGGGGCAAATGTGTCCAGATTGGCCAGTATTTCCTGTGGACATCACCAGAAGCAAGCACTTGGGGATTCTGGGCTGCGAGTACAAACCATGGTATAAAGATCCTGGTAGGAAGCACATGTTGAGGTTCATCCATTCTTCCAGAATTTTCAGGGCTAGAGGTAGAGACACCTCAACCACTCTCGGCCTTAGTTTATTAAATTGCCAGGCTCAGTGACAATTTCTCCTGCCATCTCCAAGCCCACTTGTCATGTTTTCCATCTGCTGTGACAAGCCATCTTCTTTTCTCTCTTTGGCTGCAACACTTTAGGCACTGTTCTGAGTCTCGAAATATATCACTCTTTTAAGTTTTAGTGATAAACATTAAAAGGTGAGTGGCACCTGAAAACTCATCACCTTTTCTGGTCAAGGCTCCTTGTTTAGAACCAAAGTACCCCATAATGACAGTCACATAACAAACATTCTGACTCAGAACAAGTAAATGGATAGATGTCCGTTTCAAGTTACACACTCAGGAGATAAAAAAAGAAAACGATTAAGGGCCTTAAGAGTATACAATACCCAGTCACGATATGGCCAGACTAAGACACAGCCTCTTCCCCTAGAAGGGTCCAACAGTTCTGCCTCAGAGAACTCCTGTCTGGGGTAATGTAAATTCAGGAGTAAGAGTGGATACTGGAACATGGGACACCAGTGAAGTGATAGGATTTAAAAAGGCACACAAATTAAAAATAAATTTTTATGTATATATAAAACAATAGGGCCATAGACCCTCCCCTTCCTTTTAAAAATGAGACAAAGCCCTTAAGAAAATCCACAAGTTGCAAGCTTGTAAAGGGTGATGAAAGAAAAAAAAGATTCAAGGAGTACATCAAAATCTTTCTAACACAGATCAGATCTACCAAGTGGAAATTATAACTACCCTGTAATCAGATGCACCACTGATTACAGTCTCTCTTCCTCAGAAATTCATCTCATGTGAAGGGAGCTGAAAGGCCCCCAGAAAAATTATTCCTCCATTTCCCATCACATGAGTACAGGAACCCATCTCTCTCCGCATCTGTCTCGAGTCCCCTAGTCATCCACGCCACCTCCGTACATATCTGCCAGCTTCTTGAAGCGATTGCCCCATTCATTCAGGTAGTCATAGTCCTGGTCTTGGTCTGACTCCGAGGAGTTCAGGGAGCTCAGACTAGCAGCTTCGGAACCACTTCCTTCGTAATCAAACACGAGCAGGGAATCATAAGGGGGAGCAGTGGGGTCGCTATCAGCCGCCTTCAAATTCTAAAGAAGAAAGAAGAAAACAGGATCTTTCGATGAAAGGAACCCCACACCTGTCCTCTTAGGCAAGATGCCTTCTCCTGGTGCCTCAAGCAAAGTGGACCGCTAATGACAATGCAACCGTCCCTGGAACACTAACAAGGTGAAGTTAAACTGCCGCAGAAGATGGATGTGATACGTTAATGAAAAGAAAGTTATGGGAAAATATCCAAGATATTTTCCCCCTAAACTAAAGCGGTAAGTTATAGGTAGGCAGGGAAGATATAAGCACCAAGCAATCTGGATGGAAGAGGCTAGAAACAATGAGGACAGTCCGCCCGATCTACACAGGCTGGTTTCAGCCTGAAAGGTCTGCAAGGATGAATGCCAGGCAGGTCACAGTTCATTCTGCTGAGTAGGGTCAGAGGAACTGAGAAAGAACTTAAATTTTTTCCTTTATATACAGGGTGTCCTCAAAAATGTATACACACTTAACAGCTGATAGCTCAATTGATGTTTCTTTCTTTCCAGATTTAACCCATTGGAATTAATAATCATTCAAAGTATGTATACATTTTTTGGGACACCCTGTACTTTGTCATAATTTATATTTTTAAAATAGCAAACCATATCCGTTTTGTAATTAAAAAAAAAAAAAAAGCTATAATCCGATGTGATAATGAACGTGAATGGAGGAGAGGACCTAAATCCAGATGTATCTAAATCCAGATGTACCTAAAAAGGATGATTGAAACTGTCCCTTCCTGTTGCCAGTGTTCTCTAAGATCCAGTGGCTAGAATGGATGTGGCTTGGTCACTTCCAATACTGCTGTGCTTTGTATAGTCCTTGGTGACAACTCCTATGGGAAGCTAAAGCAAACTTGGGGAGGGCGACTGGAACATCAGACAAGCCCTGAAAATCATTCCAGTAATTAAGCAAGTCACCAGGTAACGTAGTTTAATAGACCCTGATAGACTGTATTATTTGTTTTTTTGGTTCATCCTACCCCCACTTCTTCCTCATCTTACCCTAAACTGATTAATTTAATGTCTCATTTTCCACCCTCCCTTGCAGATAGGGACAATCCAGTAACATGTAGGATGAACACCTTTCTTGCACGAACAGTTTGCTAGAAGAAAGATTTCTTTTGCCCTCTGCTCTGCCCTTCCCACTTTTTCCTGACTGGAATACAGACCCAAGGCCTGGAAGTGCAGCAGCCACCTTGTGATCATGAGACAACAAAGGATATACGTTTGTATCATTAGCAGGAAGGTAGAAGGCGGCTGCTCCAGCCTCACCTGCTTACCGCAGCCTTCAATTTGCAAGAGGTCAATCTACTTCTATCTGTTTAAGCTTCTGATATTTATAGCTGAATGCATTTATGACACATACAATATGAGCGGCATTTTTCTGGCCCTCAGGTAGACTTGTGACACATATTTAACATTAACAATCATCAGTGGGATGCAGGGGAGAAGAGACCCATTAGTGAAACCAAACTGGATCTACTTTGAATCTCTTTAGTTTAGTTTCTAATTCTATTAAGTCTTTTCAAGTAATTCTTAGTTTTGTCATATGGACTTTGCAGATTCACTAAGACCTGTTTGAAATGCTATTATTTCTGAAATTCAGATGAGACACACACAAAAATAGGGCTCAGAGATCATGCAAGATGAAAATGTGATAAAGGAAAGAATCTAAGCTCTCTCTCACTTTGGACACAACTGCTCCTTTCTAAGTTCAGAGATGAGCTGTGCCTGGCTTTTGACTTTGCTTACTTACTTCATCAATGAAGTTTCCAATTTCATCAGGATTGGCAGGGCGGGGCCGATACTGAGGCATACTTAGAAGGGTTGGAGCCACGTCGTTGCGAGTCACTTCAGGCCGAGCATCCAGGCCCCTGTGCAACTGGCTCAAGTCAAAGTCCTTTGGAGGAAAAGGTAAAAGTATAGCAAAGAGTAAACCAGAAACAGTCAGACACAGGGTTCTATTTAGTTTGTAGGTTATGGTACCAGATAATGCCTCACTGCCAACTGTATGATATTTACAGGCATGTGCCAATACAATCTGAAATGAGAGCTTTCAAGCTAAGAGTGTCCAAAATAGCACTGGAAGGAAATATAGCATAATAGGATTGTGAGGAACTCTGTGAGTACAGATGGAGACAGTTATACCTGATTGACTTCTTACAGGGTATAATTATTAGATTATTTAGCAAATATTCACACCCTTTCCACCCTATGTGATGGATCCTGTGCTTCCCTTTCTAGATACAGCAGACTTTCAAAACTTCTCTGGAGAACTCCAGGGTAAGGCAAGTTAAGACTGTCTCCAAATCAGGAAAAACAGAGAAAGCCTAAAGTTTAACATCTATAAAAAAGCAAAACACAAAACCAAAAACAGTTTAGCATAGCTAAAATAACTCAAGGGAAACAAAATATTAAGACAGATCAGTTGCTCCATGTCAAAGATAATTTGAATGAAGTTCATTTCCTGAGACTAATGATGAGGAGAGTAGGCTCTGGAGTCAGACTACCTGGTTCTACTGCTTCCTAGCTGTGTGACTTTGGGCAAGTCGCTTAACTGCTCTGTGCCTCTGTTCAGTCACCTGAGTGCAGAACAGTATGCAATCAATAAATGTAAGTGATGTTGCATTGATGACGATGGCCAGTGACAATGTCTATGTTCTTGAGTAAGGCTTTAAAAAAATAATATACAAAGTGGTACAGAGCTATTTCAAATGTCAGCCCTCTAATCATTGCTTTTTCCAAATAAAGAGATTGCCATTAAGATTTTTACCAGCTTTAAAAACCCACCTGGTCCTCTTCTCCACCTCCTTCTTCATCGTAGTAATAAACATTGTCTCGGGTGTCATCTTCTGGGGGCAGTAAGGGCTCTTTGACCACCCGTCTCCTCCGAACAAACAGCAGAAGCAGCAGAATCAGGACTGTAAAGGGGAAGAGACAGTGATGAGAGTCAGGCTTCAAGGCCACAAGCAGCAGCTGTCACAGAGAACCACTGCCTTGCATACCAGACGGATGGCTGTCAGACAAGCCATGTGGTGATGCTCACACCTCTGAAGTTAACATCTGCATTACAACATACTGGACAATACGTGAGTTCAAGTGCGGTCTTGAATTCACAACTGGATCTTAAACCAATCAGTTATTTTCCAAAATCTGAGGGAAAGTGTTCCAAGCTGTGGAAATGGTACCTGCCAAGGCTGTGAGGCAGGATCGTGCTTAGTGTGATTAAAAAAGGGGGAGGTCAGTGTGGCTGTAGCAGGGTGAGTGAGGGGGAAAGAAGTGTTGAGGAAGACAGAGGGGTAGTCAGGATGTGTGGACCACTGGAAGGACTTTGGCTTTGGTTCTGAGTGAGTTGATGCCATTGAAGTTTTGCAAGCAGGGTTGGGCCAGCCTAAACGAGATTGATACATGCATATTATTATTAATCAGTTATAGGGGTGGGACAGACTATTAAAAAATCACCTGGTATATTCCTTATCTTTTCTTAAGATAAAATCATGTAAGCAAGCTTTAAAAGCTGTTTAAGTTCCAGGGTTTTCATCTGATCTTGGGATATTTCTAAGATATGCAATTAACATTTAATTTTTTAAAAATATTAAACTATTTATTGTAAATGAAAAAATATACAAGGTGCCCCCCCAAAATGTATACACACGTAACAACTGATAGCTCCATTGATGTTTCTTTATTTCAGATTTAACCCATTGGGATTAATAATTATTCAAAGTGTGCATACATTTTTGGGGGACACCCTGTATATAATTCACTGTTTTCTTTATAGATGCTTATGCCCAAATACCTACATATGACATCCTAGTGAAGCATTATTGCAATGAAACAGGAGGTTACATAAACTTAGGGGGGAAATTTCTTAGAAGTACCCAACTGGTGCCGTTCCAGAGGGCGGCGAGTTTCACTTTGGACTCACTCATGTTTCAAGAGAATTTGAAACTAATTGCAGATAATCAAGATGCTGTCTGCAACCTGTGATACACTACTAATGACATAGAAGATACTGTATCACCGCAAGATTCAAAGCCACAAGATAGGCATTTTGCAAGAAAGTACACTGTTCCAAAGCTGTGAAGACGAAATACCCAAAAATACTTGCGAGAGGAAGACAGTCGACCGAGTGATACCACTGTTCCAGGCATACGGGAAATTTGGATACCAACATGGGGTTGTTGTCATAATCACTCGGAAACTATATGGCTGGACAACTAGCTGCTTATGGATATTAAATTACAGTGTTGCATAGAATGAAAGGTTGCTGCTGTTTTTGTTCTTGTTAGAACAAGAAGAGCCCCTGGAAGAAATACCAGATTCTGCCCCAGCCAGGTAGTTCAGTTGGTTAGAGCATCATTCTGATACGCCAAGGCTTCAATCCCTGGTCAGGGCACATACAAGAGTCAACCAATGAATGTATAAATAAGTGGAACAACAAATCGATTTTTTTGAAACTGTAAAAGCAACTGTCAACCCTACGTGGACTCAGGTGGTATCAGTTTTAAAGATGACGGCAGAAACGGCCACGTTTTCCCCAGCATCCTGTTTCTCCTTCACTCTTTCAGTTGTTGATGTTCACTGTTCACCCCACAACCCACCCCACTCTCTGCTAAGTTTGAATGGGGCACATGGTCACCAAGTTAGAGTGAGAACTTTCAGACATGGCTGTGTCTGGGCCAAGGGGATGTGAATGAAGGTGATGTGTGCAGTTTCCAGACGCGTGACTTCCGCTCCCTCGATCATCGCTGCTCTAGGATGCAGTGTGCAGGAGGTGAGCTGGCTGGCTCTGACCATGCTGATGAGGACAGCATCCCAAGGCCTTCCTGCCCTGAGTTGGTCCAAGGACCTGCTTAGAAATGCTGAATCTGAGGCCCCACCCCAAACCTACTAGATCAAAACTGTCATATTACACAGAGGCACGTGTGATCTGTATGCCCTTGAGCTTGAGAAGTAAAGCCCTGAGGGGTTGAAAGAACAATAAAATAGAAGGACTGGGCCCCCGTTGACTTAATACAACAGGCAGCCTTCCAGTCTTGGACCACTGACCTCTGAAATGTTCAGCAAGTGACAAACCTCCCCCATTTTAGAAGTCGAAGTACACCTGTCAGCTGTACTTACTTAGCAAAGCAAGGATGCCTCCAAGGATCCCGAGGATGGCAGGAAGCTGCAATCCTGCTTCGGCATAAGCCATGTTCCTCTTACAGACCGTGACGTCCCCTTCACAGTCACACACATACACTTCTAAGGTGGTCACCTGGTCTTTGTTCTGGTAATCTTCAAGCCTGAGGTTTATTTTGTATTCGCCCAGCTCTAAGGTTTTCTTCGGCTTCAAAATGAGAGATTCATGTTCTAGAGGAAGCAACAAAAATAAATGATGAGACCAGGGGAGAAGAAAAGTTTATTGTAGCATAAGATTAATAAGGAACAAAAGACATTCCAAAGCTGAGTAAAGAAAACAGAGCGGCTTGGGTTGCAGATTACTGAGCAGTATGTTACCAGGTCACCCAGCAGAGAAAAGGGGCCTTTGGTGGAATGCCTCCAATGTAGAGGGCACAAGGAAACAAGCATCAGACAAGAGGGGCGCCATCTGCAAGCTGAGAAGGGAATTTCGGAAGGGGAGGTGGAGGTGGGGACAGGGGAAGCACGAGAGTCGGAGCAAAGTTTCCAAAGTGAGCCTCGAGTTCCCACCTGGGTCATTGTACTCAATGGTCCAGTTGACGCCTGACCCATATGTTAGCTCCGCTGTGAAAGGAGATGTGTTGGGGGGAAGATCTGGATCGATGATGTTGATGACTTGAGGCTGTGGACTCCTCTGGCAGAATTCCAGATTCCGCGGCTCTGGTACTGGGGCATTGTCATTCACATCAGAGAGGATCAGGAGAAGGGTTCCCGTTCCAGTAGCAAGTGGAGAACCTAAGGAGAAATACCTAGGATACACCACAGCTCGGGCACACTGGCGAATCCCTACTGCCTCCCATCAGACTGAACCCAAAGCTTGTCCTGGCTCTTCAGGGGTCACCTGCCCACGGAGCCTCCTGGCCTGCCCATCCCAGGGCACCTTCACTCCTGGTTGGTCAGGTCTCTGTCATGCTTTTCCCTCATTTTGATAACAATTATTCAAGTTATTCCTCATACCAAGAGCACCCTCCTTCCTCTTCTTCACCTATCTTTATTCACCCATTACATTTACACCACTCCCAGAAGTCCTCCCTGCCCTTACCAGTTCTCCCTTTTCTGAATGTCTATGGCTTTAAGGTCATTAGCAAAGCACTGAGCCTTTTAAAATCTCCAAGTTGATATTCAAAATAGAGATGGAAGGTCATACACACTTTTAAAATATATATATATATATATATACTTTTTTGACAGAGAGAGAGAGAAACATCAATGTTAGAGTGCAACATCAATTGGCTGCTTTCTGCACACCCCCTACTGGGGATCAAACCTGCAACCCCAGAATGTGCCTTGACCAGGAATCGAACCGGCAACCTCTTGGTGCACAGGATGATGCAACCAACTAAGCCACACCGGCCAGGGCCACATGCACTTCTGTTTGCATATGGTAGTAGAAAAAGTAGATACTCAAGGAATCATCATCAATATTAGTATATTGTAGGGGGGAAAAACACACACACAAAAAAAACAAAACAAAAACCCAGAGGACTTTATCTCAAACCTGTAAAGAGTTATACCTGGGTGGCAAGACTGTAGTGATAATTTTTTCTCTTTACCCTTTTTTTTTTAATGGTTTAAGAAAACAAACCACATAGCATAAAATTTACCATGTTTTGTTTTTTTAATATATCTTTATTGATTTCAGAGGGAAAGAGAGAGATTGAAAACATCAATGATGAGAGAGTCATTGATCAGCTGCCTCCTGCACGCCCCCAACTGGGGATCGAGCCCACAACTGGGGCATGTGCCCTGACCGGGAATCAAACCTCAATCTCCTGGATCTAGGGGATGCTCAACCGCTGAGCCACACCTGGCTGGACAAATTTACCATGTTTTTAAGTGTGCAGTTCAATAGTCACATTGTTGTGAAACAGCTCTCCGGAACTTTTTCACCTTGCAAAACTGAAACTCTGTATCCATTCAACAATTCTCCATTTCCCCCTCCAGTTCCTGGTAACCACCATTCTGCTTCCTGTTTCTACGAACTGACTTACGTTTCTACAAACTGACCTCATGTTAGTGGAACCGTACAGTATTAGTCTTTGTGCGAACGGCTTATTTCAATTAGCATAGTGTCCTCATTGTACATCCATGTCGTAACACACGACAAATTTCCTTCCTTTTTGAATATTCCACGGTGTGTCTGTGTCGTGTGAATTTTTTTATTTTAACAATGAGCAGGTATCGCTTAAATTTTTTAATTATAAATTTTTTTTTAATGAGCTGATAGATGTTCAGATGAAACTTCATTCTCCTCATAGAACTACACTGAGAACTACTGAGTCAAGCACAAAGTTATACTCTGAGGAATCATTTAGGATGGCCACACCTTAGCCACTATTAGGTCAGGGGTCAGCAAACTATGGCCTTCTGGCCAAATTAGGAAAACGGAAAACAGCTATGCTCGTTCCTTCACAGAAGGTCTACGACTGCTTCCAGACTACAGTGGCGGCAGAGACTGTACAGCCTGCCGAGGCTAAAATGTTTCCTCCCTGGCCCTTCATAGAAAGCCTCTGGCCCTCGGTTTAGATGCCAATCCCTCAGTTTATCTCAGGCCAGGCCAGGGAATTCCCATGCACCAGCGACACCTGGCCCACGTGGAACTGCAGCTGGAGCGGCGGGTTAGCGTTCCCTGCACCAAAAGCATTCTGCGACTGGAGCCCCTTCGCGGCCTGACTTGCCTTGCCCTCTGCCTTCCAGATTGTCAAGTCTGGAATTACTGCCTCGGGAGGTTGAGGAATGAGAAAGGGGAAGACAGTTTAATCACAGGAGCTAGCAGGTCTCTTTAACAGTAATTCTGCTTCTGCGTATCGAGTTGAGGGAAATTGTTGCAATAAAGGCATGTACAAGGATGTTTACTTATCACTCATGTAAATAGTGAAGAGCTGAAAACAACCCCATTGGCCTTTTAATGAGTGAATGATTAATTAGGCCGTATCCAGGTAACATCATTTTATTGAAAAGAGGTACCGGCATACCTCGTTTTTGTGTGCTTCGCTTTATTTATTTATGTTGTATTTTTAACAAAGTGAAGGCAAGACCCTCTACCAGCAAAAAGATTATGAGTCACTAACTAATCGTGGTGGTCTAGAACCAAACCCACCATATCTCTGAGGTGTGCCAGCAGATCTGTAATGTGCCACGGTATAGCTCTGTGTCTTAAAGACCTGTAGTCACGTAAAAATAGAAATATATTTTTAATTTAAAGCAATGTGCACAAGATCATGGTTTTTACAATGAAAACTAAAACCAGCTACAAACCAGGTAGTGGTTTCATAATAAGCTATATTTTTTAATGTATTTAAATGCATTCAAATACACAGAAATAGTCTGGAAGGAGCCACACTTTACTAATAATGAGGATTATGATGATAATAATGACAGTCCTTATGTACTATGTAGCAGGTGATCTTTTGGGCACTTTTTACATAAATTAACATATTGAATTCTGATGGGATATTATCATTTTGTCAGATAAAGGAATTAAGAGACATAAAGATTAGGTAGTAAGTCTAAGGTTACACAGGCACTGACTGAGCTTTGGTCCTAGGATCTAAACCCAGGCAGTCTGGCTGCTGTGGGGAAGGAGTGTGGTTCAGGTACAGAGGGAGTGGTGAAAGGAACTTCTGCTTGACCTAAATGATTTGCATTTTTGACACTGAGAATGCTTTTGTTTAAGAATAAAAGAGAAAGAATGAACTCTGCCTCCAAAAGAAGGGTGGGAGGCAAGGAAGGGAGCTAGGTGAGGCTTCCGAGGCCTGAGGGGAAGGTGTCCTTACCATTGTCAGTAGCTATAATGAGGGCTGTGTACGTGCTGTTCTTCACATGCTCAAAGTCCTCTCTGTCCATCTCAGCCCGACTGGAAATGGCACCAGTCTCTGGATTAATCTCCAGCCAGTTGGCCGTATCCCTCCAAATCCGATACCTGAAAAGGCACAAGCCCTGGCTTAGAATGGGAACAGCAAGCAGCATGTAGCTGACGAATTCTAAAGTTCCTCTTTGTCGATCAGTTCCAACCACTCTACATTTCTTACTTACATATTAAAAAAAGAAAAAAAATCATACCTATATAAAAGTTACCAGGAAATTGTGATGAGCAAATATGTATGCTTCACTTAGATTCACCTGTTGTTAATATTTTGCTATACAAAAGCTGACGCACATTTACATAATGTCTTGTTTTGCTGAACCATGAGAATATGTTGCAGGGATGGTGTTCCTTTACTCATAAGTATCTCCATGTGTTATCATCTCCAAAGAACAAAGGCATTCACTTATATAACCAACAATTTGATTTTCAATTTCAGGAAATATAATTTTGATAGAATACTATTAATAAATACATGGTACATACTCAAATTGTCAATTTTCCCAAAACTGTCCTCACACTATGCAGGTGATGCTGTGTGTCCTTCCTGGAGCATCTCATTAGGAGGCGCATGATGTCTGTTTGTTCTTTTATTGATGTTAATTTTGATTACTTGGATAAAGCAGGGGCACCAGACTTCTTCACCGTGAAGGCACTTTTTTCCTCTTTGCAATTAACCTATAATCTGAGGGGAGGTCATCTGAGAAGATCCTGTTCACCAACTAGCTTTCATCCATAGATTTAGCATCTATAGGTAATTCTTACCTGAATAGTGAGAACTATGATCCTTATTTGTTTTTTCAGAGCAAACTCTTGCTCCCTGGGGTACCACAACACCTCCACCATTAGCATTTGGAGATTTGGGTTGACATGGTGACTTGAGAGTGGGCCGCTGTATTGGCATTTAATGGTAGGTGTGAAACAGGCTAAAACTCCTTATGGTCTTGCAGAGCAAAAAAATGTCCTATTCACAATGCTGAGAGAGTTCTTTCCACCATCCTTCCATGCCACCATAATGGGGCACATGACTGTCCTGGCTGATGCTCTCAAGAGTATCAACAATGCCAAAAAGAGAGGGAAGTGCCAGGTGCTTTTTAGGTCATGCTCTGAAGCCATCATCCGGTTTGTAACTGTGATGATGAAGCATGGTTACATTGGGAATTTAAAATTATTGATGATCAGAGAGCTGGGAAAATTGCTGTGACCCTCACGGGCAGGTCAAACAAGTGTGGAGTAATCAGCCCCAGATTTGATAAGCAACATGAAGATCCCACTCCCATCCCATCAGTTTGGTTTCGTTGTACTGACAACTCCAACGGGCTTTATAGACCACTAAGAAGCAAGACAGAAACAGAGGAAAAGCCTGAGATTCTTTTCCTAGAGCTGTAATACACACATGCAAACAAAATGCCTCAATGGGAAACAGCAACGACAGCAGCCAAGAGAATCCTGTTCAGCAACACCTTATTAGGGGTACCAGAAATAGTCCACCAGAAGAAACAAAGGCATGAAAAACAGAGAGATACTGCTGGGGTCAGGGAAAGGCTCAGAAAGGGAGGCAAAGAAGCCTAAAGAGGTAAGTGCCTCAGGTACCTGCGGGCTTATCCCCACTTCCTTAGAAGTACAAAGCAATGAACTACACAAAGTGGTCTTTATCCAGGGGCAAGGGCCTCTGCACACACTATTAAGACTTGATCCCTGGACTTGACCAAAGAAAGGCTTTTAACTACCTATTTCACTATTGCAACTAAGGTATCAACCCAGCCCGGAAACCCCTCGACAAAAACACTACAATGTTATTTTGGTTTTTTACTCTCCTTTTGAACTTTGATGAAAAACACAGCTCCCCACCACCACCACCCAGAGGCTTTATTGGTAAATTGCTTTACAAAAGAAAAATCAATCCTATTGCTACTAAGTCAATGAAATGAAGAGCAGCGTCCAGGGACACATCCAAGTAGAGCCAAAAGGGACTGATGCTTTGGCCACCTCTTATTCATAGATCCAATCAAAAGCACACGACTTGTAGTCAACCAATTCTTCGGACTCAAACCATAGGCCAATCTCTCTCCCAGCACTTTTTACTGAATCACTGCCATGAATGATGTTCCTGCCGACTTGAATGCAAAAGTCTCTGCGAGTGGTGCCTGGCTGAGAATCGGCTGGATTGCTCTCTCCAAGCATCGTTCTCACTGTCTTCACCACAGTCGGCCCCTCCCAGACCATGGCCACCACGGGCCCTGAGTTCATGTACTTCACCAGCCCAGGGTAGAACAGGCGATCTTTCAGGTCAATATAGTGCTGCTTCAGGAGTTCCTCAGAGGCCCGAAGGAACTTCATGGCCACGAGGCGGAATCCCTTCTGCTCGAAGTGCTTGATGGTGTCACCTACCAGGCCACGCTGTATGCCATCTGGCTTGATGGCGATGAAGGTGTGCTCCATCTTGGCCATGGTCCGAGAAGTAGGCAGGCAGGGGGCAGCTGCTGCACTGCCAAAACCACATCTTATCAGCCCTTATATTTTGGACCACCTAGAAGAATCCTTGGATTATGAGTAGTATATTGACTAAATGTATAAAATTATAGTATTTTAAAGCAAATCTCAAGCAGATTTCTTCAGTAAACACTTCAGCGTGTACCTTACATAGATAAGGTTTTTTAAAATACATAATCACAATGCCACTAATACACCCAACAAAAACAATAATGACTTATTTAATATCATCTAAGGCCAGGTCTATGTTCAAATTTCCCTAATTGCCTCAAGGGTGTCTTTTATAGTTGGATTGTTGGATCCACATTCAAACACATTACAACTGGTTGATTGGTCTCTTAATACCCTTTCATCTATATCAGTCACCCTCACCCTTTTGCCATTTATTTGTCGAAGAAAATGTCATTTGTCATACAATTCCCACATTCTGTATTTGGCCAGCAGCTTCAAGGCATTTAACTTGTTTCTTCATTCGCTGTAATTCTTCAAGATCAGAGCCCGAGACTTGATTAGTTTCTGTTTCAACTTCTATTTTCTCCAGAAAAGATTTCTTTAGTGGCACCGTGCATGTGCTATTGAATCCTATCAAGTGGCACACCAAGTCGAGTTGTCCTTGCTTTTTCAGTAAATGTTAAAATTAATCAGAAGATTTGGGTATTATCAGCCAGGTTCCTCCACTTAAAAATTCCCCATGGCCCTTGACCTAGGACACCACTAAGATCACTAACTAGACCCTTCACACAGCTCATCCTGTGCAGTGCACACGTGGTTTAAAGGTATTTATGAGCCCTCTCCTTCAGGATAGAAGCAGCACTTCCAGAATAACCTCAGAAGTTGAGGTCACACTTAAATTTTTTGTCTGTTTGTCTATTTAAGTTTCATAAATCACAGGCACTGAAGCTAAAACACAAACACCGTCCACAACAAGAACGCATTCAATTACCAAGCATGACTCTACTCTGGATTTGTATAACATTTTTACAAATAGCTCAGAGGTTCTGATAGATTCCTCTGAAGTAGATATTAACCAGTAGGAACCTAGCTGTCTGAGCAGAGAAAGTGAGTACAATAGAGGAAGGCCTCCATTACCCCTGGAAACCACACTATTACTAACAAGACACACGTGCCATGTTTGGGTTTGTGCTCTAATAGTTTTTCCTAGTCAAACTCAGCTCTCCAAAGTCTAAGAACACTGTTGCTGTTGGTTTGTGTGTGTTCTCAGTATTTGTGGCTATAATTTACACTATAGAGGTGCCTACAAGTTTAAAGAGAACAACAGACTACTTATAAAACCACATTCCTACATGAACTCAAAGAGAGGAAGTACATAAACCTAGAATGGCTGGCTATGGAGGAAATGGAAAAGGAGTGGGGAATGGAGATAAAAAGGAAACTAAAAAAAATAAAAAGCCAATTAAGAGAAGGGTCTTGCACAGAATGATGATGATAAATGCTATAAACTAAATATTTTATATACACACACCCGGCTGCTGCAAGGCAGTTGAAAAATCCACTTACGTTATCTTCTGGTCCATGAATGTGTCTGGATCCTGGGCTGTGTAGGATGTGATTTCTTGTCCCACTGGGAAGTCTTCGGACACCTCCACTCTTTTTTGGAGAGGCATGAAGATGGGGGCTTCGTTCACATCCATCACATCCACAGTTATGGTGGCCGTGGAAGTGGACAGAGTGACCACAAAGGCGTCCTCATTTGTCACTGCCACGTAGAGAATGTACTGCTGCTTGGTCTCAAAATCTAAGCCCTGAAGAGTAGAAAAAATGAGTTTTGAAAATGTCATGTTAGCATAAAAATAACAACTTAACTATTGCTTTCAGTTAGCAGTGTAGCAGGGATCCTCAAATCTGGCTGCATTCGAGTTGAGAACCCCAGAAGAAGAAAGATAAACAGCAAGCTTCAGTTAACAAACACTGCACGCTAAGTCGAGGCCAGTACGAATGTTCACATCCTGTGTGACATGCTGCCCATGTGATAGCGGATGGACAGAAGATCCTGCTTGTTCTCCTCACTAACCCAGGGAATTCAGTGGCAAGAACATGGAGTTCAGAATCAGTCAGCAACCAGGTCAAATCCCAGCTGGGCCATTTCCTAGCTGTGTGATTTGGGAAACTTAACCTCTGGGTCTGTTTCTTACACCTAAGTAACTAGGAAAAGGAACTACCTGACAGAGGTGCTGTAAGGAATAAACTGGGAATTTGCATGAAAGCCTCATGTAGAGTAGGAACTCAAATTACTAGCTTCTTTCTACTGTTGATAGAATAACAGAAAACATTGACATGAATGTTCAGTGGGAGATAAGATTATATACTAAGTAATTTGGAAATGAGCTCACTTGCTCAAGAGGAAGTCAAAGTTCCGGGACTAATCCAGGGATCTGTTAACTCTCTAACTTCAACACCAAAAAAAATCACTCAAGCCAGGCCAGTATGGCTCAGTAGTTGAGCATCGGCCCATGAACCAGGAGATCACGGTTCAATTCCCCATCACATGCCTGGGTTGCGGGCTCAATCCCCAGTAAGGGGGGCATGCAGTAGGCAGCCGATCAATGATTCTCTCTCATCATTGATGTTTCTATCTCTTTTTCTCTCTCTCTTCCTCTCTGAAATAAATTAAAAACAAAACATATTACAAAACAAAATCACTCAAGACCCTGGCTGAGCAGGTCAATTAGTTGGAGAGTCGCCCTTATACATTAAGGTTGCAGGTTCCACTCCTGCTCAGGGCACATACAAGAATCAGCCAATGAATGCATTAATAAGTGGAACAACAAATCGATGTTTCTCTCTCTTTCTGTCTCTCCTCTTTCCTCTCTCTCCCTAAAATCAATCAATAATAATAATAATAATTTAAAAATCACTCAACTTCTTAGTTTCAAGTTTCCAAGACATTTTTCAGTCATATACAACCCACTTCTAAAATAACCCAGCAAAACTGCAGAGACCAGTAAACCATTTTTGCTCTTATTTGCAAAATAGATATGGACAGTAGGAAAAAGTTTCAAGGAAAGGGCCTATTAAAATAGATGGTGCTTCCTCTTCAATTTTAGGATGGTCGATCGGAGCTTCCCAACCTCTCACAGGAGCCTGAGAGTCACTGCAAACCCCAAATGGCCCACAGAACCTGGGAAAGCCAGCCACCCCCACCGTGCCAATGCCATGCAAACCTACTGAGAAGACACCAAGGACAGGGGAGTGGGCAGCAAGCGGGGCTGTCAGTTTCTGCATCTTCCCAGGCACCATACAAACCTTAGTCGTTTTCAAAATGCCGTCGTTGGTTACTGGGTCTGTGGTGACAACAAATTGGTCCTCGTCATTTAATACAGTGTACACGGCCTTCCACGCCGGAGTATCAGGGACATCGGCATCAGTCACTTTGAGCGTAGCAATTACGGCATTAGCCTCGTTCTCAGGAACCTGCCCCTCGTACTGCAGAGCAAAGGAGAAGATAGGTCACATATGACATCTTGAGACACGATAGTGAAACCAGGTCTCAGGGGGGCTAAGGGAATGCTTTCTGAGCCCGGGTTTAGAGGAGAAGAGTCTCAGAGCAAGTGGTCACTCAACCAGCAGGACCCTTATTTCCTGTCCGTGGATTAGCTGGCACTCCAGAGCATCCTCCTTCATGAGTCCCTAAGGTAGCTTTCCAAGGCCCTGGCTATCTGAGCTCCTCATCACACCCTGGCCCAGTTGCTGACTGAGTCCACAAGGCCTTGCAGGACCCAACCTCATTTGGTTCACTACACTGTTTTACAGTTCTTGCTATGCATCAAGCTCCCTCTTGATTCTAGGCATTTTGCATATGCTGATCCTTCTGCCTACAACACTCTTCCACCCTCCCCTGTGCCACAATTGACAACTTCCTTTCAAGTCTTACAATAAATGTTACTCATTGTCACTGCTAATTGCCTACTGAATATCATTCTCCCCTTCTTCACCCACTGTATTGTTGGAGGCAGCAATGTTCCCAAATAAAATACCACATTTCCAATCTTCCTTTGCAGACAGCAGTTGTCAATGAGATGTAAACAAACTTTGTGGGATAGGTCTTCCCAGAAGTAAGCGGACTTGACTTAGCAGCAATGCCTTTTGCACCCCTTGCCCTTGCTTCCTTCCTGAATGAAGCACAGATATGGCTGGAGTTCCAGCAGCCATCATGGGCCACAAGGTGACACTGAGGATGGAAGTCACACACGAAGGATGGTCGGGCAGCAAAACAACAGAGGCTCGGTCTCTATTTAGGCAGAGTGGACTATCCACCTCTGGGATTTTTGTGACACAAGAGAGAAAGTCAACCCTATTTGTTTAAACCTCAAGATTCTAGTCTCTCCTACTAACCATTGAGCTGATTTCTAATACAATAAGATTTAAGGTTCTTTCTTGTGGCATAGTCCCTTCTCCTGGACCGCAATTAATATAATTGCACACAATTATCCGTTTAAGTAGTCCGACATCTCTCTAACTAGACTATAAACTTCATGAGACTAGCATCTTTGTCTGCCTTGATTGTGGTAATATCTCCAATGTCTAACATAGTGCCTGGTATAAACTCAGAAAATATTTGTTCAGTGAATAAATAGAACCTGGTAAGATTTGCCACCGAGATGCACAATATGAGGACATGGATTCAATAGGTGCTTTTTGCAAGGTCACAGAATTTTGTCAGTAGGCATCAGACAGGGACAACTAGCACCCCAACTTGTTTATTTCTTAGTTTAAAGTTCACTAGTCTCGGGATAGTTTTCAAAGGCTTCACTCAGGAGCAGTTGTAAAGTGACAAAGGACCTTTCTTTGGAAACCATCAAGGAGTTTCAGAATTACCGTAGTTGGATCAAAGATGGGAGGGTTGTCATTGATGTCAGTGATCGTGATCACAGCTTTTGCAGTTGTGCTTAAGCCTTCACCTTGAAGGTCAGCAGCTTGAATCACCAGGGTATACGTGGCAAACTTCTGCAAAGAGATCAAACACACCCAAGTTAGGACCAACAACCACATCAGCCAAGTCCATAGCATAGAAACAGAATATTTTATCATCTGCTTAAATGCCGGTCTACCGGCCTGTCTTCTAGGCACAAAACCTCTGGACAGATGTTTAGATGCAAAGCTCAGACCATGACCATTTAAGTGGTAACTGGCCTCAACAGAGTTTTGTGTTGTCCATGGATTTAGCTGAAGTGCATTTGCCCACACCCCCCTCTGGATTTCTTCCCCGCTAACCTCACGGTCCAGTCCGGTGGTGAGCACGCTGATGACTCCTGTGTCCCTATTGATGGTGAACATTTGGTCGTGAGGCTGCTCAGGCTCTTGGCTGAGGATGACGTAAGCGATGGCGGCATTGTAGGTGTTCACTTCATCATCGGCGTCTGTGGCCGTGACCTGCATCACAGAGGTTCCTGGAAGCATTGAAGGAGAGGAAGATCCAGTCAAGCTGTACTTCAGGGTCTGGTCAATACCACTCAACTCAACCGTGCCGAGTGTGAAAGGCGGGGCCCCAGAGACACGATGTCACGGCTCTTCTGATTGCTAATTTCCAAATTTCTTACCAAAGTTCTACAGGAGGGAGAGAGCCTTCCACCAGATGAGCAGTGTTCCAAGAACTCAACTTTTCCAGCAGGTATTTTGGGTAGGGGTGGAAGCGAGGAGGAGATGGGAAATAAAGAACCTTAAACTAAAACACTTTGCCATGTCTCTCTTTTTTATTTATTTTTAAATTTTTATTTATTGATTTTAGAGAGAGCGCCGTGTCTCCTATACTGAGTGAACAGCCTGAAAAACAGGAAGAATCCCAAGATTTCCGCAACTGGCTTCTCAGCCACAGCTTTAACTAAGAGAATGGGTCCTTTGAGATCATTGCCTTCAAGGGAGAAAAAATATTTATGACATGTGTGACTGACAAAGGACTGGTTCCTAGGACATCTAAATAACTCTAAGAGTTTATAGGAAAAAGACAAATAGCCCAAGAGAATAAAAGGGCAAACAACTTGCATAGACAAGTCGCCAAGAAGAAACTCACATGCTAAGATGCTTAGTCCATTAATAAACAGAAAAATGCGATTTTAAATTGTACTGAGGTATAATTACACATTGACTAAAGCTAAAAAGTCTAATAATTCCAGGATATACATTGCTGATGGCAGTGCCAAATTGGTTTGACCACCTTGGAAAACAGTTTGCCACCAAGTAGAAAAGTAGGCAAAACTAACAAGATATTACCTAGGAGTAAATACACACATGGTAGAAGATAAATTTAAAAAGCAAGGGAATAATTACCGCAATGGTCAGGGCAGTGTCTACCTCTATAGGAAAGAGAAAAAAATGTGATCAGGGAAATTATATGAGGGGTTTAAACTAATGGCAAGGATCTGTTTAGTCAGGGAAGGTTGTTTTTAAACTGCTCCGATTTTATACATGTTTTTTCAAGTAGGTTGTTACATGCACGCACACGCACAAGTGTGCACGCGCATACACACACACTCACAGTCGCTTTCAAAGAAGTTCTGTCCACAAGAAGGGCCTGACCCCAAACACCAGCCCCAACACTTTGGGATCCAAAGAACCTAAGCATCTTTCTGGTTATTTGGCTCCTC
The DNA here is from genome assembly GCF_964146895.1 of Miniopterus schreibersii. Classification (NCBI taxonomy): domain Eukaryota; kingdom Metazoa; phylum Chordata; class Mammalia; order Chiroptera; family Miniopteridae; genus Miniopterus; species Miniopterus schreibersii. Next base: position 15,337,026 of record NC_138121.1, on the reverse strand, counting down.
GTTACCTGGGAGAGCGCCTTCTGGGACAGACCCCTCAAAGACCTCCTGGGTGAACTGGGGCCTGTTGTCATTCTGATCTGTCACTGTGATCACAATCTCCATCGGATCCTCAATTGCATTCCCATTCGAAGACACAGCATGAGAGAGGAGCTGCAAGAGCCAAGTGAGGTTTACTTGGGGCCCAAGGAGGAAAGAAATGGGAGAAGTGGCCCAACCAGAGGAGAGTGGGCTCCACCTGATGTCCCCCTTCTTCCCACTCTCTGAGACCTGAGTGCATGGACACCTGCAGCAGAGGCCTTTTCTCACACATGTGCTGCTACTTCAATGAGGTCATGAGCCTGGACGAGATCATGAGAGGTGAAGACCTATGGACCAGAGAACACACCTACCAGGTCAGAGCTCCCATCCCCACACGAGGGCTGGGGAGCCAGGCCCAGGAGATAAAGGTGGAAGCCTAAAACTCTGACTTCTTCTGAGCAGGGTAAAATTTGCTCTGGCCACTCCAGTCTAGGGTGTCCCCCAGATCTTTCTGCATTTGGCATCAATGCATCACTTCCCAGCTTCCCTAAGCTCACACTGCTACCAAGACCCAGAAATGGGTTTTGTTCCCCAACATCATCACTGGCCTCTTCCTTTGGGTCAGGGACTTTTAGCTCCAAGAACAGGTTGAGATCTTGGGTCTAAACTTATGCATGATGTAAAGGACTCTTCCCCCTTGATTCCTAACAAAAATAACCATTAACAACCCCTATATCCAGGTTTGCCTGTCATTTCTCCTTATCAATAGGCCTCGAAGTGTCAAAGTTAGCCCCTCATATGTCCAGAGCATTGGATCTAGGGATCCAACATGGGCTGACCAAAAAATTTTGGAAGGATGGGACCCCATCATTGATAAGTTTCTAAGAGATACTCACGGTGTACTTGGCAATTGCTTCTCTATCCAGAGGCTGAGTCACCTTTAGCCATCCTGTTTCTCTTTCAATAATAAACACACCAACAGGGGGTGCATCAGCCCCTTGACCAGTGATGCTGTAGAAAACCTGCGTTTCTTTGTCCCTGTTAGATTTGATCTGAAGACAAAACACAGAATTAGCAAGGAAGGGTCCTTCTCTGCCAAATTCCTCCCAAAGAAAGTACATCCTTCCCTACCTGAACCAGATTCTTAGGAAATGGGCCTTTCTCATTTTCTGGGCAGCTGATGGGAGGGATAACCCAGTCTCTCTTCTGTCTTCTGAGACCATGGTGGGAGCCAGGAAACGTGAACACTTCCGCCTGGGTTTCAGGGACAGAGTCCTAAAAGGAAAAGAGATGAAGAACAAAATGAGATAATTCATGAGAGAGAATGCAGGCAGAACAGCCCAACCTATCCGGCCAGCGTCTCCATCCTGCTGGGGGCAGCGTGTGGTTTTAAGTTAATAACAAAATGAACAGCCAAAACAGAACCCAATGAACCCCTTTGCCATAATAAAGAAGGTGCTCTCTTTTGATCTTTCTTAGTGTCCAGAGTTCAAGTAATCATTATGCATGCACAATTATAGGTTTGACATTATTTTACAAGTTATTTCAAGCCTACAATATCCCACCTGTCATGTTTTAAAATTTTTATTTTTCACTTACAGTTTACATTTCAAAATTATTTTGTATTAGTTTCGGGTGTGCAGCATAGTGGTTAGACAACTATATACTTTGCAAAGCACACCTGTCATTTTTTTTTACACCTGTCATTTTATTGTTGTTGTTGACAGTATTACAGATGTCCCTCATTTTCCCCCCTTTTTGCCCCCCTCCAACCAGCCCTTGCCCCTCCCCAGGCTTTCATCACACTATTGTCTGTGTCCATAGGCTATGCATATATGTGTCACGCCTATCTTTTTTTTTTTTTTAAATATACCTTTATTGATTTCAGAGAGAGGAAAGGAGAGGGAGAGAGATAGATAGAAACATCAATGATGAGAGAGTCATTGATCGGCTGCAGCCCACAACCCGGGCATGTGCCCTGACCGGGAATCGAACCCCGATCGCCTGGATCCTAGGTCGACGCTCAAACGCTGAGCCACGCCCGGCCGGGCACACATCTATCATTTTTAATAGAACATTATACTCCAGTGATTTCATATCAGAGCTCTTTCAACAACTGAATATTCTGGTGTTTTAGTTTATTTTCCTTTATGTTTTTCCTAGGGTTATAGGTCCCCAAAGTGGGGTTATCAGCCAAAATAAGTAAGTTTTGAGAAATTGGCACTAAGAACTACTTTGTGATCAATACAGTTCCCTTAATCTCATAGTGCCATTATATCTATATAGTGTCCATTGCTCTAACAGAAGGTGTTGGGATGGAAACCAAAAACACCTTTTGAGACTTGTATTGAAGTTTCCCTGTCCGATAATGATGACTTTATGCACACACAGGGAAATACGATAGTTGAAGATGGAAGAAAAAAATCTTCCAAATTGTTTAAGTGTTTTAAAGTGATTAGTGGTAACACGGTCAAGGTTCCAGGGGACAATTCCACCTCCCACCATCTACATAGTCACTGATCACTGTTTGCCAAGTGTGATTCAAGCCTTACTTCCTGGCTTTTAAATTTTTGACTCAAAATGCACAAGACAGATATGAGATATGACCAGAAATCATCACAAAATCCTTCCCAATTCTGCATACTGATCTCACACACACGCACACACACACACCATCTGCATCCTCACATTCATCTCCTAGAGAAGCAGTACCGCCTGGGCCAAAGGCAGGCTCTAGAGCCAGGCTGCCTGGCTTTGAATCCTTACTATGGCAACTCCATCTCCTGGGCAGATTATTTAACTTCTCTGTCCCACAGTTTCCTAGGGTCTAAGAACGGGGACATTATTAGTAGAGTTCTTGGAAGGATTAAGTGAGATGCTAGCATTACAAATAGTGCCTGAAACACAGTAAGTGCTCAATAAATGACGATGGAGTTAAGCTGGTTGTAAAACTCTGAGTTATGGTTTTAATGAAGTTAAGTTTGGGACTTGACCTAGCACAGAAACAAGTATTACACTGTAACCTAAGCCTAAAAACAACCATTTTGCACAGACATGGTAGCAAACAGGCATCAACAGGTGAATACAGATTCATTTGCCCCACTGAAGAGGAAGACAAAGACCACGCCTTGCTGACATCAGGATGACAGAATATTTTGAGAATGATAATAAAAAATGATGAACACTGTGCTGGCAAAACAAAGCATTAACATCTTCATGTGTAAAATTAAAGGGAATCTGCCTAAGCATACTGAACACGGAACTCGTTCTTCAGAAAAAAGGATTCAACAGATTGAGAAAAGCCGCACAAAGAGTAGGAACTGGAGCCCGGCCGGGCGTGGCTCAGCGGTTAAGCGCCGACCGAGGATCCAGGAGATCAGGGTTTGATTCCCGGTCAGGGCACCTGCCCGGGCTGCAGGCTAGGCAGCCGATCAATGACTCTATCATCGTTGATGTTTCTCTCTCTCTCTCCCCTTCTTTTCCTCTCTCTGAAATCAATAGATATGTTTAAAAAAAAAAAAAAGAGTAGGAACTGGAAAGTTAGATCTGTTCTTATTTCACCCCAGCTTTATTTAGGTATAATTGACAAATAAAAACTGTATATATTTAGGGTAGGAAAGGTGATGTTTTAATATACATATAAGATCTATTCTAAAAAACACAAACTATTCTTACATGAAATAAACGAGAGGTAAGGTTGTCACCCCTTTTCCTAATGCAGGACCACCTGGCTCCACAAGGGTCCCTTGATCTAGAAACAAAGCAAAGTGAACCTCAAACCAGCTATGGCAGAGTTGCCACCTATATCCACTCTTCCTTGCTTATTTAAAAACAAAAACAAAAAAGACTTCTGTTTCTCTCTATATATATATCCAGCAATATATCCAAGTAAAATACTACATTTCCTATACTACACGTGAGGCTATGGGTGGCCATGAGGCGAAAGTTGTAGCCAGTGAGATATAAGCAGAAGTGTTGCTTGAGAATTCCACAAAAGCTTCTTAAAAAGGCAGCCAGACAATTAAGTGATGCATTTTTGTGCTTCCTCCCTCTCTCCTTCTTGTCACCTAGAATAAAGTTGTGACTGCTGGAGCTCTAACAGCTATCTTGGATCATGAGGCATCCGTGAGGATTGAAACCCTGCCCTGAGGCTAACAGAGCAGAAAGGAAAGGAGGAACCTGGGCTCCAGATGGCTGTGGGCTGTCCATACTGGCCACAACTTACCCTTAACTTGGATTTCTTGAACCTAATCACAATTCAGCAGACATGGAGGAGGGGCAAAGTTGGCAAAGGTGGAGAGGAAAAGTTGAAAAGCCAAGTTCAAAACTGTCTTTGGTCATAAGAGGCTTTCATGCATAGCTCCCAGCAAGACCTCGCCGTGCTGAACTCACATGAATGACAGAGTCAATTGAAGACTTGACTCAGGGAGCTATGTTAATATAATTCTAGTAAGTTCCTCATTTTTCTGGGCTGTCCAATTACACCAGGAAGGAAAATGTCAATCTTTCAGGACTATTAAGTTCCCAGAATCTCAGGAGTCTTTGGGGAGAACAGGAGCCAGCCTGAAAGGCCTTGGCACGCAGAACCTGTTTCTCACTTCCCAGCAACTAGAATGGCTCCCCAGAGAGGCATTTTCATAGGAAGCACCACGGGAGCAGTTTAGAAACTGGCAAGAGGCACTTGGCTTTGGGTAAGAATTCCCAGAAACATTCTTGCTGAGGACCCAGGAAAGTGCGCGTCCTTCCATTCATGGCCAGTCCACCTGTTTGTCCACTGAATATGTACTGGCCTCCTGGTATGTGCCAGACCGAGGGCCAGGCACTGCAATATAATGGGGAAGGATCTTGTGTAGCTTCTCACTGATTCTTCCCCTTCTTTGCCCAAACCCTCTCCACTAGAAACCCAAGGAGCAAAATGACCAGAGAAATGATCTCTTATTCCTTCTTTCTCCAGGAAGGGAATGACAGGAATAGTTAACCATCACTGGGTGCTTATTATATCGCTAGCGTGGCTCTAGCATTTCACATGTATTAATTCTTGCAGTCATTATCATCTTCATTTTACAGATAAGGAAATTCAAGCATGGACAGATTAAATAACTCCCCCACAGTGACTCAGGTAGTAAATGGCAGAGCTGGGATGCAATCCCAGACACAGTCCATGCCCTTCCCCACTATTCTACACTACCTGCAGAAATAAAGGTAATGGCATCTTGCCATCATTCCACCTGATCCTTCTCCACTCAAAAGCAACAAAAAATCCCCAGCAAGAATTAGTTCAGTTAGACCAATGGTTCTCAACTGGGGGCTATTTTGTCCCCCAGGGGACAATGGCAGTGTCTGGAGACATTTTTCGTAGTCAAAACTGTGGGAGTGCAACTAGAATCTAGTGGGTTAAGACCAGGGATGCTGCTAGACAGCATGCAGTGCACAGAACAGCCGCACAACAAAAAAATTGTCCTGCCCCAAATCTGAATGGTGCCAAATACAGGAACCTGGGTTGGGAAGCAGATAAAAGAATAGTGAACTTTCAAGAAACACTGCAACGTACATGATGACGGTGGTGGTGGTGGTGGCGGCGGTGGTGGTCGTGCTCTGCTGCCTTCAGGGTCACTTTGGTGGAGAGCTTCCTGCGGGTGGAGTCCCAGGCGTGAATGAGAAAACTCATTTCTGGATTATGCAGTTGTAAAGGCCGTCTGACCATAAGCACACCGTCCATGCCCACTTTGAATCTGGTGTCATCAGAGACATAGATGGTCCTTGGTTGACCGGTGCATCCTTCAAAACTCACTGCAGGGTATAAATAACAGCGATTAAGAAATTGGGCAGATTAAAAACAAGCACATTCCTTCTCTAAAGAGCAAACTGGACTCGCCTACCAAAAGCCTAAGTCATGCAAAATAAGCACAAGCGGAACAAACCACAGTCTGGTGACAGAACAGCAAAGATATCAGAGCAGCTGATATCGCCATCATGTTCTTCACAATCACGGGGCGACTGTTTATTGTGGTCTGCTCTCTTTTCCCACCTACTTGTAAAGTGAAACAGTAACCTGTCTGGAAAGTAACTTCTCCTTTTCAATTAGCAATAAAAAGGAGCTTTTCCTTTTCAGATGTTCTTGACAACGTGAAAACAGATCCCTAAAATAATGGAGACAGAATACCTATTGAGTTCAACAGTTAGAGACCACGGTACAGTCACATGCTATGGATAGGCTACATTTAATGAATAGTTTACAATTCAATAAATAGTGGCAGATAAGAGAGAGCCAGCACGGCATAATGGTTGAAAGTATGGACTCTGAAACAGGCTCCCTGGGTTCAAGTCCCAGCTCTGCTTATTAGCTCTATGACCTCCGGTGTGTTATTTAATCTCTCTGTGCCTCAGTCTACCCATCTATAGAAAGAAGATAACAATAGCAACTACCTACTAAGGTTGTTTTAAGATACACAGAACAGTGCCTAGGAGAGAAACACTATATTAAAGCTTGTTGCTCATTAAATAAAAAAATAAAAAAATTGAAAACAGCCCGACCGGCATGGCTCAGTGGTTGAGCACTGACCTATGAACCAGGAGGTCACAGTTCGATTCCCGGTCAGGGCACATGCCTGGGTTGCTGGCTCCATCTCCAGTAGGAGTGTGCAGGAGGCAGCTCATCAATGTCTCTGTCTCATCAATGATGTATCTCTCTTTCTCTCCCTTCCTCTCTCTAAAATCAATAAACATATCCTCAGGTGAAGACTAAAAAAATAATTATAAAAAACTTTAGTTATTAAACTATTAATACCCAAAGCAGGAGAAGCTGTGGTAAAAGTGTCTACACTAAATACCAGAGTTCCAAAGGACCCACTCATCAAGTTTCCACCAAGCTATCAGCCAGAAACTGTGCGGGCATTAAAGGCAAAACTGTGAACAGGATAGACAAGGCACCTGCTCTCATTGAGCTTACACTATTGTGGAAGAGACGGACAAATACCAAAACCAAAAATTGCAGATAGTGATCAGTGTTAGTGGATATAAAGGAATTAAAAAGGGTACAACATGAATGACAAGGGGGCAGGGAGGTTTGGGGAAAGCGTAACTTATATTGGATGGCTGAGGGCAGGCCTCTCTGAGGTGGAGGCACCTGAGCTGAGACTTAAAGGAGCCAGCCTTGCAGACACCTGGCTCAAGAGCCTTCCAGGCAGAGGGAACCATACATAAAACAGTTCATTCTGGGAAACTCTCAAGTTGGCCCGTTTTCCTCCCTTTCACATAATTGCCTCTCATTCCTCCGGTGGAATTTCTATTTTGTCCAAGTGATCTTTTATTAAATTCCTGCACTTGTGCCTATTTTACCTACACCTCTCCGTTCATGAGGATCAGGCCTCTACCAGAAAGCCCTAAAGCCACCCATGATACCTGAGCCGCCGTTTTTACTTCTTCCACCAGGGGCCATCCTTGCAAATGTTTCTGAAGCCAACAGTCCCACCTTTGCCAGGGAAAATAAAACCATGTTTGGGGGTGGGAGGGTAAGTACCACAAATACCCCCATTTTGAAAATGAAGAAACTGAGGCTCAGAGAGGTTAAGAAATTTGCCTGACATCCTATAACTACATTATAGCAGAGCTAGGACTAACCCTCAACATGAGTTACTTAGTCTGATGGTTGGCGCTCCCTCGCCCCGGAGAGAACTTTTTTCTTGGGGCCTTGGCTATTTTTAAAGGATGGTTTTGCCTCCTTGGTAGACTCGAGGGATGGTAGAAATCTGAGGCCACCTCATGCAGTAGTTGGGAGTCTGCTACCTGGCAAATAAACTAAGTAGCCAAACCAAGAAGAGTCAGTTCATAGGAAGAGAGCAGAGTCTTTTGACTCACTCATCCAATCCTCCCTCCCAGTTTGTAAAAATATCAAAATGATGCCCCCTCTCTGACCCCCACCCTTTAAGCAGGTTCTGTAACTCACTTCCCAAACTTAAGGGAGTGGAAGTGGACTGAACAGTGGAAAACTGTAATAAATTTTACGACAGGAAGAGGGCGACAAGAAGAAAGAGCTGGTCTGAATCTGTGGCTGGATGTAAACCCAGATTCCACCATGTTCTTGCTGAGTAGCCTTAGCAAAATGTTTAACCTCTCTGGGCCTCAGTTTTTTCTACTAGGACAGGAAAAATACCACTACTGATCAAGCCCACGTCTTCAGGGTTTTGTGCAGATTAGCCATGGCAGTGAATGTGAATCACATTCTGAAAGCCAAAGAACAATGCAAATCAAAGGAGATTATTATTTCTCTGCATGCAAGCTAGAAGACAAGTATTTGCTAAATAAACAGATGAACCATCAAATGACAACAGACGCTGAGAAGAAATGCAAAGTCTTGAAAAGGATGGGTAGACTTTATCTCCCTCTAAATCTAAAACAGAAATTTCTTTTCAGACTAGCAAAACAGGATGTCTTTCAAATATCCCTCCCCCAGTTCACTCCAGCAGAAGTAATGGGGCAAATGGACTGTTTGGGGGCTTGTCACCTAAGTAGGGACCAAGAGCCGCCCTCGTTTATCACACTGCATTCCTTTCCCCCGCCGGCCCAAATCTGGGCAGTGAAAGTTGGGACAAGCGTGATTGGACTTGCCAAGGGTGGCAGCCTGGAAAAACAAAACTGGTTTTGTACATAACTTGATGCAAGGCGTTTAACCTGCTTTGGGCATCTCATCTTAATGGTGGTTGAGCCCCACCCTTTGAGAAGTGACAGAAGAAGTGTGGCCAACAGGCAGCCCCAACCTGAATTTCTAGGTGCTCATTAAGGTTCATTAACTTTCCAGGCAACCTGATCCTCTGGGCTGATAAATCAGAAATTATAGGACAGACGAAGGGAATCTCCAACTCTGGGAAGGCTCTGGGAAGCTTACTTCAAACCTGGCAGGGGCTGGCCGGTGACGAGGAACCATAGTGAACGCTAACGCCAGCATGTGGGAGACTGAGCAAGAACGGCAAATTGTTGAAACTAGAGGATCAGTACTTGGGAATTGGGTATAATCAAACATTTTCACAATAAAAGTTAAACGAAAATAAGCCAGCAAGGGACTAAGTATTCTTTAAGTCAGCATGTCTTCCTCCTTTCTTAAACCTGTCATTTGGTCACTTGGTCTAAAAACCAAATCCCAATGACAAGAGCCACAAACCCAATGGCCACCTCTTAATGGGAAAATCTTTTCACCACAATAATGTTATCATTCCATAAAAAACTACAACCACAACTAATAGCTTCAACTACCTTTATTTGACTAATTTTTCAGTATTTTTAATGTGTGTAAAACATTGTGTCCAGCTCTGTTCTAAGCACTTTACAGATATTAATCCCAGAACTCTGTGAGGTTGGTACTATCAGTGTTCCAAAATTGAGGCAGCTAGTAAATAGCAGAGCTGGGATTAGAACCCAGGGAGTCTGAGAGGTCATGATCCTAACCACTCTTCCCCCTGCCTCTCTCTATAAGCCAGACCCCTTGCACTGTGCTCCTTATGTCCAATTTTCTGATTTAATTTTCCCACCTCCCCATGCTTTGGGCAGGCATCACTATCCCCATTTCCTTTCTGTAAATTATATGCTCATGAGTGAAGGGGCTGGGCTGTCTTCACCACTGTCCCCATATGCAAAACACAGATATGCTTTCCAGCAAGAATAAAAAGGAATATTTAAGAAAATAAGAAAGAAAAAGACATTCCAGGACAGTATGGAATTCTGAGTTTAACAGGAATCTGGGTGGAGGGAGGTAGGGGGAGGACTGGAAGAAGTGTGGTGGGAGGAGGGACAGGAAGCAGTTTTCTTTTCATTAAACATATTTTCCTTACACATCTTTGTATTACATCTGGAGTGTCACAATTACAGTGAATTACTTTTTAAAACAACAGAAATAAAAATGACTTTTTAAAACTACCCTTGACACATTGTGATTTTGTGTGTCATTCATCCAGCAAGCACCCCACTTTCTAGTTTATTTGGCAGAAGTAGTAGCTTTCATCAGAGGGCCCTGGAAGAGACGACTGAAGTCCAAATACAAATTAGACTCGTGAAAAGCTCTGGGTCCTGGGGCAGGCTCCAGGCGCTCAGCCGCATTCTTTGCTTAGAATTGCCATCACGCCACAGAACAGTCCAGCTTTAAGGATTCCTCTCCCACCCCCGCCTGGCCCCACAACTGGAATGTGAGTGGGTACGACGAAGACAGTTGGAAAAGCCTCTATATATTTCCAGGAGATGTCGCGATTTAAGGACAGGGGGCCTGCCATCAAAGCCAGCTGACTATCGTTGACTTATTTGGTAACTAGTGGGATAACCGGTCTCTCAGAAGCAACCATTTGGAAGCAGGGTCTTCCCCACACCACACACAAAGGCGCGCATTATGGATTGTTTCCCTCCTGGAACGCATTGGCCACAGCCAGCACCAAAGAGCAGGGCATTGAGCTTTCATTCAAGGACCGTTTGAACTTGAGCGCTCAGCCTCAGGAAGGGAAAGTCACACACACAACTCGAGGGCTAGATCAGAGAGCCTGCTGAGGCTCCTGGGGGTCACACTGTCATTGTGTACCCCAAAACCCAGGGCTTCGGTTTCTAACTTAAACAGTGAAGATAAAAGACAAGAAGTTTAACTGAACGGACAAAAGGAATCCTGGGAAGACAGACATGGATCACTTAGCTAGGCAAGAGTTTATTTTTGCTGGTTGGAAACAGTGTTTCAAACTCCAACACACAAAGCCATAATTCTCCATAGCTACCACTGCCTGTAAAATTTCTTTCTAGGTTCCATTTTATTTTGATGACACTGGGTGATTTGGAACGTCTTCCTTGGATGGGTGTCCACGAAATTACTAAACATTATGTGTTTACTGAGCACCCATGCTCAGCAGAAAATGCAATTTTATGTTTAAAAAATGGAGGCTCTCCAGTTTGTCCACTCTCGGGGATGTTGAGGGAATTCAAGTTGCACCAGGAAGACTATCTTTTTAGCCCCAATAAGCCTCAAATTGTGTGTGTCCATTGGCTCCTGAGAACTATGAACACAACACAACCTAATAGCCTTACTACAGCGGCCCTGGACAGGAGGAATTCAGCAGCCCTAGCTCATAAATGAAGAAACTGAGGCTCAGAGAAGTCACTGAAGAGACCTGGCCAGGCCACATGGCCACCATCAGGATGTAACCACCAGGCAGCTTCTTAGTATGGATAAGCTGTTTTGCAAGATAATTACTACTTGAATGGATAGTAGAAGTTAGCTCACACAAAAGAATAGGACAGGTGGAGAGTCTCTGGAATAATAATAGCAGTTTGCAGTGTCCGTCTTGCCCTTACACACACTCCCTCCCTCTCTCCTTGAAGGAAGGCTGCTGTGCTTTGGAAATCCAGTTCCAAGCTTCAGAAAACAACTACGACAGTCAGAAGCCAAGTGAACGAGAAAGTTTTAAACGCCAGATTCAAGAATGCTCTCCTTTAAGTCACCATGTTACATCAGCTAAAATAAGTCCACGTTCCTCTCATGAGTTAGCCTTAAACCCCAAACATTTTTCTGGGATAGATAAGCCGCTTGGAATATCATGTTGCACAAGCACAACTCGATGCGTGTGTCCACAAAGCCCGGGCGAAGGGCTCCAGGGGTGTCAGCACCTGGGGCGCCCACACCCGCCCAGCTCTTCCTTGTTGACAGGTGGCTCCCAGGGGACCCCAGAGATGGGAAGTTCACTCGCATGAAGCTTACTGAGTTCTTTCTCCCAGCCTCCCAACATGTCTTTGTCCGGAACAAATCTTAAGTGGTCTCTATCTTCACTTAACTTGCACCAAATAACAGATGTCAATGACAAACGCTGCCGGGGTAGGAAGCAGGGGGCAAAGTCCTCTTCGCTTCCGTTTCCAGACTGAGGTGGAGGGCAGGGCAGGGTGTCAGTGCAGAGAGACAACAATGAGGTTACAGGTCAAGGAAAAATTAGCCCAGGGCCCTGCGAAGGGGAGCCCACAAGGACAAAGGGGTGATCCATCACCCTTGGTGTCCCCCCTCGGTTTTAAGGGGACTCACGCTGTCTGGGTCACTCTGGCAGTGTGTTTTTGCTCCCCAGTCACGGTTCTGCTTGGGCTAATGCTGGGTCAGTTCTTGAACAGCAAACACCATGGACATTGATCAGAATCAGCCCAGTAAAGTGTCATAAATGGCACTTGCAGAGTTCGTTAAAAGCCAGTGCAAACACTTTTATAGTTTTACATTTGTGTAAGTGGGGTCAGACCAATTTGTGTTCAAATCCCAGCTCCGCTTTTTACGTGCCACTGTAGGCAAGTTATTTTGACCTCCTTTGAGCAGTTTCCCCATTCTCATCTCCTTTGAGGGGATGCTTCAAGAATTGTTTCTTCAACAAAATATTGACTGAGCCCTTACTCGTTGCCCGGCATCATTCTAAGGCCTGGGAAATACAGCAGTGAACAAAGCAATGCCCCTGCCCTCATGGGGCTTACATTCCAGTGGGGAAGAGAGAATTAACAAATTAATTAATAAGTATCAGGAATGAGAAGTGTTATTAGAGAAAAATAAGCATGCAGGGAGGTTCCAAAGTTTTATGCAGAAGCTGGGGTGGAGGAGACCACTTAATTTAGGACGCTTAGGCCCTGCTGAGTAGCTCAATTGGTTAGAGGGTCGTCCTGTGCACCAAAGCGTTGCAGGTTGAATTCCTGGTCAGGGCACATACCTGGGTTGTGGGTTAAATCCCTGGTTGGCATGCATACGGGAGGCAACCGATTAATGTTTCTCGTATCAATGTTTCCCTCTCTCTTTCTCTCTAGAATCATTAAAAAACATGTCCCCTTGTAAGGATTTAAAATAAATAAATAAAATAATAATAATAATAATAATAATAATAATAATAATAATAATAGTGTCCCAGCTTCTGGCTGCATGCTAAATGAGGGAGGGAGTGAGCCATGCGGCAGAGTGTGGGGGAAGCTCAAGGGCCTACTCAAGCACTGCTCACCTACTGCTCAGCTACTGTGGGCTAAGCCCTGTTCAAGTACTGAAGACCCAGGTGTGAACACAGCAGGTACTGATCCCTGACCTCCTGGGGCTGACATTCCAGTGAAATGAAAGTAATGTTAGCACAGGGCTCCCGCACAGGCCTGTGAATGGTGAAGGCTCCTGCTCTTCCTATGTAGACGGGCCTGGCCTTCCCCATTCCCTTTGCCCTTCTTCTGATCAAGGCCAGAAAAGAACTGTTTTAAGTCATTTTCATTCCAGGCCTCTCCTGGGTAGTTCAGAAATGGGCCAACGCCTGTTGATAAAAACCTCACCTAGTTTGATCTCAATATTCCTGCCTGGATGGGGCTCCAGTGGCTCAGCTGGGGCTGCTTCTCTGCTCAAGTCTGAGATCAAGGGCATGGCTTTAGTTCTCCAAGGTGAACACTAACTGCCAAGGACGCTCATCTCAATTTCTTCAAAATGGGAAGAGGGGGAAGCAGTGAAACTCCACTGGAACAGGGAGTTGGCATCTGGCCTGCTGCAGAGGTGGAGGGGGACTGCTTCCCTGTCACAGCAAGGAAAACTTGTTTGGTTTCGTCAAAAAGAACAAAGGGAATGGGGAGGCCCTCTGGCTTCCACACTAAATTGGAGTTTTATTGTCCCAGCTTCTGGCTGCATGTTAAATACACAAACACCCAACCAGCCTGCCTGAAAACAGAGGCAATAATTGATCATTCCCATGGCCTGCAACCCAGGAAACATTCCTGTGGCCAGATTGGGCAACTCCAGGAACTGTCTGCTTATTGATTAGAAAGAAATGGCTCCCTCTTACACCACAATATCTATCCACTTTTTCTTTCTGTGGCATCCCCCAAGGCCAGAGAGGGCCCCACGTTCTGGAATTCCAAAGCAACTGAAATACTCCTCCTGTCAACTCTTGCTGACCCCTCAAAGGAGGGATGGCTGATGGGCCTGCGTGAGGGACCAGGTCCTAGGCCCTGACTGGAAAGCTGTTAGTTGCCCACTTGTGAAATAAAGCACCTTGACCAATATACCTTTAACACCATTTGCAATCCAGGGTCTAATGTGCCCTGTACAGACTCTCCTGGGATGCTTTTTAAAAATACCCAGACCTGGGCTAACTGAATTTGACCTTTAGGGCTAGTAGAGCACAAGCATGGTTACATTTTAAACCTCCCCCAGGTGCTTGAAGTACCCAATGGTGGTGGAGAATGGCTTTCTAAAGGCTGCCCTTAGGAGAGGCTAGAGGTATATAAGTACTTTACATTATCACAACACTAGTGAGGGAAGTTACCACTCTTCCAGTTTATCAATAAAGGCTCAGAGTGTGACTCTCCCAAGGTCATAACAAGTATTGAGTGGCATGAGGTGGGATTTAAACCCAGGTCTGTCGGACTCCCAAGACCTAGTCTTTTTTTTTTTTTTTTTTGAGAGTATGTTTATTAAAGCTGGGGACAGTGAAATAAGGAAGTGTTTAGGACAGAAGGAGCAATAGGAGAGCATAGGTGGGTCTTCTTTATTTCTCTAGAAATGTTATTGGAAAGAAATAATCCTAGGCGGTGCTGCGGGGTGGCTTTGGCTCACTGAGAAGTCAGAGAAAAGGGGACCGTGAGACAGGTTCAGAGGGTTAGCCCAGGATGAGCTGCCACTGCCCATTGCTCCCCTGGTTGCAAGTCTGGTGGGAACCCTCAGAGTTTAGGAGATGCACGCCTGAAAGGGAAGAAAGGCATTGGCATGCTCCCTGGAGGGAGAGTGCACCACAAGACCTACAGTCTTAACCCCTGAATAGTCTGATATCCATAGCCTGATCTGGGGTTTTTAATGATTGATTAATTGATTTTTTTTTTAGAGAGAGGGAGAAGGGAGACTGGGGGGGAGAGAGAGACAGAGACAGAGACAGAGACAGAGACAGAGACAGAGACAGAGACAGAGACAGAGACAGACATGGATGTGAGAGAGAAACATTGATCGGTTGCCTCTCGCACGGGCCCTGACCTGGGATGGAACCCACAACCTGGATATGTGCCCTCAACGGGAATCAAACCTGCCACATTTTGATGTTGGGACAACGCTCCAACCAACTGAGCCACAGGCCAGGGCTGATCTTCTAGGTTTTGAGGTCTCCTCCTTCCCCACCTTTGTCTCTGACAGCAGGACGTGACACCCAGGGAGCTTCCTCCCACCGACTCTGGGCTGTTGGATGATGACGTGATGGTAAAAACACACACCTCACATTCATCAGTCACTTTTTACTCAGGGTGCTAGTTCCCCTCAAATCTTAAGTTTTGTTTTTGTTTTTAATTTCAACAGCAGTGCCTTGTGTTAGAGGGAAAAAGTGACAAAACATAGTAACATTATTCATAATAGCCAAAAAGTGAAAACAACCCAAGTGTTTATCAACCGATGACTGGATAAAATGCGGCACGTCCATACAATAGAATATTATGTATTCAGCAGCAAAAGGAAAGGAAGTACTGACACGCGCTACACCGTGGATGAACCTTGTAAACATTATACTAAAAGAAGCCAGTCACAAAAGATCATGTATTGTGTGGTTCAATTTATATGAAATGTCCAGAATAGGCAAATCTAGGCCAAAAATAAATTAGTGGTTGTCTAGGTCTGGGGTTGGGAAAGGGGGGAGCCAAGGGGTGATAGCTAAAGGGTGAGGGATTTCTTTTTGGCATAATGAAAATGTTCTCAAATTGTCTGTGGCTGCACAACTCTGCAGATACACTGAAGAGCCCTTTAATCCTCCTGTTTAAGTGGATTTAATGTATGATGTGTAAATTATGTCAATAAAGCTGTCACGAAAAAAAGACAAATCAGAAGCACTCATGGCTCCTGGCCGGTGTGGCTCAGTTGGTTGAGCGTTGTCCATGCAACCAGAGGTCACTGGTTCTATTCCCTGTCAGGGAGCATGCCCTGGTTTCGGGCTTGATCCCCAGTAAGAGATATGCAGGAGGCAGCCGACTGATGTTCCCCTCTCACATCCATGTTTCCCTCTCTCTCCCTTCCTCTCTCTCTAAAAATATTTCAAAAGCCCAGCCAGGCGTGGCTCAGTGGTTGAGCATCAACCTAGGGTCCAGGAGGTCATGGTTCGATTCCCAGTCAGGGCCCATGCCCGGGTTGCAGGTTCCATGCCCAGTCGGGGGCGTGCGGGAGGCAGCCGATCAATGATTCTCTCCCATCATTGATGTTTCTATCTCTCTCTCTGAAATCAGTAAAGATATATTTTAAAAAATAATAGTTAAAAAAAAAGCACTCATGGTCCCATCCTAGCAGAGAAACCACTGTTAGTGTTTGTTATGTGTCCTTCAGATTCTGGTCCATGACCCTTTCCTAACTCATTACTCCCTCTATCCTATATCCCTTGTTCTCCTGTTTTCTAAAATTAGGGCATGGGTACTACTATATTTTTAAGAACCTTCTTCCTCAACTTTCTTCTTTATCCCCCACTCCCCATTAAACAACAACAACAAAATCAACCTAGATCGTTAGTAGGATGGATTAAATATGGTATAGCTACTCAGCAATAAAAACAATAACTGCAGTAGTATAGATGAACCTTAAAAGCATTACTCTAATAAGTAAAAGAAAAAAAGACTACAATACAAGAGACTACCAGCCCAAGAGATCAGATTTAGTTAGTCTGGGGCAAAGCCCATGCCTGGGTACTTTTCAAAAGTGCACAAAAGAGCACATATTCCTGCCCGGCCGGGCATGGCTCAACGGTTGAACGTCGACCTAGGATCCAGGAGATCGGGGTTCGATTACCAGTCATGGCACATGCCCGGGTTGCGGGCTCGATCAATGACTCTCTCATCATTGATGTTTCTATATCTCTCTCTTCTTCTCTCTGAAATCAATACAGATATATTTTTTTAAAAAAAGGGCACATATTCCATTTATATGAAAATCAAGACAGAAAACAGATCAGTGGTTGCCTGGAGCTGGGGGTGGGGGTGGGGCTTGGTTGCCAATAGGCACGAGGGAACCTGCGGGGTGATAAAAGTATTCTAAAACTGGATTGTGGTGATGGCCAGACAGCTATGCAGATTCATAAAAATTATCTCACTGAACACTCACAGTGAGTAAATTGTATGGTATGTAAGTTACATCTCAGTGAACCTGTAACAAAAATAGTTACTGGGATCTCTTTTGAGGAGGACCCCATGAGTCAAAGTCCAGTGGTTCAAAAAAGACACGATCCATGCACCCGATAATGCCAGGGTCAGAGGTATGAAAAAGTGGAGAAGAAAAAGAAAAGCTACAAATCATTCTTAATTAACAATAATTAGAAGAGTAAATAAATATTCAATATAATGACAGTCATTATATGCAGACATTGTGCTGAGTGAGCTCTTCACAAATACTGATCCCTAAACTGCTGTGAAGCGGGTGGGGTTCTTTAATCTCCTTGACGCTGATGAGCCTGAGGCCCAGAAAGGCTTAAGTCATTTGCTCAAGGTCACAGAGTCAGTCAGTCTCTAAAGTAGGGTTCACACTCAGAACCAGTCAATGCTGGTTTAGTCACTAGGCTAAAACTGCTCTGCCTTGAGGAGGGAGAGAAGCTCCTCCGGTAGGTATGAGCAACATGAGATAGAGGAAAATCCATGCTGGGCACAAAGGTAGTTTGCTTAACACCACAGACTTGATTCTCTGTAAAGAACACAGCCCAGATAGAAATATGTGCCAATCTGGGGGCAGCATTTCCCAAGCGCTAGCTTACACAGAAATATGCTGACACTGACTGTGGAAATAGGAAAAGCTGTCACGGAGTTCAGAAGTTTGGGTCATTCCCTACCTTGGGAACAAAGCCTGGAAATCTCTTCTGTGACACAAAGAATGAATGTGAGGCTTGCACCTTTTCCAAATGTGGGTCGTGCTAGAAAAGCTTGGGCCCTCTGCCTTTGACATTTGGAACAAAACTCCTAAAACAGCCCAAAAGAACAGCTGGAAGCCCAAGCTTCAGAAGTTAGGCATTTCCCAGAGTCTCCAGGTCACATGCATTTTCAGATGACTCCAAAACAAGTGCTCACTTGTCCAATAGAGCTTACAAGAGGAGGTTTTCTCTTTTTTTTAGTGGATGCTAGCATCATTTTTCATTGTCAAGAACAAATAAGCATTGATGTGAAAGGCAGCTGCTTCCAAGGGTGTTTGCTAAATTAACTCAGCAGGCTCTAAAGGTAATAGAGTGCGTCTTTGCTCAGGCTCCTGAGAAATAAAACCCATAACCAATCTCACATCCCGCTGAGCCCCAGGAAAAGGCAGAAATACCTCAGACTGGGGTTTCTAACTCCAAAAATCCCAAGTAAGTAAAAATTAAAAATAAGAAAATGACATGAAGACCAACTCACTGTTCCAGACATACACTTTGTCAGATGCTAGGGTGCAGCCCCCGGCCACTTAGCTAACTCCTGAGGGATGCCATGCCACGGTTGCTGTCACCACAAGGACCTTGTGGTACCTGTTCCAGCTCAGTTCCCAAAATTTTAATTTTACTGGTTGCAGCTCTTACAAGACTCTGTGGTCCTGTGGGTGAAAAAAGGAGCCACATACTCAGCCTGACAAGCTCAGGGGAGGCCTGCATGGTGGCCTTACATAAACTCAGACACTTAAAGTAACCACATAGCATGGTCTGAAATTAAAACTTCTCAATTAAAAGCAAGTCATGGCGGGTAATCATGTCCTAGGCTGGTATCTTCCTTAACTAAGGTCAATCTTTACCTTAACTGAGCCTGTCTATTGTTTTTTAACGTCTTCAATAACAAATCTTTGGAATGTCAGAGTAATTTCCTTTTTCCAGACCCCTCAGAGCCGCAGACCTGTAACTGTTAACTATCCTATATCCACCAATGTAAAAGAAGTATGTGTCTCTTCATTTTACTTTTTATCCAATCCCAGAGATTTCCCCCCCTTTGCTTTCTCCCACCTCCCTAATCTATCGCCAATGGATTTCATGTAACCCTCCTTATGTCTCCTCCTTTGATTGTAAAGCATAAAATATGGTGCAAAACTGCCATTCTCTGGAGCATTTTCTAAATCTGTTGAGATTTTGCTTCCTGGCAATTGTCATCAGCTTGGCTCAAATAAACTCATAAAAATCTTACAGGTTTGGAAGTTTCTTACATTGACAGTTCCTCTACTTGGCCTCTTCCCATTTCCCGATGTGATCAAAAATTGGAGGCTCGCACACAGGCAAAAGGACGTATGTACAAGGTTATTCGCTACGGCATTGTTTGCAGTAGCCAAACATGGGAGACAAACCAAGCGTCCATCAATAGAGGATTACTGCCCTGGCCAGGGTGGCTCAGTTGGTTGGGCATCGTCCAGTGCACCAAAAGGTTGCCAGTTAGATTTCTGGTCAGGGCACATGCCCAGGTTGCAGGCTAGATCCCTGGTAGGGGGAGTGCAGGAGGCAGCCGATCAATGTTTCCCTCTCCCATGGATGTTTCTCTCTCTCTCCCTCACCCTTCCTCCCTCTCTAAATATGAATTTTTTTAAATCTTTTTTTTTTTAAAAGAATGAGGTAGCTGTTTAAAAGAATCAAATAACCCCAATAAGTTTAATTTAAAAAAAAAATTTAAATAAATCTGTATGTAATATGGGAGGAACTTGCCTTTAAAGAAAACAGAAAGCAAAAAGCAAAATGGGATAGAGAATGTACTTAGAATATCTTCCGGATAAAGAAACTGGTAACACTGTTTGTGACAGGAGGTGACCTGCTGATGGGAGAAGTAAAAGGAGGGTTTACGTTTGCTTTCCTATCTTTACACTACCTAAGCTTTCTTTAACAAGAGAGCTGAACTGAAGGAGGGCCAGTGTTGAGTTGACTGACTTCAACAGGCAAGCCCTGCGTCCGGGCGTCCAAAACCCCGAATGCAGACTTCAGTTGCATTATCAGAAATAAGACACTCAGAGATGGGAGGCTCCATGGTCTTGTTTTGTCCGACTCTGTGGTTTGATAAGTACATTCTCAGGGTTACGATCTAACGATTGAAGTGATGAATGCTGTTTTTCTTTCCAAGGGTCACACTTTAAGAGGATCACTGACCCATGGAGCTAGTCCAGAGGCAAAGGGGCAAGGCTGATGAAGCTGCCCTCTGCAGAGTGAGGGACAGGCTGGAGAGGAGACAGGCCGTAGTTTACCCCGCTGACTCCTTCTAGAAGGGTCGGTGTCAATGGCATCAGAGGGCAAGATATGGGCCAGGGAAGAGTAGAAACATCAAGACCACCCAAGAAAAGAAGGAAACGTCTTCTGCTCAGAGCTGACCCCAAAGAGAACTGGGTTGGCTGCCAGCCTCCTGAGTGGCCCGCGCTCAGGCTCGGACAGCTTCACTCGGGGCTGCATCCGTACAGCACTGAGGTTCAGGGTGGGAGCCTGGAGTCGTGGTAGATCTGGATCTTCATCTCACTAGCTGTGTGACTTCGGGAAAATTAACCCTTGCTCTCAGTTTCCCCTTTCTACAACAGCGGAAGATAAGACTTTTTATCAAGTGCTCCACCTTGATATGTGGTTAACCTGCTTTGCTGCCATTGTCGTCATATGTTATAGATTTGTGGAACTGGAAACTTCTGCAGCTGCCTCTGAGGCCACCCTGCAGGAGAGGTGGAGCCCCCAAGGGCCCCCTCTGTAAAATAAATCTTATCAGTGCCTCCCTTTGGCCTCATCCATACACATCCACAATCTCCACTCCCGCTTTTGGGTGTGGTGCCCTAGCCTATGGGCAAGCTCTTAACTTGGGAAGTCAGTTATCTCCCACTTCTCCTGGTCAAAGTTTTGGTACCTTCTCAGACCATCTGGAAGCCTCTTCTGTGGCCATGAAAGGAAGTTTCCCAGGCTACTGTTCTGCTTTACCCGGCTTCCTCCCTGAGGACTTAGCAGTGGGGCCTCTGAATTGACCCAAGGTTCTGGGTCTGTGAATGGGAGGGTTGTGAGCCCCTGGAATTATGAGTAAAGATGTGGACACATGTGGGAGGCTCCATGGCCTTTGGTACTTTCTCAAAGGGGTCTGAGATCCCAAAGGAGGAGCTCCGGACCAGGGGCACACTTAGGGCTTAAGCTGGTATTGTGGGTGTGGGAGGGAGGGTGAAAGAATGAAGGGGCTCAACTGAGGCCACAATGACTGGTTGCTTCTCATGCCTCCCCAGCCCCAACCCCTGAGCACCAGCAGAGGGGTAATTCCAAGCCTCCTGCCAGCATGTTTTGAGTGTTGTGAATAAAAACAAAGCACAGGTGAGGGATGGGGACAGAGGGGTCAAAATGGGGGGGGGTGAGGGTGGGAGAAGAATATGGAGACAGGCCAAGAATCCGACACTCCCCCCCCCCCCCAGACCCAATTCATCTCTTAATGCCTGGACTATTGCAGTAGTCTCCTAACAGTCTTCCCAATTTGGGCCCAGATCCCAACAGGCTCTTCTCTATGAAGTAGACCTGGAAAACCCGTTACAACCTCAGTCAGATTATGATGTGCCTCTGCTCAACTCACAGCCCTCCAGAGATCCCCATTTCTCTCAAAATAAAAACACGACTCCCTGTGGTCAGGCCCCAGCTGCTTCTCCAGCTTGACTACCCTCACCTCATTCACTCTGCTCTAGCCAATACATTGGATATGCTCCTGCCCAAATCATCTGTATTTGCTGTTCCCTCTGCCCAGATGACCTCACTCTTTCCCAGATGACCCCTCCCTCCTTTCCTTCAAAGGGCACCTTCCATGCAGGCCCTGAACATTGTATTTCAAATAGCAACCCCCTGCCTCTAGCACTCCATTCTTATCCCTGTTCCCTGCTTTATTTTTTCTCTATAGCACTTAGCACACTATATAGTTACTATGCTTATTTAGTTATTATTACCTATCATCCTTCCAGCAAAATGTAAGTTCCATGAGGGCAGGAGTTTTGCTAAATGTTGTAGTCATGACTATCTACAGCACCTACACCAGTGCTGAGCACTTAAGTTCTCAATAAATATTTGTTGAATGAATAAATGGTGCCTTTGTCTCTACCAAACACCTGGCCATATCCTAAGGAGGCCCAAGATGGCCCCAAAGCCAATCCAAGAGCAGGGCCTTCAGGTGAACCCTGAAGATGAGATGTGGACACACTTTCCAGAGGCTACTGTGGGGCTTGAGAATGGCTGAGAATTGGGGGCTTTGGAATTGCCTTACCCTCCACTTTGCCCTGCCCCTCTGATCTGTCTGCATGGATCCTCTCTCCCTGGTTCTCTCGGCCTGTTTTCTTCCTGCACAGTCACCAGATGGGAGTGTCAGGTTCCAGGTGGGATGGCTCTGGGGCATCTCAGTAAAGCCCATACTGCAGGTGGAAGGATAACGTGCTGAATCGCAGGCAGTGTGTTGACACCTGACAAGGCCCGTACAGACAGGTCTTTGGGGAATTTCAACAGCACAGGAACAGGCTCTAAGAGCTGTAAATAAAGTTGGCTCAACACCTTGGTTAGTAATGGGGCTCACTAGTCCTGGGAAAACCTGATGGGCCACCTGGCCATCCCCAAAGGCCTTAATTTGCTTAAAGAAGAGCACAACCTTTGAGTGTTAATTTCCAGAGAACTTCCTGCCTCCTGACATAAAGGGGGCATGCCAGGGGAGCCAGAAAAAGGGGAAAGAACCTCCCAACCTTAATCAGTTCCACAACCTTAATCAATTCCATGGGAGAACCGTGCATTAACTAAACCCTGTAAGACAGGGAAAACTTCTCCTTCTTAATGTGCCATTTCTGCTGACTGCAGGAGATCAGCTACAGCTTTCTCTTTTAAACACCCTTTTAAGCCATTAGCTTAGGCTCGTCTGGAAAGACTGCCTGCCTGCCGTTGAATTACACAATACATCAAACTTATTTCGAGTGACCATTTTCTTCGGCAGGTAGGTGGTGGTGGTTTCCCAGAATCCCTTCTGTTTATGGGAAGCCTGTGAACCAAGGTTCTTCAGAGGGCAGGGCCACACGGAATCACCGCACAGTCTGAGCTTCACTAAAAGCTCAGCAGGAGCTCTACTACACCGAGCAGGAACTATTTCACTAATGATCTTCCCCCCTCCCCATTGCATTTTTTAGAATTGAGATAGAATCCACATAACATAAAATTCACCAATTCAAAGTGCACAATTTTAGTGTTTTTAGTTATTTCCTATGTTGTGCAACCATCATCTCTCTCTAATTCCAGAACATTTCCATCACTCCCTCATAAAACCATGTACCCATCAGCAGTCAGTCACAATTCCTCTCCTCTTCCTCCAGCCCCTGGCCACTACTCATCTGTTTTCTGTCCCTGTGGATTTGCCTGTTCTGGAGATGTTATATAAATGGAATCACACAACATGTAGCCTTTTATATCTGGCTTCTTTCAAGTTCAGTCATGTTGTAGCAAGTATCACTAGCATGATATAAAAGGAATGAAATACTTTTTCATCCCTTTTTATAGCTGAATAATATTAAATTGTATAATATACACTTATCAGTTGATAAACATTCGGGTTATTTTCACTTTTGAAAGTTGGTTGAGAAAGCTTGGAGATGACCCAGGAAGCACAAGGTCAACATACCTGACCACCACCTTAAATGAACCCAGGGTAATTCTGGTTTTCTCTAAACCTGCTTAATGCAACATCACATTTTTAACAGGACTATAAACATAGGAGGCGGGACCGCATGGTGGTAACAAGTGGCAACTCCCAAGTAAGACACAACTAGCTTGAGGTTTCAGCTCCACCACTCAGAACTCCAGCTGAAGTTAAACCATTTGCCCTCCCCTGGGCCTTAGTTTCCTCATCTATAAAATGGGTCTAATGGCAACCTCCAAAGCAGAGAACTGTAGTGAGGATTAAATGAGGAAGTGCATGACAGAAAGGGACCAGCACACTAGCTGACACACAAGCCTGTAGGACTCGGAGTTTAAGCACAGTGAGTGCCCTGGACAGTGGCTCTCACTGCGAGTCCAACCTTATGCTACGCACTTAACCTATTGTTCATGTTCAGGGAATGGTGATCGTTATTATGAAAATAGCAAAAGTATACAAACTGTGCTTGTTACCTGCTACTACGTTAAAAAATCTAAAATAGCTATATTTGAGAACTTTTTATGACTTTCACAGCTAAATTTTCCCTCTTTTGGGGGGAGGGGGTGTCTGTGGAAGACGGATGAGAAGTAGAAAGGGCAGCGTTTAGCTAAAGCTAAACACCCAAGTACCCTGAGTGAGTGCTCTGGAAAACGCTTCTTCCTGCGCGTACACCGTCTTGACCTTGAGGTCTAATTCCAGGGTCTATGAAATCATAACCTTTTGTTCCTTTTGAAAGCAACATGCTGACACCATCAGCTCTTTACCTTAGAAGCCTCAGATCTAGAGATTCCAGCTATGCTTTATTACAGGGGAGGGAAATATAATGACTTTTTAAATTACAAACTTGAGTTCCATGTGTGGCTGATGTGTACAAGGATATATGTAAGTTTACATGAAATTCATGTTCTTATAGACACAAAAACAGAAACTTCCACCCCCTCCTGGCATCCAACAGATGCTTCAAGTTCTATCCCCAAAGCAGCAGGACAAAAGGTGGCCAGCTGACTCCGGCTGGGAAGGAAGAAGGCAGTCTTTTCTTTCCACGTTCCTGACTATGCACACAGGGGCAGCTGGGGCGGGGGAGCCAACATTTTAAATGGCCTGCATGTATAATTCTATAATAAATGAAAGAAAGTCATTCTTGGGATAGTTGGGGATATTTAAATATGGAGTAGATGTTAAAAGACATTGCAAATTTTCTTAGTTGTGATAACGGTTATCGTGATTCAAAAGGAAAATGTCCTTACTCTTGGGAGACGCCGGCTAAATTTAGTGGTGAAATGTCTGTAGCCTACCTTCCAATGGCTCTTAGAGCACATACACCCAGAGAGAAGGCAAATATGACAGCGAGGACTATAAAATGAGGGTATGCGGGTATTCACTGTACTTGATCTCAACTTTCACGTATTTTTAAAGTTTCTCATCACTAAAAGTTTTGGGGGTGGGAAGATTCTATAATAAGATCTAACCTAATAAGAGCTAAACAAATTAATTAACCATATATTTATTAAGGATGCAAAAATGACAAAACTGCAGCATCCTACTTCAGGCTTACGATGAGAAGTCAGAAGTTAGCAAGAAGAGAAGAGACCAAATACGAGATGGACTGACTCCATAAAAGAAGCCACAGGCATGAGTCTACAGAAGCTGAGCAGGGCTGCTGAGCAGAGAACATTGTGAACGTCACTCATAGGGTCGCCAGGGGTTGGAACCGATGTAAGGGCAGTTAGCACACAGAACCAGGACTGATATCCGCTAGTCTGTGCTGACACAGCTGTACCAAGCGTTGAAATATTCAAAGTCCCCCGGTGAGGTGGTGAGCAGCCCCTGCCCTGAGTCCCCATTCCCATCCTCCAGCTGCTGCTGAGGACCCCAGGATCTGTTTGGGCACTAAATGCCAGGTGAGCACTTTGATTGTACAGGGTCTATGCTGTACTAGTCTTTTTTTTTTTTTTTGACATACCTTTATTGATTTCAGAGAGAGGAAAGCGGGGGGGGGGGGGGGGAGAGAGATAGAAACGTCAATGATGAGAGAGTCACTGATCGGCTGCCTAGCCCGCAACCCAGGCATGTGCCCTGACCAGGAATCGAACCCCCATCTCCTGGATCCTAGGTCGACGCTCAATCGCTGAGCCACGCCCGGCCGGGCTGCTGTACTAGTCTTAATTAAACATTTTAAACATCAGTCCTGCCCTGGTTGGTGTGGCTCAGTTGACTGGACATTGTCCCACGCACCAAAAGGTTGCCAGTTCAATTCCCGGTCAGGGCACATGCCCAGGTTGCAGGCTCAATCCCCAGTAGGGGGCGTGCAGGAGGCAGCCGATTGATGTTCTGCTCTCACAGTGATGTTTCTCTCTCTCCCTCCCTCTCCCTTCCTCTCTCTCTAAGATCAATAAAAAATATATATGTTTTTAATGTTTTAAACATTGCTCCTGACTCTTAACTATTGGTCATTCAGCACAGACCATTCTTTCTCATTAGTAAGGTTCCAGAATCTCTCCTCTTAGCCAACTCGGACAGCATAACTTGATTCCCATGAATGAGAAGGAGAAGAGTCCGGCAGCATAGAGGTTAAGCGCTCAGGCTGACCTGAGTTAAAAATCCCAGCTCTGCCATCTCCTAGCTGCATAATCCTGGGCCATCACTTAACTTCACTGCAAAATAGAACAGTCGGTTCTACAATGCTTGCTTCAAAAATGCACAGTTGTTCCAACATGAATGATTAATTAGGGAACGGTCTGAGTATAACTCAACTGTCAGGTTTGCTCATGTGCTATGATTTTGTCTGTGAGAAACAGTAGGTGAATGCAGAAAAGCATACTCAGCTGAAGCACAGGAATGCAAGCGCGAGCACACACCTTCCAGCTACCTCAGTTCAGGGTGTGTCGTGCACCACACCCATTCATACTTGGTGTTACAACTTTCTTTCTGATTCCAGATTATCTTCCATCCACAACTCACAAGATGCCACCCTACCAAGTCCTACTCCCATAAGCAAACTTCTTCCTCCACCTCCACTCTCCCACTCAAACTTCTTTTTTTTTAAAATGTTTCACAAAGTTTGAGTGCTGTTCCCCTAGCCATTTCCCCATAAACCCTGTGGTTTTTCTTGCATGATTTTTAGGAAGGTGTAAGTCACGTTACAGCAGAACTGACTAGTTCCTACCTCAGAGTGTGGTGAGGAATATACAAGTAATGTATAGGGACAGGTTAGTCCAGTGCTGGGCACATTATAAGTTCTCCATAAATGTTGGCTGTCACTGGTTTCTCACTCTGAATGCAGACAGAGTCGGGTCATAAAAGATGCTCAGTGAACATTTATTACTTGAAAGGTCTACTGCTTATTAATCTTAGTGGACTAACTGAAGACACATCCACTTTCTCCCAAGAGGTCAGGAGGGACAGCAGTTGTCAAAACTGTAAATCAAAGAAGAAGCTTCAAAGCTCTAATGGAGCCCTACCCTTCCATGCCTGGTGGGGGAGGCTGAGTCAGGAAAGGCAGTGACCCTGTCTACAAGAATTTAAGAACATAAACTACTGGCCACCACAGGGCAAAATAGGGTCAATTTTGAGATAAGCAGCTGGGTCCTTAATTCAAGGCCATAGTATATTATTAAGTAGTTAAGAGCCCAGGTGAGAAGTTATATGACCTGAGTTCAAATCCCTGGCCTACCACTTATCAACTATGCCACCCCAGGCACGTAACTTCACCTTCTCCTGCCTCACTTTTTCACCTGTAGAACAGAGACAATGATGGTCCCTATTTCCTAAGGGGATGGGCTCATTAAACAGGTTAATCCATATAAAGCCCTTAGCAGAGTGCCAGACACAGAAGGAAAGTTCGATGAACACTAGCTGTATTCTGGAGTTAGAAAAAATCAGATGCTACCAGAAACAGAGCCGGAGCAGGAAACCGTACGAGTCTACAGCAGCAGCAAGGGGAAGTCTGGTTTAGCTGGAACTGAAAGACAGGATACTGTGGGCAGCAACTAATTTTCATCAACCATCCACCCCGAATCCTTTCTGACACAGAGCCACATTTAGCTAGCCATGGTCATTGAACATACTTAACATTCTGGTCTTCTGCACATCATTTCCAAAAGAAATAGACAAAGCCTCCTCCAGCTGAGAGCAAAGATTTCCCTGAAAAACCGGGATGAGTCAGCCGAATGGACTGGTTTGCATCGCTTCATGGGGGTGGAAGCTGGTGCAGGGGCATTTATCTGTCCTTCAGAAGAGGCTGTCTAAATCAGAGGCGAGATCTGTTCTCTGCCTACCCCTCCAATGTCATCTCCTACCTGTTACCCTACCCTGCCCATCTGGACCCATCATACCAGCCTCTTTCTCCTCCAGCACACTGTGCCCTTTCCTGCCTCAGGCCCTTGGTCCTTGCTGTTTCCTCTGCTTAGGATTATCTTTCTCCATTTCATTTCATGGCATCCTCCTTCCCAACTCCACACACAACACACACTTCCTCCTAACTACTTGCCTGACCCACCCTTAGCTAGAGTATGCCTCTTCCCCACCCTTTACTCCCTACCCCATTTCTCTGCTTTATTTCCTTCATAAAATGTACCACTCCCTGAAATCCTATTTATTTGCATGTTAATGTCTACTTAGATGCTAGAACTCAAGTTCCCTGAAGGCACAGGCCTGATGTGTCACCCTCTCTACAGTACCCCCTGGTGCCTGGACCAGTGCCTGGCACGTGGCAGGCCCTGAATAAACATGGGTTGACTGATGCCCACCTGGAGGTGTATGTGGTTATTCATCCATCCATAAATATTCCTTGAGGGCCTCCTAAGTGCCAGGTGGGATTAAAAAAGAGACCTAAGTCCCTACCTCTGAGGTCCTTTTAGTTCCGGGGGCAAATGTGTCAGAGGGGACCTGGCCAGGGGTGGTTCCATTGGAAACAGGCTTGAGTCAGAAAGGTGGCATTTTTAGGACGGGAGACAGAGCTCTCTGGAGCACACACCGGGTGTTGGTAAGCAAGGCTTTCAGGCCTGCAGGTAGGAAGCTTGACTATCTAGGCCAGAGAAAGGGCTGGACCAAGTGGCCCCCGAGAGCCCTTCCAACTCTGCAACTATGACTCCCAGGCAAAGGTGAAGAAGACATAATAGTGGCCAAGACAGGACACAGAATTGACTGGAAGGAACGGTTTCCAAGAGGGGCTATTACCTGAAAAAAGCCAGGTGCACAAAAGGCCTCCTTGCAGAAATCAGGAAGCAGCCAACAGATATTAAGTAGTAAGATCATGGTTATGAACTATACACACATACATAAGAACCATGAAAATAAACACAGGGTAAGGGGGTACAGGGAAAGGACAGGTGTGCACTGTTACACAAGGCGGCCTCTGATGAGCGTGAAACTGGAGCAGCAACCAGAATGAGGTTAAGGAAGAGAGCCATGAGGATACCTGCATGAGGTGTGGCCCAGGCTCAGGGAACAGCAGGCACAACGGCCCTGAGGCAGCAGAGTGCTGGGGAATATGCATGAGTAAAATCCCCGTTACAATATGCATTCATATTATATTGCAACCCACAAGATATAATCATAGACGCCTTTCTTCCAGGAGGATACGCACCCAAAGGTTTTCCCATGTTGATATCTATCTAGGCAGTGATATTATGCACAATTTAAATCTTTTTTTCTCTTCTTAGCTGTCTATGTTTTCTAATGTTTTCCCCATAACAAACATGTATTAGTTTTATAATAAAGAGAACTACACATGAGAAGTCGGGCACTGCCAGAATTGCAGGAGGGCAAGAATCTCTGGAGCAGCTGCGTTCCTCACTGAAGTATTGATTTATGCTCAACACACAGAAGCCCTGTTTTGCAGCTGATCTCTTTGTTTTGACTGGTAGGAAGCTCAAATTTGTGGTCTGCTTTTAGCAGGAAACCGGGCTTTGTGGCAAGCATTTGGCTACTCAACCCTCCTCCTGTCCTCATCTCTTAGCCTTACATTTTCCTTTGCCCATTTCCCTACCTTTATCAGACATGCAGATATTGTGTATCTAGGTAACACACACCTTCGTGATCTTCATTGGAATGAGGCGGGAATGAACAAAGAAACAGACCAACAGAGACAAGAGGTTCTTAATGAAGTCTTAAAAAGGGAATGTTGTTACAGAAAGTCTCGCCCACCCCTGGAGGATCCTGACCTTCAGTAGGGATGATTCAGTTCATCAGGTTTTATCATGGTGGACCACAAGCCGAATGAACCTCTCTGGGCCTCAGTTTCCTCATCTGAAAATGAGGTCTACAACCTACTACTCCCACAGACTGATTGGTGGAATTACATGTTACTAAGCAAATGCTCAGGGCAGTGCCCGGCATATAATAAAAGCTATATCAGAGTTAACAATAATGGCTAGTATATTTTACAATGATCAGGAATAGTAATAACTGCTACGATCTGAGTGCCCAGTGTATGCCTGACATTCCGTATTGTTCATCTCATTTAATGTCCCCAATAACCTAATGAAGTAGATACTACTAATCCGATTTTACTGAGGGAAAAAGTTAACAGGAAGACAAGATGCCTTCGAAAGAAATCCAGTGCTGGACCCTGAGCAGTGTTATCTCAAGGAAGGATGCTGTATACGCCAGCAGTTCGATGCAAACTGTAAATCCTTACCCTACCACTAAGTAGCCCTCTTGGAGCCTCAGTCTCCCCATTTATAAAAAGGAAATAATTATAATAGGGTTGGTGTGAAAACTAGATAAGCTCGCACATGTAAAACCAAGTGCACATGTCAATAACTGAAGGGTTCTTGATAATGGCCATTAATTATTTGACACTTATTTTCAGGGGGATTAGCTGAGAACAAGGCATAAGATGTACAGAGAAAACAGATCCAACTGCAACAGGGAACTTGCCTATGAGAGAAAAATATATCTCTAAAAAGTGTTAACCATCTGAAAGTCATGACATGTGCAGAAATACTTTTTGTTTTTTAAAAAGGAGATAACCCTGGCTGGGTGGCTCAGTTGGTTGAAGAGTCATCCCATATGCCAAAAAGCTGCGGGTTCGATTCTCTGTCACGGCACATACCTAGGTTGTGGGTTCAGTCCCTGGTCAGGACTCTTATGGGAGGCAACCAATCGATGTTTCTCTCTCACATCAATGTTTCTCTCTCTCCCCCACCCCTTTCTCTCTCTCTAAAAATCAATAAAACAAAACAAAATCCTCGTGTGAGGATTAAAAAAAGGAAATAAATCACCTACCTTAGGGCATACCTACTTAATAACAGTCAAAGTCATCATGTTTATGATTAATTGCCCTCTCTAAAACTTCGGGAGTGCATTTAGAATCAAATTTCTGAAATGTCTACATATTCGCTGGATCTGTTATCAAAATCTAGATGGATTAATCATAAACTAAATCTCACCCTCCCAAAACAAACAAACAAAAACACACCAAAAACAGAAAAATAACTTCATTCCCTGTTCACAGCAAGGAAAGTCCCTAAAATTCTTACCTGGCCCAACCTAAAACTGAACTGGCAGCTGCCTTATCTCCATGCTCAGCTTGAGTTTCAAGCTGGCTTCTCCAGAACAGCAGTAGGACTTGGCCACACATCTTAATATTGGGCTGAGCAACTTATAAATTAGAGAAATGTGTTTGCAAACTCATAAATGACACCTTGGTCCAAAACCAAGCAAGTTAACTTGTCAGATCATGCACTAGTTGGAATTATCTGGGTTGCCCTCCCTGCTCCAGGATGGCTGAGGGTCTTGGATACAGCAGGTGCCTAAAGAGTATCTGAAAGAAAGAATGAATGATGGGTGAATGAATGAATGGAAGGGGGGAAGGAAGGAAGGAAGGAAGGAAGGAAGGAAGGAAGGAAGGAAGGAAGGAAGGGAGGGAGGGAGGGAGGGAGGGAGGGAGGGAGGGAGGGAGGGAGGGAGGGAGGGAGGGAGGACCCCTTGGCCATTCAAGCTCTCCTCTCTGAATACACTGGAACTCTTCCTCCACCAGAGAGTTTCAGCTGTTTGTCACATATCTTGAGGAGTTTGCAGCCCTCAACTTAATTTCCCTTCACCTCTGAATTGATAGACACTGAGGTTGTTCCCCAGACTGGTGAAAACCAATCCTTCTGCACAGAGCCAAGCCTTGGGGCATGGGGGATGAGGGGTTGGGGGGAGACTTGGACACCTCAATGTCTGATGAAAGTTCTGGATCCTCTGAACCCAAAAGAGGCTTGCACACACATTCATCTTGTCTATAACTTTGGATGCGTTCATAGATTCCTCACACCCACCCCCAAGTCCAATCAAGAATCACCTGGGGAGTATGTTTTAAACAACTCCCCAGTTCCCCTCAGATCTCTATACTCTGAATCCCTGGGAAGGCCCCTCAAAGTCTGCACTTTTAAGTTGTCTGAGTAACCCACACTCTAGCCAAGGTTGGGGAACTGACGCTATGGTCCAGCTTTTCTTTTAAGGGCAATCCCAGGACCTCCCATTCAAGCCCAGAGGGTTTATTTACAAATGCAGATTCCTGGACCCTACCCCAGATTTATACCTTGGAATCTGAGGGGGTGGGGCCCAGCAGCCTGCATTTTTAATTAGTTACACAGGTGGTTCTGAAGCTTCTTAAGGATTGAGAACTATTTCCCAGAATTACAGGGTTAAAAACGTTAGAAGAGCTGAAGGCCTGTAAACAATTGCTAATTAATTAATTAGCATTTCAAATGGCAGAGCTTTCGGGGTGCATATTCCAAGGATTGGGGTGAGGAGCATGTGATTAGCCCCTCCACACCTGTGAATATTTACTTCCTTCCCTCACTTCCAGGTCCCACAACCCTCTTCCACCTCTCTCTGCCCTCTGTTTCCCTCCCAGGCACTTCTGAAACGCCAGCTGTTCACCTTTCTAAACCTCAATCTGTCACCTGTACAAGGGATTGGGCCTAGGAGACAAAGGATTATGGCAATCTCGGGATTACAGGTGCAGCCCCCACCCTGTTTTACTTGTACTTTTTCCCCTGGCAAGTACCAACCACCTTCTCACATTCTAGTTAATCTGTTTGCTGTCCCTCCCCCTTCTAGAATAGAAATTCCACAAGGAGGTGGGGGGCAGGGGTTGTCACTTCCGAGGCCCGGTCTGAATTCCTGGCACAGGGTAGGCTCAATGGACTGAAGAGTGAGTTAAAGTTTAGGGCTCAGTGCCTACCTAGCTGATGCTAAACACAAAAAGTAGTAACTATCACCACAATTTCCCTTCACTGTTAAGAAGCAGAGGAATTGAACACTTTAAGCTGCTTTTTACAATTGATTTATCTTTGGGAAGCAAACAGCCATGGGCAGGGAGGTGGGGTGGAGAAGAGCTTGGGGTGGTTGAAAGCTCCCATTATTGTTTAAAAATATGGCCAGTGGGATCACATTGCAGCTCAGCTAAAAGTGGAGTTCTGTTTGTTCTTCAGAAGGGAAAGAGCAAAATTTGATTTCAAAAATTCCCCCCAAAAGTTCCCCACAGATGGAGATAGGTCACCCCCATCCCCAGGAACCCCTGAAGCTTAATTCTCTCCAGCAAACAGCCCCTCAAACAACTACTTATTGAATACCAACTATTCTAGGTGCCATGGTAGGAACCCTTCTCTGGGCACCCAGCCTGGTAGGGAAAGAGGAGAAGTCAGAGGATCCCAACCTGACAGGGAGTTGGGGAGAGAGAGGGATGTCTTAACTCAGGCCTAGGGGTTGAGGAAGGCTTCCTGGTGGAAGCATCAGTTGAGCTGGCCAGGAGAGATGAATTAGCTATGCAGGGAACACAGGAAAGTATGCTGATGGAGGGGACAGAGAGCCTGACTACTCTGCAGATGGACCAGCGTCATCATTAGAAATGTGAATCCATGGGCCTCGCCCTGAACCAAGTTAATCAGAAGCCTGGGAGAGGCCCCAGGCCTCTGTGCTCAGCCCCAGAACCTGAGCAGTCAGGGGCCAGGGGCCAAGCTATTAACCACCAGCCAAATCCTCCCCTTGGAGGAGCCCCACCCAAACAACTACCTGTTGAGTATTCCACTGTCTAGCATGAAGGTGGGGCGGAGATGCAGCAAGAAGGAGACAACTGGCTGGAAGTAGTGGGTGGGTCTGGACTGAATGGGAGAGAGGAACCAGGAGTTCAAGGCCCTCTCCACTGGGCACCCCCCTCTGCCTTCTCCTATCATCCCCTGCCCCTTGGACCCTCAAATCCATGCACACTGGCCTTCTTGCTCTTCCGCTCTGCATAAGGGTGTCTGTCTTCACTGTTCCCTCCGTCTAGAACACCGTTCACCTGACCCTTCACTTCCCTTGGATCTTTGTTTAAAGGGCCCCTTCAATGAGGCCCTCTCAAACCGCCCCACCTGCTTCCAGGTAACTCCTCACTCGGGTTCATTTTCCCTAAACATTTATTGCCACCCGATACCCTAAATGTCTTAAATATTTATTATGTTTACTGCCTGTTCCCACCAACACACTAGAGTACAAACTCCACAAGGGGGGAGATTCAGATGTCTGGTTCTCTGTATCCCCAGTCCCACAGCAGTGCATGGCACATAATAGCTCTCAATCGTTACTTACTAAACGAATGAACAAATGAGCGAGTGATGGGCAAATGGACGGACAGAATGGGTGCTGCCATTGGCTGAGATGGCACCTGGAAGCAAGACTGGGGATGGAGGAGGGGATTCTGGATAAGCACTTGGGGTGGCAGTGGCACAGCCAGGTGGCGGCCCTGGGCCCAATGAACCAGGCAGGACCATGCTGGCCTCTGAGGGCCATGGACGGGGCGGTTCATTTTCCTTCTCTGTGGCCCACTCCAGACTGCGACGGCACAGCCTGGGACCAACTGGATCCACTGGCCCCAGGGCAGGCAGAGGGAGAACCTGCTGCTCCTGTTCTCCCAGCCTGCCAGGGTCCCTGCCAACAGAGCCCCGCCCAGCCAGGCAGCCACCTCACTGTCCTTCTATGACCCCGTTAGGCCATCAGCCTCAGAGGCCAGGCGGGAAGTGCTAAGGGAGAGTTTCCTCACAGCCCCTCACCCTCCTGGTGTGGCTCCAGGGCAGAAAGCTGAGTTTCACCTGAGAGTCACCATCCAAACATTCCTTTTGTCAATTCCTAGTCCCCAGAATCTGCTGGGAAGTCCCTCCCTACCCACCCCACCCAACAAGAGACACTTCCCCCCTTCCTGCTGACATGCCACCCAACACCTCAGGCCCATTCCTGACTCCCCTGCAGAAGCTTCAACAGCTGCTCCAGCCCACACAGTTCTAACCCACCTGGATTCTGAATGTGCTCCCTGTCTGATAACTTGGCATCTGAGCGTTTCCAATGCTCCTAGGCTGATCTCCAAAGCCTTTGGGACAGGAGAAGCCCCGTGACTGACACAGAGCACACAGTAGGCACTCAAACACCAGACTAAGGGGAACTCGGTTGGCTTCTGCGATATTAAAAAGCACCTTCCACCTGGCCGGCATGGCTCAGGAGTTGACCTGTGATTCAGGAGTTTGAGGTTCGATTCCCGGTTAGGGCACATGCCCCGGTTGTGGGCCCGATTCCCACCAGTGGACATGCAGGAGGCAGCCGATCAGTGACCCTCTCTCCTCATTGATGTTTCTATCTCTCTCTCTCCCTCTCCCTTCCTCTCTCTGAAATCAATGAAAACATATTAAAAACAAACAAACAAACAAAAGCACCTTCCTCAGGTTTTACAGGATCGCAGAGGGGGGGGCCGGATTCCATGACTGACGTGCAAAATTTTCCAGGGCGTATTATATAAAGGAGGGGAAGGAGACGGTTCCATTTTGTAGAACAATTTTTATTTCCATTTCTGGAACACCCCAATTTTTTTTTAAACCCACAAATATGGGCACACATGTTCTACGAATGCTTAGAAAAATGTCTGGGAGGATACCTACCAAATTGTTAACATCAGCCACCGAGAAGGGGAGGGCAGTCTGGAGGGTGTTTGAATTTCCTGTTATAGATCATTATTCAAGTTTTCCTTGCAGAATTTATTTAAACTTTATCACGAAGAATTTCAAACATAATCAAAAGTAGAGAAAACAGTATAATGGGCCCACATATCCAGCTCCCACATGGCAGTCTTATGACAATTATACCCCCAACCCCTTTCCCACCCAGACACCTATCTTTCCATCTGTAAATGTCAGTGTGTATCTCTAATGCTCCCCTCTCCTTTTTCAACATAACCCCAATCCATTGCTACTATTATGAATTTTTTAAAAAACAAAATATTTTCCCTCCCATCAAACTTGGTAGGGAGGTCAAGCAAACTGCGGTATTCATAGAACTAACTGGTTTACACTCCACCCTACCCCTCACCCCCACCCCCGAAATGATTAGGAAGGAACTTTAAGTACTAGTTTAAGAAAGAAAATAATAATAATTAAAGGAGCCGACGAAGCTCTGAGTGGCTTGCAAACTCATCTCTTGAACCACTTCATCATTCAGATTTATGGAGCCCAAGGGGGCCAGTAATACCCTTTTTATTCTGGGTTTTCAAAGGAGCCAAAAGGATCTTAAAGCTTCGTTTACCCGAAGGCTAACACTAGTTAAGCACTTTGGGTGGAACTTGAGGTTCCTCTCTAGGCCGAAGCGAAGAAGCTAAAATGCAGATGTTCTCAGAAACTAAGAAATTCCATGACTCTTTTAAGGCTCCTTCTAACTGCTCCCAATAAACGGATTTTTAAACACATACTCTTCCTCTGCGGGTTTAATGCTGAACAGTTCTGAATCTTCCTGTAGAGGGAAGGTCCATGAAGGTTACAGAGACCTTGTAATTCCATGAAGCACAGGGCTGCAGCAGCAAGGGGTTGAGGGGGGACAAGCAAGATGACCCTGGTGTGCCCACAGGGGTTTTAGGTGGCACGACTGGAAAGGAGCTGCCAGTGTTTGGAAACTGCAGCTCCAGTGCTTCAAAGCACTCTCAGGAGTCCTTCTTACCCTAGTCCCTGCTGCTGCAACTCCGCCCCATTCCCTTTTTTCCCATTCTCCATGGGCCACATGGCGGATATATCCTTTGCAAGTATCTGAAAGCAGGTTAATTGGTTTTCAGCTTTCTCAAAAGGCCAGCAGCAAAGGCTGGGGTAGTCAGTCATCCTTAAAACTCCCCACCTAGGGTGGACTAAGGATCCTGGGGCCTGGGGAAAGAGCACCATTATTGACTAATGATGGGCACAGTGGAAGGCTGGGCAGGGACCCCTGCAAGAATAAACTCAGTTTTGGTGAGAGAAGCTGCCTATGGCTCCATACTAATGCTGACTCTATTTTATATATCATCAGAAAAACCTAAAAACCTTGTACCTCTCCAGTGCCCAGGACTGGCTGAGAGGAATCTGTCCCCTGAAATCAGTAACTATCCCAGAGGCCAGAGACACCTCCACATTGCAGGCTCTCCTGCATACAGCATCTAAAATGCTCTTGACATTGCTTTAATAGTAAAAGACCAAAAACAGCCAGTATCCATCAATAGGATACTATAGTGGAATATTATACATCTGTTAAAAATGAGGATAATCTCCAAGATATATCAAGTAAACAAGGTGCAGAACAGTGTGTATAATGTTAGCTTTTGTGTTAAGTTGGGGGGGGGGTACATATCTGTACATATTTAATTCAAGAAACACTGGGAAAATATATAAATATTTAAATGTCTGTGACAAGAGACCT
Organism: Miniopterus schreibersii; assembly: GCF_964146895.1. NCBI lineage: Eukaryota > Metazoa > Chordata > Mammalia > Chiroptera > Miniopteridae > Miniopterus > Miniopterus schreibersii. The sequence goes on along the minus strand of NC_138121.1, from coordinate 15,299,778 downwards.
GAGCACTTGAGAGTTCCCAGAAAAGCACCAGCCAGGTACAGGTACACGGGTGATGGCATAAACTTTGGGGTCAGCGGACAGGGGTTCAAATCCCTGCCTGCCGTTTCCTAGCTTTGCGGCCTTAGACAAGTCACTAACACTCTCTGAGTCTCAGTTTCCTCCTCCTAAAATGGAGATGATACTGGAATCAAGTTCATAGGATGACTGAACCAAATAGGGGTGACTACAAATGAGCAGAGTTGCTTCACGATGGTCTGCCTGATGGGCAGCACACAACGTGCACAGTGGGTGTTGGGTCTTAGATTGGGGAAAGTGAAGGAGCAAAGAGACAAGGGGACGTACCCCTTCCTCACCTTCATCCTCTCTGGCCCCTTTGGCCTTTAGCATTTAACACAATCTTTTTCACTTCCTTGGTGCAATTCTAAAGCAGAAAGATCTAATATTGAAAACTCAATACTTAGGAGTGTTTGCTCAACGCCAGGCGCTTTGAACACTTTACCTATGTTTACTCATGGAATCCTCATCTCAACCCTGTGAGGCAGGAATTACGATTTTACAGGTAAGGGGACTGAGGCACAGAAAGGTTAAGTAACTTGCTCAAGGTCACACAGCAAATAAGAGTCAAGAGAGAATTCGCAGCCATGCAGTCCTGCCTCTCATTACCGCCCTCCCCATTCACCTTTACTCTCAGAGGGAGGCTCAGGGAAACTTGTTCCTTTGTTTCACAGGTTAAAAAAGAAATAAATGATGCTGGAGATTAAAGTCACAACCTTGATATCAAATCTCTGGTGAAACCAGGAGCAAAGCCTCACAGCTGGTAAGTGAAGTACAGTTTCCTAGGGTGAACAGCCTCCCAGGTATTTAATTCCCAAAGTCTTTTAAGTATGTCCATGGTTCAGGTGAGAGGATTAGCAGAAAAGATTAAAAAATAAAAATTAAAAAAGGAGAGAGAAATCATAACTAAGTCCAAAATCCAAAGGAAAATCAGCACAATTTACATGGAAGTTTCAAAATCAAAGACTCCAGTGACAAGCTCCGAAACACCCATCTACAAGGCACGGAAGACATTTCTTTTTCTTTTTTTAAAAATATATCTTTATTGATTTCAGAGAGAGGAAGGAGGGGAGAGAGAAATAGAAACATCGATGATGAGAGAGTCATTGATTGGCTGCCTTCTGCACACCCCCACTGGGGATCGAGCCCACAACCCGGGCGTGTGCCCTGACTGGAATCAAACGGAGATCTCCTGGATCCTAGGCGGATGCTCAACCGCTGAGCCACGCCCGGTAAGGCAGAAGAGCATTTCTTTATAAATGCAGACTTGAGAAGGCAAAGGGTACAAAAGGGAACAGACGGTACACCCACAAATCCTAATTTCTCCAGAAAGTTTAGTCGTGATTGCAAGCCCAGGAGCTGGGGTGGTAATGAAATTGGACACACGGACTTCACCGAGCAACTGCTGAACACCGTCCTTTCTGCAAAACCCGAGCTTCCGGCTAAGAATGCAGTGATCTAGGGCCAGTATCTCTCGGGATTTATGAGTAAGCTGGCACCTAGAGTACCGGTGACTGCGAGAGGGTGATGTCACAATTGATTTAACCTCTGATACCAATAACCTCACCAGCAGAGGCCTCTCAGTATCGGTGATTCAGAATCTTGCCCCACCTGCCAATAAGTGCCCAGGACATTGTCCTGCAGCTGACTCACGGGGTGACGTTTTCAATAGGAAAGCCACTTTTCCCACAAGCTCGAGTTGGTCACCCCGTTTCCTTTTCAAACACTCCCACACAGTGGTGGTGAAGAATTTGCGGGGGAGGAAGCTTGCAGTCTTTGAAAATCCTCATACTGAATCCAGGCTTTATTCTAACTAGCAGGTCCTATGACACCAGTATACATGTACCTCCCCCCACCAAGCCACTCTCCCCCCACAAAAAAATCATGCCCAAGAAGTCATGATGTCTACTTAGAACAACCTCATTCCTCCGCCATGAGGAAGTGAAGAAAACTAGAGTAGAGCCATACGGCTCTTGGCAACGTGCCAACAGGTCTGTGGCTTGGAGAGAGCAGTAGATCCTGGTTTGAATGTGATACCTTTTAAGGAGGTGTGGCAACAATTAACCCTCAGGATTATTCCTCTAGCAAAAGGCCTGCTCAGAGAATAGTCTTTTTAAATGGCACCAATACGGAACGAAAGAATGTGGGTGGTCCAGCTCCTTCAAAACACAGTCCGATTCTAACACCTATTGAGCACCTCACTTCTTCAGGTCTTTTCACAAATGTCATTCTTCTTAGTGATAAATCACACAAATCTCTCCACACCAACACACATAGTTACCACCCTTCCTGCTATATGCTGTTTTTCCTTCCATAGATCACCATCTGCCTGCCTCCTTCTGTCTCCTCTGACTAGAAGGGAAATCCACAAGGGTGGGATTTTGTCTCTTTCATCCCATTACATCCCCGAGGCGCAGCACAGAGCTAGTGCCGGCAGATACTCAACGTGAATTTGTTCAGTGAATGCGCAAATGACTGCCTCTGTCATCTAGGACTTCCCTCCCTCGGAGGCCTCAGGAGCAGGAATTCTCCATCCCCTTCACCTGGCTGCTCACAGACGGTCTGCAAAGATCACAGACTCTGGAGTCCGACAGCCACTTCCCGTCTGGGACCCACCCGTCTTACTCAGCCTATCAGGGCGAACAACTTGCTGTGAGCTTTCAAGGAGAGAGGCAGCATGTCTTGCAGGACACGCAGTAAGCACATAGGAAGTACTAGCCAATACATGGTTGCTTATGATAAGAAGAGACGACAAAACAAGAATTGTTACTAATTTTTTTTAGTAAGATGTCTCAACTGTTGCATGAGGCATACCGATACTAAAAAATCAGTCACTGATTACCTAAAATTCAAATGTAACTGGGTGTCCTGTATTTTTTATTGGCTAAATCTAACAACTCTGCCCATTAGGCAGTGACCTTCCTGAAGGCAGGGTGATGTTTCTTACATCAAGATTTACAAAATATTGCCTTATAATACTCTCTCAATGAATATTGATTGAGCAGATGGATTTCAGAGCTGTGAGATTTTTATCTTGGCCATGAGCTGATTGAGTTAGCCTTAAAGTATTGTCTTTGAGTGTTTCGCATCTCTCTACAAGTTCCTTTCCAGGCTCCTGTGCATTGCCAAGAATTAGAAGAATGGACACCAGGTCTTGAACAATTAATGGGCCTGCAGGATACTGCAGATACCCAGGAGGAGGTGTTGGGTGTATCTGGGAGCCTTGCTCAAGGAAGGTGTTACCCAGACAATAGGAAACCAAACAGATGGCCCTGGCGGGCTCAGATCTTTGTTTAGATTTTGATCTGGTGCTTCCTTACACCAAGGCTGAAATGGTTCATCTGACCTTTAGACTCTAGACTGCAAGCTGTTTTGTGACAAGACAATTAGGTAAGGTTACATCAGGGGTGTGCAGGGCTCAGAGAAACTGGTGAGTGCCAAGCAGAGACACATGCCCTGAAAACATCTCCCCCCCCCCCCACCTTGTGTCCTTTCTGTGGTTCATACTGAAAAAGTTCCCTCTTTTCATTAAAACAAAAGGCACAATTACACCTGAAATTAATGATATGTCAATTACATCTCAATTTTTTTTCCAGCTTAGCATTTTTTTTAAATATGTTTTTATTGATTTTTAGAGAAAGAGGAAGGGAGAGGGATAGAGATAGAAACATCAAAGAGAGAGAAAGATCATCGATCGGCTGCCTCCTCCATGCCTCCTACTGGGGATTGAGCCCGAAATCCTGGGCATGTGCCCCGGGAATTGAATTGGTGATCTCTTAGTTCCTGTGTGGATGCTCAGCCACTGACCCACACTGGCCAGGCTCAAAGGTTTTTTTTAAAGCCCAGGGGAATCACTTCTAAAAGCAAAAGATATGTATAGACCTATATATACATTCTGAAACCCGACTCATTCATTCATTCATACATTCATCAAATACTTATTGAGTACCTATTATGTGCCAGTCACTGTTCTAGACACAATACAACCTATGAACTAAATAAGACAAAAATCCTTGGCCTCTTAGAGCTTATGTTTCGGTGAAAGGAGACAGGCAGTGGACAGGAGAAGTAAGTGAAATACATAGGACATTAGATGGTGAAAAGTGCTGTGAAGGAAATAAAACAAAGAAAGATAAACAAGAGTATTAGGGGAAGGGGCTACTACCTCAAATAGGGGGGGTTCAAGAAAGGCCTGACTGAGTGGGTGACATTTGAGCAAAAACTTAAGGACATAAACCAGTGAGCCAAGCAGGTATCAAGGGGAAAATACTGTAAACAGTGGGCAATAGCCAGTGCAAAGGCTCTGAGGTAGAAGTGTGTCTGATGTGCTCCAGATACATTCAGGGAGTAATGCAGGCAAGAGATAAAGGGGTGATTAGGGGCAGATCATGGAAACCTTGTAAGTCATAGAAAGGACAGTGACTTTTAGTCTATGTAGAATGGGAACCACTCGCAGATTTTGAGTGAGATTGGTATTTTCTAACTTACATTTTTAAAAACCATCATTCTGGCTACTGGGTAGAGAAAAGACTGCGTTGGGGGAAGTGAAGGGGAAGCAGAGAGACCAGGAAGGAGGCTGTTGTAACAATCTAGGTGAGGACCCTCTCAAACTTCTTTTGGGAAGCTCTTCTGGGAACAGACAAGGTATATTAGCGCGTTTGAAGGCCAAACCACAGAAACAGGTGTTCTTAACCTTCGACTTGCCCAGGTATTGTATAACTGAAAGGCTTTCAGCTTGTTACAAGCTCTCCTAATTACAAAGCCCAGTAATTATTATCTAGGCCTTGGCCAATTATCCCGCGGGGTCCTGTGCTGGCTACCGTTTATGATTTTGCTCATGGGAAACAGGTTCAACCCTTCCAGGCCCTATTAGGTCCTAGCAGTAACATCAGAGCCCACTGGGGTCTGGGCATGTTCTCCCTCTTTCTGGGAAGAGATCCACACCCAGTTCTCTGCCTGGCTCCTACACTTTGAGTAAGTCCCAGTTGGAACATTAATTAGTTTAGGACAGTTTTCTTCCCAACCCCCAATCTTGAATGCCGTAATAATTGCATTGTCAGGGACTTGGAAAGTTGAAAAGACAAACAGAAAGGAAAATAAGTGCTGTTCAGCTAGTATTTACTTGGAAGTGAAAGTCAAAAGGGAAGGAGGCTATGCCCTGGCCGGATAGCTCAGTTGGTTAGAGCGCCGTTCCGATACGCCAAGGATGGGTGTTTGATTGCAGGTCAGGGCACATACAAGAAGCAACCAATGCATGCATAAATAAGTGGAACAACAAATCGATGTTTCTCTCTCTCCCTTCCTCTCTCTCTCATATCAATAAATTAAAAAAAGAACTATGTTTAATAAAAGGAAAAGAGTCTAAAAATCGCCCAAAATCAAACGACAAAAGAGTCCTTCAAAGGCAAAAGAGGCTGAATTCCAATGTTGCAATTAAAATTAGTGAGATGTAAAGGTATAAGGACATATTTTCCAAAGGGAAGGAGGGAATCTCTCTCCCTTCGAACAGCGATTTTCAACCTTTTTCATCTCATGGCACACATAAACTAATTACTAAAATTCTGTGGCACACCAAAAAATATTTTTTGCCAATCTAACAACAATAACAACAACAAAAAGGTATAATTCTGATTCCTTCACACTGGGTGGCTATTGTTGTGTTGACTAGTGTCATTTTTTTTATTTGACCATCTAAGGGGAAAGGTCAGTGCCCCTAACTAAATAGTCAGGTATTGTGTGTTTTAAAAATTCTTGCGGAACGTGGGTTGAAAACGGCTGCCTTCCAGTGAATTAGGTTCCACTGGAGATGCAGGTTGGCCAAAGGCACAGGGGGCACTGATGAGAGCACAGGTTATGAAAGATAAAGGTCCCGGACTTTTGCACTGGCCAGTGTAGCTCAGTTGGTTGGGCATCATCTCATGCGCGGAAAGGTTGCTGGTTCGATTCCCAGTCAGGGCACATGCCTGGGTTGCTGGGTTTCGGGCTCAACCTCCGGTAGGGGGGATGCAGGAGGCTGAACGATCACATCCATGTTTCTCTTTCTCTCCCTTCCTTTCTCTCTCTCTAAAACAGGGGTAGGGAACATTCAGCCCTTGAGCTGTATAAGGCCTGAAAAATCATTTGGTCTGGCCCTGCCAAGGCCACCGCAGGTGAGACTCAAAAGTCAATAAATCTAGGAGCCTTTTTTTCATAGCTAATTTTTAAGTTGATCATTTTGTATGGCCTGTGAATGATGTTATAAATATCCAAATGGCCCTTGGCAGAAAAGAGGTTCCCCATCCCTGCTCTAAAATATCAATAAAATAACCTTAAAAAAAAAAGTCCAGGACTGTAGCCTCCGCTCTGCCACTACCCAGCTGGGTGACCATGGGCAAGTTGTCCAACCTCTCTGAGCCTGTTTCCTGTTCCAGAGTGGGGAATAATGACAGTTCCTGCCTTAGGCCACTGTGAGGCTTAGCTAAACCATCAAGTCTACGAGGCCCTTTGCAGGACCCACTACTAATACTGGGTAGAAATATTTATATTTTTACTTGTTGGCCACCTCCAAATACATACTCTCAGTATAGCTTTTCAATCATTTTATATTCCAGTTTAAGGAAAAACACTAATTTCCTACCCAAATTCATATTGAAACTGGTGGCTAATATTCTTTCAAGCTCCAGACCTGAAATTCCCAAACACTTCTTTGATAACTCTCCCTACCTCTGGATCCTCAAACACTCACTCACCACTTTCCCAACCAGGGACTTCCTTCTTCCCCAACTTGCTCCTCTGTCTCGTTTATTCCCCAGTATGAGTGCAAAGGAACATTCTAGAAGCTGCTGGAATTAACTCTTGCTTAGAGTCATTTAGCTGCTGGAACCTTGAGGCCTTTCCTCAAATCAAAACTATTTTGTCTTCAGGGAGGCAGGCCCCCAGTTCTTTTTGCTTAAGTCTCCCCCTGGGAGAGTAGGAAACAGGTCTCTAGATGCTGGTAGGGGAGCAAACTGATACGGTCCTTGTGAAGAAAAGTATCTGTCAAAATTACAAATGCACACACCCTGATCCAGCAGGCCAACCTGTGGAACTTTATCTTCTGCATACACCAGAACATGTGCAAAATGATATATATACTATGTTATTCCCTGGAGTGCTGTTTTCTGAAAGATAAGACACAACCCATAGTCTATCCCAGTGTCTCTCAGGGGCAGGTTAAATAGACTATGGCACATCCATGCCATGCAGCTGTAACAAAAGTAAAAGAATGTGAAAGTTCTATATAGAGAGAAAGAACACGCAAATATATTGTTGGGCAAAAAAGAAGGTACAGACCAGTGTTATCCCTATGCTACTCTTTGCATTAAAAGATTATTATTAAATTTATGTTTGCATAAAGAAATGACTCTTTTATTCCCATAAGGAAGCCCTAAAAAAGATATGCAAGCGACCAATAAAACCAGTTACTTGTGAGGAACTAACTGGTTACCTGTGCCCTGGGGAAGAACTGGGTAAAGAATGGAATGAGGCCTGGCCAGCGTGGCTCAGTGGTTGAGCATCGATCTATGATCCAGGAGATGGTAGTTCAGATCATTCCCAATCAGGGCACATGCCCAGCTTGTGGGCTCGATCCCCAGTGGGGGGCACGCAGGAGGCAGCTGATCAATGACTCTCTCATCATTGATGTTTCTATCTCTCTCTCCCTCTCCCTTCCTCTCTCTGAAATCATTAAAGATGTATTTTTTTAAAAAAAGAATGGAATGAGGTGGAAAGGAGACTTTTCCCACTTTTTAACCAAATGCATGATTTGCCTACTAAAATAGAAAGAGAACACCCTCTTATTACCTGTAGACTGAGCTCCAAGGCCTAACCCTGGCCGACCTAGGCAGCCTCGTCCTGGGACCCTCTCCTCCTGTAAGCCACCCTCCCAGTTCCAGAAGGCACAGACCCAGCCTGACTCACTATGCCCCATTACACTCCATTTCCTCTTCCTGGAGAGCTCCTTCTCCTTCTCTGCCTGACTGATGTAGACGCCCTCTCATTCACCAAGGCCTAGCAGGTAAAACCACTCCTTGCTTCCTTTGAACATGTTCCCACCCCATGGATTCTCAGGGTGCACTGGAATTACCCACTGGGCACTTGCTCTCAGAGATTTTCTGGAATCTCCCTGAGGGCAGGGGCTGGGTCTTAGGTCAGCCGGAAGAGAAGTCTGTGCACTGGCTACCTCTTTAGATCCCCCTATTCCCATCACACCTGCTCCACTTTGTAGCCACACAGCTCTCCTTCACCAGCATGGCAGAATGACCAGGCTTACCCCTCTCTGATCAACGGTGCCCTTGGATTCCTGGCCTCAGGCTGACAACCAGATGCCCACACCCTGGCTAGCACCAGGTATTTATTCAAACATTTGTGGCCTAGCTGCTGAAGTTGTCCAGTGCCATGTCCAGAACCCCACCCTCTTTGCATAAAAAGATTATTAAATTTACATTTGCATCAAGAAAAGACTCTTTTTGTATTCCCATATGGAAACTCTGAAAAAGATACACAAAAATCAGTTACCTGTGAGGAGCTAATTGGAACTGTAGCTCAGTGAATTAGCAGGAGGGGAAATCTGTGTTTTTGAAGTGCTCCAGGTGATTCGATGCTTAGCCATGTGGGTGAACCACAGTCTCAGGGGCTGGGGCAGAGCATTTATGGCAATGGGAAAACAGACTGGTATCCTAAAGCATGTGTGATGAAATACTTCTAAAAACCAAACAGAAGCTGAACCGTTTAAGGTCATCCTGAATTCCTCACCCTAGGTTGCTCCTTGCCCCACTCCTCCCACCCCAATTCTAAACAATATTCACGAGCAGGTCAACAGGCAGACTCACTTCAGACCACTGCACAGTGGCAAGCAATACCAGAATTTCCTTTTCTAGCAAAGGGCACTTTGGTCTAGTCACTGTTAGCAGAGTAGTGTTTGCTTTAACACAGGAGCATAGAGACTGAGGAAACTGGTTTGGCTGGTTTGCTGGGCAGGAGGGAGCATAGGGAAACGTTTGAACCAAAGGTAAAACACGGGAGGGAGTGTCTCAAACAGAAGGCACCAGATACTCCACGGGTTTAATATTTAATATGCATCGAGCACTTGGCACACCCTATGACTGGGTACTATTCTGCCCATTTTACTGATGGGAAAACGGTCACTTAGAAAGTCCTTGGCCAATGTCCCTCAGCTGGCAAGGGGCATCACCTGGATTTCAATGTAGGTAGCCAGACTCAGGAAGCCCCTAAATGTTGGGAAGATGCAGGCAGGGCCTTGGGGGGAAGTGGAGGACTGGAGGTAGATTAAGAAGAGGAAGGAACAGGAAGAGGAAAAGTGCAGAAAGAGGAGGGACCTGAAGCCCTGTAGAGCATAAGCTGGGGAATATAAATGGGAAACAAATTAGAGATAAAGAAACAGAGAGAGAGAGAGAGAGAGAGGCCACCACTAATTTCTTTTTAATTGACCAAAGATGAAAAACACTTAAAAATGACTAACTGCCCTTCCATTTCCGAATTTAGGTTTGAGGTCTCCCTTCTCTGCCCTCCGAAGCTTTCAGAGGGAAGCACTCAGTGCCCTGTATGCCCAGGACACACTTATCACAAAGCTCCAAGAGCCACAGCCCCAGCTCTTCCCTGCCGTTTACGATCAACAGTCTAGGGCTGGCCTAAGGCCACGAAGATTAAGAAGAAAAGAACAAGCCAAGGTATGAGGAGTAGTCAATATTTATTCATTCGTTCATTCATCTGTTCAAAACGGTCTCTGAGCGTCTACTCTGTCCCTAAGAAATGAGCCATCATCTCATGACTCCTTCTCTCTTTACATTTGTCCCACTTGCCTTTATGTTCAGCCCACATCTGTTTACTCAGCACTGTAATCCCAGGGTCCAGCCCGGCGCTGGCACTCAATGGGCACTCGTGTATTTGTGGCTAAACAAATGAATGCATATGAACATTTAATCCTCATGACAAACCTGTATCATTGCCCCCCCATTTCACACATGGGGAAACTGAGGCTCGTAGAAGTAAATTGATTTACCCAAGGTCACGCAGCTAACAGCTGAAATTCAAACCTGGACCCTTCAGGTACTTACAGAGCTACCCTGACCAGCCATACCGATTTCATTCATCTCCTTGAAAGCCTGAAGCCCAGAGAGAAGATGGGAGTTGAGGCAGAGTGGAAACCCAGAAGTCTGGATTGTGACAGGTGCCTCTCGGGGACTTTAGGGTTTTGGCAGCTTCTGGGAGATGAGAGAGCTGATTGCTTCAGCGTCTGGCTTATCTGGGGCTACGCTTGGAAGGGAATGTGTAACAGACACCAAGGTGAGCATTTCGGAAGAAAAGGCTGGCTCAATAAAAAGCCCCGGAGAGCACACAGGGATTTCCATAACCACCTGGCAGAAAGGAAAGGCAGGAGCAGCAGCCAGCCTTCCTTAAATGGCCTTGCAAGGCCCAGGACCTTGGGCCTCCACCCCTAGTGAGACACAAAGGCAAGGGCAGGAGGATGACCCATTAGTCTCCTGCCCCAGTGGGCTCTGCATTACCCTTGCCACAGATGTAAGTAATCTGGCAAGCAATGGTTAGGAGTTTGGAGGGTGGGGGAGTGGGGATCTGATGATGTAAGTTCATCCAAAGCAGGTTTCATATTTGTTTTTTTAAAGCCCATTTAATTATGGGGCCGGCATAAGGTTCCCGCCACCTTTAAGCACATCTTTTAGAAAGAAGGGGAAATGGGTGTACTTAATCCACACAGGTGGGTGCCTGCCTGTGAGCTAGGTCAATCCATCAAGCAGCCAGAGCTCACACTCAAAATACAAGCCTTGTTTGCCCAAGCCCAGGTGGCAGAGGAAGCAAAGCACGGAAACCATCAGTTTAAAAGCCAGCTGTCTTCCTTCCCCCCACCTCCCGTTGACTGAAAGCTGAGTGCGCTAGCGTAATACTTCTGAGATCCAAAAACCAACTTATGGTAAGAAAAAGGAAAATCATCAGAAACTAAAGAACCCATTTATAGCTGGTTTTTTGTCTTTGTTTTTGTTTTTAAAATACTCTCTATTCTAGAACCTGGAGAGAAACCACTGGAATAAATACGAGGATCTCATAGGGCACAGAAATGACCCCAACAAACCACCTCAAGGCCCCCTGAGTTTGGCCAAATCCTATTTGTGACACTCTATGGTCACTGGTGGACAAAAAGTGACAGGTTCCTTGTTTTCAAACTCCCATGCAGCGAATTCTCCATGAAGCCAGTGGGCTCTGGAGTGTGCTTCTTTGAAAGAACAAAAACTCAGGAGCCACTAAACTCCACTCAGGGTTCTTAACCTGGTGTCTGTGGAGGGACTGGGGGAGGAGGGTGGCCATGGACCAATGTTTGTATGCAAACTCTCCATGGAGCCAGTGTTTCAACCTGGTGGTAATGTGGCATCCTTCCATTTTCTACACTGTACAAAGAGAGTGAGGCCACCTCCCTAAACCCTGGCTGCCTTTTTAAATCACAAAACCAGTTCCCTGAGATCGCATGTGTGGTTTTATCAGGAGGGCACTTCTGTCCTGGGGTAATTACACATTGGGTTGGTGGAAGGGGTACCCCATAGTCCAAAAAGCCCCCCAAGGTGAAATGATAGGAAATCTGTTGAGTGGGTGTGGGTACATGGACATATGGGGAACTGGAACCAGACACACCAGCAGCTTGTGTAGACTGCCTCTCCCACCAAGACCACCAGCTGCAGGCCCCCTCCACTCCCACCTGGTCTGGCCCTCTGACTCGTATCTGTCACCACCACCACCACCTCTCGGGTCTGCCCTGCCAACACCTCTGCTCTTCCAGGCACACAGGGAAAATGAAATCTACTTCACAGTGGACACTAATTCCCCAAGCACCCTCTTTCCTTTTTGAGATTACTAAGGAGAAGGGGAGAGAGCAGGAGAAAGACCAGGTGGTAAACCATGAGCAGACAACTAAATTGCTTTATGCTTCAGTTTTCTCTTCTGCAAAACAGAAAGAACAATGGTGCCCACCCTCATAAGGTCCTTGGGAAGATTAAATGAGATAAAATATGTGAAGCACTTACCCCACAATCCAGTTAAAAGTGACTAATAGGGGTTGCTATTAATAATAATGATAATTATTAACATGTAATAATATTATTACTGGTCAGACACAAGAGCTTGGGGTGGGGTGGGGATAAAAAACCGACTAACCCACCCTTGGTGCCACCAAATGTCTTGATGCAGGGAAACAAAGTGAACAGCACTTGTGTTGGGACACCTCATACACACATTCACACACACTCCTGTCTCTAACCCCTGATCTGTTCTTCAAGGTTGGCTCAACTTTGCCTCCTTCCAGAAGCCAATCTTCACTGCCCACTGATACCCTACAAAACATTCCAGGCACCTAAATACCCACGTCCCACTGTGCCCTCTAAGTGGGTCCTCGGACATTCTTAGCAACCTGCTGGAGCAGGCAGTACGGAGGGAAGGGCTGGAGTGTCCCTGTCTCTCAGTCCACTCCCCGGTGCCCAGCACAGGGCGGGGCAGAACATCAAGCAGAGACCGGCCAAGTAAGGCAGACCCAGGGCGAAAATCGGGCAAACACTTCCTTCCCGACCCAACGGAAAGCTCCACACAACACACACAGACCTCAGAAAAGCAAATATGTTTTAATCAACCAAGCTGCAGTTTCTGTTTAAAAGAAAGAGGGGGGGGCCTCCCACTATTGGTACAACTTCCAAAGTTCAAAAATTTTTTTCAAGCAACATCGTGATTGCTGTAGATTTTTCACATGGTCAAAGATTAGAGGAGTAAACAATGAATTCCTTCGGGGGAATCGTGGGTGATTTCTTGTTTCAAAAAGTGTTTCTTTTATTGTTGTGATAACTCGCCCAGTCAACTAAAATCTAGAGGGGGGAGAAAGTGGTTTGGTAAAAAAAAAAAAAAAAAAAAAAAGTGCATCTGGGAATCAGTGAAACCAGAAGAGAAATCAACCTTCCCTTGCTTTCGCCCCAGGCAACAGTGAACTGAAACAAAGCAACCTCTAGAATTCTGATTATCTCAGTGATAATAAAGCCCGGAAAAGAAAAAACATGGAAAAAGAACCAAAGACATTATTCCTTGGGAGGGGGAGGTCTAGTACCTGTATCCAAATGTTTTCATGTCTAAGAGCAAAAGGCACAGCCTGATAACTGAGAGGGCTCCCCAGTCACCTCGGAGAGGGACAGAAGGGGGCCTGGGAGCCAGGTGCTCCGCCCAGTACCCACTGGGCCAACCTGTGGACTCCACCCTCTGAGCCTTCCTTGGCTCATCTGTGAATCGGGAATAACCACTTCCCTCCCGCCCTTCCCACATATTAGACTTCCGAAGCCTGAAATGACAGACTGTCTCTAAAGTGGTCAGGACAACAGGAGACACACCGAAGGCCTCTAACAAGTGCCCCCCCCCAACACAACTGGCCACACCAGGAGAGCCCCTCAACCACAGCGCTCAATCAGAGCAACGCTGAGATCACTATGACTATGTAAATTACCAAGGGGTGCCATCTGAGCCAAGGAAGAATGGGCTCCTGGACGTGGGAGCTCAATTTCTCGGACCCTCCCCACTCCCACCCGCCCGGCCCAAGATCCTCACCTCTGCCCAGGACGCGGCCCCTCTCCAAGTGCCGCCGGGGCACCGTGAACTCGTAGCTCTCGGCGCCAAAGCCGGGACGACAGGGCTCCGGCTCCTGGCAGAGCCTCGGTGAGACCTGGTAAGGGAAAGGTATGGAACCGGGATGACTCGGGGGGGGGGTCCCCGCCAGCCCACACCGAAACCAGCAGCGCCACCCCTCCCTCGCTCCGGGCGTCGGGATTGCGGGAGGGGCCCGCCCCCCGGGGCCCGCAGCCTCGCCAAGTCCCTCGAGACCCGCGGCCGCCGAGCCCCCGGGAACGCGGGGCAGAGGGGGCAGCAGGGCCACCTCCCGGACCTGGCGCCCCTCTCCTTCCCGTGCTTTTATTGCTTTTTTTTTTTTTTTTTTTTTTTTTTTTTAGTTTCATTGGAGGCACCTCTACTCTTCCCAGCTCCCCTTTGCCTTACACCGGGAACGCCCCAGTTCCTGAGTCCCGTTCCTGACCCCGAGCGCGCCCTAACAACTTCTGACCCCCCTTTCCTACCCCGGGGTCGCCCCCATACCTACTTACTACCCTTCCTTTACCTGGCAGGTGCCTTTATTTCTGCGGATCCCCCTTTCGCTACTTCAGGAATCGTCCCCACTACTCCTGGCTCCCCCTGAACTTGCACCGGGCTCCCCTTTTCAGTGTCCTGACCCCGACTCTGCTCCACGCCCCCTCCGCCCCGAGCCAGTTCTGCAGCCGAGCCGGAGTCCCCGGAGCCCGCAGCGAGGCGCGCCCCCACCTCGGGTCCTGAGGGGACGGGGGGCCAAGCCGCCCCCGCCCCCGCCCCCGCCCCCGCCCCCGCCGCGTCCGGAGCGCCGCGCAGCCTAGGCCGCTCCGGGGCCTTTGGACCCAAACTTTCTTGGAAGAAGAGGGAGCGGGGACGACAGGAGAGAGGAAGAAACCGCAACAGAGGAAGGGACTGGGGGGCCCGGGGCGCGGAGGATGGGACCGGAAGGCGCCCCTGGGAAAGCCGGGGGGACCCGACGTACCTGCAGCAGTAGCAGGAGCGCGAAGAGGCTGCGGCACGGAGGGCCCATCGCGGGCCGGCGTCGGGTAGGTCGGGTCGGGTCCGGCCGGGCTGGAGTCTGGCAGGAGCTCCAGGGACTCACAGGTGCCCCGAGGTTCGCTAAGCCACTGAGGAGGGCAGCGCCGAGGCCTCCAGGTGAGCCCCTGAGGCCCCGCCCCCTGCACGACTGATTGGCTGAGGGCGCACCTGCCGGCCGCAGCCAATGAGAGGCGCGGCGCGGCCCGGCCCGGCCGGCGTCCTCCGCCCGCAGCCGGAGGACGCGCGGCCCCGATCCCGCCCCGCCCGCCTCGCGCGGACCCGGCGACCCGCTGGCCCGCGGTGGGTAGAGCGCAGGCTGGGTGCAGGGTGCAGGGGCTCTAGGAACCCAGCCTCGCAGTGGGTGTCTCACTAACACCTGGGCTTTCGTTCTGCCTTTTTAACTGCAGGTCTCCACCGGTTCGTGTCTGCAAATCAGTTCACTGGGCAGGACCCGCCTTTGGAAAACCTCAGTTTCTTCACCTTGCAAATGGGAATAATAATCACGAACGCCTCCCTAGGTTGTGAGGTTGCCATACAATTAATGAGGCTAATAGTTCCTACACCGTAAAAGCTCTGTACCAATATGAGTGATAACAATCACAATAGGTGCTGGGCATTGGAAGTTACTGTGCCAGCCCTGTGCTAAGCATTTGACATTGACCATCTCATTTAACCTCATCTCAAAACAACCCAGAAGCTGTGCTATTATTCCCATTTGATAGATAGGCAACTGAGGCATAATTTTTTTTAACCTTTACCCACGGATATTTTTTCCATTGCTTTTCAGAGAGAGAAACATCGATGTAAGAGAGACACATTTGCTCACACCCTGACAGAGGTGGGGAACCTGCAACCTAGACACATGCCGTTGGGCAGAATCAAACCCAGGACCCTTCAGCCTGCAACTCTAACTGCTAAGCCAAACCGGCTAGTGCTGAAGTATAGAGAATTTGAGGTCAGTAGGAGATGGCAGAGGACTGGAACCCACTTCCTCTTATTTCAAGGCCCTTTCTTCTGTTAGCTTTATCTCATGTGGCTCTGGATAGCCTTCCAGCTAGAGCTGCAGTTTCCAATCTATCCTTTAATACTGACCTGAAAGAGACCCTTTCATTTTTATTATTTTTTAAATATGTTTTTATTTATTTCAGAGAGAGAGGAAAAAAGACATGCAAATGTTAGGTCAGATAGCTTCCCTGTCTGACTGCCAGGGGCCAGCTGCATCTGCATGGTTTGGCTACCCTGACAAGAACACTCTTTCCCTTCACCCTCCAAACATGGTCAGAACTGCAAAACAGTGTGAAGTCAGCTGTACATTAACTTCATGAACTTGGCAAGTCTGTGTTCTCATCTGTACAAATGGGTTGATAGGAGCTAATGGAAGAAAATCGCTAAGCAGAGTACTTGGCACCTGGCAGCAACTGCTCCGTAAATGTTTGGTGTAGAGGTTGTTTTTGGAAAGGGTCACCCCCTCTCCCTCTCCCTCTCCCCCTCTCATGTGGGGAAGGCCATGTTTAGAATATTGCACCCAGAGCTTAAAGGCAAATCTGAGCCCATTTAAGCTACTTTCTGAACCCCAGAGGAGAGGCAATGTCTCAAAGCAAGACACTGTGTAGGGTCAGCTCAGTCCCCCTCAACCTGTCTGTCCCCTCAGTTTTAATGGGTTTCCCCATCTGCCCCTTAGTTTTAATGGGTTTCTGAGCCCACACCCAGGCCATTTGGATTTCTGCGTTTTGGCTCTCTCTGCCTCTTAACCCACCAGGAGGCTCAGAGGGAAAAAGCTCCAGTATTCCTTTCCCACTGGGGCTCCTGCCGGACTGGACTGTGCATTAAACAAGATAATGGAAATACAGAAAGAGGCGTTTCCCCCATGGGGCAGCCTTGTTCGTTTATTTTTTTTCTCCCAGTTATGTAAAAATACATATTTTATGCCATCACTTAGCCCAGGGAGCCTTTAGGGCTTTGTTTTCCTCCGCCCAGCAAGCCCTGGCCTTGTAACTTCTCAGTGACTCTCATCGACTCTTCCATTACACTCTGATAATTCAATAAAAAGGATTTTAGAAAACAATTAGGGGCAGTGTGGACAGGTCTCGAGCGATGCTGTCCTCAGACTTCTCAGCAAGTCCTTCTCCAAGCTCCAGGGAGTTGATCGCAGAAGGGCTGCCCTCTGTCAGCTGTCCAGAGTGAGGAGGGGACACACAGGGGCACCCTGCAGAGGTGGGGCAATGTGTGACTGTGGCCTTCCATGAATTCCCTCAGTTTCCTCTTCCATCGAAAAAGGATATGTCATTCTGAGGATCAAATGAGCAGGTGAAGGTGAGCCCTGTGCTGCCGATGGCGTTTAGTCTCAGGCTGATGGAGGGTTCAAATTCTTCTTCTGTCACTAGCTGGGTAGCAGGTCACTTGACCTCATCCATAAAATGAGGAGTTGATAGCATTTAATTCACAAGGTTCTTGTAAGTGCCCTAAAGTTAGCTGTTAGCACTCTTGGCTTAGTACATTCCCTTCCCGGTTCTAGGCAAAATTGTGAGTTCCCATGAAGCCTCCCCACCCTCAGGCTCTCCTTTCCCCACCCGCCACCATTAAAGACTCTTAGGTTATCTAAGGCCTCTGCCTGGAGAAGTTTTCACACTGACTGGTTAGTCTGTTCAACCACCCAGGGTCATTTACATTTTAAACAGGACCCCGGGGTGTACCTCTTTCAAAGGATAAAAACCCGGGAGCCGTTAAACTCCACCCAGGGTTCTTAACCTGGTGTCTGCGGATGGACTGGGTGAGGGGGCGCCCATGGAACCCCTAAGAGTGTGTGCACACCTGCCAGTGCAGGTGGCTGAGTTCCACTGCTTTCTTTAGCTTCTCAAATGGGGGGAAGAAAGGTCAAAATCTTGGAGCTGAGATCTCTTTGCGGGCCTGTCCAATGCTAATGATAGAATTTCAGGCACCAACAGGGAAAAGAAATGTTGACCAGAGGCCTTGCCAGTGCCCCTCCAGGTGGGTGACAGGCCCTACATCGGGTGCTAACCAGGCACCCTTCTTTAGGATGACAAATTCCAGGTTTTCTTATTGCAGGTTGTGTGTCTCTGCTGGACTTTCTATTCCTGTGTCCAGGTGACTGGTCGGCCTGAGGCTAATGATTAATCCCCTTGGCAGTCCTGTCCCTTTCATCTCCTGACAAAAGGCAGCAAAATTAGTTCTCAGACTGGGAGGGGCACCCCTGCCCCAGGCTCTGCTGAGAGGAGCCCAACCCCCCAGCTGGCTAGGGTTTGCCGCCAGATCTAGAGGAGGATCCATTCTAACTGCTCCTGGGGGCTTCAGACACCTCTGCTGGGAAGGCCACCGGCCAACACACAGGGGAAGGAACTGAATATTGCGCTTCTGCCTCCTGCTAAACTAATGGGTGCTGCCCTTTGCAGTTCAGCCACTTATATCTGCAAAAAACATTTCTATTTCAAACACAAAGTAAATAGTAAAATGTATACCATGAATAGTATGATGAAACACCATAGATCTACTATCTAGCTTCAACAATTATTTTTTGTACTTTTTATAATTCATAAACTTTGTAATTGTACCAAATCTTATTTCATCTTTTCACCCTGCAGTTTTTTCAAATTAAGACTATTTTTTGAGCCCTGGCTGGATAGCTCTGTTGGTTAGATCATCGTCTGGAAACAGCAAGGTTGTGGGTTTGATTCCTAGTCAGGGCACATACGAGAATCAACCAATGAATACATAAATAAGTGGAACAACAAATTGAAGTCTCTCTTTCTCCCTTCCTTTCTCTCTCTAAAATAAATAAATAAATAAATAAAATTAAGACTATTTTTTGAAAAGCAGCGTTAGGTTCACCGCAAATTTGAGGGAAAGATAGACAGATTTCCCATATATCCCCTTCCTCATACATATACAGTCTCCCCCATTACCAACATCCCCTATCAGAGTAGTAAGTACATTTGTTAGACTTGATGAACCTACACTGACATATTATAATCACCCAAAGTTTGTAGTTTACATTATGATTCACTCTTGGTGTAGTACTTTCTATGAGTTTAGACAAATGTATACCATTACAGTATCATACAGAGTTGTTTCACTACCCTAAAAATTCTCTATGCTCCACCTACCTATTCACACACACACCCCCCCCCCCAATTCCTGTCAACCACTGATCTTAACTGTGGCCATAGATTTGCCTTTTCCAGAATGTCATATTATTGGAATCATAAGGTATGTAGACTTTTCAGATTGGCTTCTTTCACTTAATAATATGCATGTAAATTTTCTCCATGTCTTTCATGGCTTGATAGCTGATACTTTTTCTTTAATATATCTTTATTGATTTCAGAGAGAGGAAGGGAGAGAGAGAGAGAGATAGAAACATCAATGATGAGTCATTGACAGGCTGTCTTCTATAAGTCGCCTACAGGGGATCGAGCCTGCAACCTGGGCAGGTGCCCTGACCGGAAATCAAATCATGGTCTCCTGGATCATAGGTTGATGCTCAACTGCTGAGCCATGCCAGCCAGGCAGCTGATATCTTTCTAACACTGTATAATATTCCATTGTCTGAGTGTATCACAATTTATTTATCCATTCACCTATTAAAGGACATCTTTCTTGGTTGCTTCCAAAATTTGGCAATTATGAATAAAGCTGTTATAAACATCTATGTGCAGGTTTCTGTGTGTATATACGTTTTCAATGTTTTCTGTTCCTTTGTTTCTATTTTGACATAATTCCAGACTTACAGAGGACAGTTTTGTTTTGTTTTGTTAAGGGGCTTAAAAAAAAAAAAAAAAGATACCATAGCCTGGCCAGAAGTGGCTCAGCAGTTGAGCATCGACCTAGGATCCAGGCGACAGGGGTTCGATTCTCAGTCAGGACACATGCCCGGGTTGCGGGCTCGATCCTCAGTCAGGGGCATGCAGGAGGCAGACGATCAATGACTCTCTCATCATTGATGTTTCTATCTCTGTCTCTCCCTCTCCTTTCCTCTCTCTGAAATCAATAAAGATATATATATTCTTTAAAATGATAGCTACCATTTACTGGAGTTCACCATACTCTATAAGGCTTCTCCCACCAGTCCTCATCAGCCCTTTGGGTGCTATCACTACATCCGTTTTACAGATTTGGAAGCAGAGGCTCAGAGAGGTAAAAAGATACACAGTAACAGTGACAGAACTGGAATTTGAAGCCACAGGCCTCCAAAGACTCTGAATCATGATGTTGTACTGCTGAAGTCAGGGCAGGCTTTTTTGGTTTTTCGGTTTTTTGAATTATGTCTTTATTGATTTCAGAGAGAGAAAGGGACAGGGGGAGAGAGAGAGAGAGAGCAACATCAATGATGAGAGTCACTGATTGGCTGCCTCCTGCACACCCCTTGCTGGCGATCGAGCCCGCAACCCGGGCATTCGCCCTGACTGGGAATCGAACCGCAATCTCCTAGATCATAAGTCGATGCTCAACCCCTAGCCACGCTGGCCAGGCCAAGGCAGGCTTTTATTTCCAGGTGCCATATGTACTGAGAGGCAAACCTGGCTTAATTTAGCAAGAAATGGTCTGTGGAGTTGACCTGAAATTCCTGACTCCAGGGCAGCCACGAGGTGGCAAGAGCACAGCCTGAGTTGCCAATAGTTCAGCCTGGCTGGAGCTTCCAGGATATTGAGGGGTGGGGTGATGAGAACTGAAACCAGAGGGGCAGGCCCTGGGTCTGACCATTCGGTCCTCCAGCCTGCCTACAGAGCAGAAAGTATTTCCCCCATTTTCCAGAGGAGGAGACTGAGGCTCAGAGGGATAAACAGCCAGGTCATGGCAGAGGTAGGCTTGAGGCTAGTGCTCCAGCTATGAGCCAACGGCAAGATCGTTCCCAGCGTGGATGCTGGTGCCTCACTGCCTGGGTCTGAATCCTGTTCCTCCACCTGCTGGTTATAAGCATTTGAATGAGTCACTTAAACCCTCTTTGGACCTCAGTTTCCTCATCTCTACAAATGGGGATAATAATAGGAGCTACTTCATTGGCTGATTGCCAGAATTAGGTGAAATAACCTAAGTAAATGGGGCGAACAGGAAGTGCTAAATAAATATTAATTACTGTTAATTTCACATTCTACAATTCACTGGAGTTGGGGCTTTCCCTGGGCGGAGTCCAGGGGCAGCAGGCTCCTCCAGCCTAACTCCCACCTTCTCCTAAGCCCACTGAGAGAGGGGGAGCCTGCTGCCATGGAGCTCCACGGCTGGCTGGGTGCCCTCTCTGCACAGATACCTTTGTACCTGGTGATTCAAGAAAGACAGATAAGGTGCTACAGAATAGCTAGCTGTTGGGGCCCCACAGACCTGTTGTTTCCTGTCTCCCACCTGCGAGCACAGAAGGCCCCACCCCTGCTCTCAGAGCCAAGGACCCTGCCAGGTGGGATGGAGAGATAGAGCTTACCTCCAGGCCTGACAGGCCAACCCACTCCGGGCTCAGCAGCCAACGAAATCAACTCCCTGTGATCTGTGATCACTCCAAGTCACCGATACTCGCAGACAAAGGGCTTTTACTTTTTGTAATTAAAATATTTTAATTTCTTAATTTATGCCCTTGAATTCTTACTGTGAAGCTCTCATAGTTTAATTTCCCTTTAAAATGGAACTTCGTGCCCTGGCTGGATAGCTCATTTGGTTAAAGCATCTTCCCAATATACCGAGGTTGTAGGTTCGATCCCTGGACAGGGCACATACAAGAATCAACTAATGAGCCCAACCAGCGAGGCTCAGTGGTTGAGCACTGACCCATGATCCAGGAGGTCAGGGTCCCATTCCTGGTCAGGCAGGGCACATCCCTGGTTTACGGGCTTGATCCCCAATAGGGGGCGTGCAGGAGGCAGCCAATCAATAACTCTTTCATCACTGATGTCAATCTCTCTCTCTCCCTCTCTCTTCCTCTCTCTGAAATCAATAAAAACATATTTTTTAAAAAAATCAACCAATAAATGCATAAATAAGTGGAACAACAAATCAATGTTTCTCTTTCTTTCTCTCCTTTCCTGTCTCTCTAAAATCAATTTTAAAAATATTTTAAGCCCTGGTCAGTGTGTCTCAGTTGGTTGGAGCATCGTCCTGTACACTGAAAGGTCATGGGTTTGATTCCTGGTCAGGGCACATAGGTTGCTGGTTCAGTCTCCAGTTGGGGCATGTACAGGAGGCAGCCAATAGGTGTTTCTCTCTCATATTGATATTTCTCTCTCTCTCTCTCTCTTCCTCTCTCTAAAATCAATAAAAAACAGATCCTTGGGTGAGAATTTTTTTTTAATTTAAATAAAATAAAATGGAATTTTGTGGCGAACACAATTTATTTATTAAATTCCAGGAGAAGGTGTCACTGGCCAGGTTCCCATTTCCTTCTCCTGGGAACCAGGAGTCCTCATGTGAGTGATATTTATGGAATCATGATGCTGTTTATTGCTTTTCAGTTTTTAGACCCAACTTCCAGATAAAGCACAAAATAGTTCATTATGGTTACAGAGCAAAATGGAGATATTATGAATAATATGTAACTATTAAAACTTGGGAATTGCTTGAGAGGGGCGCTGGAAAGCTTGATAAGGACACTACACCCTTTTCTTCCAACAGTTACTTCTCTGGAGAGGGAAATCTAGGGTAAGTGGTGAGTTCACTATTATTCGATATTATGCTTTATAACTTACACTGCAGTGTATTTATTCTCTATTTCAAATATTCTCTTTAAAAGATGAAGAAAAAGCAATAAGGGCAAAAGAAAATTTAAGACACAAGGAACAGGATGAAAGAAATAGATGCAGCAAAAATAAAAAATCATCTGGTCTCTTCCTCCACAAGCGCAAAGTTGTTCTGACTTTGGTGAGCACTGAACCCTTTCTGGATATATCTAAAGTGGACTGAGCCCCGCTGGCATGGCTCAGGGGCTGAGCATCGACCTATGAACCGGGAGGTCATAGTTGGATTCCCGGTCAGGGCACATGCCCGGGTTGCGGGCTCCATCCCCAGTTGGGGGGGTGCCGGAGGCAGCAGATCAATGACTCTCTTTCATCATTGATGTTTCTATCTCTCTCTCTCCCTCTCCTTTCCTCTCTCTGAAATCAATAAACACATATTTTAAAAAAATAAAAATAAAATAAAGTGGATTGAAGGGGGGTGGGTGAAAAGGAATGAAGTACTGATACATGTTACAACATGGATGAACCTTAAAAACATCAGGCTAAGTGAAAGAAGCCAGACGCAAAAGACCACATATTATGTGGTTCCATTTTTATGAAATTTCCAGAATAGGCAAATATATAGAGACATAAAATAGATTAGTGGTTGCCTAGGGCTGGGCAGGATTTGGGGGTAGGAGGGAAATGGGGAGTGACTGCTAATGGGTATGGGACTTCCTTTAGAAAGGGATGAATATGTTCTAAACTTAGATTGTGGTGATAATTGCACAACATTGTGAATACACTAAAAAATATTGAATTGAATGCTTTAAATGGGTGAATTGTGTAGTTTATGAATTTTATCAGAATAAAACTGTTTTCTTTTTTAAGTGGGGAGGGAGTATCTTGCTAAGAGCAGTCTTAGTAGAGGGGTGATTTTTTTTTTTTTTGAATTCTCACCCGAGGATATTTTTTCCATTGCTTTTCAAAGAGAGTGGAAGGGAGAGAGAGAGGAGAGAGAGAGAGAGAAACATCAATGTGAGAGAGAGACCTTGATTGGTTTCCTCCTGCACGCTCCCCAACCAGGGCTGGGGATCGAGCCTGCAACCGAGGTACGTGCCCCTGGCCAGAATCGAACCCGGGACCCTTCAGTCTGTGGGCCGATGCTCTAACCACTGAGAAAAACTGTCCAGGGTGAAAAGGGTATATCTTGGTCTTCCCAGGCTCAGCAATTCTCAGAGAGAACCCAAGTTTTGTAGGAGGGGAGGGTGGAGCTGGCAGCCTGGACCAGATACGGCAGGTGGAGCGATCGTCCTGCAGGGGTGGAGACCTCAGAGCAATAAAACCAGGGCAAAGAGCAAGGTTTCCATCACGAGCCTAAGTAAAAACTCCGGAGTCCAGACTGAGCATGGGGGCCCATCATCTTCCAGAGTGACTCTCCAGCTTTCATGCATTTGCTCATCCATCCATTCATTCGGTGCTTCATTCATTACCAGTGCTTTGCTGGTAAGGGAGGAGCCTCCCAGCCCTCAAGGAGTTTTTGGTCTGGTGGAATAAACAGACAAGGGAACCAGGTATTTACCTGGTTAAATATTAATATTTAACAACTGGTGGAGCCTGGACACTGGGCCAATCAAATGAACACCAGCCATTAAGACCAGAGCAGGATCCCTGGGCCCCCGCTGTGCCAGGCTTTACCCTTTTGGTTGCTGGGTGGTGGGGAGCTTTAGGAGTCATGGGAGGGGCTTCAGGTGTGGGGAGCACTTGAGGGACTCAGGGAAGCAGCTGATTACCAACAGATATAAAAAAATGTCAATACAGTATTTTAGCAACTAGAATAGTCATATCAGTGACTCCAGTTGAAGTCCAGCCCAGGTGATGATTCAGGATTAACAGGGCATGTGATGGGGAGGCACAGGGACTCAGGGAAGGCTTCCTGGGGGAAGTGACATCTAAGATGAGTTGACTAGAGTGTTCTTGGCAGAGGGAGGAGGCCTCAGTATTTCAGGTAGTTCAGGATAGCTGGAGGAAGGAGAGGCAAGAACTTAGCCAGGCAGGGAAGGAGAGTGGTGGTGGGAGGCTGTGTTAATCATGGTCAGCAGCTTGGACTGTGTTCTCAGAGCAATGGGACGCCATTGCAAGATTTTAATTAAGATCAGGGGAATAACCTGATCCAATTTACAAATCCCCCAGGGGACACCAAGGAATTAATTTTTCCAAAGACAAGAACCAAGGTTCAGAGAGGTTAAAATACCTGTCAGATGTCACCCAGCAGGTGGGACATGGAATAAATGGAACAGCTCACCTCTAGATCACCTTCTCCTTTGCATACCACACAGGATAGAGGCTGCCCACTTGTACATGAAGCTTTAGAGTTTGCAAAGCACTTACAGGTTACAAAGCACTTTCCCACTCATGCTCATTTGATTTTCCACCACAACACTGTGTTATAGGCAGTGACACCATTTCCATTTCACAACTGAAGGGACTGAAACACAGGGAAGTTTCAAGATCTAGCAAGCAGTGAAGCCTTGACTCAAATCCAAGCCTTAAGACTCCTCATCGAATTTGGCACTTGTATGGGTCACTTTGGGTTGTAAAT
The DNA here is from genome assembly GCF_964146895.1 of Miniopterus schreibersii. Lineage (NCBI taxonomy): Eukaryota > Metazoa > Chordata > Mammalia > Chiroptera > Miniopteridae > Miniopterus > Miniopterus schreibersii. The sequence goes on along the minus strand of NC_138121.1, from coordinate 15,274,779 downwards.
GCCAGCAACAGAAGTGGCTGAGCAGAAAAATGAAACCTGGGGACTCGCGTACTAAAAAGTTCATGATAGATGGAATTCAGGCATGGATGGCTCCAGGTGGTCAAATGATTTTATCATCAGGGATCTGTCTTGCTCTATCTTTACTTTCCTCTATGTTGACTTTCTTCTTAGATTCTCCTATCAAGGCAGAGACAGACTCCCAACCTGCCGGTTTAGCGATCGTCTCAGGTTTCATTTTTTGTGCCATAACTTGGCTCATGTGCATACCTCTGAACCGATACTGTGTCGGGAGAGATAGCCGCGTGGTTCCGATTGGCCAAGACCTGCCATGTGTCCAGCCCTGGAGGGAAGCAAGAGGAACCAGCCTCCCAGGACCACATGGACTAAAGGTAGGGGAGTTGTGTCTCCTAAGGAAAATGGTGGTGCTGTCACCTAGAGAAGAGCAAATAGACCCCGGGTATGACAGCTAACATTCAAGCACCAGCATGATTGCCCAGCATCAAGAGGAGGCTACTCACCTGGGGCTGTGGGGTACCCTCTGACCAAGGAGCTCAGACGGTGGCAGGCGTGGTCTGCCTGGTGCCTGCCTCTGGGGGCAGAAGCCCAGCCCCTCCGCAGAGCCCCACCTTCCAGAGCCCCCCAGCAAGCTCCAAGGAAGCCGCTTCCCTTCTGCTACATGCCAGTTTCTGGCCTGTGCCTGCTGGGGCTGGGGTGGGAGTCTGGTTCCTCTTGGTAGACAGAACTTAGTCATGGTGTGACCTAAAAATCTAAAAACATACCAAAATAAAAATTTAAAAGCCAAGAGTCCAAAATAGCCTTATTTGCAATAAATTTTCTTCACTTGTCTCTCTTTCCCCCACCCCATTCTAATATTTTTTTTAAAAAAGTTTTTATTGATTTTTAGAGAGGAAGGGAGAAACATCCATCAGTCGCCTCCTGCAGGCCCCCTACTGGGACGGAGCTGGCAATGGGGCTGGGGCAGGGGGGATGGAACCAGAGAACTTTTTGTGCGTGGGAGGACGCTCAACCAACTGAGCCACACCGGCCAGGGCCCCCATCTCATTCTTGATGAGACCTGTTGTTGGGCTGTGGCTTATACTGCAAAACCACCCAAAAGGCAGAACTGGGTAGTGTTGAACAATACAGGCTCTGGAGGCAGGCTGCTTGGGCTCAAATCCCAGCTCTACCACTTACTGGCTACGTGCAAGTAATTGGCTCTGGGCCTCAAGTTCCCCGTCTACTAAATGGGTTTGATGATGTAGTAGAACCTCCCATTTAGGATTTTCTAGGAATCAAATTAGCTGGTCCATGTTTGGACCGGTGTCTGGCACAGGATAAGCAATATATATAAAGGGTGGCTATTATATGCCACATTAGCTACTTTTCATTCATCTCAGGGGACTGAGGGCCCTGGAGGACAGGGCAAGGTCTGTCTTGTTTGTTACTATATTCCTGGTGCCCAGCGTGGGGCCTGAAACAGAGCAGGCCAAAATAAATATCTGCTGAATGAATGAATGATTAAATAGTTACGGCCACAGAAGCGGTGACTACTGGACTCTAGGCCAGCTGTGCTACCTTAGGTAGCTGGCTTCCCCTCTCTGAGCCTCAGTCTCGGCCTCTGTAAAACAGATCAGACCAGTGCTTTGCAAACTTTTCCAATCAGGACCCCCAGAGAGAAATACACACACTGAGATTGAATTTTCACATTACAGCACTTACTTTCCTAATTTCCTATGTGTGATATATTCTGATATTTTCCATTTTCTTCTGTTCTGCTCTATTTTATTCTTTTTCATTAAAACAAAATGCAATGCTGACTCAGTCTATAGATTTGAAGCTTTACTAATTGGTGGAGACCTGCAGTTAAAAAAAATGAACTAGATAAAATGCAAGGTCCTTTCTGCCCCACACACTGTGATGATGCTGAAAGGCTTGCCTAAGACACACCAGTTGATTGAGTATGCTGGTTAAGAGTTTGGGCCCTGGCCAGAGAAGCCTGGGTTCAAATCCTGGGGATACTGGGCTGTGATGACTTTAGCAAATTGTGTAAACTCTGGGCTCCTTGGTTTTCTCCTTAATAAAATGGAGGTAACAGTGTTCTCACCTCTTAGGAGTGTTGGAGAATTAAATGAACTAATACCTGCAAAGCACTAAATATATCTAAATGCTCAATGAAGAACTTTACAAAACATTATTATTATTATTACTATCTGAAAGAACTTACGTAACACCTTGTGGGTAACCTGGCAGAGAGTTAGTGCCGAATAGATGTATGTGCATTTTTAGAGTTGATCAGAGTATCCTTCCCTCTCTGCAGGAAGGAACTTAGTTTCCAGGAGGGAAGGATACTTGCCCAAGGTCACCAGCAAGTCAGAGACAGAGCTCTGAGGCTGGGCTGAGCAGGGAGCAGCCCAGCCTCAGAAGTGGAACTTTAAGGCGTTTCCACGAACAGCTGATTCAGGATACTCATGGAAAACCCCTTTCCTCACTGCCCAGAACTTCACAGGTCGCAAGCCCTCTTTCTTTGTCATTGTTTTAGCCTCCCCCCATTTTTAAAAATTAAAGGATGATTTACATATAGTAAAATACACCCTTTTTGGTGTAGAGGTCTGTGAGTTTTGACGGACACTTGCAGTTGTATATCCACCCCTCTCCTGGATGGGGCGCAGTTCCATGATGTCAAAAAACGCCCCCGTGCCCTTTGGAGACTCGTCCACCCCTAGTCCCTGGCAGCCACTGAGCTCTTTTCTGTCCCTGCAGCTTGCCTTTTCCAGAATATCATATAAATGGCATCATACAGTGTGTGGTCCATTGTATCTAGTTTCTGTCACTTCGCACAATGCTTTTGAGATCCATCCATGTTGTTCCATCTATGAACAGGGTGGGGCAAAAGTCAGTTTACAGTTGTTTGTATGGAAAATATAATAGTTCATAAATAATAATACAAGAATAAACTCCGTGCTTTGCATGCTCACAACTGTAAACCTACTTTTGCCCCACCCTGTATTTATAATTCATTCTCCCCTCCCCCCCAGCTTAGCAGTATTCCACTGTATGAATATACCACAAATTGTTTATCCAGTTTCGGGCTATTGTGAACAAAGCTGCTGGGAACATTCATGTGTCTTTGTATAGACATATGTTTTCATTTTTCTTGGGTGAATACCTAGGAGTAGAATTGCAGAAGCACATGGTTAGTGTATGCCTGGCTTTGCAAGCAATTGCCGAGCTGCTTTTCCAAAGTGGCCAACCCACTTTGTAGCGCATGAGAGCTCTGGTTGCCCCACACCTTTCCAGCATGCGGTATGGTCAGTCTTGTAAGTTTTACCCACTCTCATAGTTGTGCAGTGGTATTTTACTGTGGTTTTAATTTGTATTTACCTAATGACTAATATTGAACACCATATGTCTTCCCTCTTTTTAAAAATTATATAAGTAATAAATATCCACAGTTGAAAAACCTTTAATGCAGAGATAAACAAAAAGAAGAAAACTCAAAATACAAATCACCTGTTATCCTGGAGTTAACCACAGTTGACATTTTGAGCTATGTCCAACCTTTGTCTCTTTAGACAAAGACATAATGGTATTTTATTTATTTATCTGAGTAATACGTGCACCTGGTACCAAGTTTGAAAGGAGTGAAAGGCTAAGTGTTGAGAGTAAGTCTCCCATTCATTCAGCTGCCCAAGTAAAAAGCCTGGCTAACCCTGTGTGACTGGGAATGGGGATCATCAGCCGTTCTTTGATGTGCTGGCGGGAGTGTAATGAACGATTCTAGTCAAACTAATCACTCACAAACCCAACAGCCCAGGCAGCTCATTCCTCAGCATTTAAGCAGAGGAAACACCAGAGGCATGCGCAGCAGGAGACCCGTACAAGATGCATTATTCATAACAGCAAAAATCTGGAAAAACCCAGATGTCCATTGACAGGAGATTGGATTTAAAAAATGCAATATATTTATATCATGGATGAATACAAAGCAATGAAAAAAATGGGCTGCAGCCACAGCATGATAAATTGTAATTACATGATGTTGACTGGAAAACTTAGCTCCAAAAGATGCCATACAGCATGATATTCTTTTATAAAGGTTAGAGACAACTAAAAGTACATACTGTGTTATTTAGACCATATGTATATATGTGAGTAGCTACACAAAAGAAGCAAAGGAAGGAAAAAAACATAAACATCAGAAGATTGGCTAACTCTTGGGGGATGAAAGGGGGTGGGGTAGTAAAGCATCCCACAGGTAGGTTTTATGTTCCACTCCTTGGCTTGGATGGAGAGTGAAAAATAAATGAATAAATGAATTGAGTTGAACACTGGCCATGCCCAGACCAACAATACCAGTGTATCATGAATCAGGGATTTGATTAATCCGTGCACATGAGGTGCATTAAATATTACAAGGCAAATCTTCCTCTCTGGCCCCCCAGCCACTCTGTTCCCCTCTCCAAGGACAGCTACAGTACCACTTTCTGTGCATCCTTCAGGAATTAACTACCTTCCTCGACTGATTCTACAGAATAACCTGTTTTTAAACGTAATACTGGTTCATGGACAGCCTGCCACATCAATAAATATAGGTTTCCAATAGCATTTTAATGTCTGTATAATTTCTCACTGTTTAGATGCCTATAATTTATTAAACTAATGCCCTTTTTGGTGGACCTGGGTTTTTTCCAGTGTTTATTCTTATAAACATTATGAGGAACTCCTTTATATATAATATACACCTTTGAGAATTGTATGGATAGGCCTTTAAGATAAATTTCTCTAAGTGGAATTACTGGGTCAAAAAGATCAGGCGCGTATGTCAGGTTTTTCAGCCATACAGGGTGAGGCAAGAGTAGATTTACAGTTGCTCGTATGGAAAATAATACAATAACTAATAAATAATAATACAAAAATAAACTGTGCTTCGCATACTCACAACTGCAAACCTACTTTTGTCCCACCCTGTGTATTGCGCCCACCAGTAAGGAGGGCCGTGGCTGTCTTTGAGAGGCCTGGCTGCAGGCCTGGTGCTGCGAGGTCTTTTGTTACTAAAGCTGCTCCAGAGGTTATTCTCAGTGAAGCAACGCTAACCATTCCCAGGACCTCCCTGTGGGGCAGCAGGAAACGGGGTGGCTTCTAGGGCAGAGGAGAACAGCAAGTCTTTATTAAAATGCTATTCACCAAGAATGCTTTATTAGTGCAGATCTTGGCCTTGCTGTGGGCAACTCCCCGCAGACTGGAGTGGGTCTATGTCTCCTGGGGGGAGATGAGCAGGAGTCCAGGGTGTGCTGGGCTCCTCAGGATCGGCCCCACTTCCGTTCACTGAGTTATGCAATTAATATCATGCAGTGGGTAAGAGCTGGCACTGGAGTCAGATGGCCTGGATTAAAATCTTTGTTTCTCCACTTTCTAGCTCAGTGACTCTGGGCAAATTTTAGAAACTCTCTAGATAATGCTGCATACCTCCTGGGGTTATTTTGGCACTTAAATGACTGAATACCTATAAAGTGCTCAGAACACACTGGGCATGCTGAAAGTGCTCTATAATTGTTAACTACCAGGGGTACCTGCCCTGGGCTAGACTCACAGCCCTGCTCGCAAGGTGTCCTCAGACTGGTGGGGGAAATGGACAGGCAAAGAGGCATTTACCCTTCAGAGTGATGAGTGAATTAATGTAGGAGCTAAGGAAATTCTCATAGGAGGGATGCCAAACCTGGAAGGCTTCCTGGAAGAAGTGACATCACGGCAGGAACTAAGTCGCTTGTAGGCTAACAGAGGCAAAGTAGCTTTGAGAGATGAGAGACCAGCCATTAACTACTTTTACTGGAAATATCAAGATAGGATTCAGAGAAGTCTTGGATTTCAATTCAGCAATTTCTCAGAACCTGCCTGGGTCCTAGGTACTATGCTCCGTCCTAGGGGTGAGAGTGTGGGCTGGATATGATAAGGCAGAGGCCCACACTCTCACCTTAGAGCCTAGGGTCTAACTGGGGAGATGGACAGGAAATGTCTAAGAACTGGACGCTGATGAGATCTACTAAAGGAAGGGAAAAAATGTCAAAGGAGCAGCTAATTCTGACACTCCCAGAATTGCGGAAGGCTTTGCGGAGGAAATGCGTGTAAGAATTGGTCTGATTTGCCGGAGGGATGGGGTGAGAAGAAAAGGCACCGCAGGCAGGGGAACAGCACTAGCAAAGGTGAGGCGGCAGGAGAGCTCACACTCCAGGAAGGGGTAATTGTCCAGCGTGGCTGGTGGGGCGTGTGCCTGGAGAACGGTGAGGGGTGGGCAGGAGTCAACTGAGGCCAAGGTTGGAGGGTTCACATGGCATGCTTCTTGGACTTTATGTAGTTGGTCATGGGAACGGAACAGAAGTGTTTAAGCAATGGGACAGGATGAGATCTGTGTTCCGGAAAGGTCACTCTGGCACAGGGGGAGGAGTCCTTGGGAGGCAGCACAGCTTGAAGGCCACTATAACTGACTGTCTAAGCAAGAAATCTGGTGGGCACAGAGAGGAAGGGTGGAGTGTTTGTAAGCAGCCCTCTGAAACACTTGAAACCCAAACCCTGAAGTTACTCCCTAATGGCTCATGAGTTGAGATGTCTAATATCCCTGGAAAAATAAACCTGCTCCTGACCCCAGCCAGCAGGAGTAGAAGCAACCTGATATGCTTGTTGATTAGGATTAGGGAAACTTTTCCCCTTTATTGAGGGTCAACTGAATTATTAAGGGAAATAAATAAGAGTGTGACATATAAAAGTGAAAAGACTTGATTTTATTGTTTTTTCCTTAATGGAAAAAAATACATGAGATCAACATTTAAAATATTTCTCAAGGATCATAAGTAACGTCTAGTCTACCCAAAAGAAAAAAGACCTTGACTTCACTTCAATAGAGATATAGAGAGGGAGGGAGAGGAGAGACAGAAGGGTGGGGGGATCTGGGGGGGAGGGGGAGGGAAGACGGGCCGAGGGCAGGGCCAGCAGCGGAGGGAGAGGATGGAGGGAGAGGATGGCGCGGAAGGGAGGCTGACGCGCTGGGTCTGGAAGTGGACTGTGTAAGAATCTTGGAATTGGGAGGGCCTGAGTTCAAATCTCAGCCAAGCTTCCCCACGCTTCTTAGCCCCAATTTCCTCAGCTGTCAGATGGGAACACATCTTTGTCATAGGGCACAGTGAATATTATTGGATCTGTGTCTTAGGAAGAGCAGATTGCTCTGGTCACCTGATGGGAGTGGGGTAAAAAAGTGCTCTGCAGACCCCCTGGCATTTAGAAAGCTCTTAAAGGGGCTCATTATTATAGTTTTACTTATCATTTCCTTTGGAAGTTTTCTTCTTCTTCTTTCCTTTACCGATTTTAGAGAGAGAGGAAGAGACATCGACCGGCTGCCTCCCGCATGCACCCCAATAGAGGATCGAGCCACAACCTGAGCATGTGCCCCGAGCAGGAATCCAACTAGGGACCTGTTGTTGCACAGAATGACACTCAGCCAACTCAGCCACACTGGCCAGGGCTTAAGTTTGTTGTTTTTAAAAAAATTTTTATTGATTGATTTGAGAGAGAGAAACGTCAATCTGTCGCTCCCCTTATTTCTGCATTCATTGGTTGCTACTTGCATGTCCCTGTCTGGAGATAAAACCCGAAGCCTTGGCATATCCGGATGACACTCTAACCAACTGAGCTACCCGGGCCAGGGTGATTCCTTTTGAAGTTCTGACTGGCCACTTGTTATTCACAGCTTTTTTTTTTTTTTTTTAATATGTTTTTATTGATTTTAGAGACAGAGAGAAACATTCATGTGAAAGAGAAATATCGATCGGCTGCCTCCTGCTCACCCCCTACTGGGGATGGAGCTCGAAACCTGGGCATGCGCCCCAACCAGGGATCGAACCAGTGACCTGTTGGTGCCTGGGACCACACTCAACCAACTGAACCACACCAGCCAGGGCTATTCGGGGCTCCTCAGCTGCTCTTGCTGGAACCTTAACTGATGGGGTGGCCCAGGATGGAGAGAGCTCTCTTAGATCTTCAGTACTGGGGCTGGCCCAGTGGCATCCTGCTTCCTCCATCCTCAAGCTTTCCCACTGTTGGCCTGCCGGGAAGCACCAGGGGTGGACAGACGACTGTCCCCCCTTTTTTCCCCCAACTTCCCGGCAGCTCATGGGATGACATAAGCAGAAAATCCGAAGCGCTCTCCTGGCCCTGTATTCGGGCCTTGTCCCTCAGCTTTTGCTTCCATCCCCAGGAGAGCACCCCAGAGAGTAGGGGCATGGGGATATAGTCCCCTTCATGGTCTGGCTACCACTTCTCCTTCCCTTTTCCTCTTGCTTCCTCTCCAGCTGGCCACAACTTCCCTCTCCCATCTCTAGTGGAAAGCAGGGCAGAGGCTGTGGGAAGCTCACACCAATGCCCCTCCTGCCCAGGGTCCCCTCGCCCGCGTGCAGCCCAGCTCTCTCCAGAAGCCCGCACCAGTATAACCTAACTGCACCTGAACATCTCCACCTACATGTCCCGCAGGCACCTCAAAATGTTCAAATTACAGGCATGTCGAAAACCGAATTCAGCATTGCCCTTCTCCAGCCTGTTCCTCTTTCTGCCCTTTTCATTTCAAAAAATCACGCGGTAGTCAGTCCAGGCCAGAAACCAAACATCTCATCCTTAGCTCCTTCCTCTCACTCACAGCCCACACCTGATCAGCCACCGAATCCTCAGACATCCCCAGATCCACCCACTTCTGCCCATTCCCCGCTACCACCCTTGTCCCGGCCACCAGCACCCTGCTTGGATGACACAATGTGTTCTGTGCTGGTTGAGTCCCCTCTGCCCCCAGATCCACTCTCCTCCCTTCCCCCCACTGCTCTGTGCCCCAGGAGCCCGGCCTCTATCAGCAGCACCGTCCCTAGCTCCTGGTGTTCTGGCTTACACCTGGCTAAACAGGGAGAAAACTGAGACAGGGCTGGGAGGAGCGTGAGTTCAGACTTCTGCATCCCCTCCCCGTCACGCTGAGGTCTGGCAATTCTGCAACCTGTGGCCACAGTTCCTGTCACGTGGTCCCTATTCTATGGCTCCAGTTCTTACTGGGGTCTCAGTCTCAAAGGCCATTTCCTCCCCTGCCCCTTAGGCCTAAGAGTGTAATGGCTTCCCATTTGCTAGTCCCAGGGGCTAGCTATCTGTCCCACGTTGGTTACTGTAGCCCAGTGATTCTCAACCAGGCGTGTTTTTGCCCCCTGGGACACCTGGCAGTGTCTAGAAACATTGTTGGTTGTCACAACTGGGCAGAGACGTTACCGGCCTCTAGCAGGGAGGGGTCAGGGATGCTGTTAAACATCCTACAATGCACAGGACAGTCCCCACAACAAGGAGGTATCCCTGCCAAACGCTAACAGTGCTTAGGAAGAAATCCTGCCCCCCGCACTGCAAACAGAACTCCCAGTACTTGACTCAGCTAATCTTTTTTTTTTTCCAATCTTCACCTGAGGATATGTTTTCCATTGCTTTTCAGAGACAGTGGAGGGGGGGAGGAGAGAGAGAGAGAAACATCAATGTGAGAGAGACACATCAATTGGTTGCCTCCCGCATGCACGCTACCAGGGCCCGGGAATCAAGCCTGCAACTGGGGTACACCGTGCCCTTGGCCGGAATCGAACTGGGGCCCCTCAGCCTGCAGGCCGACTCTCTAACTGCTGAGCCAAACCGGCCAGGACTACTCAGCTAATCTTTTGAGTTTGCCTCTGTTTCTGCCCTCCCCGTGCTTCCTTCTGACAGGGGCAGAAATGAAATGTGGAAGCTGCCAGTGCCGCTCCATGAATGGGCTGGGGGCTGGATTGATTGGAAATACCGAGGAACTGGCGGGGTCAGGCGCAGATCACCATGACAGTGACTGTGAGGAGGGAGTGAAAGGTGGCCTGAGGACCAGAAGGAAAGAGAAATCAAGACGGAGACAAAGGAACATAGGGGATTGTCATGGCAATGTGGTCTTGGCCACCGCATTTGGAGCAGTGGTCAGATTAAGGAACCTGGTAGCACTCGTTTAAAAAAGAGGGCCATTTAACATGGAGAGGGTGCAGAACTCAGGGCTCACTGTTTTCGACTTTGGAACTTTGTTTTGAGTTCCATTGACCCTATCTGGCACAAAGGGCCCTCTCTGGCACTGAACTGATGGAAGAAATAAAACTTATCTATGCTTTACATCATTATAACCTGAAAATATTTCCAAAGTACAGGGAGTGCCTGGATGCACACGATCATAGAAGGCTGTCACTAAACTGGCAGTGGCACTTCATACCTGTTAAGGTAGCTCCTGTGGACCTGTGTCCTTGTACAGGGTCCTGGGTCCTCAACAAAGAATTTATAGCCATGCACTCTGAAAACCGTCAAGCTAGATGGGGGAGGGGGCTGTAGCGCCCTCTGAGTATGTAGCGCTGGGGGGACAGGCTCCTCTGCGCTGAACAGGTCAGTGGCTGGCTGATTGGGATGTAACCTGTGCACTCAAAACTGAGGTGCTGGCCCTGGCCCGGTAGCTGAGTTGGTTACAGCACTGTCCCCATATGCTAACGTTGCAGGTTCGATCTCGGGTCAGGGCAAATACAAGAATCAACCAACGAATGCATAAATAAGTGGAACAACAAATCCATGTCCCCCTCTCTCTCTCTCAAACAAAACAAAACCACAAACAAACAAAAAAAACTGAGGTGCTGTGAGTGAGAGGGAATCTACTTACTGCCAAGCCCCACAGATAATGCTCCTGTCAGAGAAAAAAAATTCCTCCTGAACCACACATCCTTCCATTTCTTACAGGAAATTCAGCTCCATTATAATTTTATGGGACCACCAACATATATACAGTCCATCAAAACATCTTTATGCGGTGCATGACTCTAATAAAAACTATAATATTTACAGAGTTCTTGCTCTGTGCTACGCCCTGCTCTGAGCATGTCAGCGCATTAACTTGTTGCAACTCTGCGAGGCATGAACTCTTCTGATCCCCATCTCACGGGTAGAGAAACTGACACCACAGGGATTGTAACTTGTCACGAAGGGCAGAGAATGGCTTGAGCCCAGGCACTGGCGCTTCAGAGTCCACACCCTTACTGCTGTGCTGTCTACCGCTCTTGCAGGCTTCTCCCCTTTTCCACAGTCCACTGTGGCTCCCTACTGCCTCAAGCCCAAAGCGTCTTCCCTTGTCATCTCTTCTCGCTCTGCCACCCTGGTCCTTACCTCTTCTCAGCCAGCCACCCTGGTCCTGCCTTTTCAGGCTTGGCTTGGGTTTCCCCTGGAACAAGGTCCCAAGGCCTGAACCAGACCCGGCTCTCTTAGCCACTTGCTCTAGCCACTCTCCCCTCTGAGGGGGCTAGAAACTGGACCTGTTTTCTCATTTGTACAACAGGTTGATGGCAAGAGAAAACATGGGACTCTCGCTTCCTTTCTCATTCTAAAATTCTAATAAACCACTTTCCCTGCCTCTCTCTTTTCTTTCAGCCTCTTATCTAGCTGCCACACATCCTTCAAGGCCAATTCAAAGGGACTTCCTCCTTCAGGAAGCCTACCTGGATTTCCCCATCTCCCAAAGTTCCCCCTCACTCTTCCCTGAACTATAGGTAACTTTTAATACTCAGATTAGCATTTAAGTCTTCTTTTACTTTCTGGATGTAAATTGGGCCTCCCCAAAGAAAGTGAATACTGTTTAAAAGAACCTATAAGAAAAAACACAGAGCATGAATTTAAATTTTCCAGCTTCATTCTTTGAAGTACCACCTTCACTGTTTATGGCATCTCTGAGATCTACCTTCACTAATCTTTACTTAATATTGTTTCTTTATATATGTGTATATATATACACATGTATATATATTTAGTAGATTTTATTTAATTTTTAATATGTCTTTATTGATTTCAGAGAGAGGTAGAGAGAGAGACACATCAATGATGAGAGAGTCATTGATTGGCTGCCTCCTGCACCCCCCCACCCCACCCCGGGGATCGAGCCCGCAACCTGGGCACATGCCCTGACCTGGAATCGAACCGTGATCTCCTGGATCATAGGTCAGGGCTCAACTGCTGAGCCACACCAGCCAGGCAATATTGTTTCTTTAAATGGACTCACTACTTAAAAGTTAAAGACATGTATTTTAAATTAAAAACATGAACAAAACTATAAACAGAAAACCAGCATCCTTTGTCATACTAGAAATTAAGTATAAAAACAATGACAATAGAACAGTGTCATTAAATTCTAGGCCTTCTGTCTCTGCTTAAGGTGGTCAAAGACTTGCTAAGCACAAAAAGGAGAAGGGCTCTTTTGATGCAAGCAGGATTAAAAGAAAATTAAGAATGGAATAACTTTCTCTGCAGATTCAGGATCACTTTGTACTTTAGTACCTTGCTCATGTATCACCTAAAATCATCTCACATCCCACCAGTCATGAAGCCCACATTCTAGGAAACAACGGCTTGGTCAGAGCAGACAGAACCAGTTTCATCTCCCGCCTCTGCCGCGTTCTAGCCTCAGTTTGCTCCTCTGTGAAATGGATTGATCATAACCACTCTTGGGACTGTCAGGGTTAAATGAGATGTCACACGTGGAGTCCCTGGATTCCCCTGGCTCTGCTGCTTAGCATCTAGGCATGATCATGGACGACTTACCCTGCTTCCCTAGGCTCAGTTTCCTCATTTTAAAAAAGGAAGTTACAAAACCTGCTTGGAGGATTGCAAAGCACCTTTACTCGACAAATACTTATTGAGTACATACTATGTGCCAGGCACTATTCTATGGACTGGGAATGTAGCAGTAATGAAAAGAGATAAAAATCCCTGCCCTCATGGTATACTCAAGGGGATGGGGGGAAGGAGATAAAGACACTAAACAGGACAAATAGATAAAGTATATATTACCGTACAGTAAGAAAAGGAATAAAAATAAGGCATGGTGTGTGGGGGTGGGGTTGCAATTCTAAAGAGGGTAATTCAGGAATAGAATCTCTGACAAATTGACATTTAGGTGATGACCGAAGGGGGTAAGGGGGCCATGCGGTACCTGGGGGAATGGTATGCCAGGCAGAGGGCACGGCAAACGCAAAGGCCTGAGGTGGGAGGCAGCCTGGACTATTCTGAGAAGAGTAGGAGACTGATGTAGCCAGAACAAGGGTGCGAGTGAGAAAAGACAGCAGCAGTAGGATATGGGGCCCCAGAAAAATAGAGCCAGACCCTGCACAGCCTTATGGGACATTTAAAACTTTGACTTTGATTTGGAGTGAAACTTTATCACGTTGTCTGGCACATGATAAGTAGATAATCCATGGACGCTCTAATGATAACTAATTATTTAGCATCATCTCCCCAGAATGCCTTGGCTGTCAGGTTCCAGGGTGACACACAGAGGACTGCCCTGTCTTGCTCCATCAGCTGGCCCTGGTTTACTGGAAGGCAGTGGGGACAGGAGTGGAAGGAACCCACTCCAAGCATTCCTCACCCACGCAACCCCTCTCAGATTCCTCCGACCCGCCACACCCTTGCAGCCTGCTGGGCAGTGGGCACGGGAATGCTGAGGCAGCTGAGGGGATGGGCAGCTCCGCCCCCCCCAACTTGGAGAAGGCCTGATAACAAGAAACAGCTACAGTAATAACAGCAGTCACCACTCACTGAGCCCTAACTGCTCATCAGGCAGAGCTGAGTGCTTCTCAAACATCATTTCACAGCGGCCTCCGTTCAGCTCTTGGAGAGAAGAGCGGTCTTGGGGAAACTGAGCCTCAGAGGGGGTCAGGCTGGTAATTCGCCCACATCTGCAACCTCTAGGGGCTGCGCTCTTCACGAGGGCTCTGCCCCACCAGACTTGGCTCCTTTCTGACAGGCTCCCCCTTCAGTCAGGGCCCCGGAGAGAGAGGAATCTAGCAGCTCCTGCCCTACAGCTCCGCAGCTGCCTGCAGGCTCCGGCAGGTCCCAGTGCCTGAGGATGGAGCGGAGATCAGGTTTCTCCAGCTCAGGATGGAGCCGAGGTTGCCGAGTCAGGCCTTTGCTCAGGCCTTGCCCTGCACTGAGCCTCCAGACCAGGTGTGGACTGGACACCCTGGGCCCCATCCTTTACTTGTCTGACCTTATCTCCCACCACACTTGGGCTCTTTCTCTCTGCTCCAGTCAGCTAAACCCTGCTGAGCTCCACCAAGCATGCCCCTGCCTTTGCACTTGTTCCTTTTACCTAGACATCCCCGCCCACTTGCTCCCCAACATCCTCCAGCCTTTGCTTAAATGCCACATTCTCGGCGAGGCCCTGCCTACTAGAACTGAGCCCCCACCACAGCCCCTTACTTCCTATGCCCCTTGCCAGCTTCAGCTTCCTCCTTAGCCTCACCACTATGTTCCTGATTATGGCCTGTCTCCCATTGAATAAGGAACCTTATGGCGCAGCACGGAGCCTGGGGTGGGTAAAATAGTGGACTGTCGCCTGCTCCTGGGCTAGGGGCTAACTCTGCTGGCAAAGAGTCATACTCTGGCCCAGTATTTTAGTTGCCCGAGAATCCAGACTAAGACCCAGCTTCTAGATTGCTGTGAAGACACGCTTGTCCACATAGGAAGATAGAGTATCTTTTAGTTAAGTTTACGACCTCGACTCATCTGGTGTGTTGGCCCTACACACATTTTTGCCTGGAGCACCCATATATTAGGGCTGGGATTTTTAAGTTTTCTGCATTTCTGTATGCCTAGCACCCGGAACAGTGCCTGACACTGAACGCATGCTCAGAAAATAGTTAAACAGGTGAGTTTAAAAAAACCCTGAGAATACCCCCAAGTACTCAAGGGGGCCCCAGAAGTGGTTGGAAATGCTACAGCTTTTCTGTATCAGGGCCTCAGTTTCTGCGCTGGGTGGCGCCAACTCTGCCTTGGGTGGAAGGAGGCTCCGTATCTGATGAGCCTCTGCCACCGCCTGCCTGCGTGCCTGCCCCACACCCCCATTGTAGCTGGAGGGTTTTTTGTTTTTTCAATTCTAAGCCGAGGATATTTTTACTATTGCTTTTCAGAGTGAGTGGAAGAGAGAGAACAAGAGAGAGAGGGAGAAACATCAATGTGAGAGAGACACACATCAATCGGTTGCCCCCCCCCCCGCCCCGCACTCACCCTGACGGGGCTGGGGATTGAGCCTGCAACTGCGGAATGTGCCCTTGACCAGAATGGAACCCGGGACCCTAACCACTGAGCCAAACCGGCTGAGTCTTAATAGTAAAACGAGCCCATACTTGAAAATCAAGAGGACCTTGACCCCCAAACTGTCACTTCCTGACTATGTCTGGTCTTTAATGTCTCTGACTCTAGATTTCCATTAAAAAGGGAACCATAAAACCTCTCTCCCACGGTTGTGAGTGGGAGAGTGTATGTAACTGACTCCAGGCATGTGAAGGGCATGGCCAGTCACTGACCAATAACTGCTGCTGCTGCCACCACCTCTGTCATCACCAGTGTCCTAGGCAGTTCCTGGCACACAGCAGACTCCTATACTTGGGTGGCAGTCATTGTGACTGTTTTGCCCTGGGGCTCCCTCCCTCCCTGAGACCTCAGCCTTGGTTGCCAAGGTGGGAGGCTCACCACCCAAGCTGTGGTTCTGGTGAATAGTGCCCTCTGCTGGGCGCGGGGGGAAGGGCCTCCAGGGAAGCCACAGCCTCCCAGACCACTGAAGCAGCTTCCTGCAGTCTGGGAATATCTGGCTTAGGGTGGAAAGGGCAGTTTCCACCCAAGGCGTGAGTGTGGAGATAAAGGAGCAGTAACCAGAGGTCAGTCCCTCAACAGCAGCAGTGATAACTACAACACCTACACAGCACTTGTATGCCAGGAACCCTTCTAAGCACTTTACAGATATTAACTCATTTATTCCTCCATTTTCCAGATGAGAAAAGTGAGGTACAGAAAGGTAAAGTGACTTGTCTAAGGTGTCCTGCCTGGAAGTTCTGGCATTTGAACTGTGCCCTGAACCACACCTCCTTGGTGGATTGTTTCAGTGGGAGGTAAGCTCTCCCAAAAGGGAGGAGGCCCCATGGAGTTCCATTGAGTCTGGAACTGGACACACAGGATGTGGGCTGCCAAAGGGACTTCCCAGGGTGACTGACCACCCTCCCTAACCGGAATTTCTCTGCCTGACTTTTCTTGCTGTGTCCCTGTGTGGGCCTGTTGTTAAGGAAGGCCCATGCCTAGCATAGAAACCAGAAATTAGAGGCCTCAGCTGCTCATCCACCTTTGGTCCCCTCAAGGGCCTGGGCAAAGCCCACCTGGGGACACATATCCTATGTGCAGCCTCTTTGGTAGAAAAAAAAAAAATTGTCAGGTCAGCCACAAGAGAAACGCATGGTGAGAAGTGAGGCCTCGCTCTGCCCACCTCTGCCCCACTAAAGGGTCTTGGATGCCTGCTTTTAGAATCTCTGTCTTTTGCCATCTGAAAAATAACAGGGGCAGACTGGGGAGTTTTTAAAATGCTCTGAATTTGGGGGTTCTTAAGGTGAAATATTGGATGAGGCCAAAAGATGGGTTTCTGAGCACAACCCCTTCTTCCAACTAAGTCACTTTATCTTTTTTATTGGACTTGGGTTCTAGATCTTTGGCTTTTAAGTCTACGGGATGGGGTGGTGGAATCACTTAATAGAATGAGCCTGAGGTCCATCATCCTAGACTTAACCCTTCATTCGGAACCGGGCAGCCTCGCTCCCAGCCAGGACATGGGCTCCCCCGCCCCCAACCCTCCCTAGTTGTTGGAAGACTGGCTTTGAAGCATATGCAGAGTTGGATGCTCCAGGGAGTTTAACACTGTTTACTGCAAAAAATAGAATCAATAATGTTCATGGACGGTGGTGAGACTAAACAAATGCTAACACATCGCAACTGGATGTATAAGAGACAATAAGGCAGCCTCCTTGCATGTCCTGTTACGAGAAGATAGAATGCAAAAATGGTTATGTAATGCATAGTGGGAAAAGACTAGAAGGATGCATATCCAGCTGTTGAACCACAAAACGGGAAGAATTAATATTCAGGGTATAGAAAATCAAACATTCATGTGGTTACCGTTGGCACCCACTCTGAGTGGTTAGCAAGGATGACTTACTTATTTTGACTTATTATAGGCCCTAAAGACTAGTCCTAAGATTCCACTTTGCATATAAGAAGCAGGCCCAGAGTAAGTGACATCATGTCCAATCCCGTCACAGAGCCCAGGCTCAGTCTTTCCAAATCACTGAGGCTGGGGACTGGTTCCATCACCCCGGGAATCTAGATCCATCCAGAGACCAGGCTTGACTAGGAAAGGCCACTTTTCCTTCTTGATCCCCTCCACAAATCTCAGGGGAGGAAGGCCGGCTGAACAGTGGCTGTTTGGTTTTATTATTAGTCTCCACTGAAGATAGGGTTTCAGGTTTATTCAGGCTTCTCGGAGAGGAGTTTAAGATAAGGGGCAGCAGGTGTTTGCTGGCTGAGATACCTAATCCTCCCACACAACGTTATCAGCACAAGCAGCAAGGCCCTGGTGGAGGGGAACCTGAGGCCGAAGGAGCCAGAGGCTGCAGCTCAGGGGAGAGACAGGAGGCGGCCTTGACTGTGGGTTAAGACACTGGGTGAGGAGGTTTCTTACCTTAGTTCCCCACCCAGAGTCTGAGGCTTCTGACACCCTCAGCCTCGTCCTGCAGAGCCTCAGTCTTAACCTTGCGTGTGCCTCAGAACTACCCGGAAGGCTTGTTAAAACGGCTGGTAGGGTCCCACATGCAGAATGATTCTACAGGTGATGTGGATGCTGGTGGCCCAGGGACTGCGCGTGGAGGACCACTGCTTTACAGAATGGGTCACTCTTGCAGGAAGGAAACATCTCAATGTCAGCCATCTTTTCAGCTTCACTTCAGATTCTTTCCTATTGGTTCATTGCAAAGAAACATTTCAACTTTGCTTTAACGAAGGCACACGTGAATCATCCCCACCCCGACGCCTTGTCAGCCTCGTTCCTGCATCCAGGCCTGGGTATTGTCAGGAGCGCTCCAATTTCATAGACATGCTGGGTGAGAGTTCTCTTTCTGTCTGGCTTGATTCTGATGATCAGGTGTCATTTTAAAAAAACACAATAAGGCCATTCTCTAACGGAGGTGAATCCCCTCAGAGGGTGATTGCGAGGATCAGTGTAAAGGAAATCTCTGAAGTTAAAGTGCTGTCCAGGCCTAAAAGGACTAAATGGTAGCCGATACCAATGAACACAAATAGCACTTACTGTGCACGCCAGATATTAATTCACTTAATCTCCGTAAGAACACATCACTTTATGCATGAAGCATCCAAGGCAGGAAGAGGTTAAGTGACTTGCTAGGAAGTAGCAGAGTCAGACCCTCCCCAACCCCTGCCTTTCAACACAGAGCCCACAGTGCAGAGGAAATCACGCTGTACGTACACCCCGGAGAAGCGCAGTAACCAATCGAGAAATGCTGTCGCCGGCAGCTCTGGTGGGGCCCAGCTAAGGGGTAAGGAGGTTAACTGGCTCTCTCATACAGAGGAGAAACTGAATCTGCAGGGAGGAGAGCAGGTTCGTCCCACCTGGGCCTTTAACAGAATCCTGAGTTTCCTTTACTATGCGGAGGAAGATGTGGTGAAGCCAGTGGCATTAAGAGTGCTCACTCCCCTCGCACAACTCTGAAAAGTCTAAAAACCATTGACTTTTACACTTAAGTGGGTAAATGGTATGGTATGTGAATGATATATCAATAAAACTACTTTAAAAAAGAGTTCACTCCCCTGACATCTCTGGGAAAGTTCCTTTAATAAAAAAGTTCTATTACATTTACACGATTGTCATCACCTGTTGTCTACAGCACTCCATGGGGAAAATAAAAACAAAGGACAACCTAGTCGTGCTCAGTATAAAAAGGCAGTAATCCATTCAACTAGGAGGCCTCTGGGCCTGGAGACCAGAGAGAAATGTGTAAGGCCAGCGAGCCGAGTGGCTCTGTCCTGGGCTTCTAGAGGGCTCCAGGGGACTGTTGAGGACCCGCCTCTAACTTTTTGAAAATAGCATTTAAAAAAAAAAAAAATCCAGGTTGTAAAAAGAGGCCTCTTTCTAAGGAGAAAGGTCCAGTCCAGAGAGAATGTTATCATGGAGAGTCAGAGTTGGTCCAGGCCCAGGACATAGGGCTGAGGAGTTCAGGGCAGGGAAGAGACTCCCAAAAATTCAGTTTCCAAGGCATCTCTGCCCTAGGCTGGGAGGTTTTCAGTGCTGAAGTCAAACTGCCCATGTTTGAAAGGCTTAGAAACCAACCCCTCTAATGTCAGTCTCGAAGCCTCCTCCCTCCAAGTTGCTAAGGCCACTTCTCAACAGCTCCAAAGTCCTTGGCTGAGGGGGGACTGAGACCCTTTAAAGATGCAGCTGCGGCCTGATGTTTAGTCCCTGGCCCTGCTGGCGCGAGGCCTAGTCATCCTGGCCGTCCCCATACATGTCCGCCAGCTTCTTGAAGCGGCTGCCCCATTCGTTCAGATAGTCATAGTCTTGGTCCTGGTCAGAGGCCGAAGAGGTGAGAGAGCTCAGAGAGGGGGCTTCAGAGCCATTGCCCTCATAGTCGAACACCAACAGGGAGTCATAGGGCGGGGCTGTGGGGTCCGTGTTAGCTGCCTTCAGGTTCTGTAGCGACAGAGAGCAGGTGGTTAGGAGCCGCGGGATCACACACTTGGCAGCTGCGAGAACTCAGGCAAGTTGGTTCATCTGGCTGAGCCTGCATTTCCTCATTTAGGAAGCCACTTCTCCCCTCAAGGTTTTGAAGGTTGAAATAAAATAATGCATATAAAACAGCACAGGGGTGAAGGACAGGGACTCTGAAATCAGATGGCTTAAGTCTGACCTCTGACTTCACACACTAGAAAGTGACATTGGGCAAGTCCCTTAACCTCTCTATGCTGCTTCTCATCTCTGAAATGGGGAGACTTTCTATATTTTAGAGGAATAAATGAATATATGTAAAGCACTTATTAGAATAGTACCTGGCATAATAGTGGAACACTACTTCCTCATTTGTTAAATGGGGGTAACAATAGGATTCCTACCCTGCAGAGTTGACATAGGGATTAAATGAGATAGTATTTGCAAACTGTCTAACACAGACATTCCAGAAACTAACTTCATATAACTGGAGGCAAAAGCTCCAGATATTTAGCTCTGAGGTGTCTTCTCAAACCCACCACCCCAGGCATCTTTCCCCACATGCTTTTGTTTTTACCTAGCCCTCTCAAATATATGCTTAGGCTACTTCCAGAAGGCAAAAAGTTTAGTTTCCTTTTTTGCAGAAGATTGAGCCAGAAGAGGTCAAGCCTGGGTGAGGTACCCTGACTGACCATTGAGCCCTTTGCCCACTGCTGCTCTTTTGCACTCCTCAATCCATCCACCCACCCATCCACCCACCATTTCTATTAAAAACCTCCACTTACTGATTGCTAGCGAGGTACCAGGCTCATATCATCTATCTCCTACATACCTAGTTCAGTGGTTCTTGCAACCCTGGCTATACTTGGATTTCCTTAAGGAGCTAAAAATATCAGAACCTAAAAAAATAGATGCCAGGGTCCCAGGCATTGATATTTTTCAAAATTCCTCCAATGTGACCAGAATTAAGAACCCTGGAGGCACTCAGCTATTAGCAACAATAGCTGGCATTACCTAACAAATGCTGGGTGTCAGGTCAATGGCTCCCAATCAATTATCTGGGAGTCTTTAAAACATTCCAAACCCCGAGCCACATCTGGGTCAACTAAATCACAATCTAGTGTGAGTCCGAGGCACCAGAAGACTGCAATGTGAGGGCAGGTTGGGAGCCACTGTGCTTGCACTGTTCCAAGTGCTTGCTCACCCAACCCCTAAAGCGACCTATACACAGGTCCCAAACCTGACTCCACACCGAATCACCTGGGATCCTTAAAAATCCCAATTCCGGTTCTCGGGCTCCAGAGTTTTCCCCTAACATCCATTATACAGGGTGGGGCAAAAGTAGGTTTACAGTTGGGAGTATATGAAACAGAGTTTATTCTTGTATTTATTAATTATTGTATTTTTTCCATATTAACAACTGTAAACCTACTTTTGCCCCACTGTGTATTTGTTGAATAAATTAATGAATGAATCCTAATCTATTCTTTACCACTCTGCAAGTTAGTTTCATAAAGCAGAAAATAGAAGCCCAGAAGTTACTCAAATGTGCCACAGGTCACATAGCTGGTTGGTGGTGAAGTCAGGATTTGAACCAAGAGCTAAGACTCCGAGCCCACACTCTCGCCTGTACTGCTGGAGCCCCCATGCCTCACCTCGTTGATGAAGTTGCCAATTTCATCTGGGTTGGCTGGTCGTGGACGGTACATGGGTGTGGGTATAAACTGCGGCGCCACATCGTTGCGGAGAACTACCTTGGGCCGGGCCTCCAGACCCCGGTGGAGTTGGGTGATATCATAGTCCTTCAAGAAAGGAGCATAAGATTGAGAAGGACCCCTCCCCCACCATTTACACTTCACCCCACATCTCTACCATTTGGATGGTCTGGTTCATGGGTATGTGATTGAACCAGATTGTCAGTAATTTCTGAAAGCCCAGTCTCCACATCCCCTCTCCCAAATTAAGTGCAGGCTGAAGGTCACCTTGACTGTGGCCAAAGAGACTACAGCAATAGACCAGACACCCTCTCAGAAGAGGAGAATTGGTGGTCGATCCTGCATGAAGAATGATGCTCTAACCAGGGTCTGGTCAACGTAGCTAACTAACATGGTTAGTTGGCTGACCCAACCATCCCTGCCAGTGGCCCTGAGGACATCCACCTCCCAAACCCCAGACCTCCCAGTGCCCTACCTGGTCCTCCTCGCCACCCCCCTCTTCGCCATAGTAGAAGACGTTGTCACGGGTGTCGTCTTCCGGGAGCAGAAGGGGTTCCTTGACCTTCCGCTTCTTTCTCACCAGCAAGAACAGCACCAGCAGGAGGACTGAAAGGATTGAAGAGTGTGAATATTCACCCCCGAAACCACACGGCTGGCCAGGACCCCCAAGCCCTCAGAGCCCCATCTAGTTTTAGATCCCTCCACTCAGTAGCCAGAGCATAATGCACTTCAATAACTTCCTTGCACCCAGGAAAACCTGTAACTCATCAAAGTGTACAGGATTTGGCCCTGGCCTGTCCCCGTCCCTCCCCCCTTCCCTGCCCAGGTCTAGTCACACTGGCCTCCTTGAAGTTCCCTAAATATACCCAACAGGTTCCCACTTCAGAACCTTCCTCTGGGCTCTTTCCTTGCCTGGAGCACTCTCTATGCATATGCACGGCTCCTACCCTTCAGGTCTCAGCTTAAGGTCACCTCCTCCTGGCAGCGCTATGACTTCATCCCCACCTATAACACTGTATCATTTATTGTCAGTTTTCCCTTATTGATGGTATTGATCCTTAGGGAAATTCTCCTTTGCAGGGATGGGACTCTTCCAGCTGATGTTACTTTTCAATAGGACTCTTTTTCAGTTCCCAAGTACCCCTAAATTAGCTACAAACTTTAAGTTAAAAGCAAAACAACTTTGAGCCTGGGCCAGTGTGGCTCAGTTGGTTGGAGTGCCATCTGGTCCACCTAAAGGTCGCAGGCGCGATTCCCGGTCAGGGCACATACCCAGGTTGTGGGCTCGATCACGGATGGGGTGCATACAGAAGGCAACCGATCGATGTTTCTCTCTCTCTAATCAATTTAAAAAACAAAACAAAACAAAACAAAACAAAACTTAGATATGGTGCAGTAATCTGAACTTAGATGAGAGTGTTATGTTGGAATTTTGAGAGGGACTAGTTTTTAGTGATATGGTTTAGACATGGGAGGACTAACCAACTAATGCCTGGCTACACTCCCTAATGGCCATGATCACCCCCCAGTTAATTCCATAGGAAGAGGGTACTCCTTGGCCTCTCTCTGTGATAATGCTAAATAATGGCTGTTTAGCATCATCACCTTTTTGGCCTGCTGATGGAACTAACGTCTCTCTCTGACCAGACAAAACAGACCTACCTTTCTTTGGGAGTCCATGAGTTCTCAGGATGCACACCTCATGTGGGATAGACAGTGGCCTCTCCCTCCCCTTTTCCTCCCCACTGGGTCTGGGGAAAGGCAGAAGGCAAACTAGACTTCTCACCTGTACCCAAAGCTTGTGTCTAACTGCCTACTGATATTCCCATTTGGACTAGACTGGCACATCGCCTCCCGTGGTCCTTCCCAAGCTGGTAACTGAAAACTCCTGTGTCTACTCGTTCAGGCCTTAGCTCATCAGTGGCTCTGTTCCTCATACCACATATCAAGTGATGTGGATGAATTGATTCTACCTTGAAATATCACCACCCGAATTGCCATCCTGGTCTGAGCCACCAACCGCTACCCCTAGATTATGGCAATAGCTCCTAAATGGTCCCCCTGCCTCCATTCAGGCCCCTCTACAGTCCAGTACTATTCCATAGGAATCCTGTAAACTTCAAGTCAATCCCATCACTGCTCTGCTCCAAATCTTGTCTGATGACTTCCCATTTCACCCAGAGCCCTTTCAAGAGCCTACAGAGGCCCCATATGATGCTCCACCATGCCCACCACCTCTCTGACTCCTCTCCTGCTCTTTTCCCCCTTGCTCTCTGCACTCCAGCCATTTCTGTTTCCACATCAAGCACAGAGCTGCCGCAGGGCCTCTGCGCTTGTTCCCTGCGTACCTGCTGCATTGCTTCCTCACTGCCTTTCAGGTCTTTCCTTGAAAACCAGCAAGGCCTTTCCTGCTCACCCTACTTAAAAATGGAAGACCTCCCTCCCTCCACTTTCTTTTTCTCCATAGCAACACCTATTTCCTTGCCAGATTCCTTGCTGTCTGTTCCCTGCACCAGAAAATAAGCTCCACAAGGGGCGGAATTGGTCTGTTTTATTAAGTGCTGCACCCTCAGTGCCTAAAACAGTGCTTGGTGCATAGTAAACTGAATAATGAAAGCTTGCTCTTACTGTATTCAGATCTGATTAAATGTGTGTTTTCTGTGTAAGGACTCATTTAAAGAGTGAAAAAGGCAAGTGTGATGAGTTGTACCTTTACAGCAAGTAAATTGTTTTTAATTAAACACCCCCTCCCACTAGCCCAATGGTTCTCAAACTCTAGCCTGCACCAGGACCCGCCTGCAGGACTGTTAAAACCCAGATTACTGTCTGAATCAGTAGGTCTGGAATGGGGGCTGAGAAGTGGCCTTTCTAACAAATTCCTGTAATGTTAATGCTGTTGGTCTGGAGTTCACACTTTCAGAACCACTGCTCTGGCCTCTAGATGACATAATGGCAGGAAGTGTATTTGTTCACCATGGTATCCCCAAAGCCTGGTACATTCCAGAAGCTCCATAAATATCTACTGACTGAGTGATACTCCTGAAACTAAGAGCTTAAGGAAGAGATGGGCCCTTAGTCCCAGAAGTTCAGGGTAGAATGAGGTCGTCTACCCCATCCTTCAAGAGGGAAGGGCACCAGTACTCACACAGCAGGGCCAGGATGGCTCCCAGGATGGGGAGGAGGAGGAAACCCCCCTTCCAGGGTATGGGGCAGTTCTCCACGTGGCCGTGGCAGTCACACACGGTGGCCGTGATCACTGCCAGCTGTTGCTTGTTGCCATGGTCAGACAAAGAAAGGTGCACCTCGTATGTGTCTTGCTTCAGGAACTTCTTCAGTGACAAGGCCACTGCATCTCCTGGAGTGGAGAGATAACTTAATCACCTTGGGAAACTATAAATGGTAAGAGCGGAGTATATCGTATTGATAGAGGTTTGAGGAGACAGCCTCTATATCTGGGTGACAGGGAGAAATACCCCCAAAGCACACTTCCACCAAGTGGTCACTTAGTCTTCATTGTAACTGCAGAAGTAGGTACAGTTATTGGCACCGTTTTACAGATAGGGGAACTGAGGAACAGTGAGGCTCAGTAACTTGTCCACAATCACAAAGCTAGTAAACGGAGCAATCAGGTCTTGGACCAAGGCATTCTGGCTTGAGTCCACACTCTCTACACAACACGGTCAGGGAGGGAAAAATGATTTCTAGGCCACAAAGGGGTGACAGGAGACAAATTTGGGCTTCCCAGAGGAAAGGTGCTGGATATATATATACCCAAGTCACAGGAATCACAAAAATGAGCCAATGTGGCATCTGAAGCAGGTCAGGGAGTCCTTTCTGCAATGGGCCTAGCAGCAGGAATGGACACTGGGCATTTGGTTTCTTTGGGGCAGAACCTAAATGTACCAGTTCCCCATTTCCCTCCTTGAGGACCTTAGCCCCAAGAGGAAGAGGGGAGCATTTTAAAGGAGAGTGATGCAGGCCCTGGCCAACGTGGCTCAGTAGGTTGAATGTTGTCCCACACACCAAAAAGTCACTGGTTTGATTCCCAGTCAGGGCACAGACCCAGGTTGTGGGTTTAAACCCTGATCAGGGTTGCAAAAGGGAGGCAACTGATTGATGCTTTTCTCTCACGTCAATGTTTCTCTCTCTCCCTTCTTCTAGCTCTGGAAAAAAAAAAATCAACAAAAACATATAAAAAAATACTGCAACCTTAAAAATAAAAGGGGGGTGGGGAAGTGCTGAAATGTTTTTCCAGGACCTTACTGACACCTGGGGTTGGATCTACCTTTCTCATGCACCCTGGGTCCTTACCCATTTGATACCCGTAAAGCACCTCTCCAGGCCTGTGACAAATAAAAACCTACTGAAGGCTGAGAAGCTCCAGGGTTATCAGAAAAAGAAAGGATAGAGGTATGTAGGAGCAGGGTGGAGGCCAGAGGCTCTGGCTTCAGCCTCTACTGCTCATCCACTCTGCGCCCTTGGGCATGCCATTTAACCTCTCTGAGCCTCACTCTCATCTGTAAATAGGGATAAAAAAGCCCGGTCGGGCATGGCTCAGCAGTTGAGCATCGACCTAGGATCCAGGCGATCAGGGTTCGATTCCCGGTCAGGGCACATGCCCGGGTTGCGGGCTGCAGCCGATCAATGACTCTCATCACTGATATTTCTCTCTCTCTCTCTCTCTCTTTCCCTCTCCCTTCCTCTCTCTGAAATCAATAAAGATATATTTAAAACAAAAAAATAAATAAATAAAATAAAAAAATAGGGATAAAAAATACTGACCACAGAAGTGGTAGAAATATTAAACAAGGAAACAAAGAAAAAACATCTTGCATATCACCAGGGTTCAATAAATGGGAGGCAGTGGAGCATTACCGTAAATCAGACTGCCTGGATTCAAATCCTCATGCCATTATTTTCTAGCCATAGAACCTCTGGCAAGGTATTTAAACTCCTGTAAACCTTGGTCTCATCTGTAAAATGGGTGTGCACATGTGTATATGTGATAATAGTACCTTCTGCACAGGACTGTTGAGAGGATTAACAATCTAATCTACGTAAAGCATCTGAAGTGGCATCTAGCACACAGTAAGCATGCTCAAGCACGTTAGCAATTATCATGGCGTTGGGGTCCTGACTCACTATTTGATATGGAGAAAGTCATGCCCTCCCCCGACCTGGTTTTTCATCTGTCCAGGAGGGCAGCTGGGATAGAATCATCTTTAAGGGCTCCTGTGGAATTCCAAAGGCTTACACTAGGTTAATTAGCATTTGGTTGGTGTTCTTGAGGAGACCATTACCTCTGTGACCCACAGGGTGCTTAGTGGACATGTGTGCAGGGTCCTAGTACAGGGCAAGCACCCACCCAGGAGAGCTGGCACCCACCTGCCACTGCGACTGTTACCTTTCTCATTGATCTCTGCCGTCCAGTAGATGTCCGAGTCATGTGTGAGCTGGGCCTTGAAAGGGGAGGTGTTGGGGGACAAGTCCTTGTCCGTGATGTTCAGCACTTGGGGCACAGGGCTTTGGTTGCAGATGGTGATCTCACGGGGCTCAGGGACAGGGCCGTGGTCATTGACGTCCATAAGTGTTAGCAGGAGGGTCCCCGTGCCAGTGGCAGAAGGGCTCCCTGTTCACAATCACACGTATGATCCTTTTTCAGCATCTGCCCTTGGTTGGGTTGCCGAATCAATGTTAAGCTCCCCTATGACCTACCCAGTCAGCCTCAGGGAGGGTCCCGTTACTGCCCCGCTGTAGCCTCTCAAGACCCTCCATACGCTACCTTCACTATAGATCAAAACAGTGATGGCACATACAAGGCGACCGGGCCAGCATTCTCATTCTGTGTCCATAGCAGACATTACTAACTCATCAGAGCATAGAACTGCAACCACTTCATCCAGACAGCCACTACCAGTCTGTCAAAGAGAAACCTACTGGCCACCGCGGGGCTAACGAAGCTTCCCTTCAGAGCCCTATGGTAACCTCTCACCTGCCTCCAGGCCTTGATTCATGTACTATATGTCAAACAGAGATGGCAATCACATCATAATCCCCATCTTGCCATCGTGTGACATCCCTAATCAAGCATGGCACTTCTAGGTAGCCCCTTTCAATTAATCAAGGGGAAACTGACAGGCTAATTCAGGGCTCAGTGAACCACAAACTTAGGCATCAGGATATCTCTTAACTCAGGTTTTTAGGAAAATCAGAACCATGGCCAGTCACCCTAGGGACAGTCTTTAAAAGACTCCTCTGAAAGACCCCTTCAAACCCTCCAGATTGGAGCTAACACTCACACACACACACACACACACACACACACACACACACACACACCATACTCCAGCTGTGGAGGGGACATGCTATGTTATGTGACCTGGGAACCAAAGGTGCCCATGGAAAGGGGCTGGGAGGAAGCTCTCACCATTGTCTGTGGCCAAGACTATGACTTCATAGATATTGTTCCTCACAAACCGCTCATCCTCACGGTCCAAGACTCCTGCAGCAGTGACCTGCCCACTGTCTGGATCCATCGCCAACCACCCTGCTGGGTCTTTCAAGATCTGGTAGCTGGAGTGGAAAAATTGAGAAGAGTGACACCGAGAATACTTAGAATTCTGGTGTTGCCATTCAAAGCTTCCTCATGCCAACTAGCAGATGGTGTCTTGGGTCCCAGGGCTCTGAAGCAGGATCACGTGGAAAACGAATCTTACCCCGAAATGGAAGCCTTAACAGCAGGTGGGGAGCCAGCAAGGATACGTGAAAGGAGCAGGAACACCTAACCCCTGGACCCCTGCCCAGAGTCTTTAGCCTTGGGGAGGGTAGGAAGCGGAGGCAGGGGGGATGTTCAAAATACTTAACAATCTTTACGGCAATGAGAACAAATACTGGGCATGATAAACAACCCGTCCAAAAGTACCAGCGCATCTGGGTGAATCTGAGCCCAGCTCCTGCATACCTGATCTTCTGACTGCCCTTGTCAGGGTCCCGCGCAGTGTAAGTGCAGACAGACTCCCCAGCAGAGATGTCCTCCTGGACCTCGACGACGTTGGAGGGTGGGACGAACACGGGCGCCTCATTCACATCCTCCACGTGGACCACTATGGTGGCTGTGGAGGTTGGGAGCTTCACTACGAATGGAGCTTCATTGGTCACTTCAGCGTACAGTGTGTGCTGGTTTTTGGCCTCAAAATCCAAGCCCTGGGAGAGGAGGAGGAGGATCTGAGCTGCCATTTTATGAGGCCCCATGCAGAGCTGTGATGTCAGAAAGGCGGGCCCACAGCGAGGGACTCGAGGATCTCACCGGTCACCACACCGTCCCCTCCTTACTCCATAAAGCAATCTGCATTTCCTGAGTGGACATCCATTGGGCCTCTTAGACCATCCCACCACCTCAAAGGCAACCAGACTAGTAAGCCCCAGAACTGGTTCCCAATGGGGTGGTGACGCCCCCTAGCAGGTGCTGTGGAAACTTGTGAAGGCAGTTCTTGCTGTCACGACTGGGGATGCCACTGGCATTTACAGGCTGAAGCAGGGACATAAAGAACTGTCCCATATCCCATGTGACCTGCCAACATCCCCTTGGCTATTCGTGTATTCATGGGTGTGAAAATCTGTTTATAATTGCAATCTAGAACATGTTTTACGTAAAAAACCATTTTGAGTGTGGTTTTCATATATTCTGAATTTTCCAGGAATGGAATTTCTGAGGGATAACTAATTTGATTTGTTCAGGCCTTCCCCAAGAGTTATTTGTTGTTCTGGGGGGAAAACACACATTAATACCACTTGTGTTGTGAGCTGCCTGAGCAACACAGTATTCCCATTTAAATGATTCTACAGAGATACAAAAGAAATCAAAGATTAGTCCCATCTTCCTAAAGCATCAGTTTTATTTATGTAGTAGTTGGATGCCTAACTACTAAGTAATGTAGAATATTTTACTATCCAATCACCTAGATATGGATTAAATACAAAATTAGCAGTAATTCCAATAAAACAAAGACCCTTTGTGTGAGAAGATGAGGGCAGCCAATGGACACTGGGAACTGAGAAGAGGGGCTACACTAATCTGTTTCAGTTAGATTTGTGACTCTTCTGTTTTATGAACTGGGTCCCTAATTAAAATTTAGTATGAGCCCTGGCTGGTGTGGCTCTGTTAGCTGGGTGTTGTCCCATGCACCAAAAGGTCACCGGTTCGATTCTGGGTCAGGGCACATGCCCGGGTTGTAGGCTCGATCCCCCAGTGAGGGGTGTGCAGGAGGCAGCAATGCATGTCTCTCTCTCTCCCCCTCTAAAAAGTCAGTAGAAACATTAAAAAGAAAAGAAAAAAAGATTTAGTATGAAAGAAGGAATTCTGCAACAAAAAGGGGATGATAAAGTGTCAAAAGACACTGGCCTGGTGCACACTGCAGAAAGGTCCAAGGTGTGTGCATCCCAGGCAGGTGTCACCTCGTCCTGGAGGCTGCAGACTGACTGTTCCAGGTGTGGCCCTCATCTAAAGCCCAAACTGACTCACCTTCCTGGTTGTCAGGATACCCTGGTTGGTCTCAGGGTCAGTGGTGATGGTAAAATGGCCCCCATCATCACCTTCCAAGATGCGGTAGGTGGCACGCCACGCCGGTGAATTGGGGGCGTCCAGATCGGTCACTGTCAGCCTCTGTACCTCACGGCCCACCGCGTTCTCAGGCACCCGGGCCTCATACTGTCAGTGTGGGAAGCAGAGCACAGTCAGAGCAGAGACACTGACCACCCTGAGAGACAGTCCATTCTTCTCTGGCTGTGAATCCTCCATCCAACTCTAGGGAAGCGTCATGCCTCTTACCCTTTCTGGGACCACCCAACTCACTTACCAGGGTTTCAGGGCACACTGAGAGGCAGAATGACCCAAGACTCAGCCTCACAGCTGCTGCGACAGACCACAGCAATCTTGGGCCTGCTCTCCCTACACTCAGGGGCCTGATGCTCCAGGAATCTCACCAGTTTGGGTGCCCAACCGCAACCATGTGTAACCTATTTAGCTGAGATCAGAAAGGTATAAGGAAGGTGGCAAGAAGCACTCAGTGCTTGATTGCTCTGGGGCACTGATCAGGAATTTTTTGGAAGTTCTAGAACAGATGGCAAAGACTGGGAAATCAGCAGCTCAGAACAAATTTTAATCAGCCGTAAGTAATGTTCAGCAGCCAGAGTTGCCTCAAGATAGAAGCTGGTTAGGAAGGGAGAAGCATTACCTTCTGGGGATCAAACACAGGCTCATTGTCATTGGCATCGAGGACTTCTACTATGGCCGTTCCTGTGGTGGTGGAGCCGTCCCCATCCACGTCGGTAGCCTGGACGGTCAGTGTGTACTTAGGGACTTTCTGGGGAGAAGAGGGAAGTGGAAGGCCACTGAGAGTGTGGCCTTGGGAGAATGTGGAGGGGAACGGAATGTTTCCCCCTCTTACAATGCTCTCTTGACTCCTCGGCCCACCACTCACCTATTGCCCGAAAGAAGAGAAAGCAGCCAAGGATGGAAAGGGAGGGAAACTGCCCATCCAAACAGCATCCCTGGGCCTGTCAGGGGTGAAACCTGGGCATTGCCCCTGACCCTGGGCGGATGCAGAATGAGAGCTTTGAGCAGGGGTTTGGTCAACGGTATTAATTAGGAAACAGGAGGCAACTCTAGTATCCATGGAGCTAATCCTACTTTGTGGTACACAGGGGACAAATCTGGGCCATGTGCATGCTAAGTGAGCCGTTCCGAGAGGAAATGAGAAAACCTACAGAAAATATCAAATGTCTGCATTTTATAGCTGTTTCCTCAGCCTCCATGAGATTGCTTGGCAGCGTGCCATTGGCCCAAGGGAGCCGAGGGACGCCAACATAGGAACAGAGCAGCAACCACTGCCAGCTGCCTTGGGTCCCCACTGCTCTACCTAGGGCTTTGCGGGCAGGGACAGAGGCTTCTGCTCTGAGTGTCAGGCCCTGAGCAAGCCTGGGTAGGCAGCAGTCTTCCTAAGGGCCACTCACCTCCCGGTCCAGGCCACTGGAGATGACGCTGATGGTGCCCGTGCTCCGGTGGATGGTGAACATGATGTCGTGAGGTTCCTTTGGCTCTTGGCTATGAATGGAGTAAGCAACCACCCCATTGTAGGTGTTGATGGCATCGTCCTCATCTGTGGCCGTCACCTGCATCACAGAAGTGCCTGGAGGGGAGAAGGGATTAGTGAGCCCCCTTGCGGCCCTGCTCCAATTCCAGCCTTGCCCACTTCTGAACTGTAAGAGACTCCATCATGCTCAGCAGCTCGCACCCATATCCCACTTTATGACAGAGATCGCTAATTGGTGCCCATTTTTCATTCTTCTCCCCTTGTTTCTTAGAGAAATAATCCTCAAAAACTTGTTAGGCTGGGTGGGCACAGGCTCACCTGGAACAAAGACGATTTCCCATCCCTTCTTGCAGCTAGCTGTGACCACAACACTAAATTCTCACAAATGGGATTTAAAACTCTGGGGGAAGAGTTTTTTGAGTATGGGCCCTACTCTTCCCACTCTTTCCCTCTTCCCAGATGTAACGGCTAGAGCTCCAGCAGCGACCATGAGGTAATCTGGGAACCACGCCCAAACAGCAGAGCAACGAGATAGAAGGAGTCTAGGTCTCCAGCACTTGAAAATACCATTCAGCCTGCCTGGCTGGGCCTGGCTCAGTGGTTGACCGTCGACCTAGGATCCAGGTGATCGGGGTTCGATTCCCGGTCAGTGCACATGCCCGGGTTGCGGGCTCAATCCCCAGTCGGGGTCATGCAGGAGGCAGCCGATCAATGACTCTCTCGTCAGTGATGTTTCTATCTCTCTCCCTCTCCTTCCCTCTCTCTGAAATCAATAAAGATATATTTTAAAAAAAGAAAGAAAAAAAAGAGAAAACACCATTCAATCTGAACTGACCACCTCTGGGCTTCCTGAAGGAAAAAAAAAAAGCTTCCATCTTGTTTAAGGTACTGTTTTGCTTTTGGGAATTTCTCTTATTGGCCATCTAACTAATTCATACGTCTCTGTATATGTACTGTCCAAACTCAGAGAGGAAGGAAGAGGACCCCTCCCAGCAGCACCTGTCTTTGAGAGCATAAATATGTACCTGTTTTCCTAAGGTCCTGCTGGCCTCTCCCACCCTCTTCTCCAGCCCTGGGGATTTACTTTTCGCTCAGCATAAACCATGTTCCAACACCTCTCAACCTCCGCTGCTTTCCTGCAGCTGCCATTTACCAAGAACTTCATGTCAGGTGCTTCATATTACCTAAGTTATGTGTATTATTTCTAATCATTAGTTATTTAAGGCTGATTTTTTTGCCATTTTCTGATGTGAGGATTGAGGCTCAGAGGTGAAGAACTTGCCCAGGGTCACAGCAGGTGAAGAGGCAAAACCAAGATTCAAATCTAGTCTTTGTAGCTCCAAAGCTAGTGGTTCCTAAACCTGGCTGATCAGCTGAGGTTTCTGGGAAAGATCCCAGAGCTCTGCTCCAGGGTCGTTCTAACTCAGGGATCTTGGGATGGAGTAGGGGA
Source organism: Miniopterus schreibersii (assembly GCF_964146895.1). Classification (NCBI taxonomy): domain Eukaryota; kingdom Metazoa; phylum Chordata; class Mammalia; order Chiroptera; family Miniopteridae; genus Miniopterus; species Miniopterus schreibersii. The sequence continues at coordinate 15,241,881 of NC_138121.1, read as the reverse complement.
ATCTGGATTTTAAAGAAGATCCCAGGTGATCTGTTGCGCAGCGAAGGAAGTCAGGTGTGGAGGGTTCTTCTAGCCTTTAAGGGGCTGATCTCCAGATGGTACCATAAGTTGACCTACTGCCCACATCTGGGTCCAACAGACCTCTACAACTACCCCCTCCTCAATCCACTTACCAGGTAGTACCCCCTCCAAGACGCTCCCTCTAAAGACATCCTGGGTGAACTTGGGCTTGTGGTCATTCTGGTCTGTCACAATGATGGAGATGTTCATGGGTTCTTCCACTGAGGCACCGTTCTCTGACACGGCGTGGCCAAAGAGCTGTGGGCACAAAGGTCTGGGGTTAGCCTGGCGCTACCCTTCCCACCAGGCTCTGGGGCCCTGCTTCTCATTGGATGTGAAAGGTTGTTACTTACCTCATACTTGGCAATCTCCTCCCGGTCCAATGGCTTATTCAATAACAACCAGCCCGTTTCCTTCTCTATGGCGAAGACACCCTCAGGGGGCCTGTCTGCTCCAGGCCCTGTGATGCTGTAGAAAATCTTGGTGCCTCTGTCCTTACTAGATTTGAGCTGGAAGCAGAAAAAAAAGGTGGGAGGCAGTTGACAAAGTGACAAATAGTTCATGATTGCAGCAAAGAACTGTCCATGGCGAGTGGTGGAGAAGCATTGCCTTATCCGAAACTGCTTCCATGACAGAGGCTTCCCTCTGCAGGCCCCAGTCCTCAGTACCAAGAAATCTTATATCCAGGCCTTTATATCCCTGCAGCCACCAATGACTCCCAGGGAGAAGGCAGTCATACCTGATTCAGCCTCTGAGGGAAGGGACCCTTGCCATTCTCAGAGACAGACAGCGGCGGGACCACCCATTCTCTCTTGTGTCTTCGTAAGATACGTTTGGATGGGGAGATCTTCAGTGCCTTCTTTTCCTGTCAGGAGAGAAGACTCCTTAACCTAGATATGCAAACAGCTGGAACACACCCAACATCCTCTCACCTACAGAAGTTAAGGGTGAGGGGAGAGATCTAGAGGGGTCTAATGCAAAAAGAAAATTTGAAATAATCTAAGTGTCCACTTACAGAGGAGGACCAATGAAATATTCTGTGGTACATATGTCTAGTGGAATACTTTGCAGCTCTAAAAATGAGAAATAAGGAAGCTCTCTGTGTGCTGACATGGAAAGACCTTTGATGTGTACTATTGAATGCAAAGAACAAGGTACAGAACAGCTTAATATAGCTTAGCATTTTATTTAACAAACATGTAGTGCTTAATAGATGTTAGGCACTGTTCCATCTTTAGTGTTAAAAGGTAGGAAAATAAACCGTATACTTATATTTGCTTGTACACAGATGAAGTCTGGGGGAATACAGAATAAACTAATAATGGTGAGGTTAGGCTATTTAAGTGAAAACGAAGGTGAATTATACATTAGCTTTTACATAAGAGAAAGTAAGAGAGTCTATATATTTATATATATATAAAACATAAAATATAATTAAACAGATAACATATATAATTAAACTCCAGAAGGAAAGAAACTGGTAACAGTGATTATCTGTGTCTTTTCTTGGAGAGGTGGAGAGGGGATTAGGCAGATGGAGAAAAACAAGGAGAGGTTTTTCATTGTATAATTTTAAATATTTTTTATTTTTATTTTTGAACCATGTATATATTAGCTATTCAAAAAATTAAAAGAAATAATGTGTGGCCAAGTGCCTCATGTCCATCTTCCCAGAGGCTCATGGGATTGGAGTTCTGTGTTGGAATTGCTTTCACTTGGGGTTTACCCAGATATGGGAAAGGAAAGAGGTGGGAGAGAGAATATCCAAGGGACAAGGGCATTGGACCAATTACTCACAAGGCAGCTCTCTGCTGCCCCTGCTGGGCAGCTGAGAGCACTGCACTGTGGCAACTGAAAACTAACACTGCCTCCTCCGAAGGGACAAGGTACTTCAACAGGGCAATCTAGGCATGCACAACGAATATCTCCCTTCCATCCTGCAGGTGGACATGGTGACTTACCTGGGCTGTTCTGTCGTTCAGTACAGTGGGGTCGTCGTCAGTGCTAAGCAGGCCCAACTCTTGCCCAGGGCAGCCCATGAAAACTGTGGGGGAGAGAGAAAGAGTATTAGGAAGGAGGGCCTTCTGGAAGCTACCCCAGGGAAACAAGACCTGACAACAGCCCCCTGACTGGATCAAGGACTGTTCCAGTCCACTGCAGGAGGAGGCTTGGCTTACTGTATGGTTCTGCTTAGATGACGTACTTAGAATCATCAAATTAATATAGAGAGAAAGTAGAATAGAGATTACCAGGGGCCAGAGAGATGGGGGAATGGGGAGTTCCTGCTTAATGGGTACAGAGTTTCTGTTTGGGATGATGAAGTTCTGTAGGTGGGTAGTGGTAATGGTTGCACAATATTGTGAATTTACTTAATATCACTGAATTGTTTCCTTTAAAATGGTTTTATAAATGGTCAATTTTTATGTTATCATATTTTTTAGCTCAATAAAAAAAGTGGAAGTCTGACATGAGAGTGTAAAATGGGACAGTCATTTTCGGGAACTGTTGGACAGTAATTACCAAAGCTAAATATACACATTCCCCAAGATCCAGCAAAATTCCACTTTGAGATATAGACCCAACAAAAATGCATTGACCGAAAGACATATAAATTATAATGTTCACAGCAGCACTGTTTATAATATCTTAAAAGTGGAAACAGTCCAAATGTCCATCAAGGTAGAATGGATAGAAACATCATGATATATTCACATAATGAAATGAATCAACTACAAGGATATTTGACAACATGGATGAGTCTTACAAACATATGGTTGCCTAATAGAAGCCAGATCCATCAAAGAACATATGCATGGTTCCACTGACATGAAGTTCAAACAGGCAAAACTGTCCGGTTGGCATGGCTCAGCGGTTGAGCATCAACCACGATCCAGGAGATCCAGTTACCGGTCAGGGCATATGCCCGGGTTGCGGGCTCAATCCCCAGGAGAGGGCATGCAAGAGGCAGCTGATCAATGACTCATCATGGATGTTTCTATCTCTCTCCCTCTCCCTTCCTCTCTCTGAAATAAACAAAAATATATTAAAAGCAACAACAACAAAACAAAACAAAAAAACAGGCAAAACTAACCTAGGTGAAGGAAGTTAACATATTGGCCATAACTTGGGGGAAGGGGTTAGTGAAGGGGGAGAGGTAAAGGGGGACTTAAAATCATACAGAGCTTCCTCCCGCTCCCCAGAGCCCAGTGCCAGTTCCCCAGAGCTCACGAGCTCACGCATAGAGGCAGGATCCTTTGTGGGAAGGCTGGAATGTGCCCACGAGAAAGAGAAGATTGCTTAGAAACCAGCCCTGCCTCCTTGGCAACATTCCTACTGAGGAGTCATGGGCTGTGACACGCCTGGCCAGTGGGAGGAGGGGAAAGAGAGATCTAGGCCTGATTCAGCTCCAGAGAGTCCCGGGGGCACTAGATCCCCACGGAGACCCTGCCCTTTACCTCCAACTCACAGCTTTGTCATCTCATATTCCAAGTTATCTTGCTTTGCTTTAGGGCTAAAGGGACCAGGAATGACGTGTGGCAAAGGTTAAGTCATCTTTTGTTGTTGTTGTTGTTGTTAATCCTCACCTGAGGATATTTTTCCATTGATCTTCAGAGATAGAGGGGAAGGGGGGCATCGATGTGAGAGAGACACATTGATTGGTTGCCTCCCACACATGCCTAGACTGGAGCTGGGGATGGAACATGCAACCCAGGTACGTGCCCTTGACCGGGAATCAAACCCGTGACCCTCTGGTGCGAAGGCCCACTGAGAAACACTGGCGAGGGCAGGTTAAATCATCAGAAGCTTTACCTGAGGCCTGGCATCCCTTGGTTTGGAAGGAGAGAGGCATGTTCTCAGAGAGGTATTCAAGAGCAGGAGGACCAAACACACTTTCTCCTCGATGTCATAGGAAGAATCAGAAAAGCTTAAAGGGAATACTTCAGCTCACCAGGTAATTCACTGTTGCTTAAAGCTGTGTTAAGGATGTGAGCAAAGGTCCCTCAAAATTCCGTTAGCTGGAAACATCCACAGGTTGATGCAGAACTTGAATTAATTTATTAGGAATTTAGGTATTCTCATTTGGAAGATGGAAATTAGACTTCACAAAGCCATCTTGAATATAAAATAAGATAGAACCCCAAAACACACATTTGTAAACCTGTCTGCCATCAATTTCCTCAGCTTTCTAGAAAAACTAACCAGCAATGCATTGATTGTAATAGCAAAGATCCAGAAAACCTAAACATCCATCAATAAGTGGTTAACTTTATGTGATGATACCACTTCTACAAGAGAGTATGATGCAGCCATGAAAAGCTATAAAAGATGAGGAAGCTCCTATGTCTTGAATGTAAAGATCTTTAAGACATATTGTTGATTTAAAAAAAAAGATATAAAACAATGTAGTCTCTGCAAAATGTTAACATTTGTATTTTTAAATTGCATCAGAAAAAATTCCTCCAGAAGGTGACTCAAAAATTGGTTTATGGGTGGAGAAACCAGCACTGAGGGAATAGGGTTGAGACTTTTTAGTGTATACTTTTTTGAATTCTGACCCAGGTGAATGCATTAGTTATTCAAACACTGGCAAAAAACTAACAGTCACTTTTTCCATTCTTAAAACAGCCCTCTTCCTAAGGGAAGGTCTCCAGCTACCAGAGGGGCTGGCCAGATTAAGTCTATCAACAATTTTCCTTCCTGAGAGACTCTCAATGAGCCCTCCAATCCTCCCCTACCAGTTTACCCAGCAGGAAGCTAATGGACTGACTCCCTTATTACTCAGAAGCCTGAATCCCCTAAACTCTAAAAGCTGCCAGAAACCCAGAAACCCTCTTTCTGCTTTCTACAAAATCTGCCCCCCAGGAATGTGAACACACTTCAGTACCATTTGCCAGCCCATTTCCATTATTCTATGGTTCCAAATATTTGTAGCACAGTATCTGGGCTGTCCATCTATTCTTTTTTAAATATATATATATATTTATTGATTTCAGAGAGAGGAAGGGAGAAGGAGAGAGAGATAGAAACATCAATGATGAGACAGTCATTGATCAGCTGCCTTCTGCACCACCCCCCCCCCCACTGGGGATCGAGCCCACAACCCAGGCATGTGCCCAGCCAGGAATGGAACCACGATCTCCTGGATCATAGGTCAATGCTCAACAGCTGGGCCACGCTGGCCGGGCTGTCCATCTACTCTTAGAGGGAACAGCACCAACGATCAAGAAGCCAAGAATGATGTATCCCAAGTGTACATGTGTCCCACTCAGGCCACATATTCCAGTTGCACCAGAGGGCCTGGCCCCACCAGGTCCAACCTGAGTTCAGCTGGATGCAGAATACAGCCAAGAGCATGAGTCAGGCAGGCAGGAACACACTCCAAAAACCTGAGACACCCAGCTAAGTGTATTCCTATCCAAATACTCAAAATAACCTGCAAGGTGGATATTACCCTCACCCCACGCTATTCTGACAACTCAGGAAACCAGAGGCTGCCTGGGGTTGAAGTACCTCAGGAAGAAGCCTCAGACAGGTAAGTATACGAGGTCCCACGACCAAGAAGCGGTAGGACCAGATTTCAAATGCTAAAGGCAGGTAAGCGATGAACATGAGATTTGGAGGCTGAAAGTCTTGGGTTCAAATCCATATTGTATGAGCATATGGAAGCTGTTCCCGCCTCTGAAAATGGGAACGATCATACCTATCTCATAAGCTTACTGGGAGGGTTAAATGGGATACTGTTCACACAGCACCGAGCGCTGTGTCTAGCCCAGAGTAAGCCTTTAATAAAAGGTGCCTTCAGCCTACTCACAATTAACCTAGGCTTCAGACTCCAAGTCTGGGCCTGCCTCTGCATCATAGACAAACCGTCTCTCAAAGTGGGTAAGGGCTTAGCTATAGTCAAATGCTTTGCCTGAGGGATGAAGCACAGAAGGGAGGAGGAGACACACCGAACCAAAGAGCCTAAAAGGGAGCCGGCTCAGTCTGCATTTGGAGAGGACTGTTCTGCAGGCTGCTCTGCGGTGTACTGGGGGAGGCAGAGGATGGCGATCTTGCGGACGGGCTGACCTGCCCACGGAAGCTTGCTGAGGCAACTGTAGAAATATGAGTTTTCTCTGCAAGCCATGAGTCACAGAGAGACTGGTAAACAGTAAGCCCTGGGGCAAAATCATTACAACTTCCTCCCAGATGCTTCCTGGCATCAGTGGCTTGTATCACTGGTTTCTAAATGAAATTGATCTAAAACCTGGTCTCATAATTACTCATCCCTCTTCCACCCCACCTTCTAACAGCTAGTGAAGTAAGCTGATTTCCTGACTGCAGCCTAGCTCCACAAGGCCACAAACCTGGGCCAAGTCATGAAGGCATGAATGGGCTTGTGTCAAACTTTGGGGGACGCTGGTGAGCGCTGATGAGCACATGAGGCAACAGTTCAGATCTTAAAGCTAAAAGCCAGGGACCTAAACATTACTCTCCACGTGGTACCTTAAACAAAGTCATCGACTGCTTCAGATTCAGTTTCTCTCATAGAGATTGTGAATCACAAAGTCAATGAATTTGGTGAAAAGGTAGGTACTTATACCGATATAAATTGATAGCTTTAGTCACTGAGCCTAAATACATAATTCCTAGACTACTGTTGAGGAAGGGAGTTAATAACCTGAGACTGCTTCTAGAGAAATTAATTTATAAAAACCAGAGCTGAGTATCTGCACTAGATAGAAAGACATCCAGTGGACCCAGGAGTCCCTGACCTGTGCTCAAAGCTCCTGTCTAAAGACCATCCTGCCAAGCCTACCCTCAGATCTTGAACTGGCACCCCTGCAATAAAACTTGGGCAAGAAGAGTCATGTCCCTGGGGTACTAGAGCTGTGGCAAAAAGAAAGCTTTTTAAATAGACTTAAAAGAACTGATGGATACTGGGCTGAGAACTCATTCCAGGCCTGCATTAGGTTGGAATTGCCTAGACACCTCCAAACTCTCAAGTGAGCACCGTTGAAGATCAGAAGCTTGTCTTCTCAGCAATGACATGGAGGTACTATACAGCCCCAATATCCATTCTTATTGGATGTTTTGGCAAAATACAACTACCCTGTGTCGTTTATTTCCTCAGAGACCCTGATGATAGTGTCCCTTCTGAAACAGCAGAGTACACTGAGGTCTAGAGGAGAAACCTTTCATTTGAGGTTGAACCTGAGAGCTGTAGGTAGTGCTTCCTCTCCCTGCTCATTACCTGGCCTAGTTTATAATTCCTGAATAACCCATAATTGGCACTTATTGCCAATAAGTCATCGCAGCGTCTCCAGTAAATGATAATGTATTGTGAAACTGAAAATATTTGTTTATATTACTCTGAGAAGTCTTTTATGAGGTTTTTAACATACTGCAGAATTATCAAGATGATGGACTATAATATGAAAATGTCAAAATGTGTTCTGATACACTAGGAATAGTCCCTTTTCTGTATATAAATGTTTACAATTCCATTTTTATACGCATTGCATGGTTTAATGGTTGGAGAAATAAAAACAGAAATCACTGGTAATTTCCACCCCCAGGTATCTTCCTTCTAAGAAACATACAGAGCCAAGATTTGGATGTAAAATATTTTTTTTTCATTGTATTTTATATCTTGATTAATGAAACATGGAAATAGTGATTTTCAGTTTTGGTCACCCGAGGCACCTATTTTCGTTTGCTTTTGGAGAAGTCCATTTCCTAAATAGACAGCATATTGCCACAACAAATGTGTGAAACCTTTTTGGAAATAAAACGTTGTCTGTTATCTACAAAAACAAAAACCAAAGGACAAACGTCCTTCGAGTGATCAATCTTGGCCAGTTTCCCTACTGAGCTTTGGGCATTTTGACTGGAAGGGAAGAGAATTTGAACGTGTTGTGACAAAGGGCAGCTTGTGGGGGATGGGGGAGAGACTGTCAAAGAAGTCTCCACCTAGCTTGGTTTAGGGACATATCTAGCTCATTGAGCAAACAAATTTGTCCTTAAGCTATCACTACCTTCTATTAGGGATTGGGATAGGAAGGTACAGGGGGAAAGTATGTGAAATTGCCATACAGAAAAAAGGTTCACTTACTAGGAGATACAAATGAAAAGAACAAATTGGGAATACCTGGGAAACGGGTGCTGCTATATACCGTTAGGGGGTGGGGGAATGTAAACTGGTACAATCATTCTGATCATTAAGCCTCAGACAAGGAACTATGCGAGGAAATCATCGTAGACATGACAAAACAGTAACTACAAGGATGTTCATGACTGCTGCTTCAACAGTGTATTAAAAGGGGGGGGGGCTGCTTCAACAACTTAACTTTCAATAGAATTCTTAATTACGTGTGTGACAAGTTGTTCAAATGTCTCATCTATAACCTTAAATGTCATAAAAGAAGACCTATCAAGGAGAAACAATGCTCTGCTGAAGGAAGGGACAGGGACAGGTCACAAAACAGCCATTTATAGTTTATAGCATGGGCCTGGCAATTATAAAGTATTACTACTTTTATACTTGTAAGAGAGGCACAGATAGCTAGATTAGATATGGCTCCGAGCATTGGCATCAGGAAGGTAGACTAGCTCTCCCCAGAACCAATGATCTTCCTGGCAAAAAAAACCCCACAAAAATGAAACAAGCTGGCGATGGTGGAGCAGGGCCAGAGGGAGGAGGCCAACACGGCAGGGTAAGGAGCCAAGCGGACTGAGGCCACCTGATTGACCTGGGAGCCACCAAGTGGCATGCGGGGAGACGAACTGCTCAAGGCGGCTCCACCTGCCCTGCCAGAGCCTCTTGACGCCCTCCTAGAAGCCACACTCTTCACCCCAAAAGCCAAGAGCAGAGTAAGCGGACCCACTGCCATGGAACTGTTAGTGATAATTCGTCATCACAAAACCACCATCTTCGGGGACGCCAGGAGTCGAGCACTGTGCCGGAGCCAGCACCTGGTGGAAGGTATTGGCCCGCGCTCGCCAGCCCAGCAGCCGCCTTACAAAGATGACCAGCTGCCGGACGACAGCATGACCCCGGCAGAATGCGGCTCACTGGCAGCCGGCCCCCGCCTGCGCCTCTTCGCCCTGGAACGCGATCTTCCTGCAGATAGAGCGGGTGCCGGGGCGGTGGGCCCGAGGCCGGAGGCCCTCAGCCCTCAGCCCTCAGCCCTCAGCCCTCAGCATGGAGCCCTTCTCCCACCCAGCGAGGTAGACGGTGAAGCTGGACTGTCAGGGCGGCGGGCTGGCCAGTGAGCTAGGGGGCAGCAGAACATGGGACTCAGGTCCACGCCTCAGATCAGACACCCTCAGTGAAGCCTTGGTTAGGTAAATGGACCCGAACGCTCTATTGAAAATGTTCACTTGAAAAGACAAAGCTCCTGCATGGGTGGTGACCTCCATTTTGCCTATTTTCCACAGTAAACATTTATTTGACTTGCCATCAAAATGAGATGTTGATTTTCCCCACCTGACTAGAAAAGTGGTATGGTAACCAGTTGTTAAGGAGAAAGCAATTCTTTCTAGGGAAGTTGGTTTTACCTCTCTACAGAAAGCTCTTTGGAAAGATCTACATTACCCAGGTTCCTCCTAACCCATGGGAGCTGGGTCCTCCCTCAAAATTCCCTGAGAGAAACCCAAGCTGGTCTCTACTCTAAAGCACTCTGAGAGCTTGAAGCACCTGCAGACTCAGCTCCGAATGACCTTCAAGGACCAGACCAGAGCAGAGATCCTAGTGATCAACCTGGGACATCTGGGATACCAATTAAGGGCCTGTTGGATACAAGCGCTGCACATCGGCTAGCCCTGCAATCTTGAGCAACTCTCTTCATATTTAAGCTAACAGTAAGCACTCAACAAATACAAGCCCTTATTAATTTCCAGTCTCTAAAATGGGAACAACCCTCTCCCCAATACACACACATCCAGGCTCTGATGAAGACCAAACAAGACGTGTTGGAGTGTCGCCCTGTGCACCGAAAACAGGTGGCGGGTTCAATTCCCAGTCAGGGCACATACCCAGGTTTCAGGTTCAATACCTGGTCAGGGCGCATGTGGGAGGCAACTGATCAATGATTCTTTCTCACATCGATGTTTCTACACCCACCCACCCCACCCCTGCACTCTCTCTCTCAAAAAAAAAAAAAAAATCAATAACATTTTTAAGAAATCAATAAAAGCACAATTAAGCACTAAAAACCAGGGCCAGTAATTTTTTAAAGCAAAACAAAAGAACCAGAAGGTGATGGTCATCATCCAAAATCCTGATGTAAGCAGAAAGTTAAGAAAAAATAGATCAACTGCCACAGAGGCAAGCACTGGAAATTAAATTCAAAATGTCATGCTTCCTTCATTCATATCCTACCAGTTTGTTTTTTCCTTTTAGGTTCTCTCTCAAACGGACACATTTAGCTCTTCACAACGGCATTCATGGTATCACAGAGCAATGGTTCCCAAACATAGCTGATAAAATCACCAGGAGAATTTTTAAAATTTTATTTATTGATTTTAGAGAGATTTGGTTGAGCATTGTCCTGTGCACCAAAAGGTCACCGGTTCAATTCCCTGTCAGGGCACATGCCCAGGTCGCAGGTTCAGTTCCCAGTCAGGTTGTGTACCAGAGGCAGCCAATCGATGTTTCCTTCCTTCCTTCCTTCCCTCCCTCCCTCCCTCCCTTCCTCCCTCCCTCCCTCCCTCCCTCCCTCCCTTCCTCCCTCCCCCCTCCCCCCTCTCCCCTCTCCTCCTCTCCTCCTCTCTCTCCCTCTCCCTCTCTCTCAAATCAATACAATATTTAAAAAATATTTCACCTAGATGCTTTACAGGCATCTTAATCTCATGATGTCAAAAAGCAAATTCATGATCTTCTTTACTCTTGGCCTAAATATGGTCTTTTTCCAGTTTCCCAGGGACTGGTACATCAAGCGCTCAGCTACTCAAACCCAAAATCTGGGTCTCAGAAGCAGCCCAGTCTGGGTTTAGAGTACCTGGACTCAAATTCTGGTTCCACCACTGCCTTTGGGCAAGTTTGTTTCCTCACCTATAAAATGAGAATGATACTAATAATAACTACCTTAGTTAAATGAGTTAATACTTAGCACAGTGCCTGTCATATGGTTAGCCAGAATCATCATCTTGCCAGGCCACTTCTCCCTCAGTCTCCCCCTCCCAGTCAATCACCAAGATTGATGCCTCTCCACCTCTACCCTCACCACTCTGGTACACACCATACCATCTTTAGCCCGAGTGCAAAAATCTCAACTTACAAAGGGATTTTTTAGCTCACTCTCCTTCTGGGGAGCATGCCTACACCATTCCCTTCTCCCTCTTTGTCCCCTACGGGTACATATTTCCTAAACTCTAAAGGACCCCAAAGACTTGCATGAGGAGAGCAATGGGCAGCGGCAGCTCGTCCCAGGCTAACCCCCTGAATCTTTCTCCAAGGCCCCCTTTTCTCTGACTTCCCAGTGAGCCAAAGCAGCCCAACCTGGGCTCTCCTGTTGCTTCTTCTATGCTAAGCCCTTCCTTGTTTCACTGCCCTGAGTGTGCTTTTGCTGCAGCCAATAAATTCTTGCTTGCTTTGCTGCCCCCAAAAAAGAGGGGGGGGGTCTTTTAAAAATGCAACAGATACATTTGAGAAAATAAAATAAGATCACTTCTTTGAAACTCTTCAATGATGTGCCATTGTTCTTAGGATAAAAAACAATATCTTTAATGTGCTCAATCCTTATCTCTACTGTCTAGCCATATTAGGTCTCTTCTTAAATTCATCATAATCCCCTTACCACAAACGCTTTGCACATTCTCTTTCCTCTGTCTAGAACAGCGTCTCCCTATATTCCCACTCCAATTTTACCCAGTTAACTCCTAACGTCTTTCAGATCCAAATTAAAAAGTTATTTTCTTAGGGAAACTCCCTCAACCCTCCCAAAGCTGGTAAGTTTTCCATTTTAAAAACCTCTCCTAGCTCTATGTAACTTTCTTTCATAGAATTCCTTACAATTTATAATTTTGTTTACTTGCTATTATCTAATTGCCTATCTCCCCAAAGACTGTGTTAGAATTTGCTTATCACTGTATCTCAACAATTGGCATAATGCCTGATACAAAGTAGGTATTTCAATAATTGTTGAATGAACTATGAAAGTCTTTAGATCTGGAAATGTTGCTTCTAGGAAAACGTTCTAAAGAAATATGTGTACAAACTTGTCCAGCTGTAATAAGACTATTATTACCACCACTAACACCTAACATTTATTTACTACATGTGTTTTCATACACTGACTCTTTTTTTAAAACAATTTTTTTGTTAATCCTCACATGAGAGTATTTTCTCCATTGATTTTTTAGAGAGAGCAGAAGGAGAGGGAGGGGGAGGGAGAGGGAGAGGGAGAGGGAGAAAGAGAGAAACATCAATGTGAGAGTGACACAGTGATTGGCTGCTTCCCGCACTCACCCCAACCAGGACCGGGATCGAACCTGTAACCCAGGTACGTGCCCTTGACTGGGAATCCAATCCAAGACCCTTCAGTGCGAAGGCGACACTTGAACCACTAAGCCACACCGCCTAGGGCAACACTAACTCATTTAATCCTCACTACAATGTTATGAGATCCCCACTATTATTCCTATTTTACAGATGAAAAAACAGGCATAGAGGTTAAGCAACTTACCCAAGTTTCCACAGCTAGTAAGTGGATAAAAAGATTTAACTCAGGCACAGTAGCTCTGGAACTCCAGCTCAGGCACTCTCTGTATTATAATACGGTTATATTTTGTGCAAACTTCAATTACAGGAATTTGAAATGGTGCCATAAATAGTCTCACTTTGTATGTAAAGTTTAAAAAAATGCAAATCTCCAAAATTACGAAAAAGTGTAAAAAGTCACATAATTTCAAAACTGGAGGGACTAGTGAATTACAAGCACCCCCCTAGCTTCCGCATCCTACACACATACACTTCACATATGTTCATATGAGAACATAAGTCTTGAATCATGGAAGTTATGAATTTCTGAGGTTTTCAAGAATGCATATTTTACATCAAGGCAACCACCCTGTATAAGACTGTATATTGCAGCAATATTTGTGTTTAAGAAAAAAACCATAAGGCCCTCTTGCAGGGAGGGGGAAGTAAGACCAGAAATGATTATCTTCTTTAAGAATGGAAATCAACTTTTATTCAGCAAAATGGTTGCTAACTAGATTTTGAAATCTAAAGAAAACTTCAGAAAACAATGCATTTTTGCTTTGACTGAATGTCACATAATCAAGCTCTCAACACTCAAGAAAAATAATACCAGTGCTAATAAATCTGAGTTACACAATTAAAATCTTTTATTTTTGGTGATTTCAAATGCTTTTGAAACATTCAGATAATTAACATGCAGAAAACTAATGATTTTTAAGTGGTACGGTAACCTTATTAAGCTTACAGCAAAGCCTATCTTGAAGGTATTATTCAAACATAAAAGCTTAATTTATCTGGATAGGGTTAAGATGAACGATTAATTCGCTCCCCTTTCTACAGCAGTCTTTCCTAATAAGGTGATTTCTGATAGTGAGATTTCTAAAAGTCCAAACACTTTACAATTTTTATGTTCACTCCTCCCCACCTCCACATCTGTAAAAGATAAAAATAGGGGGTTAGCTATATAAATCATGGTATATCTACCATGTAGAAGACCAAGGAGCTGTTAAAGAACAAGGCAGATGTGTATTTAGCAGTCTGGAAAGAAGTGAAAAAGCAGGTTGCAGAGTAATATTTTTGTGCACAACATAATCCAATTCTTGTTATAAAAATGTCTGGATGCACCCATGTTTTTCACAAAGGAAAAGGTCTACAAGGACTCACATGGAACCGTTAATTGTGCTTATCCTTAGGGAGCAGAACTGAGGGGGAGAAGAACTTTCATGTGTTTACTTCTGATTTGCTTCTATTGAAAGGCAGTGAAGTTCACTGGTTAAAGCTCAGGCTGCTTAGATCTGAATCCAAACTCTACTATTCAGTAGTTGTATGACCTTGGGCAAGTTACTTTTAACCTCTCTGGCCTCAGTTTCCTCATCTGTAACATGGGGGCGACAATAGTATCTACTTCAAGGGATGTCATGGTGATTAAACAAGCTAACACATATAAAATGCTAAGAGCAGTGCCTGTCACATAGTGCTACATAGTTGATTGAAAAACATGGTCTTTACAGTGAACACATATCATGTATCAATGTAAAATCCCAACAAATCAGCCCAATCCTACTATTTTATAAACAATATAAAATAGTATGTATGCCCTAGGCAGTTTTGCTCAGTGGTTAGAGTGTTGGCCCTCGGACTGAAGGGTCTCAGGTTCAATTCCGGTCAAGGGCATGTACCCCGGTTGCAGGCTCGATCCCCAGCTCTGGTCGGGGCACATGTGGGAGGCAACCAATTGATGCATCTCTCTCACATTGATGTGCTCCCCCTTTCTGGAAAGCAATGAAAAAAATATCCTCGGGTAAGGATGAAAAAAAAAGCTTACACACTAAACTAAAATAGTATATATGGGAGTATGATAAAAATAAAAAGCTCCCTAGGCAATTCTTATACTCAGTCAAGCTTGCAAATTACTAACTCAGAGGCCAAAAGCAGGGGCAAACCAGTTAAGAATGTGGTTGAGTCCCACTTGGGGAATGCAGAATAATTCTGGAAGCGGAAAAAGACCATAAAAGACAAGAAAATAACAGGTCTTGAAGCCCTGGTGGGAAGCCCCAGCTGAAGCCAACTCTACAAGGAGAGGGCAGGGTGTGGGCTTGGAGTCTTGTTCTGACTTGTGTGTGGACAGCCCACAAGTAGCTGTCTTTTCTCTCTGCCTGAAGCTACAACAAGATTGGGCTCGTTGTGAGAAGGTAGCCAGCCCAAGCAAGACACCCAGGATGGTAGCTGAGCCCTCCAGCCCTCTCAATGACCAACCAGCAGTCCACTTCCTCATAGCTCCAGGTCCATGGGGTATTTCCCGCACATAGGACAGTTGGAACCTAAAGCCCGAGGAGCTGGGAACACAGTAGCTTGCCTCAGACCACACAGTCTGGGATGAGAAAGCAGACCTAGAACCCCATTTTCCCTTGTCTGTGCCCAGATGTACACTGTCAGGCCTGTCCCCACTGCTGGGTTGGACAAGAGTCTGAAGAACTTCTGAATGGACCTGAACTGGAATGGGGAGAAGAGTGGGGAATATGCTATGGTTCCCAAATTTGGGGGAGTAATCTTCTCAGGAAAGTACACATACACTCCTAAAATTTTGATTGATTGGTTGAGTTGATAGAGAGAGAGAGAGAGAGAGAAATATCACTTTGTTGTTCCACTTATTTAGGCATTCATTGGTTGATTCTTGTATGTGCCCTGACCGGGGATTGAACCCACCTTAGCATATCGGGATGAAGCTCTGACCAACTGAGCTACCTGGCCAGGGCCACGTGCACTCTTGTACACAATTAATTGCAGGGGAGCAAAGACTTCCTAAAGGTAATGAGAGACCTGGAGGTCAGAACCCCTGGACAAGATCAACTTACTTCTAGTCTCCAACTCAGGTTTAAGGTTTCTTGGTAAGAGAGATGTAATTTCGAACTAATCTTATGTCTTCTTAAACAAGCAAAAGTGGGGTGACTGAGATTGAGGGGGAAGAGGAAAGCCTGAGATGGTACCTCCTCAGCCCCATCTCCCCATCTAGCCCTTGAGATGCCTCAGAGGCCTGGGGGAGAACAGATCTCTCCTCCTAGGACTCTATATAGCCTGGAGAGGCTCTACTGTTGGGGAAGCAGCCACCGGCCCTCCCACCTCCTGGATGTGAGCCTTCTCCTCAGAAGTCAGACAGCGACAGATCCGGTTGTGAGTTCAAAGATGGGGTAAAGAGAGAAAGAAAGGTGTTCATTTGGCTCTTTCCAAGGATAAGGCTTTTGGGTTCACTGAGCAAGCAGGAGGACCCCAGCACCCTGAAGTTCATCAGGACCATGGCGACTACAGCCTGGGGGGGTTCAGTTAGCTTGAGGAATTTGCAGCCCACTGATGCTCTAGGTAACTCAGAATTGCAAGGGTGCCCAGATTTGGCTGGAGGAGTAGGAGGGGGGCAGAGTATATCCAGCTCCTCCACTCAAGGCAAGGTGGGGTAGGGGGGTTGAGGGAGAGGGCCTTGATGCTGCGGAGGGGCGGGAGGAGGAGAGGCAGAAGATGAACAGCCAGAAGCAGATTCTCTGCTGAGAATGTCAGTGAGAACCCTATCAGGCCTGGTATCTGAGCCCTCCCTCCTCTCCCCCTACATCCTAAAAGGAAGGCCAGGGGTTCTGGATAGAAATGTCCCCTCCCCCCAACTCCAGCTCCCAGTGATTAACAGAGGCCTGTGGAGGGGACAGGAATTCAAAGCTCTTGGGTCAGAAGTTAACTATTTCCAATCTTCCTCCAGCTTGGCTCATCCTTCCTCCAGGACTCACATCCTTGTTTCCTCTCTCACCCTGATTTCCAAATGGTTAAGTACCTCACGCTTAAAGAGTCCAACCTAACTCCACACTTACTAGCTGGATAAGTTACAAAGTTAAAAGCCTAGGTTTCCTATCCAGTTAAATGGGGCCAATTTCACACCCCTCGTGGGGCTTTTAGGAGGATTAAAGGGGCTTATTTCATAAAGTACATAGTGTAATTTCTGGAACTCAGTTAGCTCTTGGAAAATGGTATTTAGGTTGTGTGTTTTGTTTTGTTTTGTTTGAAAGTCCTTCCTCATCGGCCTGGCTGCCTGGGTTGACAATACCGGGTAACTAAATGAAATGAGGGGGAAAATTCAACTGAGGCTGACAACATCTGCATCCTCAGGTCTAGGACAAGTCCAGAAGGAGGGTCGAGAAGAGATGCTGGCGGTGGGGTCGTGTCTTGGTTGCAGAGGAGACTTCAGAGACTCTGGCCTCCATGGGGGCACAGTTGGGACTTCAGCCCCATCTCCTGCCTTTCCAAAACACCTTGCTACCTCTGTCCTGAGGGGATACCAATTCCAAGCTGGACTGGGCCCTGTCTACGTCCCCTTTTGCCTCTCCCCACCGTACACTCCATGGACCAGCAAGACTCCATGTATTTACGTTCCTGGAACCTATATGCTGTTCCCTTGCCAGGAAGGCTGCCTGCCACTTCTCATGCCCCAACTCCCTTGCATAACTTTTCTCCAGCCTTGACATCACTTCCTCCAGGTCCCCCTAAGAACATGTCAGCAGCCTCTCCTATCTGACTTAATATTTTCCCTCCCCCAACTCCCAGTTGGTCATATATGTATATAAATAATACACACACACACACGTAAATAACTTATCTGTCTCCTTCCACTAACAGGTAAGGAGCTCATGAAATCTGAGTTTTTTCCATGCTTTGTTCACTAATGTATCCCCAGCACCTGGAACAGTACCTGGGACTTAGTAAGTACTCAGTAAATATTTGCTTAATGAAGGATTCACTCTTAAAATTTCCTGGTGACTGATCTGCTTTGTCCTTTAATCAGAGGAGCCCACTGAAGTTAAGGAGCTGTGGGTGACGCTCACTTTAGTACCCAGTAGGTATTCAGATATTTGTTGGCTGAATGACCCCTCAACTTGGCTTTGGATCTCAGATACCTCACTGCTTCTGTATTGAGGGAGGAACGGGACTTGACAGCCTTGCTCATATGAGGAGGCTGCTGCCCACCCACACACACTGGCCAGGACAAAAATCTTCACCCAAGAAATTCAGGGCCCTTTGGAGATTTCCTTTCTAATCTGGGGGGAAAGTACAAGCATTAGCTTCACGGCAAATAACAGGAAAGATTTCTCGCCCAAGATAAAGGAAGCTACCAAGTACATAATAAAGACTTGTCTCATAGCATAGGGCCAGATGAGAAGCAAGAATCCAGAAGGGATGGGTCTGGTAAGGAGACTGCTTGGGGAGGGCAGGTGGCTGAATCCAGAAGAGCCTCAGCTACTTCAAGACAGAGAAAAGCTGACTTCTCAGTACAGTACTGAGAGTCTCAGTTAACCCAGCAATTATGCTCCCAGGTATGTACCTAACAGATCCCTTTTACAGTTTCACCAAAAGACTTGAACAATAGTGTTCACAGTAGCACCAGTCATTATCGCCAAAAAATGGAAACTCCTCAAACGCCCATCAACAGAACTGTGGAAAGTCCCATAATGACGACTATATGACAATGAGAATCAATTACAGCAGCATCCAGAACTATGCAAGAATCTCACATATGCAGTAAAGAAGCCAGATCCAAGAGGATATTCAATGACTCTTTTACATAAAGTTCAAATACAGGCAAATTAAATTATGGTATTAGAATCAGAATAATTTTCTTGGGAGGAAGGGAAAGACTGGGAAGGAAGGGGCATCTGAGGTGTTGGTAATGCTGTTCCTTTTTTAAAAACTTTTTTTTATTTCTTGATTTGAGAGAGAGGAAAAGAGAAACACTGATACGTTGTTCCACTTGTTAATGCATTCATTGGTTGATTCTTGCATGTGCCCTGACCGGGGATCAAACTCGGAATCCTGGTGTATCCGGATGATGCTCTAACCAACTGAGCTACCCAGCCAGGGTGGCACTATTTCTTAATCTGTGTGCTAGGTACATGGGTGTTTTCAGTGATGTTCATCAAGCACTTTCCTCCACATTATTCTTCAAACAACAGTGGTTCTCTGAATGGAGACGTTTCAGTCCCAGAACCAAAGACTCAACTGATTTGGGCTGGGGAGGCCCTTCTCTTCCCCCTTCTCCATCACCCTCCAAATACTCAGGAAAGCTAGTTTCTAGCCCTAGAAACTCATTGCTCAACATAAGCCATGCCTTCCTCACACAGCAGAGAGGCGCAGGCACCCTGTGCTAAGTAACCTAGGAACAGCACCTTCTGAGGAGCTGGGAAGGAGTCTAGAGATTTGAGACCCGTTCCCCAGGCACAAGCTAACAGTGATGTTAGTTGCCTTTGGCAACCAACCCTACTCTACTGCTGAGCCAGAAAAGCAGCCAGCCAGGCTCAAATTCTTCAGAGGCAGATTTATCAGGCATTGTGAAATCCCTCTGGGTTTAAATCCTGGCCTTACTGTTGACTGCCCCAGTGACCTCATGTCAAGTTCCTTACCCCCATTTGACAGCTAAGGGGAAAATACCATCACCTGTTTTGCAACGCAGTCAGTGATAAGCACAAAAATAATATTAGGTTGTAAGCTCCCCAAGGCCAGGGACTTAGTTGTGTTCATTGCTTTACAGCGGCAGTTCTAGAACAGTGCCCAATACACACAGGTGCTAAATATGTTTACTGAAAGAATAAACATAAACAGAGGACATAGCCCAGAATGGGGGCTCCAAAACAAAATGCAATTTTTACACAAGTTGAAATAAGCGAAACCATCTCGAAGTTAACTCATGTTCAGTCAGATTCTGTCAGAAGTTACCCAAACGCTGACTAAGGGTGAGTTGAACCTGCCAAGGGATCATATGAAGCACTGGATTTCTTGTACGGTAATTAAGCTCCCTCTCTCAACTGTTCACCCATAAGGACTTATAACCCACTTTAGGTCACTCACTTTTAATCACTGCCCTAATATTATGCAAGTCCTTCCTCCCACCTCTCCTTTGTCTTTGCTTCCAGACCACAGTTGAAGGAAAGTGGATCCCAGACTGCAGGCTCGAGCAAGAGAACATTCCTGCTGTACCTCCATTTCACCCACCTCCCACTTCCTGGTAGTAAAAAAAAAAAATGCCAGGGGACTTGGGAGTCAGGAACTTCCATTCAAGTCCCAGCTGGTTACTGCAGTGACGATTTTAGTAAAGCCGTAAAACTACTCAGGTTTCACCCCTAAAATGGGCAGACCCTTCACAGGATGGTCATGAATCATGCAAATACCCACTGGGCATCCTATTAAGTAGCAGGTCCTGGGCATAAACCTACAGGCAAAAGTCATGTCGGTGGTGCTCAAGGAAGCTTGCAAGCTGTTTAGCCAAGCAAATTGAATCCATTAAGTTGTCCCTCCGTTTCTCCACCTTTAAAAGCTCCAGCAGGGCTGGGATACAGGTTTTCTGAAGTCCCACCTCAAATTAAGAGCTGCAGTTGTTTAATATTTGCCTTACCAGCTTCAAGAGAACATCAGGAGGTATTAAGCGAGCTCAGGGTTGTGGAAATGCTTTGAAGAGGGAAGTGCACATACAAACAAGGTATTAATTATATCAGATAATTTCTTTGAGCTCAACTTCATAGACACCTGTGATATTTATAACCCAGGGGAGAACAGGGGCAGTGGTTCCTTGGCAATATGGAAACTTTGTTGTCTGCTTGGCCAGACTTGCGAGTTTGTGTGTCCCCTCAGGATAACCCTTTCAACAGGGCTGGATCCATCCTGTGTATTGAGGATGGGAAGCTGGGGTGGAGGTGGGGAGGTAGAAAGATGCCAGCAGCTAATGACTAAGGGGGAAAGTACCAATATTATTTGTTTGGGCACCCTAATTTATGGGATCACTTGGGCCCAGAAACTTGCTTTTACTTAAAAGGCGGCAGTCTATCTCACGGGAAGGCTGCTCTTAAGGGCTAGTCATGTTGCAGGGAAGTGCAAAGTTAGCCAAGCATATGAACCCACCCTTTGTTTTATAACCCAGGTGTGCTCCTGGCACGAACCCACCCTTTTCACAATCCTAAACCACACATCCGAGAACGCAGAATTTTCTCAAAAGGTTTAAAATGCCTGATGTCACCAGGAAGCACTCGCCAACCAGACCATGAAATTGAAAACCAGATCACCACTTCCCCCCACCAACCTCAAGCTTAGTGAAGTGACAGTCAATCTGGTATTTCTTGCTTCAGTAAGAAAGATAAGGCAGACGACACTCAAAACGGTAGCTTGCACTCCAAGAACTTAGTCAAAGAACTTGACAACAAGGGGGAGGGGTACAGATTTGGCAGCACTCTGGTTAGCAATAAGGCTTCCTCAGGGAGCCGGAATTGGATTTGGGGCCCTGCCCAAGTTAACATTTTTACAGGTTGGCTGAGCTGCAGTTTGTTAGCCAGTCAGTAATAAACCCATGCGCAAGAATTTAAAAGTTTATGAGGCATGGCCTCTTAATGCCTCCTCTGCTCCCTACAGCCAAGAGTTTAAGGAGCCTGGCCTAGCCTGAGTGTTAATTGTTTTCGTCAATCTGCAGTTATTCAGGAAAAGAGAGGGGAAAGGGCTTCCACAGGCTCAAGGCCTCCAATCCTCTTCTGAAGAAACAAAGGAGAGCCATTCTGCCCCCTGGGCATCCGCAACCCCCCTCCCCTGCATTCACTGAGGGAATTTGTACCTGGGGTGAGGGGTATGCTGATGGGGGTTAAGAAAAATGCTAGGTGGTAGCTTTTCATAATTGGTTTGAAAGCCAGGTAAAGCGTAGATCACCTCCCAAGAAAAATTCATACAACAGCTCTTCAACAATTTTACAGGTTAAGAATCCTCCGGAACCCCACTCAAGGATCCTGAGTTACACTTCTGTTTAAGAACTTGAGTTTGGAGAAGCTGCAACCCCCTCCTCCAAGTGCAAGGAAAGAGACCCCCATCAGCGGGCAGCTGCCTGGGTCTCAGAACAAACTGGTTCTCCGTACCAAAGTGATCCCCACCCCCTACTCTCAAGTTTTTGAACTAAAGAGGGTAAACAAGTAATTGGGAGATCAAAAATGTGCTTTGATCTCCCATCCACCGCCCCCTCAGCTCAAGACTTTCCGGCTTGGGACCCCCCACCCCCCCGACTGCCCTAACATTCCAGTTCCAAGGCACTGGAGGAGTGGGGGTGTCCTCAGTGCGCGATGGCCCCAGTCCAGGTGTGCCAACCCCCGGTTTCCAGGCAGGCTGCAGGGGCGCAGACCCTCCGGGAAGGGCAGGGTTAAGAGTGCATTCCAGCTGCAGGGGAAGAAGGGGGGCGGGGGAGGGGAGCGCGAAGAAGAGAAACAGACCCGGTCTGTCTGTCGGAGACACAAAGCATGGTACACAAAGGGGGCCCGAGAGGGGCGAAGGGGGCTGCCCGGGGCACGGTTCATCCCCACACCTGCGCGGGGGCTGGGGGAAGAATGTGGACGGCGCATTCCTCCTCTGGGGCCAAGGGGGGAGAGCCTCGCAGACCCGCGGGGCTAGCTCAGCCGTCAGGAAAAGCCGCCGCAGCGGGGCAAGGAGGGCCTGGACGGCAGAGGGCGCTACGCTCTCCGGTCCTCCCCGTCAGCCGCCCACCGACGTCCCAGCCCCCGAGATGCTTTCTGCGCCTCCCCCATACCTGAGGCGGCGCCAGAAGCCCCCCGCCCAGGCTGGACCCCTCTCGCGCGGGCCACACCGGAGCTGACCACGTGCGGTTTCCACCCGCCCGGCGGTTGCACGGGGCGGGCTCCCGGAGGGTCTTACCTTTCCGCTGAGCCTGGCCCGGCTCCAGCTCCGCGCCTCCCGCCTCCAAGGTCACTTCAGCACCAGCGGAGCCCGCCTGGCAAGGCTCGGAGGCCGCGCACGGCAGCCACCAAACCTGCACCTGAGGGAGGAACGGGGAAAGGGGGAGGTTTGAGTCACAGGCGTGCCCGGCCCTGCACACCCATCCCCGGACTCCTTACGGGCTTCCCAGGATACTGTGGCCTCAAGGAGCCCAGCCACCCCGACGTTCTCCCCGACGCCACCGCCGCATGCGGACCCTGCCCGCCCGCCCGGAGAGCGTCCTGACCAGGGAAGGGAGAGGCAGTAGGTGGGGTACCTGAAGCAGGAGGAAGAGGCGGAAGATGAGGGATGCGAGAGACCCGCTAGGGAGCCCCATTGCTGGAGAGAGAGGGGTGAAAAGCGGCCGTGACCGCTCCGCTAAGCGCTCGGCACTGCTCTGAGCACCGTGGCTCTCGGGAGCCAGCGGGAGGAGCCCAGGTGAGAGCAGGTAGGTGCTGATTGGTCCAGCGCCGCAAGGTCCCGCCTCCCTCGCAGGTGGGGCGGTGGCTGGCGCGGTCCGGGCACCCTCGAAGCCCCTCTGGTCCTCTCTTGTTTTCTCGGCTTTTCGGGAGCTGCTCCTGGCAGGGACTCTGCGGTCTCAAAGGTTCTGGGTTCGAGAACAAAACAAGAAATACACCCCACCCTTCAGCCTCTGGAGCAAGCAAAGAGAAATGCTTCTGGGTCTTGCGGCTATAGCTGGAAAAGGTGGAGAGGCAGCCGAACCTGGCAGGAAACAGAGACTCCCCATTCATGTCCCCCTTTCCCCCCACCCCGAGGCGATGTTACGCAAAACTTTGACACCCGGCTACAGCGGGGTCGGCCCCTGCCTCGTGCTCCACCTCCCACGCCGGCCCGCTCCGAGGACTCCGAGAGTTAAAAACTGGCAGTGAGCGGCGAAGGACCGCGTTGTAAAATCTGCTGTAACTTGCAGAAGACCCATTGCACAGCAGGACAAAGGGAGGCTGGGAGAGACGGCCCCAGAGTCGGCAGCCATGGTGGCGTCAAAGGGCGCAAGGCAAAGGGGTGGTTATTAGCCTCATAGTCTCCAGCAACACCTCACACCCTCCCCCCCGCATAAAACATACCACTTTCTCAACTTAAATAAAGGCATTTAAAAAAACAAACAAAAAAACACACGCGGCTTTTTAATTGGTCTTGAATACTGAATATAACCTAAGCAAAAACTGCTTGCTGCCTAAAGCAGCCTTCCAGCGAGCTTCCCTGAACACGGCTCTCCTTCACCCTTCCTGGGAGACACGCGGCGGACCCCCAGTGCTTTTCTCTTCCCGGCGCACAAGTGGGCCCTGGACACAGAAGCTGCCCTGAGCCTCGGTCGCTCCACCCTACGTGCCCTCTTCCCACCCTCTTGTTCCCTGAGGCCTCTCCCTTTTCCTCCACTTCTCCAGCTCAGGTTTGGGGGTTTGAAGAGGAGATTTAAGTCTCTAATTATAGATTCTTTGGCCCTCGAGGACTAAGGTGGTGGTCTCCTGGTCCTTCCCACCATCAGGCCTGTAGCAGGCTAAAAAAGGAGGGCCGATTGCGCTGCGACCGTGGGAGTCCTTCCTCCAGCTGCGCACGGGCTCTGGGGCGCGCTGCGGGCCTTACCAACAGGGGCTGCGCCACTTACAGCGCTGTGGCCTCAAGCAAGTGAATTAACCCTTCTGCGCCATAGCTCTACATGCGTCAGGTGGAGCTATTTACATCTGCCAACTATTAGGATTAAATGAATTCATACATACAGACGAGGATTGAATTAACACGTTTAAAACGCTAAACTCAGTACCCGGCACAGAGCAAGTGCCCAACTGTTTCCTGGTATTACTGCTTTAGGGTGCGGCGCCGCCGCCGCCTCGCGAGCCCGTTTCTCTCCTCTGGAGCACCCTTACATCCCCCCACCAAGAGAATGAGAAACCCTGTAATCCTTTAGTGTCACGGCTCATGCTGTAGCGAGCAACTGGCATCTGATATCACCGGAGCGCTGGGTTGTTGGGTCTGTGGTCCCTGCAGGTGGGGGGTTGGGGGTTGAGGGTAGACAAAGCGCAGGAAAGCACCCGAGGAAGCTTGCTGAGGTGCTCGCCTCGCTCTCCCGCAGGGGTCGCTTTGCGGGCGGGAGGGGAGGTAGATACCCGCGCAGGGGGGACAACGTGGCGCGGCAGGTCCCAGAAGGTACTCCAGGGCCCCGCCTACCGTCGCCTCGCAGGTTCCTCTCCGCCTGCCAGGAGCCAGATGAAGCCATTAGGCGGACAGTTAAACACAAACGAGCCTGGGGATACAGGCCCTAATTAAGTAAACACCCGGCTGGAGGGCTGTTGAGCGCGCTCATTTCCGCCTCCTTCCAGGGCGCTCCGCATTCCGGGCGGAGGCGGGAGAGAAGGGGAGAAACTGAGAGTCAGCTCTGTCTGCCTGCAACCGGGACGACACTTCGGTCCTCTCCGCAGCTCCCTTGTCCGTGGTTCGTTCATTCATTCATTCACTTAACAAACTATTGCTTGCTATGTGCCAATCACTGGCGATACAATAGTAAGTAAAACAGACAAACATCCCTGCACCTTTGGACCTTCCATCCAAAAGTGCGGGGTATTGAGGGGAATATATATATATATATATATATATAGTTAATACTATGTGCTGGTGGCCTGAGTCGTCTTTTACTCTCTGTCATCTCATACCACTTGTTCACTCTGCTTCCCACACTGGCTATGGTTCTCCGAACACACTGGGCATGGGTCTGCCTCTGGCCCTCTGCACTTGCAGTTTCCTCTGCCTGGATCGCTCTTCCCCCAGTTGTCCCCTTGCCTCTCCCTCACTCCTTCAGGTCTTGCTGCTCCTCAGAGAGGCCTTCCCTGACCTCCTGCATAGACAGCACTCTCCTATCACCTCTTTCTCTGCTTTACCCTGCTTAATTTTTTTCATAGTATTATATCATACCCTGATTTATTAGTACATATATACTTTTTGGGGGGAGGCAACGTACAGTAATGATTAAGAGCAAGTACTCTGGAGTCACACTGTCTCGCTCTGAATCCTGAATCAAGTTCTTCTGAGCTGTGAGACCTTGGGCAAGTGACTTTCAACTCCCTTGTGCCTCAGTATCCTCATCTGCAAAAAAATAGGATAAGCATAATAATCCCTTCTTCATAGGTTATGAGTTAATATTTGTAAAGCACTTTAGAACATAATAAACATAAGTGTTCATTAAATTGTATTTCCTGTTGCTCTCCCCTCATGAAGGGAATCTTCTGTGACAGGCAGGGATTTTTGTCTGCTTTGTTCACTGCTGTACCCCTGGTACATAGAACAGCCTGGCATTAAATAGACACTAAAATATTTATTGAATGAAATCAACAAGATAATAACTGTTAAGCATCTGGCAAGGTGCTAGACACATAGAAGCACAAGCCATATGGGTTCCCTGCCCCATCTCACAGAACTGATAAAGGGTTTTGCAAAGTGTCAAACAAGTAATACGAGTCCTAAGAAAGTGAATTACTACCATTTTCAGAGCACACACTGGGTTCAGACTCTGTGCTAAGCATTCTCAGATATGATCTCATTCTAATCCTCACAACTTACACAGCAGTTCATACTGTTCCCTTTTCGCAGACAAGGACAATGAGGCCGCACAGCTACAGCAGAGGCAAAGAAACAGCATAACCCAATTCTGTCTCACTCCAAAACTCATTGCCTGAATCAGTTGCCAGCCTACTATCCACCAAGATGTGCTGGAAGAATTAATTTGGGGAGCAAATATTAAGAAGAATTCCACAATATCTGATCCTTTTAAGAACCTCTTAAACATATTTGCCTCTGGTCCAAGGTTAAATTCTAAGTCCTCCAAGAAACATTTAGAAAGAGCTTTTCTGCCCATTTTTGGTAGCAAATATCCAAGAACCTCACTCCCACATGTGTCCCAAAGACAAGCGGTTATTTTTCAGTCTTTTCTAGGAAGTAAACTTAAAACTGAGTAAGTCCCTATTTCCTGCCTCTCCCCCTAACCCCGTGTGCAGTGCTCTGCACAAATGATTCCATAGTCTTACTTCTTTATGTCTGTTCCTGAGCTTTCTGGGACTCTCCTTTTTGCCCAGTAGTGTCACTGGCCAGCTCTTCCCGCCTATCACTTGTGAATCCTTAAAGGTGCAGAGGCAGCTGAATCCCATTGAGAAACCGAACCCACCTACTGTATCTTCCTTTTCCCTGAATCTCAGGCAGGGGTATGATGCTTTCAGCACTGGTGAATTTTTGCCAAGGCCTGAGCTGTCAGTTTCCAGAGATCACAGGCCAAGTATTTATGTATATGTATACATTGAGGGCCATGGAATTGATTAATCAATAAGCACTCACGAAGCCTTGAATCCCTGTGGTTGGCTAAGGTCTAAAAACTTTGACAACTGTAAGGGCGGAAAAGGACCTGAAAGAAAATAATAACAAAGTAGTAATAATCTGTCCTCAGACCCATTCTTTATTCTTCCCCTGAAAGGCAGGGGTGACCTCTGCAATTAGATTTCTCAGGTTCACTTGAGAGATGACTTCCTGCTGGGTTTAGCCCGTGGGAGACTGGAGGGTGGGATTAAGGGAAGAGCCAGGGTATTCCTCCTCCTTCAGCAGTGTCCTGGCAATGGCTGTGTCTTTTCTCCAGCTCCAGCTGTGGGTCCAGGTTCTGCCAGACTCTGGGTTCCAGGAACACCACCTTTTCCCTCTCTTCCTTCTGCTAAGGGGTGGATGACTTCTTGTTGCCTAATCTCTAGGTTGCAACACTGTCTACTGTTTGGCTTCCCAGCCTTTCCATCACCTCTGCATTAAATTCCCTCTGTTTTAATACTCATAGTTGTTTGGCTTCCCGACTGGAACCAGACTGATAGAATAGCTAAAACTTACACAATACTTACTATGGACTAGACCCTATTCTAAGTGCATTAGGTAAATCAACTTATTTAATTCTACCATCTGCAGAAAGATTACATTTTACAGATGAGGAAACTGAGGCACAGAGAGTTTGATCTACCCCAGTGAGATCTCAAATCTGGATGCATATCAAAAATTGCCCAGGAAGCTAATTAAAAGGAGAGGAGGGGTGCCCTGGCCTGGTGATTCAGTTGGTTGAACATTGTCCTGTACACCAAAAGGTTGTAGGTTCGATTCCTGTCAGGGCACATACCTGGGTTGTGGGTTAGATCCCTGGTCCGGCGCATACAGTATAGGAGGCAACTGACCGATGTTTCTGTCTCACATCAATGTTTCTCTCTCTCTTCCTCCTCTCTCTCTAAAATCAGTGGAAACATGTCCTCAGGTGAGGATTAAAAAAAAAAATAGAGGAGGTGATGGATGCCATCCTAGCCCTATTGAATTAGACTTGCCAGTCCATGGGGCTCAGGAATCCGGAGTTTTTTTTGTTTGTTTGTTCATTTTAAATATATCTTTATTGATTTCAGAGATAGGAAGGGAGAGAGAGAGAGAGATAGGAACATCATTTGATGAGAGTCATTGATTGGCTGCCTCCTGCACGACCCCTACTGGGGATCGAGCCTACAACCCAGTCATGTGCCCTGACAGGGAATTGAACCACGATCTCCTGGATCATAGGTCAATGCTCAACTGCTGAACCATGCTGGCCTGGCAAGAAATCTTGAGTTTTAATAAGCTCCCTGGGTGATTCCGTTACGAGACAGGGAATGAGCCCAGACCATGTCTGCCTCAGGTGGCCAGTAATGTGTGGGTTCTTGACTTCCTGCAGAAAAGATTTCACAACACAAGTCCAGATGATTTTGACAGTATGTTTATTAAAGCTAGGGACAGTGAAACAAAGGAAGGCCTTAAGGTAGATGAAGCAACAGGAAAGAGCCTAGGTGGGGCTGCTTTGGCCTTCTAGAAACATTATAAGAAAGAAATGAGACTAGGCCAGGCTGCTTTGGCTCACTGAGAAACAGAAGTCACAGTAAAAGAAGGGAGCCAAGGTGAGGCTGCTTCTAGCTCACTGGGAAGTCAGAGAAAATGGGGGCCTAGGAGACAGGTTTAGTGGGTAAGCCCAGACAATCTGCCGCTGCGTATTGCTCCCCTGGTTGCAATTCTCCTGGGGTCCCTTGGAATTTAGGAGAAAGAGAGCAGATATACAAGGTGTGGGCATGGTTTAATGAAAGCATGTGTGCCATGGTGGGCCCTTTGTCTTGAGGCTCTTTATCTTTCTTTGGCTGGCGGGGATCCTAGGGGAGGTCTTAGAGGAGGGTTTTACAGAATATTTATTAGCTTTTCAGGTGTGTCCTT
The DNA here is from genome assembly GCF_964146895.1 of Miniopterus schreibersii. NCBI lineage: Eukaryota > Metazoa > Chordata > Mammalia > Chiroptera > Miniopteridae > Miniopterus > Miniopterus schreibersii. The sequence goes on along the minus strand of NC_138121.1, from coordinate 15,213,113 downwards.
CAATATGTTGATTCAGCCCGGCTGGGCATGGCTCAGCAGTTGAGCATTGACCTAGGATCCAGGAGATCACAGTTTGATTCCCTGTCAGGGCACATGCTGGGGTTTTAGGCTCGATCCCCAGCAGAGGGTGTGCAGGCAGCAGCCGATCAATGACTCTCTCATCATTGATGTTTCTGTCTCTCTCTTTCCCTCTCTCTGAAATTAGTAAAGAAATATTTTAAATATATATATATGTTGATTCATCAAAATGTGCTATAGAGGGGTCAGGGTTGTTTTCTGGTTAGTTTTCTCTTTCTTTCCTTTTCTTTTTTATTGATTTCAGAAAGAGGAAGGGAGAGGGAGGGAGAGAAACATCAATAATGAGAGAGAATCATCGATTGGCTGCCTCCTGCACACCACCCACCGGGGATCGAGCCCACAACCTGGGCATGTGCACTGACAGGGAATTGAACCGTGACCACCTGGTCCATAGGTCAACACTCAACCACTGAGCCAACACCAGCCAGGCAGTTTTATTTTCTATTTATTTATTCTTTAAATCCTCACCCAAGGACAGTCTTAGAGAAAGGAAGGGAGAGAAAGAGACAGACAGACAGACACATGTAAGAGAGAAACATCAATGGATTGCCTTCCATACATGCCCCAGCTAGAGATCGAACACGCAATCCAGGTAGTGTCCTGACGGGGAATCAAACCGGCCACCTTTCCGTGCATAGGACGACGCTCAACCAACTGAGCCACTCTGGCCAGGCATGTTAGTTTTATTCTCAAAAAACATCATTGAAGAGAGACTGGGACTGAGGCCATTCTGCCCTGGGACGGTCAGTAATGTGTAAATCATTTTCTCCTAAGTGTCCTTGGTTAGGGAAGATAAAACCTTGTGATTCATTAGCTGGCTGTAAATTGCTAAAATCATTTGGACTTGTTTAATTATTTTTGGCTCAGTTTCCCTTATTTCACTCATCAAGGAATTTTCCTAGCTTCTTACTATCCAGCCTCAGTTCTGATGTGACTAAACTACTTCAGCACTCCTCCATGAACTGGTACTCAGCAAGATCCAGATCAGGAATGTGACCTGCCCATGGTTGCACAGCAAGCTCAGTGCTTTCTGCTAACTTCCACTTCTTCCTCCTTCAAGGTCACAAGGCTGGTTCTCATGTTTGGACTTGCTCTCCCGAGGGGCCATCTGCAGCCACTTCTTATTAGAAATATTTTTGAAAAATTCAGTATATAAACAGACGTGTATGCAAGATTGCTCAGTGGTTGATCAGTGTTTGGGAAAAGGAAGGCAGTTTAATCCACTTACTCTCTTATTTTCAGTACTCCCTGAGTAACTTCAAGGAGTTAGTTAACCCTTCCCCCAGTCTACCTTCCTCATCTGACCAAGACTGTAGTCATGCCAAGAATCTGTTTTCTTGTTTTTGTTTTTGTTTTAATGGGCTCAAGGTGATCTCACAGTTTGGAAAATATGATCAAAATCCGAAAAGCCCAGAATTTGAATGGACTTCAATAATGACATCAACCTTGGAAGGCTTGGATTCTTGGTCTTTTTTCCCACCATTGCTGTATTCTCAGCACCAACAATGGTGCCTGGCACACAGTAGATGCTTCATAAATATTTCTTTCTTAAAAAAATAAATATTGAACAATAATTTTTTTCTTGCATTTTGAAAATATTTTCTGTACAGTTATTCACTGATCCTCACAGAATCCTCATTTTGCAGAAGATGAAACTGGGTTCAGAGAAACTGGGTGACTTATAAGATCCCATGACTAACAAGAAGTGTTAGTGTTATCGTTGTAATTAGCTAGTTAATATTAATAAAGGAAAGAAAGCAAAGAGAAGTCAGACATTATAAGCATGGTCATCTGGGCAGCTTCACCAGGAAGCTACAGTTCACGCTCCCCAGGGAATTACCAGTCCATTCCCTGCAGAGCACTGGGGGAAAGGATTGAACAAAGGGGGAGATGGACACATGCACAGTGAAGTTGGGGTAAAGTCTAGGAAAGGTACTTGACTATCAGTCTAGCTTGGGAAACAATGACTTGGCTGAGGGGTGGACCCCATCAGAAACACACAAAATCTTGGAAGGTTAAAATCTCTAGACAAAGAGTTCCCTCCTCCCCTTCTTGTGTTCTCTTACTCTGTGACCCACGCTCACCTCCATAGCCATGTGGCCTTAAGCAGCCGCATGATCCATGGCCATGTGGACTCCACACACAGGATACCGGATTGGACTGTACTTTAATATGGAACAGAGATTCTGGGCTGTGGCCTTAATGCTGGTCCTGCTGAAGACAAGACTGGACTTTTGCCATGGCAGGATGGACAGAGATGGGACCTCAGAGGGGAACCCCCTTAATTTTACATGATCAACAAAGATTTCCACGAAACCCCATCTTTCCATGGGGGACTCAGGACATTCTTTTCCTTGTGGTAGCCCAAGAACTCCACTTCCACTGATAATATTAGAAACTCTCTCCAAACAATTCTTTCCTCCCAGCTGATGGTGAGGAGAAGTAACACAGGTGGAAAAATACAAATATAAGTGCAGAGTAAACTACCAGAATATAGGTCAAATAACTTGATAAGGAAAAAAATGTCTAGCACTTACCATTGGAGGAGGGAACTGGAGTTCCAAAGATTCCAGGGGATACATAAGTCCCCCTCTCTCTGGACTCTTAGTTATTGACTCAAGCAGTCCTTGCTTGCCTACTATATTGGTAAAAGTAACTCCCCCTCATTTGCACATTTTTTTCTATTTAATTCTATCATCTCTCTCCTAGACTACTACAGTTGCCTATTTAGTCCCTCTAACCTGCTTTCCCCACCACTGGCAGACTGATCCTTTAAAACTGCCAAGTCTGATCACTATGCATCTCTAATCAAAATCCCTAAGTGCCTCCCCACTGCGCTCTGTTAAGGTCCTGCCTAGTCTAGTCCCAACCTACCTCTCCATTCATCACATTCAATAAATATGCTACTTTGGGCATTGGGAATACAATGTCAATGAAATAGACAAGGTCCTTGTTTTCATGGAATTTACAATAATAAATTCCGGTAGAATGGCGGAGGGGTTAACTAACTCCCCAAAGTTATTCAGAATTGACTGAAAATAAGCTTAAGTGGATTAATCTACCTCCTTTCCCTTTTCCCAAACACTGATCAAGTAGAGAAGTACATAAATAAGATATTTTAAGCGCTAAGAAGAAAATAAATAAAACAATAAGATAGTTGCTGGGGAAGCCCATTTTTGATAGAATGGTCAGGCAGGTGCACTGAGGAGGAGACACTGAGGTTAAAACCTGAAGACTGATAAGGAGCCAGTCATGCAAAAGCTGGGAGAAAGTGTTCCAGGCAGAGGGAATAGTATGTGCAAGTCATGGGTATGCAACTTTTAGAAATCAGGAACAGAGAAATCAGTGAGGCTGAAACAGAGAGAGAAGAGAGAGAGGTTAGAGAAACAGATAAGAGCCAGATCATACAGCACTCTGTAGTCACAGAAGTTGGCCTGACTTTTTATTCTAGGATAAAAGGAAGCTACTGAGGCCCTAGCCGGTTTGGCTCAGTGGTTAGAGGGTCAGCTGGCAGACTGAAGGGTCCCGGGTTCGATTCCGCCCAAGGGCACATACATCGGTTGCAGGCTCCATACTCAATCCTTGATCCTCGATCCCGGGCGCTGGTTGGGGTGTGCTCGGGAGGCAACCAATCAATGTGTCTCTCTCACATCGATGTTTCTTTCTCTCTCTCTCTCTCTCTCTCTCTCTCTCCCCTCCCCCCCCCCTTCACTCTCTTTGAAAAAGCAATGGAAAAAATATCCTCTGGTGACGATTAAAAAAAGGGAAGCTACTGAAGAATTTTAAGCAGCAGAAGAAAGTGACCTGCTTTATATTTTATAACTATCCTTCCGGCTGCTGTGTGAAAATGAATTGAGGGCTAGAGGAATAGAAGTAACGCACGAGGGAGGAGGCTGCTGCCTTGTCTGGATGAGAGGTGGTGGGCTTGACCTTGACTAGGACTATAGTGGGGGCAGAGGACATGGAGATAAGTGGTCAGATTCTTGATAAAGCATGCGGGGGGGGGGGGGGGGGGGAGTACTGATGTAAGACACATCCAAACCTGTGGAGAATTTTTATTTGAACCAAGCTGATGACAGTGCCAGGAAGCAAGATCTCAAATGCTCTGGACAGTGACAATTTGTAGTTTCTTTTATGCACTTCAGATTAAGGAGGGAAATGGGAAGATTATATGAAGGTAAGAGAAAGGAAGGCAGGGATAGTTAATAAGATTATGTGCTACCTTGAGAGGGGTCTGGAAAAGAGGACTAGTTCTGTTATTTCAAGGGTGTGTTAACCTAGACGCACAAAGAACAATGGACAGGGCTTGTTTAAAAACCTTTTACTAAGGAAGTTACAGGCCTGGGGCATGACTACCCACCATGACCTGCTCAGTTAAGAATTTATGATCAGATCACCTTGTGAGGTTAGATTTATTATGGTGCCCTTTTTCCATCCACAGGGGTCAGATTGACAAGACCTGCTGATAGATTGATTTTGAGGATGAAGGAAAGGAGAAACCAAGGCCTTCTCCTAGGTTTGCAGACTTGGATAGATGATGGTGCCATTTATGGAGACAGAATAATGTGCAGTGGGAACCAAGAGTTCCATCTGGACTGTGAAGTTGGAGGTGCTGTGAACCAGCCAGGCCACTGGCTATGTGGGGCTGGTGCTAAGAGGTAAGGCTGGGTTGGAGATACAATCACAAGTATCACCAAACAGAAGATACTTAAAGGCATTGTATTAGCCCCGAAGCACCCGGACATTTGAAGACTGGTTGCAGGAGGAGGGACTAGAGAGGTAAAAGGAAAATGAGAAAACTGATGTCAACAGAAGAAAGGGTTTCAGAAAAGAGGAAGTGGTCAAATGCTGCTGGGAAGCCATGAAATATGTGGTCAGAGATATGCCCATTGAATTTGGCTGCTCGAAGGCAATGGGAGAGCAGTTTCACTGGAGAATCAACCCAGAAACCAGACTGGGTTAGACAGAGAGTAAATTAGAGGTGAGGCAAAATGTATAGACAATTCTTTTCAAGTTTTCCTTCAACAGGAGTAAGGAAATGGGGTATAGCTGCATATGTGTGTGGAGTCAAGTGAGGGTTGGTTTGTTTGTTTTTAATGGAATTTACTAGAAAGGTGTTCTCCAAACTTCATCTTGAAGAATCATCTTTGGTTTTGCCTCATCCTTATGCCTTGGCTATTCTATACTTAAACTTTCTTAAAATCAACTAATTTTTAATTTAAACAAATTTAATTTATCATTGACTTTAAAAAGCAGTTTTACTATATCGAATAGGAAACCAATACCACTTGCCATAAATAGAAGGTAACTGATTAAAAAATCAGTAGAATGAAAATAAAACAAATGTCATTAAATTCTAGCCTGATATTGTCACCTGCCGGGAGCTGAGCCTGGGACCGGTTCTGTTTAAAAAACAAAACTATTAAGTGTTAGATGTTAAAGACTTACAGCATCAAAGTGACACATCCTCCTTAAAGGGCTGAAAGAGAATCGAAAAGAATAATTTTCTCTCTCTCTCTCTTTTTGTTGTTGTTAATTCTCACCTGAGTATTTTTCCAGTGATTTTTTAGAGAGAGTGAAAGGGAGGGGGAGAGACAGAGAGAGAGAAACATTGACTAACCCGCACGAGCTCAGACCAGGCGGGGATTGAGCCTGTAACCAAGGGACATGCCTTTGACTGGAATGGAACCCAGGACCCTTCAGTCCGTGGGCTGATGCTCTAACCACTGAGCCAAAGCAGCTAAGGCAATTTTTTCTCTATGTGATTTAAAATCACCAATAGCAGGAGTATACTCTGAAAAACACTTCTTAAAATGTTTCTTTTCTTTTTTTATTGAGCTATTACTTCCACTTTGTTGAGTACACAAATCTCAAATGTAGAGCTTGAACAATTTTTACATATGAATCTACCAGGGCAACCATTACCCAGCTCAAGATATAGAATTTTCCAGCAAATGGGTACGTGCCCTGACAGGGAATCGAACCTGTGACCAACCCTTCAGTGCACGGGACAACACTCCAACTGAGCCACACCAGCCAGGGCTACCTTTTTTTCTATTAGTTTTCTACAAAGAATATGTCTTATTTGTGAGTTAAAAAAGTATTATCTGAACTCTAATTTTCCAGACTGTGTAATCCAGAACCTATAGATCGAAACCAGAAAGAACGTCAAGATTTCCCTTTGGATATAAAACCTTGAAGTGAGATGAGAGAAGTGTACAAACAGAAGAATCCAGGAAAAAGAATAAAATTAAATTAAAAAGACAAAACACAAAAAGAATCCAGGAACAATTCTGTTTGAGATGCAGACGATTCTCCGGATTCCCAATTTCCCCCATCCCCCACTAACCTGTATTTTGTAGGTCCTTGCTGCAGCCTTTGCTTTCACACCCTCATACACAATAGTCAGGGACACCAAAGCCCAATGCATTTGCTCTCCTCAATAAAATAGTGACAGCAAGACAAAACATCACCAACAAGTCTTTAAAAATTTAAAGAGCCTGATAAAGTCCTACATTCAGCACCTGCCACGGAAGGAAACTGCCTCTGGCACGCACCTCTGTTGTGCTCCCCCTTCCCCAGACACCTTCCGTACAAGGGCCCCCTCCCCATGGTTCACCCTCAGCTGCTTGCAGGAGGGTGTCTAGGTTCCTTGCCAGAGGAGCAGGAAGGTGGGGAACCCCCTTGTAATTCAGGGGATTGAAACTAATGAGTTGATGTTCTTCAAACACACTGAGGATCAAAGCCTGAGATCTGAAGCTTTGGCAAGAACTGAGCCACCCAAGGGTGTGGGTGGGTCCAAGCTGGGGGGCCCTGGATCACAGTGCCAGGTGCTGTGCACACGGGGCTGAGCCTGCCTAGGACAAGACAGGTGTCAGGGCTGGCCTGAGAAGGCTAGGTCCCCAAGCTGATGCTGTAGAAAAGGAAGGACTCAGAACTACTGTAATTCAATTAATGTGGGAATTTGGGAGGAGAGCAGAAGAACTAAGGAACATGGAAAAAGAAAATAACAATCATTCTCACCAAAACCAGTGAACCAACAATGTTCATTGAGGTTAGAGTTTAGCTTTTTGCTCCCAGTTTTTCCCTATGCATGCCTTTTTTAAAATGATGAAACTAGTGTCCCTTCTGTGTAAGAAAAAAGAACATTCCAATTAAAGCAAAATCCTTTTAGATTTCTGCTTGGAAATCCATTCCCACCTTTGCCTTCAAAGAAACAAACACTCTGAGGTAGTTTGTGTTCTTCTCCCCTTTAAAATACTTTTGCATAGACGTTATGATCCTACAACTTGCTTTTTCTTCACAATCGCATATTTTTGAGAATTGTCTAAGTTGATATACATTGAATTTACTCCTCTATCATCTCCAGCACATATATGAACCTCATTTATTGGTGGTCATGTAATACCAATAGCCAACAATTAATAGCATTGATCTCTACCCAAAATTATTCCAAGGCTCCTCTGTATATTAACCCCTTGAATTCTCACAAGGATCTAGGAGGACATAGGGGTAAGTTGAATAAATTTCTTATCATCAAACAGCTAGTAAATGGTAAGGTGGGATTTGGGGCCAAGCCTCAAAGGCCAGGTTCCTACCTACTACATCATCCAGCCTGCATTTCGGTTGCTTCTCAGTTTTTGATAGTGCAAACAAGGCCTCAGGATTATATCAGTCAGCTATTGCTGGGTAACAAACCATCCCCAAAACTTAATAGCGGAAAACAATAAAAGTTTATTATTCCTCACGATTCTGTGGGTTGACAAGATGTTTTGTCTAATCTTACCTGGATTCAATGCCTGTGGTCAGCTGACAGCTTAGCTGAATGGCCTCACTCACATGTCTGGAACCTCAGCTGGGATATCTGAGCTTCTATTTCCAGTTAGGTTTCTTCACATGGTGGTGAAAATGTACCAAGAGAGTCAGAGCAGAATCTGCAAGGTCTCCAGAGGCCTAAGGTCTCCTGAATTCTGTTGGTTAAAGTGAAGACACAAGAGTAGCTCAGATTCAAAGGGTGGGAAAATCGACCCCAACTCTTGTTAGGAGGGACTCCAAATAATATGTGACCATTTTTAAACTACTAAAGCAAGCATCCTATATACTCCTGGTGCTTGCTGGGAGTGGTGGGGCAGTGTTATTTCTAGAGTATGTACCAAGGAGTGGAATTGCTGGAACTAGATTTTTCAACCTCAGTTTAATTACATGGAGATTTTTATTGAGATATAATTTGCATACCATAAATTTCACCATTTGAAAGTGGTGAATTCAAGAGTTTTTAGGCAATGCAACCATCACTATTATCTAATTCCAGAACACTTTTATTAACCCAAAAAGGAATCCCTTATCCATTAGCACTAACTCCCATTCCCCGCTCCTCAGCTTCTGACAACCACTTACGAATTTGCCTACTCTGGACATTTCATATAAATGGAATCATACAATACATGATCTTTTGTGCTTGGCTTCTTTCACTTAGCATTGTTTTCAAGGTTCATCCACAATGTAGCATGTATCAGTACTTCATTCCTTTCTATGGCTGAATAATATTTCATTGTATTAATAACCACATTTTGTTTATCCATTCATCAGTTGGCTATTATGAATAATGCTGCTATGAATATTGATGCATAAGTTTTTATATGAACACATTTTCAATTCTCTAGGGTATATACCTCAGAGTGGAATTGCTGGATCATATAATTTTATGTTTAACTTTTTTCCCCCCCATATGACAAACTTTTATTTATATCAAATTACAGAGTACCATAAGTAAATATAAGATTACAATTTGAATATTATGGTTTATAATTTGTGTTATTTAATTACCCCAAATTTATTACATATTTGATTATGCACTGAAGAGATTACTTGGCATAACTTGGCAAGGTAAATATTTCTGTACCTTATTTGGCTATTCATTGTGTGTATATATGTGGTACATATATGTATGAATGTGTGTATGTCACACACACACACCCCTAAATTAAATATACTTGTATAAAAAGCTGAAGATTGATGTGTTAGGATTAATTCCTTTAAAAATATCTATTATATTAAATTGCATCTGCACTCAAAGCAGAACTGTACAAAAACCTGATCAATTTGCTAAATACACGAATTTACAAAGTAATTGAAATAAAAATTTCTATTGAAAAGTTATATTCTTGTTTAACTGACATTTAAGCAGCACTATCCAACTATGGAAATAAACATAGTTTGTTGAGAGAATGAAGATTCTACTGAGCATTACTATACCCTCTACCTTAAGACTGAACATTATTATATAGGAAAAGACGGTGCTCATTTTCTTCTTTATTACTGTGATCACAGTGAAGCCAGGGCGGAGTCTGTACTCCTGGGCCTGGGTTTCCTCTCTTCCATCAGTGGAAGTCGGGCTTCTCAGGAAAGGTGCGGCCGGTCCACCTGATGATGACGCTCGCTGCATAGTGGCCAGAGCGGATGCACTCCGTCAGGAGCTTGTCAGAGGCCAGCTGAGACAGGAAACTGTCTCATTTCCAAAACGTATGTCGACATAAGGCATACCTTTCACCAAAGGTTCCTTGTAGAAATAACTAATAAATGATGCAGACAGGTTCAAAGTAAAAATTCTGTTGTTCTCGGAAGCATGCTGAGCCACTTTTAACACTGACTCTGGTGAAACGGTAAGAAAAAAGCCGAGTGGACATGTTGCAAGTAGGGAGCACTGAAGAAACATCATAGAGACCGCTAAGAGATGGGGGGGGGGGTCGTAGAAAGGGGGAGTCCCCCCTGAAGCCTGTGCTGGGCTCCTATGTTTAACTTTTTGAGGAATTGCCAAACTGTTTTCCAAAGCAGCTGAACCATTTACTTTTTTTTTTTTTTTTAAATATATCTTTATTGATTTCAGAGAGAGGAAAGGAGAGGGAGAGAGAGAGAGAGAGAGAGATGGAAACATCAATGATGAGAGAGTCATTGATCAGCTGCCTCCTGCATGCCCCACCCTGGGAATCAAGTCCGAAACCCGGGCATGTGTCCTGATTAGGAATTGAACCGAGATCTCCTGGATCATAGGTTGGTGCTAAACCGATGAGCCATGCTGGCTGGGCCCATTTTACATTTTTACCAGCAATGCATGAAGTTTTCAATTTCTCCACACCCTTTTCAACACTTGTAATTTTCCACTTTAAAAAATCATAGCCACCCTAATGGATGTGAAGTGGCATTTCATTGTGATTTTGATTTGTATTTCCCTAATGATTAATGATGTTGTGCATCTTTTTATGTGCTTGTTGGCCATTTGCATGTCTTCTTTGGAGAAATGTCTATTCAAATCCTTTGTCCATTTTAAAAACAGGTTGTCTTTTTATTGTTGAGTTGTAAGAATTCTTTATGTATTCTGGATGCTGGACCCTTATCAGATATATGATGTGCAAATATTTTCTCCCATTCTGTGGGTTGTCTCTTCACTTTCTCAATGGTATCCTTTAAGTCACAAAAGTTTATTTTTATGAAACCCAATTTATATATTTTTTTCTTTGGTTGCTCATGTCTTTGGTGTTATATCTAAAAAATCATTACCTAATACAAAGTCATGAAGATTTACATCTATGTTTTCTGCTAAGAGTTTTACAGTTTTAACTCTTACATTTAGGTCTTTGATGAATTTTGAGTTCATTTTTGTATATGGTGTGAGGTAAGGGTCCAGCTTCATTCCTTTGCGTGTCCCAGCACCATCTGTTGAAAAAACTATTCTTTCCCCATTGAATGGTCTTGAAACCCTTGTCAAAAATCAGTTGTCTATTATTACAATATCAGATAGCAAGAATAATAGCCAATATGCTTGTCTTGTTTCTGGTTTGGGAATCATTCTATTTTTTCATCATTGAGTATACTATTTGATATGGTATATATGTCAGGAACAGGAATTTCTCTTTAATTCTGGTTTACTAATGTTTAATCATAAATGAGTATTACATTTTATCAGCTACTTTTCCCTGAAGATTAAAAACTGGTTACAATCTTCTCCTCTAACCAGATACTATAGTGTACTACATTAATAGATTTTCTACCTTTGAAATGCCCCTGCATTCCTGGGATAACCAACTGCAATTATTTTCGACTGTGGGTTCCTTTTAGCTCCCTCTTTCAGATCATGCCTTCGAGTGGCAATGTCATTTCCTGTCTTGGCTCCTCATCAAAAACTCCAGCTGGAATGTTCTCCTAGAAGCTTCCGGAAGTTTGGATTTGCTCATTAGTGATGTGAAGATGGCCAAGAGGCTCCAGGGCAGAGCCTAGTACTTTAGGTTGTGTAAGTATTTGCTACAGAGAAGCCAGGTGAAAGCCAGGCGTGGGACAGGTAACAGTCTTCCAAAATCACCTACTCTTGTCTTTCAGTGACAGAATTCAAATTCTCTGTCCTTGTCTATAAAGTTTATTCTGTCTCATAAACATTTTTCCATTGGAAAGTATAAGCTTATTACCTCATGTTTTGAGCACTTCCTAATACACCAGACACTGTGCTCAGTGCCTTATATACATTATCAATAATGATGCCACCTGAAACCTATATAATCTTATTAACTGATGTCACCCTAATAAATTCAACTAAAAAGTTTTTTAAAAAATGATGCCAGCTACCATTTATTGATCCTTTACTCAGTTCAGGCACTGTGCTATCTGTTATACAAACAGTATTTCATTTAATCCCCTTAATTACCCTATGGAGAAGGTATTATTATCTCTATTTTACAAATGGGGAAACTGAGGCTGAGAGAGGCTAATTTGCTGGTGGTATAAGACAGAGCTGGAGTTCAAAATCAAGTGTACCTTGTTGTGGAGTCTGTGACCTTAACCACTGCTATACATGCTATGATTAATTAGCTTTGTCAGCCCAAACTCCCATGATCAGTATTAAGTACTGACAGCCCCATGTGACTGGTACATGACCAAGCACTGCCAAGTGTGATTGGCTGGAGTCGTTTATGGTCTGACTGGTCTTTTTTTTTTTATATATATAATTTTTTTTTTTTAACTATGTCTTTATTGATTTCAGCGAGAGGAAGGGAGAAGGAAAGAGAGGTAGAAAGATGATGAGAGAGTCACTGATCGGCTGTCTCCTGCACGGCCCTGCCTGAGGATCAAGCCCATAGCTCGGGCATGTGCCCTGACAGGGAATCGAACCTTGACCTCCTGGATCATAGGTCGATGCTCAACCTCTGAGACACACCAGCCAGGATGGTCTTTTTTTTTTTTATCCTCACCCAAGGATATTTTTTCCATTGCTTTTCAGAGAGAGTGGAAGAGGGAGAGGGAGGGAGAGAGAGAGGGAGAGAGAGGGAGGAAGAAACATCAATATGAGAGAGACACGCTGATTGGCTGCCTCCCACACGTGCCCAAATTGGGGCCAGGGATCAAGCCTACAACTGAAGTACGTGCCCTTGGCTGGAATCAAATTGGGGACCCTTCAGTCTGCACGCCAACTCTCCAACCACTGAGACAAACCAGCTAGGGCTGGTCTGACTAGTCTTAATGTCAGGCTGCAACACATGCTCACATGAGGTATTCTGCAGTAACAGCTACCTTAAGGAAATCATGGTATATACTTTTTAAAAAAATGTTTTTATTGACTTTAGACAGAAAGAGGAAAGGAGAGGGAGAAAGAGAGAGAAACATCTATTGGCTGCCTTCTGCACACTTCCTTCTGGGAATCGAGCCCAAAACCTCAGCATGCACTCTGACCTGGAATTGAACCTGTGACCTCAGTGCATGGGATGACATTCAACCAACTGAGCCACACCAGCCAGGGTGGTTTGTACTTTTTTTAAAAGTTTTAAAAAAATAACAGCTTTATTTGAGATGTAATTCATCTACCATATATTTTCCCAATTTAAAGTGCACATTCCAGTATTTTTTATATATTCACAGACTTGAACAACCATCACCACAATCAATTTTAAAATATTTTCATCATTCCAAAAAGCAGCTCTGTACCATTGGTAACTCTCTCTTCATTTCCTCCCAAACTCCCCACTACCAGACAACCACCAACTGGCTTTCTGTCTCTACGCATCTGCCTATTCTGGATAGTTCATCTAAATGAAATGATACAATATGTGGTCTTTAGTGGCTGGCTTCTTTCACTTTGGATAATGTTTTCAAAGTTTATCCATGTTGTAGCATATACCAGTACTTTCATTTCTTTTTATTTTCAAGTAATATCCTGTTATATGGATATACCACATTTTATCCATCAGTTGATGGAAATTTGGGTTGTTTCCACCTTTTGGCTATTATGAATAATGGATATACAGAATCTGACCCCTTTTAGACCTGGATTATGGTAAAGGTCTCTACTGATCCCCCCCCCCCCCCCCCCGCAGCACCACTTTCTGCTTTTGTCCTCAGTCTGTTTGCCCTACAGCAGCCAGATCATGTCACTGCTCTTTTATTTATTGTTCCCCCCTCCTCCTACTCCACCACCCGCATCCCTGGCACGTCAGCACAAGGAAGGCAGAAGTTTTTGTGTATTTTTTCCCAAAGTCTGGAAGAGTGGCTGGCACATAGCAGATGCTCAATAGATATTTGTTGAACAAATGAACCACCAGGTTGCTCAGTTGAATGAGCCCATCCCAGGTGCTTCCTTTCCTCCTCTACTCTCTTCTGGTGCAAACATGTCTTGGGTACATTCTCAGACTCTTTGCTCCCAGGCCCCCATTCTCACGGCGAGCTAATTTCCCACCTGGAGGTAGTGCCTAAACCTCCCTTCAAGCTGCACTTTGAGTTGATATTTATGTACAAAAAACCTCACATTTGTGTTTATCATATGCCTGCCCTCTGGGCATGCCGGGTACACAGAACCTCCTTCCGAGGAAGAGGACCTGAGGTTCGTTCTGCATAAATTTTTGTGGACCTTAATTTGGGCTTGTTCATTCATTCATTCACAGGCAGATCCAGGTTTCAGGGGGCTGAAGAATGTACAACTGGGGAGGCACGCCTCAAGGAAAAAACAACAACAGAAAATTACAAGTATTGCCTGGCCAGCATGGCTCAGTGGTTAAGCATTGACTTATCATCCAGGACATCCCGGTTCAATTCCTGGTCTGGGCACATGCCTAGGTTGCGGGTTTTGATCCCCAGTGCAGGGTGTACAGGAGGCAGTTGATCAGTGACTCTCTCATCATTGATGTTTCTATCTCTCTCTCCTCCTCTCCCTTTTTCTCTCTGAAATCAATAAAGATATGGTTTTATTTTAATTATAAGTATAAAATTAGGCACCAAAGTTAGTATTTATTTAGAATGTGAAAATAAATAACTATAAACCAGTTTTTAAAAGCTCAATTCCTTCTTTCCCAATCTGTATCCTTTTTATTTCCTTTTCTTGTCTTATTGCATTAGTTAAGATTTCCAGTATGATATTGAAAAGCAGTGGTAAGAGGGAACATCTTGCAGTGATCCTGATCTGAGTAGGAAAGCTTAAGTTTCTTACCATTAAATATGATAAGCTGCAGGTGTTTTGTAGATATTTATCCAGTTGAGGAAGTTCCTCTCTATTCCTAGTTTCCTGAGAATTTAAAAAATATATGTTTTTATTAACTTTAGAGAGAGAGAGAAAGGGGGAAAGAGAGAGAGAGAGAGAGAGAGAGAGAGAGAGAGAAACACCAATGTGAGAGAGAAACATCGATTGGCTGCCTCCTGTATGCACCCCAACCAGGGACCAAACCTGCAACCTGGGCATGTGCACTGGACAATGCTCAACCAACTGAGCCACATGGGCCAGTGCTTTCTTGAGAATTTTTTTTTTTATCATAAACAGTGTGTTGAATTTTATCAAATGCTTTTTGGGCAACTATTGATATTGTGGACAAAAAAGAGGCCACATACTAAATCTGACAAGCTCAGGGGAGGCCTGCATGACGAGCCTTACAAAATCAGAGACCAAAAGTAACCAAGCAGATTATGGTACATAGTCATGTCCTAGGCTTGTAGCTTCCTTGACAAAGGTCAATTTTTAACTTAAGTGAGCCTGTCTATTGTTTGTGCATCTAAGACAACATACCTTTGAAATGTCACAGTAATCTTTTCCAGGCCCTTCAGGTCACCCTCACAGCACCAGAGCATGAGACGACAGAACACATCATTGTTATCTTATTCCCCACATACCATCTCTATGTGCTGTAAATGTTCATTGTCAACTATTCTGAACCCACCTCTGTAAAAGAAGAGTGTATCTCTCCATTTTACTTTTTATCTAACCCCAGAGATTTCCTCACTTTGCTTTCTCCTGCCCCCTTAATCTACCACCAATAAATTTTATGTAACCCTCCTTATGTCTTCTTTGATTTAATGTACAAAATAAGCTGCAACACTGCCATTCTCCAGCGCGTTTTCTCAATCCATTGAGATTTTTGCTTCCTGGCAATTATTGTCAGTTTGCCTCAAATAAGACTCTTATAAGACTTTTTCTTAGGCTGGATGTTCTTTTGTCCACAATATGATCACGTGATTGTTTTTCTTTAGCCTGCTGATGTGATGATTGTCAGAATCATACTGGAAGACCTAACTAATGCAATAATACAAGAAAAGGAAATTAAAAACATAAAATTGGGAAAGAAGAAACAGAATTATCTTTGTCTGCAGATGACATAATCATCTGTGTAGAATACCAGAAAGAATCAACAAAAAAAACAATCCTGGAACTAATAAGCAATTATAACAATGTTGCAAGATACTACGTTAATGAAAAAAAAAAGAAGAAAAAAAAGTTGATTGCTTTCCTATATATTGACAATGAACAAGTGAAATTTGAAATTAAAAGCAAAATACAATATATGCTAGCACCCCCAAAAATGAAATATTTAGATATAAATCTAACAAAATATGTACAAGATCTCTCTGAGTAAAATTCCAAAGTTCTGATGAAGGAAATCAGAGAACTAAATAAATAAGAGATATTCTATGTTCATGGATAGGAAGACTCAATACTGTCAAGGTGTCAGTTCTTCATAATTTGATCTATAGATTAATGCAATCCTAAACCTTCCCCCAATCCCAATCCCAGCAAGTTATTTTGTAAATACCAATAAACTGATTCTAAAGTTTATATGGAGAGGCAAAAGGCCCAGAATAGCAAACATGATATTGAAAGAGAAGAACAAAGTTGTAGAACTGACACTACCTGACTTCTAGACTTAATATTAACCTATAGTAATCAAGACAGTGTGATATTAGCAAAATCATTGACAAATAGATCAACAGACAGAATAGAGAACTCAGAAATATACCCACATAAATGTAGTCAACTGACCTTTGACAAAGGAGCAAGGCAACACAATGAAGAAAAGAAGTTTTTCCAACAAATAGTACTGGAACTGGACATCCACATGCAAAAAATTTTATATAAATATGTATACACACACACACACACACACAGGCCTTAAACCTTTCACAAAAATTAACTCTAAATGGATTGCAAGCCTAAAGGTAAAATGCAAAACTATAAAACTATTAGAGTATAGGAGAAAAATCCAGATGACCATGGATTTGCCAATGACTTTTTAGATACAACACCAAAGGCATGATCCATGAAAGAGAGAATAAGCTGGACTTGGTCAAAATTAAAAACTTCTCTGTGGAAAACACTTTCAAGAAAGTGAAAAGACAAATCACAGACCGTATTTGCACAAGACATATCTGATAAAGGACTGTTATCCAAAATATACAAAGAACTCTTAAAATTCAACAAGAAAACAAACAATCCAATTGAGAAATGGGCAAAAGACCTGAAAAGAAATTATACAGATGGAAAATAAACAATACTCCAAGTAAACCAATAACTTTTTTTCCCTTTGGGTCACCTCCCTCCCAGGGGATGGTCCCAGTGAAGGGTAGGGAGGAATAGCCTCAACTTGAAATGTCAAAAGCATTTCAAGTTCTGGGCCTGTAGAAATTTGAAAGTAAATCGTATTCAAAGTGCTTTCCTAACACCAGTTTACACAAAATTCTAGTTGCCTCCTGCCTGTTGCAGATTTAATTATAAATCACGTTGGATAGATGGACAGGGACACAACATGCCTAGTGAGCTGGGTGGCCATTCCTGCCTGCTGGGCTTGCGTTCTTGTGGTTTATAATGTCTTCTTCTCAGGTGAATAATAACCTCATATTCATGCCAGGACTTTTGATATTTGTCAATGACCTGTAGAGGCTGGAAGCCTGAGATCTCAAATTCAACAGCAGGCCTTTTAAGCCTGGTCAATCAATCAGGCCACGCAGAGCCACAGAAAGTATAAGCTGCTGATGCAAGAGGCAAGTAAGTACCCAGAGGAATACATCACTTGCCTGGAAGTGTGAGGTTGAAATTTTTGTCTCTTGAAAATGCCCAGTTGCTGGGGGCTTTAGGTGCTTAGTGGCAGGGCCATCTTGCAAGGAGTGTACTTAGGTCTGTCCTCAAAACCCCCATCTGATACACCAAATTCAATCAATAGATAATCATTCCTTTAGCTTAAACCTTCCCCCACTAACCCAGCACTCTCTCCTGAGTGGCTGGTTATTTTCCACTTGGTCAGGTTCAAAGTGTCCTGGTTATTTTTAATCCCTTCCTCTCTTTTTCCCTCCTTCTCTCCTCCATTCAATTAATCATGAAGTCTCCTTAACTACTCCTTCAGAGTGCCCCTGGGGAAGGACTGCTGAAGTGGTAAGAGGACTGGTTGTGTGACGTTGAGCAAGTGCTTCAAACTCTCTCTGAGCTTCAATTTCTTCATCTGTAAAGTGGAGCTAACAACATCATACCTCACAGGGTTTTTGTAAGGTTGAAAACTAATACAGGATTTTATTTAAAAAAATAAACATGCACGCACACAACACCATTCCCTCTAAGCCTCTTCAGCTGACTAGTATGAAGCCTAGTGATTTATAAGATTCTTTGATTATATTATTATATTATTATATTATATTATATTATATTATATTATATTATATTATATTATATTATATTATAATTATATTATTATATTAATTTATTTAAATCCTCACCCGAGGATATTTTTTCCATTGGTTTTTGAGAGAGAGTGGAAAGGAGAGAGAAACATCTATGGGAGAGGCACACCGATTGGTTGCCTCCCGCATGTGCCCCAACTGGGGCTGAGCCTGCAACCGAGGTACATGCCCTTGGTCAGAATCAAACCCAGGACCCTTCAGTCCATGGGCCGGTGCTCTAACCACTGAGCAAACCTGGTTAGACTGCATATATTATATTTTAAAACACATACACAAATAACGCATGATTTTATAAAAATAATATTTCATATTTTGCAAAAAGAAATGTAACCCAAGCTTGTTCTTTCCCGTTTCCTTCTCCATGACCCTAATTTAGGTCTCTATCCACTTCTGCAACAGCTTTTTTTTTTAATTTAATTTTTTAAATTTATTTTATTTTTTATAGAGAGGAAAGGAGAAAGAGAGAGATATCGACTTGTTGTTCCACTTATTTATGCATTCATTGGTTGATTCTTCTAGGTGCCCTGACCAGGGATCAAACCCGCAACCCTGGCACATGGGGGCAATGCTCCAATGAACTGAGCCACCCGGCCAGGGCTGCAACAGCATCTCAGCTGAAGCTCTTCCTGGTTTATCAGCTGACTGCCTTTGGACTCAAACTGAAACTCTTTCTTGAGTCTCCAGCTGCTAAATGGCCTATCAGATTTTGGACTCGTCAAGCCTCTGCAATTGTGTGAGCCAATTCCTTAAGATATATCTCTCTATTATATATACCCACATCCTATTAGTTTTGTTTCTCTGGAGAGCCCAGACTAATACAGCACCTAACTTTGTACTTTGTACCACCTGATCTCCAGATTAACTGTCCTCTGAGGAGATTCTTATTTAATAAATATAAATAAGGTTTAATAAACCAATACTTCTAAATTGAACTATTATTATTATTCTGTCTACTTAAATAACTTATTTTCCCAAAGGACCACCTTCTTACTGACTGCTCAGTGGGGAAGTGCCTCCATCATCATGTTTCTGAATGCCTGTCTTTGCCCCCAGTGGGTTCACAAGGTAGCCTTCTGGACTGCATTTCCTACTTCCCACATGTTGACTTGTTAACTTTGGGATCCTGAGCAAATTATTTACCACTCTGCCTCAGGCTCCTCACCTGTAGAATGGGGACAATAGAAGTACCTATCTCATAAAGTTGTTGTGAGGATTAAATGAAAATGCTTGGCACACAGTAAGCATTAAAAAGATGTTTGTAAGTCAGTGTCCTTTCCTCTAGAACACTGGGGTCATCCCAACAGCCTCTCACCTGGTCTCCTCTTTAAGGGGCTGTATTAATTAGCTATTATTGAATAATAAACCTTCCCTAAACTCAGTGGCTTGACACAATTGCTCATGAGTCTGTGGGCCAGGGGGTGGTTCTGCTGATCTGAGCAGGCTTAGCTAATCTCTACTGGGCTGATTCATGTCTCCTCAGTCAGCCAGCAAGTCAGCTGGTGGCCCACAGGTCTAGGATGGCCTCATTCACTTGTCTGGCAATTGGCTGGCTTTGGGGTGACTGGGCCATGATGCTCCAGCAGAGTAGCCTGGGCTTGTTTTCATGGCAGAGCGAGTGTGCTGAAAGAGCAGAAGTATGCAAGCTTTCTCAGGCCTTGGTGTGGTGGGTACACCGTTATTTCTGCTGCATTCTATGGGTCAAAGCAAGGCTGTTTCAGATCCAAGGGTTGCAGAAACGGACTTTTTAGAAGATGGAGCTGTGAAGTCATATTGTAAAGGGTGAGGATACAGGGAGGGGTGAGGATGCCAGCTTTGATATCGAACTACCACTAGAGCATTGGTGCCTGGTGTGGGGAGTTCAGAATATACTTGTCAGTTGAGGGAGTGAAAGTGCAGTATTACCTCCCAGTTTTGAGATCAAACTGGATTCAAACACCAGCTCCACCAACCACCTGTGAGGACTTGGGGTGACTTACTCTACCTCCCCAAGCTTCAGTTTTCTCACAAGTTTGTTGGGAGGATCAATCAAGGTAATTTAGGGAAGAGGCCGAGCACATAAAGTGTGCCTGGCACACAGAGGGAATATTCATTCTTCCAGCACGAGGCCCCATCCTGGGCTCTGCTGAATCCTGCCCCTGCTTTCAGAGGCTGAGAAGGAGGTGGAAACCATGCCAAGCAGGACATGATTTCAGATGAGGAACCATGAAATGGCAATTACAGAGTAAGAGCTTAATTACAGTTCTTTGGGAAAAGAAGTGAGGAATGCAATCTGGTGGGCAGAGGGGAGGGGACTGGGGGTGAGGGCGAGGGGATAGGGAAGAGAGAGAGGGAGGCCCAAGAGGGAAAAGCTGAAACATTGGAAAGAAGTCTCCTCTCATCCCCTAAAAAAAATGTTAATGACATTTGTATTTAGTGTTAGTTTTTTTCGTTGTTACTTTGATTACAAAACTACTGTGTGTTCACTTTACAAAGTGTTAAAAATACATAGCCTGAGGGCATTCTGCTAAGTAAAATAAATCAGACAGACAAAGGCAATTATAAGATTTCACTTAAAGGAGAATCTAAAAATAAACTCATAAATACAGAGAATAGGTAGGTGGTGAGCAGTGGGGGTCACTGAAGGAAGAGGCATTAGCTGTCTGGCTGTTAAACATTTGCTCTCTCAGCAGAGCGTCCCAGCCAGCCAGCTTCTGTGGGGTCAGCCTCTTGCCATCATGCTCCAGGCGTCACATTTTAGGACTGGAGCAACCAAGGTCTTTGTCGGACATTTCCACAGGATGAGGTCGCTTGAGTGCTCCTCTGGGGACTGGCTTCTCTGCCTCTACCTTTGCTGGGGTGGTCAAAGGAGCATCCCCATAAGACTGGTAGCCACCGACCTGGCAGTATGTCTCCCCACGCCAGCCTACCTGGGTTTCTCCCCACCTTGGGTAGGGGACATGGTAGTGACCAGGTGTAGGAGGAAAAGTGGGAGCCAGTGCTGCTGGAAAGAAAATCAGGACTGATCAGGCACCTGTGCTGTACATTGTCCTGCCAGGATGTCAATCTCTCATGTCTCTCAGGCTCTTTTTTTAAAAATCCTCACCGGAGGATTTTTTTTTTTTCATTGCTTTTCAGAAAGGATGGAAGGGAGAAAGAGAGAGAGAGAGAGAGAGAGAAACATCAATGTGAGAGAAACACATCAATTGGTTGCCTCCCGCACCAAGTCCTGGCCGGAGCCAAGGATTGAACCTGTACCCGAGATATGTGCCCTTGGCCGGAATCAAACCTGTGACCCTTCAATCCAAGGGCTGCTGCTCTAACCACTGAGCCAAACTGGTTAGGGCTCTCCCAGGTTCTTGCTGAAGCCTTCTGATACTCTTAGCACCCAAAACACAGCCTTAACCCATCACTGCTATGAGTCCCCTAGAGAAGGGGCGTTCCTGCAAAGGCTATTCTGTGGGGCCTAGGGCAGCAGCAAGAGACCAGAAAATCTTCCCCAGAGAAAACAGAACCTGAAAATAATTGCAACCAGGATCCCCTCCATCTCTCCCCCAACATAGAAAAGATTTTACAGCCTGTCACTTCTGAGGCTTTAAGGAAATGGCTTCCAAGTTTAGGGAAAAAATTATATAAATCAGTTTCAGGACCCGTCCCACCTTGGCAACTCTTCTCAGGCCCCATTCATACTGCTTTTTTTTTTTTTAATATATATTTATTGATTTTAGAGAGAGGAAAGGAGAGGGAGAGATAGAAACATCAATGATGAGAGAGTCATTGATCGAGCCTGCAACCCGGGCATGTGCCCTGACCGGGAATGAAACCCCGATCGCCTGGATCCTAGGTCTATGTTCAGCCACTGAGCCACGCCCGGCTGGGCATACTGCTTTTTTCAACCACACTGAACTCTAGTCCCCTGGTACTTTTATCTAGATCTGCCAAATACTGAGGCAGAGTAACCAAAGCACTTTTTAAAAACAGCTTTACTGAGGTATCATTTATTCACCATGAAATTTAACCATTTTAAATATGCAATTCAGTGGTTTTTAATATATTCACAAAGTTGTGTAACCACCACCGCAATCAAATCTAGAACATTTCCATCACCCCAAAAAGAGACCTCCACTCTCTATTCCCTCCCCAGCTCCTAGTAACCACTAATCTATTTTCTGTCTCTATGGATTTGCCTATTCTGGACATTTTATATAAATGCACTCATACAATATGTGGCTTTTTGTGTCTGGCTTCTTTCAGGTAACATAATGCTTTTAGGTTCATTCACACTGCAGCATGTATCAGTACTTTGTTACTTTTTATGGAATAATATTCTACTGTATAGATATGCCAACTGTTTCTACTCTTTGGCTATTTTGAATAATGTTGCTATGAACATTTGTGTGCAAGTTTTTCTGTGGGGACATGTTTCTATTTCTCTTGACTATAAACCTAGGAGAGGAATTGCTGGGTCATGTGATAACTCTTCATTTAATCATTTGAGGAACTGCCAGTGTTTTCCAAAGCACCTGTGCCATTTTACCTTCCCACCAGCAGTGGATGAGGGTCCTTTCAGAATCCTTACCAATATAACTTGGTCAATCCCCACAACCACCCCAGAGATCAGAGAAGGGACATGACTTCTCAGGAGACACCAGCTATGAGGGCTGGGGCTCCAAGCCCAAGACTGCCTTCCTTCTTTCAGGAAGCCTGATTTCAGCCAAAACAGTAGGTTTTAGGTCTTTGCGAAGTGATGAGGTGATCGGCAGAGAGAAGGAATCTACTGGTACAAAACCTTGGAATGGAGATGGAAGCTTCCAGTTTTAGGGGCAGAGACATCAGAGCCACTTCTTTTTCAGTTTTATTAGGCGATAGCCGGAGCCAGGTTCTGACTAATGATCAAAGTGCTCTGACAAGATGGAGTGCTCTGCAAAAGCTAGCCATGAATTATTCACAGCCAGGTCTTCTCAGCTGGGGGCAGGGAACACAAAGTGAGGGGAGGGGCTGCCCAGGAATAGAAGAAAGCTAGGCCCTAGTTTCTTCCTCAGCTTGCATGAGCCTAAGACCTCCTGCAGGACTCAGTTTCTCCATCCAGCAAGTGGGGCCAGATGTGAGCTCTCATTTCTTTATGCTCTGGCAGAGAGGGCTGGTGATCTGAGTCCTGTACCCATCAAACCCAGAGGCAGTAGATACCCAAGCTGCCTCCACCAAACAATAATTACTAATAATAATGCCAACACATAGTTCAAGGGTCAGCAAACATTTTCTTAAAAGGCCAGATAGTATTTTGGGCTTTGCAAGGCCATATGGTCTCTGTCTCAACTACTCCGTTCCGTCTTTGTAGTGCAGAAGCACCACAGACAATACATCAAGCAATGAATGCAGCTATACAATGAAATTTCATTTGTGGACACCGTCATCTGACTTCTATGTAATTTTCACATGTTACAAAATATTACTCTTCTTTTGACTTTTTCCCCCAACCACTTAAACATATAAAAACCATCCTTTGCTCCTGAACTGTATAAAAACAGGTGTTGCCTCAAAATGTTAAACATAATTACGATTTGACCCAGCAATTCTGCTCCTAAGTATATACCCAAAAGAAATGAAAATATATGTCCACACAAAATATGTACAGCTACACTATTCATAATAGTCCAAAAGTAGGAAAAAACCACAAATGTCCATCAACTAATGAATGGATAAACAAAATGTGGTATAGCCATATAATGGAATATTGTTCAGCTACAAAAAAGGAATGACAATTTTATATATGCCACAACAAGCCTTAAACACAGGCTGCCCTGGCCTGTGTGGCTCAGTGGTTAGAGGGTCAGCCCACACACCAAAGGGTCACAGGTTCAATTCCCAGTCAAGGGGCATACCTGGGTTGCAGGTTCAATTCCTGGACCCAGTCAGGGCAGGTGCAGGAGGCAACCAATCGATGTGCCTCTCTAAAATCAATATTTCTCTCTCCCCCACCCCCTCCTCCCCTCCCCCTCCCTTCTTCCCTTCCACTCTCTCTAAAAATCAATGAAAAAATATCCTCTGTTGAGGACTAATGACAAAAAAACAAAAACCAATACACTATGCTAAGTGAAGGAAGCCAGATAAAAGATGGCATATTGTATGATTTCACTGATACAAAACATCCAGAATAAGCAAGTCTATAGAGACAAGAAGTAGAGGAGTCATTGCCTAGGGCTGAGGAGCTGAGAGGACTGGGGAGGGGGGTGATAGGACAGCTAAAGTCCTATGGGATTTCTTTGGGGCATGATGAAAATGTTCTAAAATCGTGGTGATGGTCGCACAGTTCTGTGAATATACTAAAACCCACTGAAGTGTACACTTTAAATGGGCGAATTGTGTAATATGTGAATTATATGTCAAAAAAGCTATTAAAAAGAAATAATAGGAGGTGTACTGTAGTATGTTGACACAGCATATAGTTGTTTTAGCTTTTCACAAAGCACCTTTCCTCATGCTGTGTCACAGTCAGGCATTAACTCCTAAACAGCTGCGAAAGCCAAGGCTCAGAGAACAGACTGACTTGCTCTAGGACACAGGTAACCAATGGTGAGGTGTGAGCAAAATCCAGGTCTTTGGACTCCTTGTCCACTGCAGCACAGACCTTCCCAGAGTTACTAAGGGAGATTGGGTAGTCACTCCTCAAAGCCCCAGGGAAGAGGAGAGAGAGGAAGGAACTCCTCCCTGGGCCTCTCCCTCCCTGCTGCCCTCCAACACTCCTCCCTCCACTCCCAATGCCAACTTCCTTCTCCGCCCCGCTCCTCCCTGGTATCCTTCCCAGCACCACTGAGCAAGGCTTTCCCTCCCTATGCCTCACTCAGAGTGCTGGGAAGGCATGTTTGAGAATGAAAAGAGAGGGTTTGTGATAGGCAGTTAGACGGACATGAGCAAGGCAAGGACGATAGGCCAGGCACAGAAGGTCATCAGGGTGGAAAGCCCTGAATGCCTAGCAAAGGGCAATTGTAAGGTGGGACTTCATCCCCAGGGTGGCCTTTCTTCCCCATCCTGAGGTTTGGAACCCCTCACCTTTCCTCCCTAGAGATAACATCTAGGCCTCAATTGTATTTCAACTCCAGGCCCAGAAAAGCAGCAAAACAGCCACTGTTGATCTCAGAACCAGCTGCATTGGATAATGACCCCACCCTGGTGCGGACCAATCAGTGGAGACCACAACCCTGAAAGGGCACACCTGGAAAGCTGCTAAATATTAGAGATCTTTCCCTGCAACTTCCCCTAAGATTCCCCACCCTTAAAACCATTAGGATGGAGGACCCAGTGCTCCCCCTCCTGGGAGCATGCCTGTGCCTTTCCCTTCCCACCCCCAGGCACATTACCATTAGCTTCCTCAGTCTCTAGGCCCAAAGGCCCTTCCTTTGCCTCAATAACTTGTTACCTAAGCCCATTTCTTCTAGAAATTACTTCTTCCACCTCTGTAATTTTACCAAGTAAACGTTCTTTTGCAGTTTGGGTCTTGGCTCTGAATTCTTTCCTAGCCAGAACCCAAGTACCCAGGTTGCTGCACCCAGGTTTGGTCTCACCCACGGGCCTAACACCTGGTGCTCTTGCCTCCGCCTACAACAGGTTTGGTGTTGGGTCAGAGTAGGGTGAGCAACGCTCCATCTCATTCCTTATTCTTCTCCCCAGGGCAACCCTGTCCACAGCTTCCCCGCACTATCGTATTTCCAAAAGCACCAACCACTACAATGGGGCTGGAGTAGAGGATGCTCTTCAAAAATAATTAATTGTAGGAAAATCAGAAAATACAGATAAAGAAAATAAGGGCCACTTTTAGTCTCACTCTTTAGGTATAAACATGGAGGTCACCATGGGGAATATTTTGGGGTGGCTCTGGAGCCAGCAGCCTGGGTTCAAACCCCGGCTCTATCACTTACCACCTGTGACCTTGGGCAGCTCCTTTCACCTCCCTGACCTCAGTTTCTTCACCTGTAAAATGAAAATTATAATAGCACTTACTGATATTGCGTATTAAGCAGCTAGGAAAATTCCAGGACAAGCGAAATAGGGAGACTGGGACATAGTTAAACAGCAGTTTGCAGCCACCTAGTAACTCCTATCTTCTCTTAACCAAGGACACTTAAAGGTAAGTGGTTTGCACTTCTCCTCCCCAGCTGGGGGGTAGGTAGCTCAAACACCCTACTCAGGAAGGCAGATAACAGAAATCCAATTAGTGCCATTTGCCAACCACACCCAAGGACAGACAAATTAAGAATAAACCTCATTTTGGGATATCAGCATAAAGCTGATGAATATTCTATTGATCTACCCTCTAAGACTTCCCCTAAAGGCCCAGCCTTTATTATTATTATTGTTTAAACTTTATTAAATGTATTGGGGTGACAGTGGTTAATATGAACATATAGGTTTCAGGTGTGGGTTTCTGTATATTGCTTCTGTATATGACCTGAAGTCATATCTTCTCCTGTCACCATATATTAAGACCCCCTTCATCCCCTACCCTACCACCTCCTTCCCTTTGGCAACCACCACACTGCTGTTTGTGTCCACGAGTTTCAGTTTTATATCCCACATGAGTGAAATCACATGGTTCTTAGCTTTTCCTGATTGACTTATTTCACTTAGCATAATATTCTCAAGGTCCACCCATTTTGTTACAAATGGCAGTATTTCACCCTTTCTTATGGCTGAATAGTATCCCATTGGGTGCATGTACCACGTCTTCTTTAGCCAGTCCTCTATCACAGGACACTTTCATTGTTTCCATGTTTTGGCCACCATGAATAATGCTGCAATGAACATAGGGGTGCATATATCTTTGCAAATATGTGTTCGGCTTTTTCAGGTATACACCCAGGAGAGGGACTGCTGGGTCATATGGTAGCTCTATTCTCAATTTTTTGAGGAATCACCAGACTGCTTTCCACAGTGGCTGTACCAGTCTACATTCCCACCAGCAGTGAATGAGGGCTCCTTTTTCTCCACAGCCTCTCCAACACTTGTTATTGCTTGCCTTGTTGATAATAGCCACTCTAACAAGTATGAGGTGGTATCTCATAGTAGTTTTGATTTGCATTTCCCTAATTACTAGTGAGGTAGAACATCTTTTCATGTATCTATTGGCTGTTCATATGTCTTCTTGGGAGAGGTGTCTGTTCAGTCCTTTGCCCACTTTTTGATTGGGTTGTTTGTTTGGTGTTGAGTTTTATGAGTTCTTTATATATTTTGCAAATTAAACCATTGTTGGAACTACTGTTTGCAAATATCTCCCGTCTGGTTGGCTATTTGTTTTGCTGTCAGGCATTTTTTTTGCTGTGTAGAAGCTTTTTAGTTTGATACAGTCCCATTCATTTATTTTTGCCTTTACTTCCCTTGCCTTTGGGGTCAAGGCCCGGCCTTTAAAACCCCTGAAAATGAAGGTCCCAGCGCACTCTCCCTCCAGGGAACATGCCCGTGCCATTCCCTTCCCATTCCCTTTCCCTCTCCTTGCCCTCAACAGGCACATATCCCCTAACCTGTAAGGGACCCTATGAGACTTGCAACCAGGGGAGCAATGGGCAGCAGCAGCTCGTCCTGGGCTAACCCCAAGAACCTGTCTCCAAGGCCCGCTTTTCTCTGACTTCCCAGTGAGCCAAAGCAGTCCAGCCTAGGCTCTCCTGTTGCTTCTTCTATGCCCTTCGTTGTTTCATTGTCCTAAGTATATTTTTGCTGCGGTCAATAAATTCTTGCTTTCTTTTCTACACTTTGTCTCTTGATTGAAATCTTTCCCTCAAGAAGACAAGAACTGAGGTCTCATCATCCGAGGTCTCCCAGTCTCGCTAGTAACACTACTGATAGAATTGTGTGAGAATTAAGTGAGGCTGTAAAGCACTAAAAACAGTGCATGGCACATATTAAGCACCCAGCACTTTTTCACAGTGTTTATTCACATAGCTTTTCCCTTACAAAAAAAGGAGATAATTCTGTATCCACTATTTAATAATATGGGTCTCATGCTAACTGAATTAGAAACATCTTCCCATAGCACTGGGAACCCCCCTTTTTTTAAAGCTGTAGGTTTTTATTATTTATTTTTTTACATTTTTATTTTAGAGAGAGGAAGGGAGAGGGAGAGAGAGATAGAAACATCAATGATGAGAGAGAGTCATTGATAGGCTGCCTCTTGCACACCTCTGACTGGGGATCCAGCCTGAAATCTGAACTGGACAAACACAAAGAAACTTGGATAGATCTACAAACTATACAGCTAAATGAAAAGTAAGTATCAGTTATCTGTTGCTGTGTAACAAATTACCCCCAAACTTAATGACTTAAAACAGATAAACATTCATTACCTCATATAGTTCCTGTAAGTCAGGAATTTGGGAATGGCTTGAAAGTTTTGACTGGGGCAGAAGAATCATTCAATGTGGTTCACTTATGGGCTGGCAAGTTGGTGTTAAATGTTGGCAGGAAGCCTCTGTTTCTCATAGCCCTCTCCATAGGGCTGCTTCACAGTCCTCACCACATGGCAGCTGACTTCTCCTAGAGTGGGTGATCCAAGAGACAGCAAAGGCTTTTATCAGCTAGCCATGAAAACAGCATACTGTTATCCTTGCAATATCTTATTTGTTTAGTAGGGTTAGCTCTCTATTCAGGACAACAAGGGACTGCTCAAAGGTGAGAATACCAGTATGTCTACTAGGGGCTATCATGGAGGCTGGCTACCACAGTAAGAAACAGAACACAATATATAGCAGGGTACCCTTTAAAATATTAAATCATGCCCAGCCAGCATGGCTCAGTAGTTAGAGCATAAGTCTGTGCACTGAAGGGCTGCAGGTTCTATTCCTGGTCAAGGACACATACCTGGGTTGCAGGTTTAATTCTCCCCTACCCCCCATCGGGACACTTGCAGGAGGCAACCAATCGATATGTCCCACATCAATATTTCTCTCTCTGCCCCCCCTTCCCCTCTCTAAAAATCAACGGGGGGAAAATATCCTCCGGTGAGGATTAACAATAAAAAATTAAATCACATTCACATGAAACAACACTACATATTTGACAAAGCTACGCACAGATTCAAAGGTATTTATTAAACAGAGGGGGGGAGGAAAGTAATGGGAGTGGAGGGCAGGGATACAAAGAAATAAATGAGTGAATTCATAAAACCAGAGAGGAGCCTTGCACAAACCAGCTATTAGTGTGGGCTGTGAAATGAGATGATTATTCAACTCTCTGCTCCCAAGTTCCTCCCTCCCACCCCCAAAAGAGGGAGAGATTGAGAAAACAGGCTCCTTGTCCAAGATCACAAGAACCCAGCCTCTCTAGTCAAGTCTTGCTCCCTCTGCCTAATATACCCTCATTCAATATGTGGTTGACCTGCAGGGTGTTCAGAGCGCTCTGGTTCCTGGCTAAGTAGAAAAGGTTTTCGCCTGCAGGATAGGATGTGGGAACCAGCAGAACCAGCCTGGGATGAAAAGCTTAGTTATTTTTCAAATACAGGTACTGGTGGATTGCTCATCCCTCCTGCCAGTATTCTTACTTCCCTGGAGACAAAGGGCTCTCAGAGTGCAAATCACTGTGAACACCCCCAGGCCCAGTCTGGTCATGGTGGGAGAATCGAAACTCTCATTTCTTTCAAAATATATCCTGTGGCTCTAGGCCTTGTGACTTCTTTTACTTCTTTCTGTAATCCTCATAAACTCTGCCAAGTAAGATCTGTTATTTCAAGATGCCCAGAGAAGTGAATTAAAGAGATTGTTTTCAACTCCCTGTGAAATCCACTCATTCATTTGGTTGGTAAATACTTACTGAGTACCTACTATGTGTCAGTAATGGTGATACAGCAACGAAAAAAGCAGGCCAAGCTCCAGTCCTCATGAGTGAGGGGTAGGAGTGGTGGGAACAGACAGACAGTAAAGGAACAATAAATAAGATATAAAAACTAAAAGAGATACAAGTCATTGTGTTGTAAGAGTAGTTATGTTTGAACTGAGACCTCCAAGGTGAGAAGAAGCCAGTCCAGAGAAGACTGATGTTTTGGAGTGGTATAAATGCTTTGAGGTGGAGATAAACTTGGTGTTTGAGATTATAGAGAGAGGTAGGCCCCAGATCAGATAGGACCTTGTAGCTCTTTGGCAAGAGTTTGGAATTTACTCTGTCGGATAGAACTGATTCCACCATTATTAGCTATATGACCTCAGGCAAGTTACTTCACTCTGAGTCTCAGTTTACCTATCCATCAAGTGGAGTTAACAATCTATTCATTGTAGTAGGCAGCCTCTGCAGTGCTTCCCCAGTGACTGTGAGTCCTGGTCTTCACATCCTGTGAATGTGGGTCGAGTCACTTCTACCCAATACAATATATTGCAGAAGTGACGATGTAATCATTTCCTATTCCCGCTGTAACAAATCACCACAAACTTGGTGGCTTAAAACAGCACAAATCTACTATGTTGCAGTTCTGGAGGTCAGGCATCTAAACAGGTCAAAATCAAGGTGTTACTAGGGCTGTGTTCTTTCTGGAGACTCCGTGGGAGAATGTTTCCTTGTCTTTTCCAGATTGTAGAGGCCGTCAGCAATCCTCAGCTTTGGTCCCTTCTTCTGTCTTCAAAGTGCATCATTCCAACTGCTGAGCCACGCTGGCCAGGCAAGCTGCTAAGTTTTGAGGTAATTTGTAATGCAGTAGTAAAACATATTCATTCAGCCTGGCCGACGTGGCTCAGCCGTTGAGCATCGACCTAGGATCCAGGAGACCAAGGTTTGATTCCCGGTCAGGGCACATGCCCGAGTTGCAGGCTTGATCCCCAGTGAGGGGCGTGCAGGAGGCAGCCGATCAATGACTCTCATTGTTGATGTTTCTATCTCTCTCTCTCTCCCTTCCTCTCTCTAAAATCAATAAAGATTTACTTAAAAAAATTTTTTTTCATTCATTCATTCATTCATTCATTCATTCATTCAACAAATATGTATTAAGTGCCTATGCTATGTGCCAGAATGTTGAGGTGTCGGGATACAACAGTGAATAAAACAGAGAAAAATCTCTGCTCTTAGGAGTTAACATACTACTTGGGGAGACAGACAGCAAACATAGTAAGTCAGTAAATTACATATGTCAGAAGGTGACAATTGCTATGGTGAAAAAGTAGAACAAGGTAAGGGAGATAGGCTAGTCACGGAAGGCTTTGCTGAAAAGTTCATATTTAAGCAAAGACTTGAAGGAGGTGAGTGAGGAAACCATGCTCTTCATGGGAAAGAATATTCCAGGTGGAGGGAACAGCAAGTGCAAAGGTCCTACGGCAGGACTGTGACCAGTTTTTTAAAAAGGCAGCAGGCAAGCCCTGGCCAGGTAGCTCAGTTGGTTAGAGCATCATCCCGATATGCTAAATTTCGGGTTCAATCCCCAGTCGGGGCACATACAAGAATCAACCAATGAATGCATAAATAAGTGGAACAACAAATCAATGTTTTTCTCTCTTTCTCCCCTCTCTCTCTAAAATCATTTTTTTTAAAAAGGTAGCAGGGAGGTTAGTGTGAGTGGAGTAGACAAAGGGCAGAGTGGTGGTAGATGATTTAAAAAGTGAGGTTGTAACAGGGAAGGACTGCACTATACTACTTGCATTAATCTTAGTAGGTGTTGAACCCAATTTGTTACTCTAACTTGATTTTTTTCCTCTTAAAATTAAAGCTTGCATGTCAGTTTTTTAATGTACTATTACAGGGATCCACAGTTTCAGTTCCTGTGTGAACTTAAGAAGTGGCTTGGCCTCAAGACGCCAGGAATTCAGATTACAAAAATATCAGGTGACCAACTCAAGGACGCTGACCATAAAGATCCATATCAAGACCTACGGAAA
This sequence comes from Miniopterus schreibersii, assembly GCF_964146895.1. NCBI lineage: Eukaryota > Metazoa > Chordata > Mammalia > Chiroptera > Miniopteridae > Miniopterus > Miniopterus schreibersii. Next base: position 15,181,248 of record NC_138121.1, on the reverse strand, counting down.
AATGTCCTGCATATCCTTCCCTTTTTGAGCATATTAGAGGAATTGCTGTTCCAGATCCTGCCTGGGCCTGGGGTGGCCTGATCACAGGGACTTGCTAACGCCAAGATCCTTATCAAAGCTGACCAGAACAATTACTGCTCAGCCCTGCACGTCCACAATCCCTCTCCTGATTACTTTGTTCTGCTTCCCCTCTCCCTTCTGATAAAACCCCCTGCCTGCACTGAGATATTAAGAAGGTTTTGGAGGACAGGAGTCCGCCATGTTCTCAGTTCACCAGCACTTGAATAAACTGCTTTCCTTTTCATCAGCACCTGTCTCACGAGTTTGGCATTAGTTTGCTGCAGGCAGCTGTACTTGCATTCAGTTTCAAGGTGAGGATTAAAGTAGATAAAGTATGTTAAGCTTTTTAAATCTAGTAGTTGTTTGATAAATTAAAGCTTTTTTTTTAAAGAAACTACATTTTAAAAAATTTGTGACCCAGCTGGCATGGCTCATTTGGTTGAGTGTTGTCCCATGCACCAAAAGGTCGTAGATTTGATTCCCGGTCAGGGTGCATGCCCAGGTTACAAGTTCAGTCCCCAGTTGGGGTGCATACGTAAGGCAGCTGGTTGATGTTTCTCTCTCATGTGGATGTTTCTCTCTCCCTCCCCTTCCTCTCTAAAATCAATAAAAACATATTTTTTAAATTTGTGAAATAACTCAGGTATACACAAAAAAGGAAAAGACAATAACATAATGAATTTAACTACAATCTACCCTAATAAAACTCTAACAGGTAAGTTGAAGCCTCCTATGTACCTTTCCCTATTCCGACACTCTTTTCTGCCATAAACATCATTGAATATAGGGTTAATCATTCCTTTTATATGGCTTTATATTTAGTCTATATGTGTGTATTCATAAACAATCTCTAGCACTGTTTTTCAGATTTTAAATATATATGTATAATACATATGCAAAAAAGCAAATCTTATATCATAATGTATTACATGTCATAATATATCACATAAATCAATAAATATATCATAGTATCATTGGCACAGCAATATCATTCTATAAAAATTTAAGGAAAGTTAGATGATACTTTTCTTGCTTTGGGGCAGGGGGGCGCTCAGGTGCTTTTGGTGGGGCAGGCCCACTTCCTCTTCACCATCCCAAGCTTCTGGCTGTGCAGAATGGTGTTGGCCCTGCAGATGAAGGCCAGGCACAGAAACAGGCAGTACTTGTTCTTGCAGATCATGTGGTGGATGCTGTTCAGAGTGGCCCATGCATTCTAGTTGATGATAGCCTAGAGGTGTGGCCAGAACTCTACTTCATGACAACCACCACACCTTTGCCATGGGCCACCGGCTCCATGCCCACCATTATGTGAATCAGCCCATTGTAGCAAAAGGTGTTACAGGTCTTCCTATTATTGGATTCAGTATGGTACCTCTGTTTGTTCCTCTTGATCAGGAAGCTGGAGCAGTTTCGTAGGACCATCCATTGCAAGTAGGCAGATGTGGCAGCAGTTCCTCTCGCTGCTGCAACCAGAGAGGGAAAGAGAGTAATTTCATAATATCATCTAATACTAAAATTTCCCCAATTGACTCAAAGACATCATTTTACAATTAGTTTATTCAAGTAGGACTTAAATAAGGTCCATCCAATATATTTGGCTATTATGTCTTGTAAGTCTCCAACAGTCTTTTCTTCTTTTTACCCCCATACCATAGAAATGTTGGAAAAAATGGGCTATTTGTCTCACATCCTGGATTCAGCTGGTTGCTTCTTATAGTGTCTTGATCAAATTCAGTTTTTTGGTGAGGAGACAAAGGGGAGGACAGGAAACTGTCACACGTAGCCCAGTGACCAAACTCAGTGTCACTAGTACGGTACAAACCTACATGATGGGCCTCCTGATATGATGTAATGAGAAACAGGTAACATGGTCTCTGAATATTTTACCATAAGTGACTTATCTGAATCTGATCATGAAGAACACATAGGACACATTCAAATTGTGGAATCTTCTACAAGATAACTTGCCTGGACTCTTTAAAAATGTCATTAAAGAAAAAAATTAGGTGAACACTGATTGGATCTGGATCACAAGCAAAACCATAGCTATACAAGACATGACTGGGAAAATTGGGGAAGTTTGAATACAAAACTGTATATAATACTATCATGTTGAGTTTCTTAGGAGTGGTAATGGCATTGTGGCTACGTGGGAGAATGTCCTTGTTCTTAGGAGATGCAGACTGAAGGCTCTGGAGTGAAATCTCAGAATGTCTGCAAATAACTCTCAAATGGTTCAGCCAAAAAATAAAAAAATCTGTGTATAAATAATCTGGAAAAGTGTACTGACAGTTGGTGAATCAAGATGAAAGCTATAAGGGTGTTTGTTGATTGTAGAGTTTTTAAAACATTTCTTTTGGTTTGAAATTTTTAAAAATTAAAAGTTGCAGGAAAAGAATGCTTTGCTCATGGAGCTGCTGGGTCCCTCCTGTATTACACTGGTGTCTCTGATTTATGGGTCTCACCATTGCTGACTCTGATCTCCCCTACTGCCTGCCAAGTGCTCCAGATCTCTTCCCCTTGGGTGCAGGAGCTGTGGATGGAGGTCCCGAGAGCCTGTATCTCATCATTTTGATGCTGTGAAATTCCAGCATCATTTAAAGGAGGGAAGAAAAAGAAGGAAGAGAAGGGAAGGCCTGGGGACAGCAGGCTTGTCTAGCGCTGGCTCTGCTGCCTCCAGGGTCCCCCCTGTGGCCAGCTACTGCCCCCTGGTGGCCATCAGCAAGCATGCGTTGTCCCTGCCAGGAGGCAGGCAGTCTTACAGCCCTCACTCACACCAGAACACACTCAAGGAAAGTACCTAACAGGCCAGTGGACCTACAATCCCAGCCTGTTCACCATTTTAAAGAACACCAACTAGAGCCCAGCACGGTGCAACATGCTTTACAGATGCCCTACGGATATTAATTCAACCCTCACAACAGCGCTTACAGGTGAGTAGCTATGGTGGCCTCCCACTTTAAAGACAGAGGGCTGGCAGGTGTGGCTCAGTTGGTTGGAGCCTGGTCCCATTTAATGAAGGGTTGTGGGTTCAAATCCCCCCCCCCAATCAGGGCACATAAACGATGGATGGTACTCTCTCACATGGATTTCTCTCTCCCTCTCTCTCTAAAATCAATGAAGACATATTCTCGGGTAAGGATTAAAAATGTATTTTTAAATAAAGACAAACTGAAGCTGAAGAGAGGGGAGGTGACATGCCAAAGAGCACACAACTAATGTCACATCTAACTCCATATCCAATGCTGTGTCCACTACAGCACAGATGCTTCCAATTTTGATATGATGATAATGATAAAATAATAGCAAAGAGCATCTGTTGTGTGACTTTGGGCCATGCACTGTACAACATATTAACTCATTTAATCTACAACAGTCCTAGGGGGTAGGTTCTATTAACAAGCCCATTTACAGTTAAGGAAACTGAGGTACAGAGAGTTTAAGAAATCTGTCCCAGGTCACTCAGCGAGAGGAGTACTGATGGGAAAAAAGGCACTAAGGAACATTGGAAATGTCCGTTTGTTCAGTTCATAAATGTTTATTACTGCCTCCTAGGTACAGGACCCTGAACTAAGACATGAACGCACAGCAAGAAGGCAACAAAACAATGCTACTAGATGAAAAAATGAAAAAAAAAGGCAAAGAGAAAATCTAATCTATTTATAAAAATGCTTTCCTGAAAATAAGATGCTCAACAAGAAGAACGGAATTGCTTTACGATCAGTAGAAATAAAGGTAAACATGGACTACTGATCTCTTCCAGGGAAGGGGAGAGAAAACATAAGTGAACATAAACATTTTCACTGCAACCCGTCAGAACACACTGACAAGTCCTAATTTTTTTACCTCAAAGAAAAGCAAAGGAGGGCACTGCCACTCTCCTGAGAAATTCAGAAGAGGAACTTTTTAGACATGTATTAAAATTCCTGTTCCTAATATACAGAATCTGGCGCTTCGATCTGACTTTCAGAGAATACGATTTAACCACATCACCTGCAACCAAGTCCTCCCGCTCTAAGCAGCTGCCTCCCAGGCTGCAGCCTCCCAGGGTCCAGGAAAGTCCAGCGGCAGCTTTTGCCTGGGCTGCCTCCCTTCTCCCTCCCTCTGGTACTTCCCAGGCCCAAGATAGCACCATATTACTTAAGATTTTTTAGAAGTCCCCAGACTTGATCCCACTGGGCTGCTATGATTCACTCCTTCCTTACCCTGGTGAGACCCTCCTCACCCCACCACCCCCAGAAGCAGCCCCCCGAGAGTGCATTCAAGGGGTGCTGTAGCTGGGATTGGAGCACCAGGAGCAGCCAAGCACCACCTCTCCTCTTTTCAAAATACATGGTTAAACAAAACATTTGCTGAAATTCTGTAGAAAAATAAAGAACATAAGGTTTCATTCTCTTTAAAAAAAAACACCACGTTATTAAGGTATGATTGACATACAAAATGTGTACATACTTAATGTATACAACTTGAGTTTGAACATCATATTCATTCTTACTACCCTTGTTACTATTTTGGTCTATATGTTCCATGAAATGTTGTCTGACATAGTTAAGGATGTAGCTGGAAAAACTGGCTAAGACTGTGAATAAATTGGAAGAGAGTGTTGACTGAAAAACAAAACAGATCATCCCTTGAAAGTAGCTATATTTTTGTTAACCTAGATCAGTGGTTCTCAAAGTGTGATCGCTGGACCAGCAGTGTCAGCCTTATCTTGGAACTTTCTAGAACTGCAAATGCTTTGTTTGGATCATATCTGCTGAATCAGAAAACAGCAGGCCTAGAAATCTGTTTTAACCAGCGCTCCGAGAGATCTGGGTGCATGTTCAAGTTTGAAAACCTCTGTACTACTACCACACAACGACCAAACCTATTAATTCAGTGACTATTTACTTATTTTAATCCTCACCCAAGTATATTTTTTCCATTAGCTTTTCAGAGAGAGTGGAAAGGAGAGAGGAACACTGATGTGAGAGAGACACATCAACTGGTTGCCTCCCACTCTTGCCCTCACTGGGGCGGAGCCCGCAACCGAGGTATGTGGTGGAATCAAACCCAGGACCCTTCATTCGGCCGACCCACGCTCTAACTACTGAGCCAAACTGGCTAGGGCTCAGTGATTATTTAAAAAGTGGATTTAGTGCTCTTCCTCCCAGGAGCATGTGCACGCCTTCCCTCCCTCTCAGGCATGCATCTTCTAAACTCTAAGGGTCCCCAGAAGACTTGCAACCAGGGGAGCAATGGGCAGCAGCAGCGGCAGCTCATCCTGGGCTAACCCCCTGAACCTGTCTCCAAGGCCCTCTTTTCTCTGACTTTCCAGGGAGCCAAAGCAGCCCCACCTAGGCTCATTTCTTTCCTATAACATTTCTAGAGAAATAAAGCAGACTCGCCAAGGCTCTCTCCTGTTGCTTCTTCTATCCCAAGCCCTTTCTTGTTTCACTGTTACTGGCTTTAATAAACAAACTCTCAAAAAAAAAAGGTGAATTTAAATTTCCTTAGTCGTAACAGTGACTTGTATTAAACAAATAACAGCAAGAGGAGCCTAGAGAATGCCTGATGTGGGGGTAGAGTTTTCCCACACAATCTCTCTCCTTGAGGTAATAGATAGGAGGAACTAGAAGCATCCAGATGGGTTGGTCAATGTTCGAGGTGGGGTCACTTAATCATCCACCATCCAACCCTCGCCCCAAAGTGTTTGTGTGGTGAAATTAGAAAATAAAATGAAAGTCAAAAAGGACCAAAGATGTCGTTCCTGACAGCTGACAGGGCTTGGATGGAGGTGGGAATGGGTGTGCATGGAGGAAAAGGTTCCCGTAGCTTGTGCAGGATCTCCCTTAACTGAGCACCGTTGAGAGCCTGGAAAAGGTCCCCTGGGGGCATTTTTCTGGCTCCCATCCCTGTTCTCCCCACCCCTTTCTGCCCTCCTTTTGGTGCCCCTCCCTCTGACCCTTTCTCTCAACTCCAGCTTTTTGATACCCTCTCCTCCATAATCCAGCAGCATCCAGGTCTCCAGGTGCTGACTCATCAGCATGGAGGACACACAGGTCACGACCTCCTTGCAAGCCCCAGGGGACATCTGGTTCCCTACTGACCTCTGCGGCAGAGGGTGGGAACGTTGTGGATGGAGGAGGATGTGAGGAATTTTGCAGGGCCTGGAGGGGGAGGTGGTCCATAAAGTTCCCCAATATAGAGGCCATTCTGTCCCATGGAAAAGCCTCAAGGCCCCAACCTTCTTGGGAAGCTTGCTATTGTTGTTCTAATGGCGTTAGTGAGTCTTTGGGTCAGTAGTGTTGTCCCCACCTGAGTCAGATCCCTGGGTCAGGAAATGCTACCGACCTGGAAACCTCTGAGGAGTTTCACAAACTGAGAAGCAAATGAAAGTCCCTTTTCTCTCCCTGCCTTTGCTCTAGTTTCCTTGCTGGGCTCCTGCCCTCACTCAAACCCTTATGGGTACGGGGACTATTTTTGAGCAAAGGGGTGGCAGGTCAAACTCATCCCTTTCCAGAAGCTATAGGGCTGCTTCTGGATCAGGTTGGGGATGGTGAGGCAGGGTGTCTGTGGCTGTGGAATCCTGTGACTCCTCAGCTAGATGGGAGGACTCCAAGGCAGCTTTCTCAAATCCAACCATCTTTGTGGGGGTTGAGGGGTCCCTCACATGTTCTTTCTCATCTTTTGAAATAAAACTTTTTGCCCGGCTGGGCGTGGCTCAGCGGTTGAGCGTCGACCTAGGATCCAGGTGATCGGGGTTCAATTCCCGGTCAGGGCACATGCCCCGGTTGTGGGCTCGATCAGTGACTCTCTCATCATTGATGTTTCTATCTCTCTCTCCCCCTCTCCTTTCTTCTCTCTGAAATCAATAAAGATATATTTAAAAAAAACAAAAACAAACAAACTTTTTATTCTGTTCTATGCATTAGCTTGTTAGATACCTGTTTGTGTCTGTCTTTGTTATGTTATTTCTGTATGTTCTTTAATCATGTCCCCTTGTATACTTGGTTATCTTTCAGAATGTCCTGGAAGTTAATACTTTGACTTCTGAGATAATACCTTTCTCTAAAATTATATTCATTTGCTTCTGTCAGTTACCTGGGCACACCACTAGTCTGGTCAATGTTGTAGGATTTTTGTTTCGCTGGTTTTTTTTTTTTTAAAAAACAAAAACATCTTTATTGATTTCAGAGAGACGAAGGGAGAGGGAGAGAGAGAAACATCAATGATGAGTCACTGATCAGCTGCCTCCTGCACGGCCCCTGCTGGGGATCAAGCCTGCAACCCCGGCAGGTGCCCTGAGGGGGAAATGAACCACAATCTCCTGGATCCTAGGTAGATGCTCAACTGCTGAGCCATGCCAGTCGGGCAATATTGTAGGTTTTGAAGGCTGAGGTTCCTGACACCTCCAAGACAAGCTGAATCTGAGAGACATATTCATCTCCAGTTCAACATTTTCTCGAGGGTGTTTTCATTTGGGGCTCTGTTCACATGTGGGGTGATAATTCAGACGCCCAGCTTTCAGCACTTTTACACTTGTACCCCTTATACTGCGAGTCCACCAACCTCACAGCTGAGAGTCACAGGTGTCTCTTTCCTTCAACAAATGCTTTCAGGCAAAGGCAGCCCTGAGCGCTGGGATTATCAACTGTCTCTTGCTTCTAGTTTGATCCCTAGTTCTTCACTCTTCTTAGCTCTTTGGAATGCTTTTCTTTTTTCAACATTTCACCCAGCTTGCTATTTTCTATGTCCTGATTACCTAGACCACCGTTACCGGAATTGTAACCCTTCACTTAAGGCTTCATATCCTCTCTCCAGTCGGCCTGCACGGCCCCCTTCCTGTCCCGAGGAAGGGACAAGGGACGAGACAGAGACGGTGTGTTTTTATAACCTTGCTAAGGCGGGGGGGGGACAGAAACTTACACTTCCTCAGGAAAAGCTACCGTTTTTCAGTGAGGAGATATGGGTTACCTGGAGTCTCTCCACTTCCCTAATTTCATATGCTCAGTTTATCCCCATTTTGTACAGTAGGTCACGTGAGAGGAGCTGGCACCATCCAGCCACTGGGAAAGAGCGAGAAAAGAGGGGAGGGGTCGGCCTGAGGTGTTCTGGCCACGAGGCACGAGTGGCTGGTGACGGCCACCGGACAGCCTGGCACCGACCGCAGGACGCCGGGCAGAGAGCGCTTGCCCCTAAGGAAGCGAACACCTCGCGCAGCGCACACGCCCACACTGACCGGAACTCGGAGTGCCAACCGCCAGAATTCTATTCCACTTCCACAAGCACCCGCGTCGGCGGCGGAAAACGTCAGACCGGAAGCGGAAGTGCGCCCCGCGAAGGCTTTCGGGGAATGTAGTCTGCAGCCGCGCCGTGTCAGGCACTTGCTGGAGCTCCTTTCGCGCGTGGACCGCACGTGGCGGACTGAGGGTCTCCCCGACCGCTCGTAAAACGTCGGGGGAAGCAAGTGGGCTTCCTTTGACACCTCTTTAAAGGGCATACCCAGCTCTTCCTGTTATTAATTCTAAATTTGGTGGTACAAACCTTATTAACCCATGTGGTGTCACCATTTAGATGCCTTCTTACCCCTTTCACACTGTCAAATCCCCGTTTAGGATCTTTTAACCTGACAGAAAGCAATTTCGTGCTTTCTTATGGTTATTCAAATTTAGCCCATTTCAAAAGTTCAAACTCATACCTTATTCTTAGATGCCCGCATGCCCGGCCAGCTTCTCCGAGCGTTGGTTGGCGGCTGGAAAAGGAGAAGGTTCCTGTCAGCTGGGTCGGTCCTGTTTGGCCTGGGGCCGGTGGCCTGCCCTGACGGGGCGGTCCCCTCCCCGGGAGATGCGTGGCTGTCTGGGCATTACGCGCAGCTTCGCCCCAGCCCCGTGTGAACACGTTCAAAACCGGACGGACTACTTTCCCCTTTGGACCCACGCAGTCCACGCCTGGAACCCCTTTCCATGTGGTTCATCCCCTAGTTTGGTTGGGCAGCTAGTAAGACACAACCCTTTGGCTTCTGCCACCGCATCTTCCTCCCTCCCTCCTGGGAGCTCCAAGCACAGGGTAAGCACACGTCCGGCTTTCTAGCACAGCCCAGCTTCCGGTTCCGTTAGCTTCCCCTTCATTCTTAAGGGTCCCAGTTTAGATGATCAACTATGTGGTCTCCCTATGCAGGATCCACTGAAATCCTGTCTTGTGATCTCTGGCAGCAAAGAAAACCGATGGAGTTGTTCTTTCCTTTTCTTCCTAGGCACAACACACATGCGAGCCTTGGAGGGCTGCCGCACTCCGCTGCTAGGGGCTACTCCAGCAGCGTTCCCCTCCCTTCAGAAATCGCTAGTCAGCTGTGGGCACTTGTCTGTTTGACCCCTCCCCCACCCCCTTAGCACCGCATACACATTCTTCAGGAGTAGGCCTCAAGAACTCCAGCTGGCAGCCCTGACGTGGGCCCGTGGGTTCACTGGGGATGGAGACACCCAGCTCCAGTGATTTCAGATGTCTACAATATCTCCAGTTATTCTCTTGGTGCCTGAGTCCCCTAGCCCCTCTTTCCTCTGGACCTGACCCATGTTGCATGGTTACATGTGCAAGTCTCAGGCCTCCTAGTGAATCCTGTGGGACAGTGTGCCCAGTCCATGTGGCACCCTTTAGAATGTAGGGTAACATGGCATTTTGTTTTCACCTTTGGGGCTTTATCAGCAACTCCAAGCCAAAATTCTGTGACAGCTGTTAACTTTCAAAAGTGAGCATTAAAATTCAAGAACAATTGGTAATTGCTAGTTTCATAATGCATATAGTAAAACAAAACCCCATTAGTTATTACATCTAATACTTATCTGGTCATAGCATGATAAATATCATCTACACTTTAGGTGAAAATTTCTAGGTTCCTTTATCCATTAAAATGTGTTTGCCCAAAAAAGTGTTTTTCTAAAATTACAGGGCTTTCACTGATATTATTAGCTAAAATTAATTCTCTCCTTCCACTAACTCCTGTAAATAATCACTTACTTATGTTTTTATCTACAGGAAGCCCTTTGCTCCCCTGCTCTTTCCTTCTTTTAAATTGGTCCCTCAAATGGCATTTGTAGAGTAAGAATGATCTGCTTGATCTTGACAGTACCAAGACCTCTCTCTTCTTTCTTGGGCTTGGATCAGCTTCTAACCCTTGGGAGCATGAGTGCCTATTTTTCCTTCTCCCAATCCTTCAGGCACACTAGATGTACAGGCCAAACAGGCTCACACCCTGAGAGGAACCAAGCAGTGGCTTTACGGGAGAGACCAGATAAGAGCAAGGAGGCGACTTTAACTGTTAGATTAAATGTTCAGAGAAGTGCATACAATAAATACCTATGCATCACACTCTTTTAACAAGTGTAAATATCTTGCCACATCTTTTTAAAGATATCAAATATGAGTTTAGGCCTTTTATTCCTTCTTACCCCTCCCCATTAGTTTCAGAGGAAATCACCACTCTGAAGCTGATATTTTAGTACCTTCCTACTTTAACTTCACAAGTTGATAAAAATAAAAAAGGTATTATGGATTTTTGGTTGTAACATATCACACTATATGCATCCCTCTGCAACTTCATTTTCAATTGTTTTCCATATGTTAGGCATGTTAATACATGTACATTCAGTCCAACCATTTGTCAAATATTTGAAATTCTGTGCTGGGGACAGGGCATTAAACAAAAAATACAGAAGTAGCCACCCTTAATCATAAAGCTGTTCACTTGCTATTTTGTATTTTTCTGTATGCATGTTATGCTTCAATAACATGTACCCCCACCCTCAATCTCTACTCTCATGGAGCTTACTTTCCAGAATAGGACATATAATAAAACAAATAAAATATTTAGAATGTCGGGTGGTGGTAGGTACTATGAAAAAAAAAAAAAATGAGGTTGGGAAGGGAGATGGAATGTGCCACAGAGGAGGACTGCTATTTTGATAGGGTAGTCGAGGAAGAGTTCTCTGTAGGAAATCTAAAGCAAAGATCTGAAGGTGAGGGAAAATTGGTTCTAGGAAGAGGGAACAGCAAATGTAGGGGCTCTGACGTGGAAGCTTGCCATATGTGATTCATGTTACTGCAGGGAGGCCAGGGCCTAGTGCAGAGTGATCAAGAAGGAAGACAAATGGCAAGTCAGATAATACCAGATGGCAGGTGGTAGCAATACTATGTAGGGCTTTTGGTGTAAATTTTATCCAGTGAAATGGAGAGCTATCAGAGGGCTTTGAGCATGAGTGACATGGTCTTAGATTTTTAGTGTCACTCTGGCTGCTGAACTGCAAATATAGAGACAAGAATGGAAGCAGGGCCCAGCCAGGTGTGGCTCAGTGGCTGAGAGTCAGCTTAGGATCCAGGAGATCGCGGTTTGATTCTGGGTCCAGGCACATGCTCAGGTGGCAGCCTGATCCCCAGTGAGGGCTGTGCAAGAGGCAGCTGATCGATAATGGCTCTCTCATCATTGATGTTTCTATCTCTCCCTCTCCCTCTCCCATCCTCTTTCTGAAATCAATAAAGATATATTTTTTAAAAAAGACAAAAGAATGGAAACAGGAAAGCCAATTAGGAGGCTCTTGCAAATATCTGGGATGATGATGGTGACTTGGGCTAGGGTGTGGAGGCAACAAGAAATGGCCATCATCATATATCCTGCAAGTTAGCAGACAGGACTTATTGAAGCTTGTATGCGGGTTTAAGAAAGGAATCAAGAATGGTTCCCTAGTTTGGGGCCTGAGCAACTGGAAGAAAGGGTTGCCTTTTCCCAGACAGGAAGACTGAGGGAGGAACATGTTTACAATAGGGCTGGGAGGACAACATGAGTTAGTTTATCTTTGGACACATTAAATGTGTTGTTTTACAGACACCCAAGTAGAGATATCATGTAGATGGTTGGTTATGAGTATGAAATCCTGGGCTGGAGATAAATGGAGTGGCAGGTGGAGGGGAGGGTACAGTATATTTAGAAATATACATGAGAACATTTACATGTTATTGTGCTGATGGGAAACATTAAGTAGACAAGGAAAAAAGAGATGCAGGAAAGAGGACAACCGTGGAACAATGTCCCAGTTTAAGGATACACCAGAGAAGTTGGTCTTTGATAAGAGAACAGTCAACCACAGTAACAGGAAGAGTTCATGGACAAGAAGCATATAGATGAGTAGTTGTCGTTTGATTGCTTTTCTTTCTTTCTGTTAACTAGGAAAGAGTCACCAGCTGAATGAGGACTGGTGTGAGCACTGGAGGTTGAGAAGAGAGAAGCTATAATAGTATCTTAGGAGACTGGGACAATGACTGGACTAGGGAACAAGTGCTTGAGGTCAGCAGTCAGGAATTTAAAGTGGGACTCATAACTGTGGCTCTGTTTTTCTCCAGCTACATTTAGCTGCATGGGCACAGGAGAAGAGGCTGAGACAGAATGTTTTGTTTTGCCTGATACTCTGGTCCTTACACTTAATTACTGTGTTATATTAAGTAAAAATATGTCACAACTTATTAACCAATGCACTTACTGACAGGCACTTGTGTTGTGTCATGTTTTTACTATTTCAAACATTACTGTAATGAGCGTCCTTGTGCATCTTTGTGCTCACATAGGAGAATTTCTAGTCTAGGATGTACTGTCTAGGGTATATATGCTGGGTCATGAGGTATGCTTAGCTTCAACTTTACTGGAAATTGCCAAGTTATTCTCAAAATAATTATACCAATTTAGCTTCCCACCAGTACATAAAAGCTTTCATTTTCCTCCTGCCAGACTCCTAAATTTTTGCCAGAAATAGTATCTCACTGCTTTCTTTTGCCATATTCTGATTTTGAGATTAAGCATCTTTTCATTTATATGCCAGTCTTCATTGTCTATCAACAAATCTCCACTTCATTGCTCACTTAACAAGACTATATTAAATACCTAGTATGTCCCCAGCACTGTAGTAAGTAGGGAAACAAAAAGTTAGCAAAATAGATGTGGACCCAGCTCTCCTGAAACTCATAATCTAGTGTGGGGTAGGAGACAACACCAAATAATTACAAACTGTGGTAACATGAAGGACATTAACAATTACCTTTGTGAACTTAAGTGAGACCAATTTAGTTGAATTAGGGCAGTAACATTTGCATTTTTAACAGATGAATAAGAATTAACTAGATTAGCAGCTATAAAGAACTGAGCATAACTATCACCAATATGCCTACAAACTGGAGAAGTGTTTTATCTTTCCATGTGGGCAGAGGTGTTCTAGATGCTCTGGGGAACAGAAGGCCTGCCCTGGGGCTTTCCCCAGGAGTGGAAAGGCTGGTTTTCTCTAGGATCCCTTTTGCAATTTTGAGACAATTACTCCTGGGTTATCATATCTAGTTTATTCTCGTAGAGTATAAGTCTCACCCTATCTGGTTATACTAACCTTTACATGCTGACCTAGTAATCCCATTTTGGATATTTTATCTCATTCTGGCTATGTTAAGAAAAAGATTCTGTAGAAAAAAAGGTGGGAGGGCTTAAAAAGATAAGTGCTCAATTTTATTATAAAAATATCTTAACAGTAGGAGACTTGCTAAGATTATGAGACTATGTAGCACCATGGAAAATATAAAGTTCTTTTCAAAGAATGATACAAAATTTTATCTATAGTATGCACTCATATAAATAATGACACATTAGGGTATGAGGATTGTGAGTGAATTTAGGGGATTTAACTTACTGAGTCAAGAAAAACATTCCAAGGCCTTTTGTCATGTTGTCTCCACTTGGTTTCTGACCTATCACCATATCCCTTCATCCACTCACCCCCAAACGAGGCTGTGTCATATGCAGTTCTTTGAACACAACATGGCCCTGGAGACATCAGTTAGTAGTTAAGGGTTATACCTTTACAGTCAGTCTGGAGCCAGAAGCCTAAATCTGCCATGGGCAGTACTACCTGGGGCAAGCTACTTTACCTCTCTGGGTCCCACCCCCCATTATTAAACAAGGATATAATACACGTATTAGGTTTCTTTAATGCAAGAAAAAGAAATCTGACATATTAGCTTAGTCAACAAGGGGGAATCACTGCACTGATAGTGGGGAGCACACTAAATCCCAGAAAGGGCTTCAGAAATCAAGCCCAGTCCATGGACCTCAGGGATTAGAAATGAGAACACCATCATGTCAGTGGCACCCTCTTACAAGAGACCTCCCCTCTCTGGTAAGGAATCAGGCTCTGGGCAGCTCTAAGCCTGCACCTTTCCGGCCTAGCAACCCCAAATTAAAGTTTCCCTCCTAACTCTATTTTGAAAAAATCCTGGCAAAGGACTCTTATATTGGCTCAACTAGGTCACATGCTTTCCCCCAAAACTATCACTGAGCCCCAGGGATGTCGTGACTTGTATTCCTGTGGTAAGTACAGCAGGGGTTGTTACAAGAGAAGGAAAAAGCTGGGCAAAGATAAGTTACCACAAGACCTAGAATGGGGAATTGTAAGAATTAACCAAAATGATGGCTATAAAATACTTAGTACAATGTCTTTCAAGTAGGAAGCATTCAATAAACAGTAGTTGTTATTAACTCACCTGGCCGTGACGAGTTTAGCAGTTAATCCCTCCTCCTTGATATGCCACTCTTTAATCTTAGCCAAGTTCTGAAAATTAAAATAGACACACTCCCATTCAACTATAAAGGCTATTTATTGAAATAATACAATGATGTTACAAGGATGCATTTCATGTGGCCTAGAAAGCTAGGTGTTCATAAGTGCATGGTGCATGGATGCTGGGACTACGGAATCCTCTGCTCAGTTAGCTGCCATACATATATACTGGGCTCCCTCCCCGTCAATGAAGACGTGCTGAGAATCATAGATTGGCTGGATCTAGGCCAGGATCCACACACAGACCAGTGGTCTCCTTTGGGTCTTTTAGAACTAAGTCTTTATAAAGTTCTAAAACAGTAGGGCAGCACTCAATTGGTTACAACTCAAGTCATTCTTACAAATAATCCACTATGGGTATCCCCGATCAGTAGCAAAATGAGTTTCTGATAGGTATCTTGGCCAATCGATAGGAGAGGGTTTGAGTATAATCACCCATTGTCAAACTATGTATCAGAAACACAAGTATGGCCTTGGCATTGTGCGCTAAGCATGGAAGATCATAAACATGGCATGTTTTGAATAGTTAATATCATGGAAGGGCAGATCTGCTAGGGTGTATCCCATCTTGCTCCACATGCGATAGACAATGGGCTAGAAATCCCATATTTCAGCCCCCAGGCACATTTTCCTGTAAAGAATTATGAAGAATGTTTGGGAGCTGGCTCATGTTGTCGCAGATGAGACAAGGATGATGGACCTGGCTAACTGGCATGCAAGAAAGCCAGTAGGAAAGGTTCACCATCAACACCACTCATATCACTCCTCCCAATGATTGATTCATCAAGGTGGGAAAATATGCTTATCTTAGAGGGGAGATCCTCTTGTATGAAAGGGGTCAATGTCCACAGTTGCTTCTAAATTTATCTGCACTGTTGGTGCCAATGAACCAACAAAGATTCTTGAAATTCTTTTAGGATAGTCTATGAAATTCCATTAGGGGACATTAAGGATTTGAGTGGCCTTAGCTCTCAGGCTTTACTGATGGAAAAGCACCACAGAACTTTAAAAAGTTAATATTTTATGGTGAAATATTTTCTTGATACACATGCTAATTTAAAGACAAATTTTATGGCAAGAGGTAATTGGATTTATTCTTCTCTGTAGTAAAATTATTTGGGGGGCAAATTCTTCTTAGTTTTGTGTTGTTTTCCCATTGACAAATATAGGAAGCTTGGGCAGTACAGAGGACTTAACAGTTCTACAAAACTGGCACATGTTAGCTGAAAGTATAATTATGATACTTGGGAAACGGAAGTCACCAGTAGTTCAACCATTTATAGTTTCTGTTAACATTTTGGTTTATAAGCTTCCAACAAGTTGCTTTAAATAAGTTTATGACAACCCTAAATATATCTTGTTGCCTCTTATGCCTTTATGAATTCCCAATGTATCCAATACATAAGTGCTCATTAAATGTTTGTGCATCTGATTTAAAATTTATTTAAAAGCCCTCTGAATTCCAAAATACCTTTTCAGTATCAAGACCCTGGGGACAAAGATCCAGACCTGCATCCTCCACCCAGCTTTGCCATTATAAGCTGTATCACACTGTGCAAATCACTTCACATCTTTGGTTTTCAGTTTCTTCATCTGTACAATGAAGTGGTTGGACCAGTTGAACTAATTCTTTGAATGGTGAATTTCTGGAGGAGGAATTAGTTTCCATGGTGAATTTAATAGAAGAGCTGCAATTGAATGTAGTTGTCAAGATATTTTAAAAATGAGTTTTGGTCATTACTGCAGGAATTTTATCTATAAAAAAAGGCTGTAAACAAGTTATAAGTCAAATTGTTGAATGTTGGTAATCTCCTGCATATGTATGTTAAAAAGCTTTATAAAGTCCAATATATAGCCATATCATTTCCAACAGGTTATATATTACGTTTGTAGTTGTTTTTACAAAAGTTTGTAATCAGATCTGAGAATGTGGCTTTTATTTATTGAAAAAAATTTGTCTACTAGCAGTTTTCTCTGCACACAACATACAAGTACACATAATTCATTACATTCTGAAGCTTTCTCTCCAGTAAGAATCCTTTGATATGGAATAAGAATAATATTTTAGCTAAAGCTTTCTGCATTCTTTAATTCTAGGATTCCTAGAGTTTGTTTCTCAAATGAATTCTCTGGTGTTTAGTGAGAGCTGAGCTTCGACTGAAGTTTTTCCCACATTCCTTACAAGCATAAGGTTTTTCTCCAGTATGAATTCTCTGATGATCATGCAGATTGGTTTTCTTTCGGAAGGCTCGCCCACATTCATTACATTCATAGGGTTTTTCTCCAGTATGAGTTCTCTCATGCTGAATGAGGGATGAACTCTGACTGAAGGCTTTCCCACAGTCAATACATTCATAGGGTTTCTCTCCTGTGTGGGTTCGCTCATGCTGAGTAAGTGATGAGCGTCGACTGAAGGCTTCTCCACATTCATTACATTCATAGGGTTTTTCTCCTGTATGAATTCTATGATGCTCGATGAAACTTGTACTCCTTTTGAAAGCTTTTCCACATACATTACACTGATAAGGTTTCTCTCCAGGATGAGAAATAGGTTGTTGACTGAAGGTCTGCTCACAATCATAGGGGTTCCCTCCAGTATGGATCCTCTGATGGTCAGTAAAGTCTGTAAAGTGACTGAAGTCTTCCCCACAGTCATTACAATGATAGGATTTCACTTCAGTCAGAGTGCTTTCATCTTGAGTAACAGATGAGTTGTGCTTGAAATCTAGGCTATAGTTATTGCTTTGGTAAGGTTTCCCTCTCTTATGAATCCTCATATGTTTATAAAGGGATGGGCTCTGACCAAAAGCCCTCCCACAGATGCTACATTCAAAAGGTTTTTCTCCTGTATGAGTCCTCTCATGCTGCACAAGGGAAGAACATCGACTAAAGGCTTTCCCACATTCCTTACATTGAAAGGGTTTCTCTCCACTATGTGTGACCTCATGTTGAGTGAGCGATGTGCCATGTCTAAAAGACCTTCCACATAAGTTACATCGATAGGGTTTCTCTCCAGTGTGAATTCTCTGGTGTTGAACAAGGGAGGAGCTGCGCTGGAAAGCTTTCCCACAGAGACTACACTGATAGGGTTTCTCTCCAGTATGCGCATTTTCGTGCTGACCGAGGGATGAGCTATGCCTGAAGGCCTTCCCACACACATTACATTCAAAGGGTTTCTCTCCTGTGTGAATTCTCTGATGCTCAGTAAGCTGTGTCTTCCAGAGGAAGGTTTTTCCACAGTCAGTACATTCATGGTGTTTCTTTCCAGCATAAATTCCCTGATCTGTACCATTGGAAAATGCTCCCTCTCCTTTATGAGTTTTCTCATGTTTAGTAAGTGATGATCTATGAATAAAAGCTTTTCTACATTTATTACATTTATAAGGTTTCTTTTTTGCAAGGATATTATTCTGATTAAGTAAGTCTGAATTATGTCCCAAATTGATTCCAAGTGTATCACATTCACTAGACCTTGAAGGAATGTTCAGTTGCGTAACCAAGTCTGTGTTCAATCTGGAGTTTTCACCAAATTTATTATGCTCAAAAGTTTCCTCTGGTGTGACTATTTTCTTCTGGGTGGATACATCTGGCTTCAGATACCTCTTCCAGTTTTCCTGGTGCCTCTCTAATTGATTACTCACATCCCAAACATCTTCTAATGTGGCATGTGAAAGATCATCTGTGTGAAGGGATACTTCAGATATGCTATGCTGCAGATTTGATGATTTGGCTTCAGGCCTGGTCTTCCAGTCTGAAAGAAATCCAAAGTGCAAAAGTCTCCTATTCCCTCCTGTTGAAACAAACTGCTACAGTAGAAATCAGGAAATGAGAGAGATTCAAATTATACATGACCTTGTTTTGAAATTAGCCCTGTAGCTTGGGGAGAATACCCAAAATGGAAGGAAGGAAGATTGAAGAGATGTGACAGTACAGACTGCTGATCTAGAGTGAATGGTAAGTCCAGAACGAGGAAGCCCATCTAGAAGGGGTGGTTAGGGAGTAAAGAAATAAGTGACGAAGAGAGTGTTAGGCCTAGATACAAAGGAAATAGGATCATAGTCCATCTTGCAGGATGCTATCTACTCTCCACAACTCCTGTCCATTTTACAAACCACCACAGAATCTATCTTCCTAATATATCTATTTTATAACTTCTTTAAATGTCACCTCTGAGGCTCTAGATATTCAAACCCTGCAGAGAAAAATCTGCAGCCGGTGATCTAACAGAAATGATTCTTTGATATACTTGGAGATCAAGGGCTAGATGTCACAAGCTGAGAAAAAAATTCCAGGACGCAAATCATCCTTGCCCTTACAACTAGGGCTGTGGTTTTAGCCTATTTGAGTTCTGGTTCTACACTAGTCACCTCTCTTAAACAAAAAGGATTTATTTTAATCTGCCTAATAAACTCATATCTAAAACCCATTAACAAATATTGAGCTCTAGTTAACGATATGCATATGGAAAAATGTAGGGTTAAATGTATTCATTCTGCAACTTACTTGGAAATGAATCAAAAAGATAAAACAGCAGATGGATAGATGGAGAAGTATGTGATAAAGCAACTATAATAAATGTTAGCTATAGAATTTTCGTGGTAGGTATGTGGTGTTCACTGCATAATTTTTTCAACTTCTCATATATTTGAAATTTTTCATAATAAAATGTTAGGAGGGAATAACAGCAACTAAGGGGCCCTAAACCTCAAAATTCCTTACCCTGTAACAAGACTCAATTCTAAATTCCTGAGAAAGGGAATGCTTTGTATTTCTTTTAGAATTCTTCTCAGTGGGACATTCAAGAAATGTTTGTTGAAATAAATGAATAATAAAGTTCTCTCCCAAGCCAGATTCCATAACAATCAATGAAGTAATTTCTAACTGCCTTCTACATGCTTTGCACCACAGATAGAATATATAGAAATAAAACAGATTCTCTAGGAGCCTGAAATCTATGAACAGAAACAAGACTCAATCTTCTGACAACTAAGAAAGAAAAAAATCATCAGATGGTATATTATTAAATATGAATTTGTATAATAGATAAAAATGGTATTTGTGATCAAGGAAGGAAGAAGTAAATATATCAGTACATATTAGGTTTCATGACTTAGACCTTGAACTTAAAGAATAGATGGCTTTGGATAGGTAGAAAGCATTATCTAATGAGGGAAAGTATATGCTACTTAAAAAGAACATTAAAAAGAAGTTCAGCCCGGCTGGGCGTGGCTCAGGAGTTGAGAGTCGACCTAGGATCCAGGTGATCCGGTTTCAATTCCTGGTCAGGGTACATGCTCGGGTTGCGGGCTCGGTCCCCAGTCGGGGGCATGCAGGAGGCAGCCGATCGGTGACTCTCTCATCATTGATGTTTCTATCTCTCTCCCTCTCCTTTTCTCTCTCTGAAATCAATAAAGATATATTAAAAAAAAAAAAAAAAGTTCAGCCCAGCCAGGGGTAGCTCAGTGGTTGAGCATTGACCTAGGATCCAGGAGATCGCAGTTCAATTCCTGGTCAGATCACATGCCCAGGTTGTAGGCTTGATCCCCAGTCAGGAGTGTGCAGGAGACAGCCGATCAATGACAACTCTCTCATCATCATTGATGTTTCTATCTCTCTCCCTTCCTCTCTGAAATCAATAAAGATACACTTAAAAAAAAAGTTCAACCTAAATGAAGATTGTTTTAGCAGTAATAGAAAGATAATACTAGAAGGTATGATGCAGATATTTAAATCAAGGGATGCCTGGCCCGTGTGTCTCAGCAGTTGAGCATCACCCTATGATCCAGGAGATATCGGTTTGATTCCCGATCAGGGCACATGCCCGGGTTGTGGGCTTGATCCCCCCTAGGGGGCATGCAGGAGGCAGCGGGTGAATGACGCTCTCATCACTGATGTTTCTATCTCTCTTTCCCTCTCCCTTCCTCTCTCTGAAATCAATAAAGATATATTTAAAAAATAAAAATAAAAAATAAATCAAGGGAGTTTGTTTCCTATAATGAGGTACAGGGAATAACAGCAAGGTTTTCTCAGAGATGATTAGTTTATGAAGATAAATCATTAAAATCCAATATGGTCTATCACATGATGAGTAGATAAACAAAATGTGGTATATGCATACAATGAAATAAATACAAAGGAATAAATACCAAGAAATGAAATAATATATGCTACAATATGAACCTTGAAAACGTTGTGCTAAGTGAATGAAGTCAGTCACAAAGGGCTATATATTGTATGATTCCATTTACAGAAAATATCCAGAATAGACAAATCCATAGAGAGAAAAAGTAGATTAATGGTTGTCAGGAGATGGGGGTAATGGGGAATAGAAAGTGACTGCTAATGAGCATAGGGTTTCTTTTTCGGGTGTTGAACATGTTCTGTAATTAGACAGTGGTGATAGTTGCACAACTCTACAAATATCCAAAAACCATTGATCTGTACACTTTTAAAGGGTGAATTTCATGTTTTGTGAATTATATCTCAATAAAGCTATGATTTTAAAGATCCAATATGGATTATAAAAAATGATACAGGGAGGAATTTCAACTGGGAATTATAGTAATCTAAGCCTAGGGCTTGGTTTAAGATGTCACCAGTGGAAGTTAAAATGCAGGAAAATCTAAGATACTTCTTAAAGCAGGAAAAATAACCTGGGTTGAAAGACAAAGACTAAACTGACTATGGTGTCTGGTCTGAGAAATTAGAAATCTTAACAGGTTTCTAACAGGCAAGGGGAGAAAGGGGTGATGGGCAAGGTAGCAAAATATGCTGGCTAGGGATGAAAGGTGATTAATTTAGATTTTACATCTTTAATAAAAACTGTGTGGGACTTCCAGGTGGAGATGTCCTGTGAAAAGAAAAAAGTAACCAGGGCACAAGTAAGGATGATTTCTGAGTCTATAGCATAAATAAAGAGCTGCAACTACCAGGAGGCAGGCATCCTTTTAGGAGGCACCCTTTTTATAATAGAGAAAGAAGGGGAGGAGGCTGAGAGCAGACTCCTTAAGGCAGATTTGCTTAGGGGAAAAAGCAAGAAAAGCCAAAGATCTAAAGTCAAGAACCACTTAACAAATGGGGAGACCAGGACAGAATGATACTCCAGGAACTGTGGAGGGAGGCAAATGAATCAAATCAGCATGAACACAGAATGGACGGAAGACCATGTTGCTCCGTCAACAGGTGTAGTCAGGGCAAGAAGTCTAAAAACAAGTTATGAAGGGAAAAAGAATCAAGGTTGTGGCTATTTCCTATAAGTTTGGGGCAGCTGACAGTGAAAACAGTAAGACAAATAAGAAGGAGACATGGAAGTTCAGTTATGTCTGAATGAGTAAGAAAAGGGATCTCTAAATAATGATGGAAGACTGAGGACACCAGAGGAGAAAATAATCCAGCAAGTAGGGTTAAAGGTTAGGGAGAGATGGTATACTGAGCGTAGAACAAAGTGGCATCTTTTCCTCTAAGACCTACCAGCAGCAGGGGCACCCTGTTGGAGAAGGGAGATATACAGAGGTGTCATCCAGGAGATGGCTTAGCCTCCTCGGCCAGTCTATGAGCTCCCAGGACAGTAATCTGAAGGTGCTTCCCCCTCCCTCAGCTGTGCCACTGTCTGCACTGATTCAACCACTACATTCTTGATCCTCACTCATTTACCTGGACAGAAAGATCTTTGGATTTCTCCCTCTGATAGCCAAGGCTCTTCTCCTTGCTCCAATTTGAAGATCACCTCTGGCTTGGAAACTTGATATCCTGCTCATGGGTGAAAACACAGTATTTGGTTGTTTGAGCAAGTAGACAAAGAACCCTCCTACAAGTCAGTACTAGCCCTTGATCCTCAAGAACTCTGAAGGAAAAGGTGCAACTTAAGGAGTCATGCAATCAAATGGCTTATTTCCAGTTCTGCAAAAGAAATACCTTTTCTAAAGAGCAGGCTCAGAAACCCATAAGACTGGGTCCCAAAATGATGAACAAGCTCTGACTCTGAACACCCACACCCTGCTCATAGTCATTCAAGCTACAGTCAGAGAGTCCCACAACCTTAGCAACTGAGAAATGAAAGACCCACCAGTAGGCAAGACATTGAGATGTGGTCCTTACCAAGAGAAACCAGGTTGCTGTAGTTCTCCAGCATCACATCCCTGTACAAGCGCCTCTGAGCAGGGGCCACGTGGTGCCATTCTTCCTGGGTGAAGTCCACAGCTACATCCTTGAATGTCACTGATTCCTGTAGGATCACATTCCTGCTCAAGTAGGATCAACCCCACAAACATTCCCATGGCAATACTGGAAACAGACTGTAGGGTCTATTAGAAACGATGATCACACATTTAACATCCTGAAGGGGCAATGTTAGGTTAAATATACTAGTTGTTTACATAATTGTATAAAGAATCTAATATTCAGGGCAGAAAGTCATGAGAAGCAATATGTTCTGCAATCCTTAGCTTTTGTCTTATTTCCCTTCTTTTTATATAATCACCAATTTCTCCCTGCCTGTGCACTTCCTTTGTTACAAAATCCAAATATGGTGGGAAGTAAAAAGTGGAGGTGGCAGGCCTCTTTCACCCCATCACCAATCCTAACTTAAACCCTAGAAATAACCACTGTTAACAGTTTGGTGCATACACTTAAGAGTCCCCTTTTTCCATGTTTCTTAAACACACACACACACACACACACACACTGTCCTGTTTTGTGAAATACCGTGAATACTGTTCTACAACTTATTTTTACACTTAACTACGTATCTGGGAACTCTCCCATAGCTTATTCCTTTGAATTACTTCACAGCACTCCATAGTATCATAATATTCTCATTACCTAAAACCGACAGCACCCACTGCACTAAGAATAAAATTCAAACTCTCCATCACTCACTGGGCTAGCCATGCTGCCCTTGTTGATCCCTGAACACACCAAGCTTGTTCCCACCCTGGACCTTTATGCTTGTTACTCTCTCCCCACCTAGGATCTCTACATGATTGACAACTAGTTATTACTGGTTACTTACGTCTTATCTCCAGCATCACTTCCTCAGAAAAGGTCTCAGCATCTTCCTCTAATTTACTCTCTATCATATTACCATGTTTAATTTTCCTCCTGACACAGTTCTCTCTCACTGTCCAACTTCCTGCCACCTGAACTCAGGAACCAAATAGATTCAGATAAAAAGGACACTTGTACTTCTAACCATTACCTGAGATTGCTTCCTTGTTAGACTGTTTGTCTCCCCCACTGTGAGCTCCATGAGAACTTTATCTGTCTTCATCAGGTTATATACCTAGACTGATACCCAGCACACAGTGGATGCTTACAAATGCCCAGAGAATGAATAAATGGACCAGGTGCTATTATTAGACACTTGGGTTATTTCCAATATTTTGCTATTGCAAACATTACTACATTAAATATTGTTTGTGCAATTATGCTAGGATTTCTCAAGGCTAGCTAGCTAGAATAGAAATTGCTAGGTCAAAGATCTTTTCATGCTTCTTATCCCATTCCAATCACTTTTTCCTCACCACCCCACTGAAACTAGGCTGGCTGAGGTCCTCCATGCCTCTCAATTGTCAGTTCTGATGCTTGTGGGTTGATTTTTGGCTTGTCTTGCTAAGCCTTGTTGAGCCATGAGACACCTGTCACCATGCCCTATTTGAAATTTCTCCTTTGGTCCTGGTTAGATTTCTATCTTAAGCAGGACACAATAAACTATGATAAAATCAATTAGTACAAAAAGACGTTGAAAGCAGAGCCATGAGTTAGTTTGCTGGAGCAGTGAGGAAAGGTTGCTTGGAGGTTTCTGTCTTAGTCCGTACCCTTCTTTCTCCCCATGTGCTTGGTACAGCTGAACCGGACTTCTTTCAATTTCTGGGAAGTATCATTCTCTACCCACCCTCCCAGCAGTCCTTCCCTTGCTAATTCTATTTCATGCTTCAGGCGGTGGTTAGCAGATTTTCACTGAAGCCTTCTGATCCCCCCACTGGAGGATCAATCCCTTTATTACATGCTTTAAGCCACTTAGCATACCCCCAATTATTTGAATAGACCTAATAATCCATTTAATGCTTGCTTTTCTAGTTAGATGGTGAGCATTATGAGAGCAACTATACGTTTGTTTTAAACTCCAAAACACTAGTGTCCAGCAAGTGCCTGACCCACACTACACATCTGTTTCCTGACTGAGCTGAGCCTTAAAGAGATGGCTGAGATCTGAGATTTTAGAGAAACAGGAGTGACCCCAGCTGCTGCGTGAGGTGCATGACTGCATTCATACACAACACTGGCTCCTCTGTATCATATCCCTGTGGCTGTGTCCCCACAGGAACAAGGAAGGGTTGAAATGAGGTAGATTTTTCTGACCAAGGTCAGGGATCTGGTAAGGTGACACCAGGTATTTACTAGATGTCTGACTTTACCATATGCACGTGCCCAGGTTGCGGGCTCAACCCCAAGTAGGAGGCATGCAGGAGGCAGACAATCAGTGACTCTCTCATCATTGATGTTTCTCTCTCTCTCCCTCTCCCTTCCTCTCTCTGAAATCAATAAAGATATAAAAAATGAATAAATAAATAAACTTGTCCATGCATGGAGGGCCCTGCCAAGCAATTTTTTGGGGGACGGGGGAGTCTTTCATTGAGAACTGTTAAGACCTACTAGACAAATTCAAAAAGAGCTGGTAGTACTTCACACAACTTTTAAAAGCTCCTCAGGGGATTCATTACAAAGGAACAACAGTTAACATATATTAAACACTCACCACAGGCCAGCTACTGAGCTCAGTCATATATGTGCACCCTCTCACTAAATCTCACTGAAGCCTTACTGTCACCCCAAGTGGAGCAGGTACCTTTCCCTGACTGGTTCTGAAACGTGACCCTGGTTGAGAACCACTGCCTGGCACAGAGGAAGAGTCTGAGTGAGGAAGTGTCTGGATAATTCATACTACAGGAAAACAGGGAGTCATTCTGAAGATTAAAAAAAAAGAAAAAAGTCCAGCCGGTGTGGCTCAGTGGTTGAGCACTGACCTATGATCTACAGTTCGATTCCCGGTCAGGGCACATGCACAGGTTTCGTGTTCGATCCCCAGGTGGGGGTGTGCAGGAAGCAGCCGATCAGTGACTCTCTCATTGTTGATGTTTCTAGCTCTCTCTCCCTCTCCCTTCCTCTCTCTGAAATCAATAAAAACATATTTAAAGCAAAAGATTAGTGAATTAAATTCTGGATAATAAAAAGAAGTGGCACACAGAAGAAGATGAAATTAATAGCCAAATCTAACAGCAGGTCCCTCTTAAACACCAGCCAAACAGAAACTTCTGACAAATCCAGGAAAAAAAAGAAAAAAAAAGAAACAAATTTAAAAATAAGGGGATAAGCAAACTAGTAAAACACACAGTAGTATGTTAAAAAATGTGAAAAATCTTAATAAAGTGAATAATTTTTAATTCCAAATTACCAATGTTGACACAAAAAAGTAGAAACCTTAATAAATGAGGAAATAAGAGAAAATTGTTCCCAAATCATACTCTCTATAAAAATCCTGGATCTAAATATTTCATAGGTAAATTGTTTCAAAAAAAAGAAAAAGATGAAAAACAATCCAAAGGTCTATAAATTAAGGATAAGCATAACACCAAAAGTTGTCAAAGATCTCTCTTTCTCTGAGAGCTATTTACTTAAGAATGCAGGTGTAAGAATTTTTAAAAACTGTATTTTCAAAAAATTATCTACTGTAACCAATGGGATTTTATCTGAGTATTATGTACAATAGTAAAAATTTTAGAAACAATCTAAATGTCTTATGAGAAATGGTTAAACAAATTTTGGTATGTTCATGCAAAGCAATATAATACAGCCATTAAAAGTGATTAGAACAAGAAAGTCTCATAAAAACTATATGAAATTTAAAATATTGTAATAGAAAATGTTTAAGGGAAAAATATGCAGAGGTAGAAAACAAGGAAATCCACCAAAACAAATATGGGTGCTAAAGAAGAGGTAACATAAATGACTTTTTTCCTATTAAAAAGTCTGTATTATATATATGCTCACATACTTTAATAAGATATATTTTAATAAAATAAAAGTAGTATAAGACTGAAAAGTCAGGAAAAGAATCATAGTTTTGAAACAGGTCTTAGAAGAACAGGTTTTGATATCTTAAAGACAAAATTTCTTAAAACTGTTCTGTTGTTTCATGCAATTATTTACCAAAAAATTAGGGTCATTATAAATGGAAAAATAACATTTTTGCCATGTAAGGAGCAGAAAATGCAGAAAGTGCAAAATTGTTGCTTGGGGCTCAGTGGTTATAAATGTTTGCTCGTGTGAAACCCACTTACCACGTGTGTATTTTGGAGCAAGGTATGAAAGGAGTTACATGGCCCTGCCCTTGAGGAACTGAAAGTTCAGTATAGAGATAGATGGGTAGACACACCAGTCCATATGACATAAGAACAGTACTATGACAGGTGTGCACAGGTGCTATGAGAATGCAAAAGGAGGGGCATCTGACCTTACCCAGGGCAAAGAGTGTCTAAGATGAGGCTTAAAAACCAACTCCAATCAGCTGAGAAAGAGGCTGAGAAAAGGGACTTCCGGACAGAGTGCGCGAACATCCCTGACTGCAAATATCCTGACCTAGTTAAGTGGCTTGGCTTCCCTTGGTGGCCCAGGAGCATGTTATCTGAGTTTGGGTGACAAGAGCCAGCTTTTGCTGAGTCTGTTCATCCTGATGATCTAACCACAGAGTTCTTGGGATATGGAATCAAAAGAGACCAGGCCCAGTCCCTCAAAATCTGGTTTCCACATGCAGTTTTTTTCTTATAAAACTTTCCCAATTTCTTACTGTTCTGGTGGGTTCAACTTTAAGCATGGTAAACACTTTTTCTTTTTTTAATATATCTTTATTTATTTCAGAGAGGGGAAGGGAGAAGGGGGGGGGGAGAGAGAGAGAGAGAGAGAGAGAGAGAGAGAGAGAAACATCAATGACGAGAGTCATTGATTGGTTGCCTCCTGTATGACCCTTGCTGGGGATTTAGCCCTGGCTGGGAATAGAACCTCGATCTCCAGGATCCTAGGTCGATGCTCAACCTCTGAGCCATGCCAGCCAGGTGTAAACACCATTTTTTATTCCTAACTAAACATGTAGTACACATATAAGGAAGAAAAGTACATAGTGTTTACACAGATATAGCTACTAACGATCCTACACATTCTAAGGATTTCCAGGGTACCCCCTCACCCATTTCTGCTCTCATTCCCCTCCCACTGTGGACCACTTCAGGTATTTGTTAGCCAAGGGGAGGTCACACCCATGGGGAGGTCACACCCATCCAAACACCTCTCTAAAGGAGGTGACTTTCAAACTCTTGCTCCTACACTTCATTATTCACAACAATCTTTAAAACTAAGAAGAAACTATACTAATTCTCTGCTCAAAAACATTGGCTCAAGATACACTAGGCTCCTTTCTGCTCCCTGAACACACCAGACACACATCCTGCTATTTCCAGAGAACTCTTTCCCAGACCTCCTTCGGGTCTGCTCAGATGTCACCAATAAGCATCAGGCTTACCCTGGCCATCATATTTAAAATTGCACTCCTACCACAAGCTCCCACATGCCCCACTCAATCCTCCTTACCTTTCTCTACTTTCAATTATTTTTTTGAGGTACTGTCATCTTCTAGGATATCACATCATTTTTCTGTCTACTCCTTTTAGGATGTAAGCTCCACAAAAGCAGGGGACTTTATAAATTGTGTTTACTAATACATCTCAGCCACCTAAAAAAGTGTCTTAATACATCATAGGAGTCCAGTGACTATCTGCTGAATGAACACATAAAGGAATAAATGGGTTACCAAGGCCAAAAGCAATAAGTCCAAACTCCTTTTTATTCTCACCTACCTACTGCCTACAAGCAACACCCACTGTCACACGGAACAATGGTTTCATGAAAATGTCCCTCATCTTCTTGCCTCCCAACTGCCCTGACCCACAGCCAATTAGCTCTACCCTCATCCCCTTTCAAATTTACTTGCTTAGACTCTGCTCCTACTCAAAGGCATCTCCACTGACTTCCCACAGGCAGAATTTCCTCTTCCCTCTCTGTACTCAAAGCAGGAGCCTCTGGACCTCTGCAACAACACTTGATACTGCCTTTCTTGTGCTCTACTTCTGCATGAAGCCATCTTCCCCCACCAATTAACTTCCTGGGTAAATTGTCACATGGCTCAATTACTCATCTTCTGCATTCCCAAGGGTCATGCTCAGGGAAAGGGAACCACTGAGGAAGGGAAATTTCTGCCTAAAAAGCCTCTGTTGTAGGTTCACTGTTCTATTCTGTCCTTCAGTCCAAGTTCGGTAACCCAAGTGGACTACCATGAGAATAGCATAACTGAATCAGAGTGCTTGGGGAACATAATTAAAAGTGAAGCTTAAAGCAGTTCCTAAAACTCACTGCTCAGAGCACAATTCCACT